>NC_091821.1:26948222-27548222 GCF_038994185.2 Dermacentor albipictus
GCAGCCTTCAGCAAAGACTGAAAAGTCACTCATTAGAGAGAGAGAGAGAGAGAGAGACAAAAAGGGAAGGAAAGACAGGGAGGTTAGCCAGTGTATATACCAGCTGGGTACCCTGTGCTGGGGAAAGGGGTAAAGGGAATAAAAGGAGAAAGAGGAGAGAAAAAAACGAGAAAACTTCACACAGTAACGCGATGCTACGCGGAACAACAGTGAAAGGCGGTTGCACAATTCACAGAGAGAGAGATAGAGAGAGATAACAACTTTAGTAAAAATGCCTGCAGAGTCGGTTAGGCTCCCTCCACGCAGAGAGGACAAGCTTTTACCACGACGCGGCCACTACGTCAGTCTCGTGCATTGTGCTCCTCGAGGTCTTGGTTCCTCACTACTTAGGCGGATCCGAGAGGGCTGCCGCCCCCTTCCTGGGGGTGCTGCCCCCCTTCTCCTCGGTTTCGCGAGGTCGCTGCCTCTCTAGAGCTGCCGAGACCTGCTGGATGGCCTTGAGTTGTGTATTTTGGTCATAGCTCCTCGTTGCAGCCTCTAGCTGTAGCAGCCTCTAGCAGGGTGGAAGGGGGCAGCACCCCCAGGAAGGGCTGCCGCCCTCTTCCTGGGGGTGCTGCCCCCCTTCTCCTCGGTTTCGCGAGGTCGCTGCCTCTCTAGAGCTGCTGAGACCTGCTGGACGGCCTTGAGTTGTGTATTTTGGTCATAGCTCCTCATTGCAGCCTCTAGCTGCGGCGGGATCATCGTCTTCTCGCTGGCTTCTTGTGGATTTATACTACAGTCCCAAAGGATGTGAGCCGCGGTGGCTCTCTCCTTAGCGCACAGTCTACACACGTCACTCGCATACACGCTCGGACACACGTGCTTAGCTAGCACCGGGGTGAGCAGGGACCCCGTCTGTAATTGCCTGTATAACACTGCCTCCTCCTGGGTAAGCCCCGGGTGAGGTGGCGGCATAGTCTGTCTGTTAAGTCTGTACCACTTCACTATTTCGTTGAAGGTGGTCATCGTGTCCTTGGCACTGCACCGCAACCAACACTCCGAGTCGGCCGTGCTTGCAGCTGCCTGGTTGGTTAGTCGTCGCGCGGCCGAGTTGGCCGTCTCGTTGTGGTTCACGTTCCTGCGTTCCGACACGTCACTGCCCATGTGGGCCGGAAACCACTTGATCACCACAGTGCTTCTGCGTCCGATGTCTTCGGCCTTGCGCAGTATGCGCGCAGCCTCACTACATACCCCACCTTTTGCGTAGTTCTTCACTGCCATTCTAGAGTCACACAACACTGTAGTGCATCTGGGGTCGGAGAGGGCCAAGGCGATGGCCACCTCCTCCGCCCGGTGTGCCTCTCGAGTCCGGACGCTCGCCGCGGTCTTTGTTGCACCCGTCGATGCCCCGACAGCCATCACCGCGTATGCGTCGCTGCTCCCTCGATACTCCGCCGCATCCACGTAGAGGGCGCCTTCTTCTCTGGTGTGGAGGTCCACGAGAGCCCTGGCCCTCGCCAACCTCCGCTCCTTGTCGTGCTCGGGGTTCACGTTCCTCGGGATCGGGCAGACCCTGAGCTTTCTGTTGATGCTATCCGGTATAGGTACGTCTTTCTGCTGCTCGCCTTCCCTCGGCTCGAGGCCAAGGTCCCGCAGTATCTTTCTTCCGGTTCTCGTTTCAGGGAGACGCTCGAGTTGCGCCGTTCTCTGTGCTTCGGCTATTTCGTCCAGCGTATTGTGGACTCCCAGCGCCATGAATTTTTCGGTGCTCGTGCTCCCGAGGAGGCCGAGTGCCGCCTTATACGCCTTGCGTATGGTGGCGTCTATCTTGTTACGTTTGCTCGGCCTCCAGTTGTGGAAGGCGGCCACGTACGTTATGTGGCTAACTGCGAAGGATTGACCGAGCCTAGTCAGGCTCTCCTCCTTCATCCCCGCTCTTCTGTTGGACACCCTCTTGATGAGTCTCATTGCCGCGGCCGCTTTGCCCACAAGCTTGTTGACCGTTTCACTGTTGACTCGGTTTCGCTGGATGAGCAACCCGAGCACTCGAATCTTCTCGACCTTCGGTATTACTTGTCCTCCCACTGTCTTGACCATGATCTTGGGCCGCTCGTACTTGACTTCCATGTTCTTTTTTTTCCTGCCCGCTCCTGTCGGTGGAATCACCAGCAGTTCTGACTTGGCCGGAGAACAAACGAGTCCAGACCCGCCCAGCTGCCCCTCGATGGTGTTGACCGCTTCTTGCAGCATTGTCTCGATGTGTCAGTCGCTTCCTCCCGGTACCCCATAGCGTAACGTCGTCGGCGTAGATGGTGTGCCGGACTCCCGCTACTCTTTCTAGCCAGTTGGCCACCCCGATCATCACGAGGTTGAAGAGAAGCGGGGAGATCACCGAGCCCTGCAGAGTTCCGACGCTGCCCAGCTTCTTCTCTTCGAGCTGCAGGTCTCCCGCGCAGATTTCGGTGGTCCGTTCCATCAGGAAGTCTTTGATGTACTGGTATGTCCTTCTGCCCATGTTTAGTCCCGATACTTGGGCCAGGATAGCCGAGTGCCTCACTTTATCGAAGGCGCTCTGCAAGTCCAGCCCGAGTATGGCTCTGTTGTCCTTGGTGCCCGTCGTATCGTCGATGATCTCGTTTTCCAGTAAGATCATGGCGTCTTGCGTCCCGAGCTTCTTCCGAAACCCGATGATGGAATTTGGGTAAAGCTCCGATTCTTCCAGGTAACGCTGCCACCTGTTCATGAGAACGTGCTCGAGGACCTTTCCCACGCACGAAGTGAGCGAGATCAGCCTGAGGTTCTCTATGTTGGGCGGCTTGCCAGGTTTGGGGATGAGGATCGTCTTGGCTGCTTTCCATTGCTTGGGCAGCCTTCCTTCTTGCCAGCACTTGTTGTAGAAGTTCGTGAGCGTTTCGATGGGCGCTTCGTTGAGGTTCTTGAGCGCTCTGTTGGTCACTCGATCGGGGCCCGCGGCGGACCTGCCATTGAGATCCTGCAGGGCAACTCTGACTTCCCATGCCTGGATTCACAGGCCCTTAAAATCTTCAGCAAAGCCCTTAAGGCCTTGAGTGCCGAAACCCATCTGGACCAGTGTCCTAGAAATTTCTCTTCCGTGAAGGGGTGATTGTCCAGTTTTTCGAGCGTGGTCACAAGCACCTTTCTTGGCACCTTGCAACGTGGACAGTCACAGAGGAGGTGTGTGATTGCCTCCTTGCAGCCACAGGTGTCGCAAGCAGGGCTGTCGGCCATTCCAATGCGGAAGGAATAGGAGTTCGTGAATGCCACGCCGAGCATAGGCGGCACAGAAGTGTTGCTTCCACTCATGGTAACCCTGGTGGAAGACTGAGTTGCAAATGTGGATCCAATCTGTGAAGATGTGCGTTCGGAAATTCACTGGTGTTCCAGAGAGTTTGTGTAAACTTGCGTGCGAGATAGCGAAGACTTGTAGCAGCATCTGTTGACAGTGGTATGGGTATAATATGAACACCATCGTGGGCCGACCGGACAGCGTCATCCGCACTTCGATTTCCCGAAATTCCGCAGGGACCGGTATCCACTGGTAAATGATGTTGTGCCCCTTGTCGATTGCGTGATGGTGGAGTAGTCGGATGTCTGCGACTAATTGCACATAGGTCCGTGGTTGAAAGGGGACAGCAGACGTTGGAGAGCTGCCTTTGAATCACGAAAGATGGACCATGAATGTGGTGATTTGGGACCAATGAACTCCAGAGCAGCACGGATAGCTGCGAGTTCTGCAGCCATCGATGATGTAACGTGAGACGTCTTTAATTTGATGGTGACAGATTTTGCAGGAACTAACTACCACTGCTCCAGCTGAACTTTTAGTGGAGACAAAACTGTCCGTGTAAACATGGGTGCGTTCGGTGTGCTTGTCATGTAGGAATGAAAGCGCGGTTTGTCTGAGGGCAAAAGGTGACATCTCCGTTTTCTTTTTGATGCCGGGAATGACAAGAAGGGCCTGGAGTGGATGCAGGCACCACAGCGGTAGAGATGGTCGTGCTTCAGGTGTGAAGTTTGACGGTAAAATTCCATGGTTGGTGGCAATAATTCTGCTAAACGCGGAACGAGGTCGAGCGGCAGGAAGGGAGGTGAGATGATGCGATGGAAGTCGGCCGGAGTGCCTGATGTGCATCCTTAAAGAGTCGACATGAATATACATATTGATGGGGTGGTCATGCGCGATGGCTATTGTTGCTGCCGTGGATGCACACCTGGGAAGGCTAAGACAAGTTCACAGAGCTTTAGCTTGCACAGACTGGAGGGCTCGGAGGTTGGTCTTACCGGTCCCACCCAGTACAGGTAAGCTGTAGCATAGGAGACCCAGGAACAGTGCGTTATATAGTTGAAGCATCGCACTCACAGACGCACACCATGATTAGGATTTTAATTGATCTGGTTGGAAAGATTGCTTGTTCCACAACTGTTGATGCTGGCTGCAATAGAACCCCGCCAATAAGCTGAGGGACTGCAAAAAAAAAAAGTAACAGCTGGGAAAACGTAACACTGTGTAAGGCCCCAAATCGCACTGAAACAGCTCTGAATGGCTGCCAGGGCTGTTATTATATGTCTTGGTGGTCGTACTATTACCAGAGAGGGTGCATGCGTGCGTGCATAATTAAGGAACACGTAGCTACATTGTTCCTTGACAGTGGCCCCTTTCCATTCTTAATATGCTTCACCGCAATATTTTGCATATGCTTTTACGGATAACAAACCTGTATTGTGGTGAAGCTAACTTTAGAAACCGGCAGAACCACAATCGTGTCGAAACACGCTTGTCAGGACTGGCGGTTGCGTACTTCCGCCATTTTGTAGGCAAGGCCATGGCCGTGGCTTGACAGGCTTAAGCACTTGTATACGTTTATCACCTTTGTAGTAACGTGTGTGACCGAATTTGCCTCTGCACCGCTAAATTTATGTGACTGCATTAAAAACGCACCGTAAGATGTAGGAACATTACAGAATTGCGATGTATCAAATGGGAACATAATACATAGGAGTCAATAGGCTTTAGGTCGGGGCCGCGAGAAATGTGACGTAGCAGCCGGGAAAATGCAACAGCGAGGAACATAACAATGGGTTTCCACTGTACAAAGGTTCTAAGGAAGCCATAACAGATGAGTCTGTTTAGCAGCCCTTTGTGCAGGCCTCTTTGGTGTGAAGCACAAACACAGTCTTCGGTGAACTCAGATTTGCTGTCATTTATGCCACTCTTTCATATACTGTATAGTAGAGCTGATGCACTTCTTTTAATTGTTCATTTCCTTCTGCTTTGAAGTCAATGTTCATGTGCAATTTGTATATGCTGATTGTGCATTCAGCTGCTGGTAGCTAGCTTTTTTCTCAGTGGACTGTTTTTGGATTTCTTTCTGCAGATGCTGATTCTTCTCTACAGCGATACTAACTACGTCCTCAAGGGTTTTGTGGCTGAGTACTCCATCACACAGTGTCCATCCAACTGCAGTGGCCATGGCAGTTGTGGTCGTGAATCATGCGTGTGTGACCTCACCTGGGCAGGACCTGACTGTGGCACACCTGTCTGCCCTAGCTCCTGCCATGCTGACCAAAGCCAGGGCAAATGCAGCTTTCCTTGTGCCACAACAAGCTCCCCTGGATCATCCGAGACTCCACACTGCTGCCGCTGCTCCCATGGTTTTGCTGGGATCTCTTGCAGCTTGCCTGAAAACCCGAATGACTCTGCTGCTGGTTGGCACCTCCTCTCAAGGGGCAGTGTCCCATTCGTTGCCCGTGCAGGACATGCAGGCGTCTATTTGCCTTTCACAGATCAGTTCTTTGTATTTGGGGGCCGGGCATTTGGGCGTGTGCTGGGGGACTTTCTCGTGTACAACTTCAATGAGAGCGCATGGCACGATTTGACCATTGTGAAGCCACGACCTGCAGCTCGCTGGGGTCATGCCATGGCTCCTTACGCCCACACCATTGCTCTTCATGGGGGTGAGCTTGCCAATGGGAGCCTTTCATCGGAGCTGTGGCTCTACAATGTTGCCAAGAGGGAGTGGACACTTGAGTTGCCTTCACCTGCTGGCCAGTACCCACCTGCTGTTGCACTGCACACATTGACTCCTGGTGATGGCAATCACTTATACGTCTTTGGTGGCAGGACAGCTGGGGGTGTGTTCTCAGACGCACTGTATCGAGTGAATCCACGAAATGGTACCCAGTGGGAGCATGTGAGTTATGTAGGTTCTGTGTCTCCTTCAGTTGGCCATGCTGCAGTGTTTCATGCTGAGTCACGATCTCTGCTGGTGCACGGTGGTGTGGTGGTAGACTATGCACGCTTCAGCAAGCTGAGCTCTGCACTGTGGGCATTTCATGTGGATGCCAATCGATGGACACGTCTTCAACGAACACCTCTTGGTGGTGATGCACCCACAGAACGGGCATTTCATGCAGCAGCCCTTGTAGGTGGCTACATGGTCCTCTTCGGGGGTTATATGCATAAGCACTCATTTGAAGAAAAGTGCTTTGACGACGGCATCTACTTGTACCACTTGCGCTGCCACAAGTGGGTCTCATTCAAGCTTGTCGCGGGGGACCTTCTTGGTAAGTCCACGGATTGTTCCAAGTTTTCTGCTCGCTCTCATTTTACTTTGTTTTTGGGATGTTTCAGGAATGGATGTGCTTAAAGCCCATCTGCAGCGAAATGTCACTTAGGCCAGATTTCTTATAAATGAGTAATATGTACCACTGAATTAATCTTGCCAACGCTACATGGCTGGTAATTGTATAGTTTTCTTGTCAGCAAACTTTAAACGGCACACAGTAATGTGTGCGTGTGGTGGTTTCGCTACGACATGTCCCAGCATGCCACCTCTGTGACTTTTCAGCATGCCACGGGCACTGCCTTATTTCGGAGGTCCTGTCAAAGAGTCGCACGTTCTAGATCATGCGTAACTTCAAACAAGCAGTAACAGTGGGGATTTTTTGCAGTTTCGGTATCAAAAATGTCAATTTTTGCAAGCTTTTCATTACACTTTCGATCATATTTCAAACATAAAATTTTGCATGGCGCCTCCTCTATATCTACACTAACTTCAACTAGGCTTTTGATACTGTCCAAAATTTCATTGCAGTCAGCTTAGAATGGTACCCTGAAGGGTCAACTTCTGAAGCAGTGCGCCGATATTGATAAAAAATTTTCAGGATCAATAAACTTACTGCCATTAGAATATATTTCAAATTTTATTACTCTTGAGTAAGCGAGAAATAAGTGGTCATCACATTGTGCAATTGAATGTGTCAGCTTAAGAAAGCTATAATTTCAAAAATAATATATAATAATTTCTTCTGAATAGACACTTTGTCGATTTTCGTTAGTACAGGGTAAGCACAGCTAGCCATTTTATATATTTTTCATAAATATTGCTTAATTTGAAAACAAAGTGTTACTTTCTTGTTTTCAATGTATGTCAGAAATCGGATTTTTCTTCCTCTTTGGAGCAACTTAGAAATTCAAGAAGTACGTAGTCATGCTCCTTGTTAAATTCCAGTCTAGAAACCACCATTAAAGTACGTTTTGCGAGTGTGGCTTGCAAAGTATAGTTTTCCTGAATGGTGAGTTTGGGTGAAAAGCGCGAACTGAGAAAAATAAACTTGAAAGATTTCAAAGTGTGCTACTTAATTTCCCAGGCCATTGTTATCAATCAAAAGCTTTTGCTGCATATTTTGGGCCCTCGTCTTGTACTCGGCATTGCTCAGCGGCAACTGCTTTAAGCTATCTCTTGTTTCCTTCCATCTTAAACCTGTCAACAGCCCTTATCTGTGTTTGTAAGATGCTTGTATTAGTAACTTGCTCAATATGCTTCCTTGTCTGCACTTCATAATACAGCTCCAGCTTCTCAAAAATTATCTCTATGCTTTGTACCCTCGAACTAAAGCACAGCCAAGGCTGCTGCAGTCTCCACCATTCCCAGGGACACCAACTCAGTCTTCAGGCACCTTTTTCACACTAAAGCATTAGATGATTTATTTGCATTTTGTATCTACACCCTGGAACATTGGGCAAGAAGCCCTGGCTTACTAAGCTTGTTGTAAATAGGCATAAGCTTTTTGGCAACGTCTCTGTTAAAGCCTGGACGATGGGTCCTGGCTGTGAGGACTTGGCAGCATCAACCAGGACCAATTCCAATCTGAGTATTTGCCAAGCATGATCCACCAATCTGAGTGTCATTATTGGCTTGCCAATCAATCCGGACTCACCACAATTGAAAATATACCTGTTCTTTTTTGTTCTCTTCCCACCAAACCGAGTTTCAGTTTGAGCTTAATCGCAACTCGCCGCAGCTGAAAATATTACGTTTTTCTAGCACTTTTTCTGCAAGTCATGTTGCAGCCTCGATAGGTCTTTTAAGCCAAAAAGTGCAAAGAATTATCTTTCGAACAAGGACATTCATTCCAAGTTCAGTTTCTCTTGTGCTTCATGGCTGCATTTTGATGACAGCATTCATGGGTGTTCTTGCTGGCATGTGCATGCCATCATCACGTGCAAAATGGTAATTTTCTTCTGTTTTACAGCACAGATAGCAACCAACCTTTTTGAGAATCTTCTTTATTAATTAAGTTGAGAAATCCAAAACAATATAAATTTAAAAATTTATACTTCTAATTAATATCCAGATTCTAGTTCTACATCCTCTCTTTTGTTGAAGCAATGGAACGCTCTTTGGGTGAAGTGCTATCAAGTTGAGAAATACTGAACAATAGTCAAGGGTGTAATAATTTAGTCAGCTATTTTGTTATCTCCATTACCAGCGAGTAGGCTATAGCTGTAAAGTTTGTGATTGCAGGTTGGAAATAGGTGTTGATCTGTTGTTGACTGGCTGAATCTTTATACGTGATTTCTTGGCATCCTTGCTTTGTTTACAGAATTAGAAGGACACTGTAATTAAAACACTTTACTGGGTTGTGCTGGCACATCATGCTTTTGGAACTCTTGCAGCATTCATTAAGCGCAAAAAGATTACTTATTAGTGGCAAAAATCTAAATAGAAGCCCCACGGGGTCATTTTCAGGTTCTCTTGTGTTAAAACTGTAGCAGTGACGATATGATCATTATGTGGTGTCCCAGATTTCACTAACTTGGTTAGCGAATAATTAACATTTGTTAGTCATCACAATCTGTGACCTGCCTTTCATATTTACTTTTAGGTTATTTTCTGGCATACACATTTGTCATTTCAGAAAAACTCCTAATAATCTAGCTTGACTTCGTATCTTTCTTTAGGGTGCTTCTTGGCATGAGGTCTTTGTATAGTTCTTCTAGAAGTTTCTTAGTAAAAAAATATGCAGATCCCACGTGCTGTGGGAATTGATGTTAGCGAAGCTTGCCGTGCTGGATGCTTTGATTGGCGATAATTAGCGGTGATGTTGACGGCTATAGCTTAATTTCTTCAACATTTAGGCTAACACGAGAGTGGTGAGTTTATGTTAAACGTTACCTTGTGTGCACCATTGCTGTTTGTCTGCATAGTACACAGAACACACAGGGAGAGGTGTTTGCTTGAGGCGTTGTTGTATGCCGTATTTTATATCCTCTGAAATGGTTGAACATTGTCATTGCCTCACATGGCACATTGCATTGTGGCAGAAGTATTAAACTTGAATTGGATTATGGGGCTGTAGATGCCAAAACCACACTCGGATTATGAGGCATGCCGTAGTGGCGGACTCCGGATTAGTTTGGATGTCCTTTAAGGTGTCTCGAAATCTAAGTGCACGTGCGTTTTCTATTTCGTCCCCGTTGAAATGCAGCTGCCGCGATTGGGATCAAATCTATGACTTCTAGTAATGCCATAGCCGTAAAGCTAATGCGGCGGGTACAGAAGTGTTGATTTGACGGTCGACCACTTCTGTAGGTTCTCCTGGACCCTGCGGTACGCTATAATTAATGCGGCTCTGCTTTTGCGCGCCCTACATAAGTTGCTCGCTTGACATATTTGCATGCCGTTTATTTTTCAGAAATAGCAGCAACGTACTGTACCGTACCTTGAACTTAAGCTTATCCTGTGTACCCGCAACCGCTGTCGTATAGTAGTGGGGTTTCCTTGCCTTCTCACGTCACCTCCCCCTCTCTTGTGTGGAAACAGCCTCATCTCCTCCCTCTCCTTCTTCTCCTCTCCTTCTTCTCTTCTTCTCTCTACAGTTCTGTGTCCCCTTTGGCCTCACACGTTAGTAGAAAGGGAAGCGCTGCAGTTTCTGCAATGCTTCTGAGGCGAGTCACAGATAATTGCAGTTGCCAAGCAGCCATTGTGGTGACTGCTAGGCAGCTCCAGAGGGTATTGCGCACATTTAACGCGTTTCTTTCGTCTCTCCCATCACCTTTCCTCTCTTGCTCGCGCCTGTCATCTATATACACGCTCTGAACCCCCCCCGGACGCAGTGTGTGCCGCAGCAGCAGCAGCAGCAATGGGAAAGTCGAAGGAAGAGGCAAAAAAAGCTTCGCTTTAAAAAATTTCACTGATGATTACGGTACTTAATAATGCGAATTTTGAGTGCAGCTGTTTAGGTGTTCTGAATTCACAATATATTGTGGTGTGACGAAGAAGATCGGCAGGCTGAAAAGCCCCGTTGCCATCGCGTGGCACGTACCCAGTTCGTTCGCTGGCTGCGCCCTACCTGCTGGTGCTGAGTTTGTCGCTGCTGCTCTACGAGCCGAATAAACCCCCTTTACAATTGGTGGAGCTGCTGGGTACAACCAGAAGTCTGGAACTTCGTAATCGGACACTGCAGCCCGTCTTCATAATGCCGGAAGTAGGACCACCACAACCACAACCCGCTGCCCCGGTGACTACCATGGTCTGCCCCGGCCCATTGCGGCAACGCGACCCACCCATCTTCAGTGATACCGAAGACCATGACGTAGAAGACTGGCTCGCTGACTACGACCGGGTGAGCATCCACAACCACTGGGACGACACCAAAAAACTTAATTACGTGTCGTTTTATTTGAGTGGTGTCGCCAGCGTGTGGCACCGCAACCACGAGCGTAATCTGACGACATGGACGGCCTTCAAGACTAACGTGACAGAGGTATTTGGGCGCCCCGCAGTTCACAAGCTGCGCGCCGAGCAACATTTGCGTGGCCGTGCGCAACAGTGCGAGGAGACATTTACCAGCTATATAGAAGATGTTGTCGACCTCTGCAACCGCGTTGACGTCACAATGGCTGATGCCGAGAAGATCCGCCATATTTTAAAATGCATTGAAGATGATGCCTTCCAGATGCTGTTGGCGAAAAATCCTTCGACAGTCTCTGAACTCGTCAGTCTGTGTCAAAGCTTCGACGAACTGCGCAAACAACACGTAGCCACCCGCCAGTCTACACCTCAGGCCACTTCAATGTCGGGCTTGGCTGTTTCCCCGGATAACACTTCGCTGCTGCTACAGATCGAGGAGTTCGTCCGTGAAGAGATGGCTCGTCAGCTTTCCTTGATTCCACTTGCACACGGCCAGCCGAGTACTCCGTTGGCGCCCGCTCTCCAATCTGTCATCAAGGAGCAGGTAGCCGACCACATTTCGCCTTCTCTTCGGCAGGCTCTGACGGCCGCTCCCCTGACGTACGCCGAAGTCGCGATGAGGCCTGCGCCACAGACCTACGGCCCCTTAGCCCACCTTTGCGCCCACCCGTATCCCCTCCAATCCGTCCACTGGGGCACTATACACGACCTCAAGACCATTGGCACACGGAAGACAACCGTCCGATTTGTTTTTACTGTGGCCGTGCTGGACACGTGGCACGTCACTGCCGCCTTCTTACACCAAACGTCCCGAACAATGTGCGTCCGTATGCGCCACGTTTCCAACAGCGCCGCAACTATTTGGATGCCTTTGAATCTCCTTCTGCCATCGACACCGCATTCTCCGCCGCTCGCCGTTCACCTTCTCCTCGCCGCTGCTCGCTTTCCCCCATGCACCGGCGGCGGAGCCCTTTGCGCCAGGAAAACTAAATATCACAGTTCAGGAGGCGCGAACTGCGGTGCCAGCGAAATGTATAAGGCCTCACACTTTCCCGAAGAACGTTATTGAAGTCGCAATAGAAGGAACATTGATGTTAGCACTTGTCGACACCGGCGCTGCACTTTCAGCGATAGACGCCCGTATTTGCCGCAAGATAGGAAAAGTGATGACGCCGCTTTCTGGACTGTCTCTTCAAACAGCCAACGCGTAGCACGTTGAGCCATCCGGCGCCTGCACAGCTCGTGTTGTAATTCAGGAGGTCCTCTATATCATAGAATTCATTGTGTTGCCATCATGTTCACACGACGTCATAATAGGTTGGGACTTTCTCTCCACACATCATGTGATCATTGACTGTGCCTGTGCTGAAATCGAGCTGTTTCAGTTTTCGACTGATATTATCGCTGACCATAAGGACCATTGTCGCAAAATCACTGTTTCAGAAGACACTGTTATACCTGCCTGGTCTTCCACTCTTGTCAGTATCTCTTGCGAATCTGTAGATGACGGCACAGTACTCTTCACTCCGTCTGAACTCTTAGTTCGCCGCCGTTCACTACCACTGCCATTTGCCGTCCTCGAGTTCAAAGCTGGCGCTTCTCTCATGTGCATCTCGAACCCATCGGCTGAACCAATTACTTTACGCCGCCGTGAAAGCCTTGGCAGAGCAGAGCCACTGACCTCATCTTCAATATTTGACACGATGGACGACTCCACTTATCTTGCTGCTCTCGAGGCATCGCTTCCTCAGTCACTGCCGCGTTCTTTTACGCTAGCTATTGCCAGTGACCTTACGACGACGCAGCGCGACGAACTTCTTCGCTTGCTCCAAGGCTTCTCTTCCTCTTTTGACTGCCAAGCAACATCACTCGGCCGCACAACGACTGTTTCGCACACTATCGACACTGGGAGCCATGCACCAATTCGACAGCGTCCCTACTGACTATCGGCGACTGAAAGACGCGTTATCAATGACCAGGTGAATAATATGCTCAATCGCGATGTCATCCAGCCTTCTAGTAGTCCTCGGACATCACCAGTCGTCCTAGATAAAAAGAAAGACGGCACCATACGATTTTGCGTCGATTATGGAAAGCTTAACAAGATTACCCGAAAGGATGTATACCCATTTCCACGTATTGACGACGCACTTGACTGTTTTCAAGGAGCGGAGTTTTTTTCCTCCTTAGATCTCCACTCTGGCTACTGGCAGGTACCCATGGCTGATGCTGACTGTTCGAAAACCGCGTTTGTAACACCAGACGGCTTGTATGAATTCACTGTATAATGCCGTTTGGTCTGTGCAATGCGCCCGCCACCTTCGAACGCATGATGGACGGCATCCTACGTGGCCTGAAGTGGCATACTTGCCTCTGCTACCTCGACGACATTGTCATCTTTTCTCCTGATTTTCCGACCCATCTTCGGTGTTTACATCAAGTTTTGTCCTGTCTCCGGAATGCTGGTCTCCAGCTTAACTTAAAAAAGTGCCGATTTGCAGCTCGAAAACTGACTATATTAGGCCACGTTGTCTCCAAAGAAGGCATTCTTCCTGATCCTGCTAAACTTCGCGCCGTATCCGAATTTCCGAAGCCCACTAACTTGAAAGGACTACGCAGCTTCATTGGCCTATGCTCTTATTTTCGACGTTTCGTTCGCAATTTCGCTACTGTGATCACACCACTAAACCAACTTCTCCAAGGCAACAACGAACTTTCTGCTTGGTCGGAAGCCTCTGATGATGCCTTTACGACTTTTCGTCACCTACTCGCGTCTCCACCAGTCTTGCACCATTTTCATCCAAGCGCACCTACAGAACTTCACACTGACGCCAGTGGTGTCAGCCTTGGTGCTGTGCTCGCACAACGCAAGAACACTAATGCCGAATAAGTAGTCGCCTATGCCAGTCGTGCCCTCACTAAACCTGATGCTAATTACTGTGACAGAAAAAGAGTGCCTGGCTATCGTATGGGCTCTTCAAAAATTTCGTCCGTATCTCTACGGTTGATGCTTTGACGTGGTGACGGATCATCACGCTCTTTGCTGGTTGTCCAACCTAAAAGACCCGTCGGGCCGCCTCGCTCGGTGGGCCGTCCGAATTCAGGAATATGATATCCGTGTCGTCTATCGCTCTGGATGCAAACATGCTGACGGCGATGCCCTCTCGTGCTCCCCAGTTACTTCAGACAGCAGCACTTCTACCGACAGACATGACATCTCACCACTTGACATCCTGGACATGGCATCGGAGCAACGAAAAGACCCATGGATCGTCATGATATTCCACTTTTTGTCCAATCCTCCGGCAACTTTGGCACCTCGAGCGTTGCGCCAACAGGCGCAGCATTTCACAATCCGAGACAGACTTTTATACCGCCGCAACTACCACAGTGACGGCCGCAAATGGCTCTTAGTAGTGCCTCGCCAGCTACGACAAGAGTTCTGCTCCCCTTTTCATTCTGACCCGCAGTGTGGTCACGGCGGAGTGTCAAAAACTTACACACGGCTTCGCCTACAATATTATTGGCGAGGGATGTACACCTTCGTCCACAAATACGTACGCTCCTGCATTGCCTGCCAGCGACGCAAATGTGTCCCGCATCTCTCCACCGCACCTCTCCAACCACTTCCCTGCCCAGCTCAGCCATTTGACCGTGTCGGCATTGATATATACGGGCCTCTTCCATCTATTAGTGCTGGCAACCGATGGATTGTTGTCGTCGTAGATCATTAGACACGGTATGCTGAAACCGCCGCCTTGCCTGCCGCATCAGCAAAAGACATCGCCTCATTCATTCTAAACAACTTCGTTCTCCGCCATGGCGCACCCCGTGAACTGTTGAGCGATCGGGGCCGCGTATTCCTCTCGGATATCCTGCAGTCACTCCTATCTGAAGGCCAAATTATTCACCGCACTACTACTGCTTATCGTCCACAGACCAATGGCTTAACAGAACGATTCAACAGAACTCTTGGTGACATGCTATCAATGTATGTTGCATCTGACCACTCCAACTGGCACCTTGTACTTCCGTTCGTCACTTACGCATATAACACTGCCTCTCAAACCACTACCGGATTCTCACCATTCTTTCTGCTTTACGGCTGCCATCCCTCCTGCACCATTGATACGGTTCTCCCATACCGGCTGGACCCTGCTGAATGCTCACCTGTTTCTGCGGTTGCTCAGCACGCTGAGAAATGCCGACAACTGGCCCGTTCTTTGACGTTTGCTCAACAGTGCCGCCAAAAAGACGCCATGACCTCAATCCTCCCCTCACCCCTTCCCCGTCGACTCACTCGTGTGGCTTTGGGTCCCGCCTGTTGCTGCTCCTGGCCTTTCGTCCAAGCTCCTCCCGAAGTACCACGGGCCCTACCGCGTGGTTGCACAAACATCACCAGTGAACTATGTGGTCGAACCCGTATCGCCATCTTCGGATCTGCGTCGTCGGGGGCGAGAGACTGTGCACATTGACCGGCTGAAGCAGTATTACAATCCGCCCACCTCTTCCTAGGTTGCCAGGATGGCTACTCGTCAATTCCGGGGGTGATTGCGACGAAGAAGATCGGCAGGCTGAAAAGCCCCGTTGCCATCGCGTGGCACGTACCCAGTTCGTTCACTGGCTGCGCCCTACCTGTTGGTGCTGAGTTTGTCGCTGCTGCTCTACGAGCCGAATAAACCGCCCTTTACAGTGGCAAAGAATTTGACACTAAACAAAAGGGTGCTCTCGGCGGCGGTGCTGAGCCTCTGCTCGAGCAGCTCGTTTAGCAACATATCCACCAGTTGCCTCACATGTTCAGAAAGAAAGCGTGAACATGGGAATGCATAGCTTGCATGGAGCACATTGTCTAGCGGTGGCGGCGGAACCACAGGTGAAATTGCGCATGTGCAGTTGGTCCGAAGCCCATGCCAGCACTTTGTTTCCGCGCTCGCCACATGCCTGGTCACCACTGGCACTCCTTTCCTCCTCACCCTTTCACCATACCCTCCTTTGCGTTTCACTTCATGGTTCTGCTGCACCCTCCTCTACACCTTTCTCCTCGTGCCTTTTCTCTCTTGCCACTTTTTGTGTGTTCGTTCGTTCGGATACAAGTGACGCCGATGCTCGCCGCAGGAACGGCCACCTAAGAGTAGTGCTCTAAAATCAACAAGAAAATGGTCATTCACCATCATGTGATGCCCTTACCCTTGCATGTATTGCCAGTTGCATTTGTACTTCCATTCTGGCATCGCACATGACATAGTAGGTAGGGCCCTTTATTTTTCAGTACAGCCATTTTAGACAATTTTTGCACTCTTGTTACATATTTATGAAAGGTTAAAGGTGATTCTTCTGTGAAAAGCTGCATTCAGAAAATGTAGTTGTCAAATAAATAAGGAAGGCTCTGGAATCTGCACACCAAGATCTTGGTCGTGAATGTGCTTTCGAAAAATTCAAAATAGTAAATTTCAGCTGCTACACTTTATAACCTTGTCAACATTAAGCTGCAGTAAGCTTGACGTAATAGTTCTGCAGAAACCTGCAAGGTGGAGAGAAGTAATTAATAAAGGGCCCTGCCCTGCCATCTGCTAGCCGCCTGGTTGGCTCAGATGGTAGAGCTGCTGCCCCTGAAAAGTGTTGGTCCCGGGCTCGAGTCCCGGACCAGGACGAATTTTTCTTCAACTGCGAGGCTTTTCTTTCGAGGAACCTGTACGGGTTTCCTTTGTAGCAATTGCTACGAACAGGTGGATGTCTGATTTTCCCTTTATTAATTACTTCTCTCCACCTTGCGAGTTTCTGCAGAACAATTACGCCAAACTCGTGCCTTTGCTTCGAGTTGTTGACAAATTCGACTTTGCTCTGCCATCTGCTAGCCGCCTGGTTAGCTCAGATGGCAGAGCGGCTGCCCCGGAAAGGCGGTGGTCCCAGATTCGAGTCCCGGACCAGGACGAATTTTTCTTCAACTGCAAGGCTTTTCTTTCGAGGAACCTGTACGGGTTTCCTTTGTAGCAATTGCTACGAATGGGTGCAGTAAGCTATTGGAAGACTTTCAGTAATAACTATATAAAAGCAATTAGGTCAAAGCTGCTCCAAATATGTGCTCCAGATGGTATGGCACATTTGCATGGGTTGTTGGCTGAAGAAATATCAACTTACAGTGCCAAGTTAATAGCTATCCTCCGCTGATTTGAGAGTATCAGATGAATACATGCTACCTCACATTAGAAATATGCAGCTTTTACTTTGTTGCAAATATTAAATGGCTGCTATGCTCAAGTAATGTGTATTCAAAACTACCACAAATTCGAGTAATGACATTCAGTATTCATGGTGAATGAACAAAAGAAAATATAAGTTGGGCAATGCTTCCTTGGAGCAGCCTGTTAAGTGTGGTTGTGAATAAAGCCTGTGGAGTATTCACTGATCTGCTGAGCAGCAAATGTCTAATTAGAGTAGAGAAACTATTTAACCTCTTACGTAACAACATAAGCACGAAATCTTCAATGCAAAAGTTGTAAAGCATTTTGAAAAATATTTCATTAAATGGTTTTAACGAAGATAGCTATTGGGGCTAAAAGTTTATAAAGCTGTAAAGGGAGTAAATGAGGTTTTTAACCTTCCACATGACTAGATGATTGCATACAGCAATGTTTATGCTGTGAAAAAAGGTCTGAATGAAAGATCTATGCTACAGGGAAAACTTGAACGTATCTATAGGCTGTGAGCAAAAATAATGCATAGAAGGCAGCAGCCATGACCACATCACCATCCACTACAAAGACACCCCCATGCCCTTTCTGCATTCTGTCAGTAGAAAAAAAGGTGACATGTTTTAAAGATTTGCCATGCGCTGTCTGTTGCTATCTTGCATGGTGGCATCACTTCAGCACATAAATTATCTTTGAAAATTAGGATGTTATGACTGCCATCTTGTATCTAGGACTGTCACTTACAGCTTATGAGTACATGCTGTCTATGTGCAGAAGCAATCATTTAGTTGAAACATGTTTGAAAGCGTCAACATCACTTCTTGTAAGCACTTACTCATGTGACACTTTATTTAATCTGTGGCTTTCTGTTTGAGCTTGGAATAATTAAAATTCTTAGAGTTGTATTGATGGAAGCAGCTGATTAGGAAGGTTTTAATGAGGTCTACAATTTTTTTTATCTGAGGTTTTTGATGAAGACAGTGGGTAAAAATTTAGCTAAATAATTTTTGTTTATAAAACTGCTAGAATCACAGAAAAAAAAAATGCTTGAATTGTGCAAGATGGCAGTGAATGACACTGTGTTGGTTGTGTCTGCCTAGTGCGCATCTGCGTTTTTTTTAAGGCTTGGCACAAGTTACCTGAAACCTTATCTACTAAGCAGCTCATTGTTTGGTACATGCATGTTCTGCAAGTATAGTAGCACTCTTTTTACAATAGGACTCCACTAACATGTTTCTAAATCATAGGTTTTCTCAGTTAAAACGTCTCCAAAGTCTGATTCTCATGATGCTAACAACATGTTTGGATACTCTGTTCCTTTGGCACTATGTTCTGTCACATGGCCCCATGAAAAGATATTGCACTGGTTCTACTGTATACCCAATTCCTGGTAGCATGCAGCTCATCGTTTGCCATTATGATCATAAATGGCAAACAAATTACATGTCAATTGTTCATTGAAGATTGCATTAAGTTTGCAATTTCTTATAAAATGTGTAAGGAATACCAAAAAGGATAAGTATATGAATACTGGCATTAGTACTAATGGCAAAAGTAAGGGTGACATATGCTGCTGAAATAAATCTGGATGTGATTACATATGAAGTAGGCCTCTGAAATATAGCATGTAGTAATAAAGAGTATGTATGTACACAGTAATACACCCATGAGCTCCTTTGTTTTTCCATGTCTGAGCACCAGCTAACACAGGGCAGGGAGCTTTGAGATAAAGACGTGAGGTCTAAGAAGCTGCTGTAAGAAGTGTTGTGGATGTAGGTGGGAAATCTGTCATTGATAATGGTCAAACCCTTTTGTCCATGAAATCTCTCAAGCTCCCATTATGGCTGTTCATTGCAGCAATTTTCCACTGAGGATGGTGAGCATTGAAGTCTCCAGTACCATTATGATGGCCTGTGGAAATTTGCAACAAAGATGATAGGTAAAAAAGGTCAAGTCTTTGTCTAGGAGGTGGGTAGGTGCTGATAATCAAAAACATGTCAACTGAGTTTCAGTATCACACAAATCTATTCGTTGCTGTCATCTAGGTCAAGCATACGCCGGACGTAGTTATGCCATAGTGTACACAAATGAACACTTTGGTCATCACAAGATGATAGGTTAGTGTATCCTGAAAGATGAAATTGGTGGTATGAGGTTTGACCGTACGCCAGTATATGGGCAGATCAAGTTGTTTGTACTATTTGCTGCATCTGCCATGCACTGCGCCGATTGGTCCACTTTCCGTACAGATGTTAAACAGCATTGTGGTGGCATCACTTCGCCACCTGATATAGAAGGCCTTATTGTATCGTCAATGCAGGAGACAACAAAGTTCATTAGTACACCTACTTCAGTAACGACAGTTGATCTTGAGCATAAATGCCCCCATGCAATTTTTTCTTGAGTGGAAAGGAAATGTAGGAGGACTAGGTCTTCATCACATTTTGTCTTATGTACGTAAGCACAATAGAAATTACTTTGTCACCTTTAAAAGTTGAAAAGGAATGGTCGAGGACTTTCTCTTCATCACTGGATCAACAAAAACTACTTTCTATGATTTGGCAAATAGTATGAAGTCTTTATGTTTCTCAACAAGAAGATAATTTCTGGGCTTTAGCTCGTCACCAGTCTTGGATAAAAATGAGTGCAGGTCGCAGGAGACTTCTCTATGAGAGAAGTTCATATAATACAACCATTTCCTATCCAACAGACTCTCACTGCCTTCTAGAGGTGGTCAGTCAACTTGATTTTCCTTTCACTATGCTGAGGTTACTTATTTATCACAAGATTTTTTATGCTATTCTAATATAGATGATGCCGTATCATACTTTACTCATATTATTATCGATGCAGCACAAAAGGGCATACGACAAACAAAGGGTCTTTCATGCAGAAGATGTGTGCCCTGGTGGAACGAAGATTGCAAAGAAGCTTGAGAGAGGCAGAATAGGGCATGGGGCACACTTAGTTGGTTGCCAAATGTGGAGAATCTAATTTAATTCAAGCATATGAAATCACAAGGAAGGTGCACACGATGACGGGCAAAAAGAGAAAGCTGGGTGAGGTTTCTATGAGGTATCACTTCTTACACACAAGAGAATAAATTATGGGATGGTGTAAGAATGTTCAAGGCACAGCAAATTCAACCATTACCCTTGGTGAACGATAAAGGACATAGCCTGGAAGAGCAGGCCGATGCTCCTGGAGTGCATTTTGAACGTGTGTTCAGCGCCATCCATTATCCGAAGTTATTCCTAAAACACAAACAAATAGCAGAAATTATTGTACTTGATTGTAAATGTGCACTGAACGAGCCATATAACCATCCTTTCAGTATTACCGAGCTGAGAGCTGCCTTGATCGCATGCAAGAGCTCTGCACCAGGACCTGATAGAATAATGTATGACATGATTAAGAACATACATACTGATGCACAACTGACACTACTTGCGCTTTTGAACACTACTTGGGCTGCCGGATATCATCCACCCGCATGGAAAGAAGCGATTGTGGTCCCAATTTTGAAGCAAGGTTGGTGGCAAGTTACTGCCCAATAGCTCTCACAAGTTGCCTTTGTAAGCTGCTTGAGAACATGCTTAATCGGCAGCTCATACATTTCCTTGGCTTTTGCTTGATCCCTATCAGTGTGGATTCAGAGAAGGGAGATTCACAACCAATCACCTTGTGCGCATTGAGAGAAATATCCATGACGCATTTGTACCCAAACAGTTTTTCTTATCCATATTCCTCAATATGGAGAACGCATATGACACAACGTGGTGCTACTGAATCTTGAGAGACTTGTCAGGAATGGGCATCCGTACCAATATGCTAATCCTAATAGAAAGCTATTTGTCCAATCGTACCCTCCGCGTTAAAATCGGCAACATATTTTCACGTCCATTTATGCAGGAAACTGGTGTACCTCAGGGAGGCGTGCTCAGCTGCACACTCTTTATAGTTAAGATGACCACACTTTGTGCTTCATTACCACCAGCCATTTTTTATTCTGTGTATGTGGGCGACATTCAAATAGGCTTAAAATCCTGTAACCTTGCAGTGTGTGAGAGGCAAGTACAGCAGGGCTTGAACAAGGTGTCTGAGTGGGCAGAAAAAAATGGATTTAAAGTGAACCCCCACAAAAGTTCTTGTGTTCTTTTTACAAGAAAGAGAGGCCTGGTTCCAGATCCGTGCGTGTAACTATCTAGACAACAAATACCTATCAACAAAGAGCACAAATTTCTAGGTGTAATACTTAAAATAATACATAAAATATCTCAAAGCGAAATGTCTAAAAACAATGAACTTACTGAAAATACTATCTCACACAACATGGGGTAGCGACAGGGAATGTATAATGAATATTTACAAGAGCCTCATTCAATCATGGCTAGGCTATGATGCCATAGTACACAACTCTGCTGCCCCGAGCGCACAAAAGATGCTGGATCCCGTCCACCATCTGGATATCCGCCTGGCCACAGGCACCTTCAGAACAAGCCCCATTGAAAGCTTATATGTAGAATCAAAGGAGTGGTCACTCCATCTGCAGAGATCATACATCAGCTTCACATATTTCCCTAAGGTGCACTCTAATCTTGAACATCCGTGTTCTAAAGCCATTCATGATTTGACGTGCACTGCACTTTTCCGTAATTGACCCTCTGTGAGACGGTCTTTTTCACTGCGTGTAAGGGAGCTTAGCATGGAAATGGATGTCCCATCCTTCGAACATCGCTTGATGCCTCCAGTGAAGCAGCTACTGCCATGGGAGTGGCAGGTAATTGAATGTGGTATATCTTTTGTAACAGTTGCAAAATACGCACCAGAGTTGGAAAGTCGAATGCATTTCCATGAACTCCATTCAAAGTACTCTTGTTTTGAATTCTACACCAATTTGAAATTGATTTTATTCATTATAGATGACAGGTTATAAAATAAAATAATATACAGAAGGAGGTCCCATAGTCAATGATTGTATTGGGACCTCCTGTTATTTATAAATATGTGTTTTCTAAAGCAACAAATAGAACTATATTAAAATCATGTATAAGCAAACCTGGAAGAAAGTAAGTACTGGAGAATGCAAAACAAGATTAGGAGTTAGTTACAAGAAATCTAACGAAGGAAATTATACAATTGCAAGGAGCAAATGCAGCAAAACTAAATGAAGTGAATTTAACAGTAACGGACAAAACATTTTACCCAAGCATGCAATACAAAAAATAATTTCAAATATACAGGACCATAAATACAACAATAGAAATAACAAAAAAAACTTCAAAATGCACATGACTATTAATAAAAAAGAAAGGTATCAGAACAGCAGAATATTTGAAGTAATAAGGGTGAAGAAAAAAAAGAAAAGAAAAAAGTTAATGTTAAATATTTTCTGTTAGAAGAAAATTCTTCTGATGTTTTTTAAATATGGATGTTGAATGCGAAGTTTTGACGCAAAGTGGTATGGAATTCCAAAATGAAAAAGCTGCGAAATGAACTCGCTGTTTGCCATAGTTGGTGCGCACCTGAGGTAAAATGAGATTATTGTGTAAAGCAAATCTAGTGACATTAGCGTTTATCAGGCACGTTTTAGGAATTACAGATGCAGGAACTTCATTATTCAATAACTTAAAAATTAATATACCCAGATTATACAACACAGTTTCTTTGACAGACAGAATGTTATTAGAGTGTAGCAATGGGAGAGCTCTAGCATTATAGGGACTAGAGGTGACTATTATAATTGCTTGGTTTTGCAAAGTTTGAAGTAAATTGAGGTGAGTATTATATGTATTTCCCCAACATATTTACGACTAGTTAATGTGTGAGTGTATAAAAGCGTAATATAGCGAGACAAGTGTAGAACAGTTAAAGAATTGGTGGGCTCTAATCAGTAACCAAATGCTGTAAGCAACTTTCTTTTTAATATTTGAGACATGATAATGAAACTTGAAGTTATAGTCTAGTTCTACCCCTAAGAATGAGCAATGAGTGCTAGAAGGGATTAAATGGGAACCAAGAATCAGCAATGGAACTGAACAAGGTGGTTTCTGGGGGAATTAAATACAATAAACTTGGTTTTCGAGGGATCAATAACAAGATTATTATTTATACACCAGTTTGTAACCTTAGCCAAGTCATTATTGAGTTTAGTAACCAAGGACGAAATATTTTTATCGCAGTTAATAATGGTTGTGTCGTCGGCGTACAATACACAGTGTGAGGATGTTAGACAGTCAGGCAGATCATTAATTTAAATTAAAAATAATAAAGGTCCGAGAATAGAACCCTGTGGTACCCCTAGGTTAGTAACCTTAGCTTCGGAAAAAAAAAACATTAGAAATGTCAACTATCTTATGTCTATCCTGCAAATAGGTTCGTAGTAACATTAGTGCTGGTCCAGTTATGCCTAGAGCTTCCAACTTTTAAAACAAAATGTGAGGGTTAATAGTGTCAAAAGCTTTCGTAAGATCAATAAAAACTGCACCAGCAAAATACCCGTTATCAATACCTTCCCTAAGCGATCCGTTAGGGAGATAAGAGCAAGGTCGGTCGAATAGGCAGGATAAAAACCATACTGAGAATTGGAAAGAATATTAAATTTAGACAGGTAATTGGTTAATTGAGTAACAGTCAACTTTTCAATCACTTTACTAAAGAATGACCGTATACATATTGGGCAGTAATTTGTTAGTAACGAACGATCGCCTCTCTTAAAAACTGGAATTACCTTTGCTCGTTTTAGCTCAAATGCAAAAATGCCAGTCCTGAATATTAAATTGATAATAAAACAAAACATCACATATGAGATGAGCAACTAGTTTTATGTTACCAGGATGAATATTATCAAGACCGGCACTGGTTACTTTGAGCTTGCGAATGACATCAAGAACCTCATGGGGAGTTGTAGGGTAAAGAAAAAATGAATGCGGTACACGAGTCAGTGACAAAGGACGGCTACTGATGACTGGTTTGTCTGGAAAAAAAGCATCACTGAACGCTCTTGCTATCTTAAATGGTTGATCATATGTAATGTGATTGTTTGTGATGGTATCGATAAATGAGAGTTGTTCATTTCTGCGCAAAAAAGAATTTAAAACTTGCCACTTTTGTCTTGAGTTACTGCCACACTGACCAATGTTGAATTCCAATGGCGGAGTCGGAGCAAGTTTTTCTGCTTGTTTCGGAGCAAGTTTGTTCTAATGACAGAGTGAGGGCAGGAGTAAGGTGTTCCAATGAGAGAGTCGGAGGGGATTCAGAGCGGGAGTCGCTCTGTGGAGCAGAAAAAGATGCTCCGCCAAAATCGGCGGAGTGGACCGGAACTCTGCGTGACGTATTTCCTTTACCACGTATGTCTGCTGGGAGGCGCCACTGGTCACGACTCGCGAGGAAGCAAAAGCTGCTGCACGCTTGGCGAGATATCCATTCAGCACTTTTAAAAAACAACAGGGGAACGGCGCTGAAGAGACAAGTGGCCGGTGTTGCGGTGCTGGGAGCAAACATCGGAAGAAAATGACAACACGCAAGGTATCCTGGGTAACTCGGCGATAGAAGTTCCGCTTCCGCCTTGCTCCGGCGGCGCAGGTTGTGTTCCACTCGCGGATTTGGAGGCGTTGCTCTACGCCAGAGTCGAGTGCTCGCTCGCGGAGTTCGTCGGCTGCTCCGACTCCGCCATTGGAATTCAACACAAGTTTGTGCTCATAGTAGCTCTTCCTTGCATTCTTTATTTTGCTGTTGAGTGCGTTGCAAAATTTTTTGTATCGTGCAGAGAGGGCGACATTAAAAGGTTGCCTTTTAGTTTTTTTATATAGGTTGTCAAGTTTCCGCATATTGGCTAGTATGCTAGCATTTAATCAAGGGTTTTGAGGAAGGGAGAGGATTTTCTTGCATTTTTTCTTGACGGTATATGAATCGATGAATGATAACAAAATTACCAAGAACAACGCATCAGAATCGCATGTTGGCATGTCTTACGTGGCTGTTGGTCCCTCTTTCTCTGAATCAGGTGTATTAAACCCCTATACAAGTATCTTTACTGCAGAAGCCTATGCAGTACTGTCTGCAGTTGAACACACAAGGAAATTGAAACTGGAGAAAGCAGTAATATTCACAGACTCGTTAAGTGTCATAACAGCACTGATGTTCTTTAGAAAACACAAAAATCCTGTTTTCATTCAGCTTTACTCATACTTGTGCAATATTTATTCATTGCATAGGCATGTGATAATATGCTGGGTTCCTGGCCATAGATGTATCAAGGGTAATGTGCTGGAAGACCAAATGGCCACATCAATTACATCTCAAGCTGCTAGTCCTACTGCTGCTATTACTGCCACAGATCTCAAGCCATTTTTCCGAATGAAACTGGGAATCCACGGGCGACACTTATGGGACAATGAAACAAATAATAAGCTTCACTTGATTACGCCAAAGTTAGGTTTCTGGCCCTCTATTACAAAAACACGATGAACTGATGTTCTGTCCTGTTGTCTCAGAATAGGACACACATATGGTACTCACAGTGTTCTACTGACTGGCAATGAACCTCCAACCTGTGGTAGATGTGGTGAGAGGCTCACCGTACTCCACGTGTTTGTGGAGTGTCAGAAAGCCAAAAGAGAGAGAAGAAACTATTTCCCTCTAGCATACCGCTATTGTATCCCTCTCCATCCTGCTATGCTTCTTGGTAAAGAACCACTTTTTAACATCAAAGCTGTCCTAGGTTTCTTGAACGATGTTGTTTTTCATGTAAATAGCCCGATAGTTTCGTAGCGCATCCTCTCTCCAGAGGATGCTGCTGTGATAGTAGTCCTTCTGTAGCACAAGCTTTCAGGTCCTTGTGCTTCAAGGGCTCTGTTAAGGCAGTAGTGCTCTTTGAAAATTTTTTGCTTCTGACAAATTTTAGTATATCGTAATTCTTTCACAATGTATCTTTCATGTCCTTGGCATGCTTCATAGTCATTGCCATAATTGTATTACATGTAACTTTTACACTCTTTACTGCGACCGTATTTTAGGCCCCTTTACAGCCCCGTCAAATCTATTGCTTGTACTTCATCGCTTCACTTCTAACTCATTATCACTGGCCTGGCGCTCTTTGGTCATACTTAGCCCTTGCGCCACAAAGCACTATATTCATCAACTCCACCATCTGCTTCATGCGGCAATGTTACCTTACAGAGAATCAATGGTACCATTTTTGTTAATGCAGGTAGGGCTGTTTTGAGGAAGGCTGTGCTTTATATCAGCAGCATTTTATAATTTGTTGAGAAAGCCTGAGCAATGTTACAGACAGTTCAGCAAATCAATGTAGTTTGAGTTGAAACTCGTGTGTAACAGTCCTCTGTAGCACTTACTATAACTTTTTATTGGTCTTACCTAAAATATTACATACTGAATGGCATTCTTCTCACAGTGGGCAGTACTTCTAACAAGGCAGATGGTTTGAGCACTTGCACACATAGAGCTTGATATTTCATGGTTGTAACAAGGTACACTTTGAGGAACTTGTGATTTGGTGCTTGTAAAAAGGAAAACAAAAATTCCTTTAGGCTTACATAAACATTTTCACAGAATGCTAGCAGCGATTACTGAGTGGCTAAAAAATAAAGAAAGGCAGTACATACTTGAAATGGTTTCTTCACTGGGCAAATTTTTTTGTCTCTGCCCTTATTTAAGGAAATGGAGCTTGCCTTAACCCTGTAAGCGCCTACACATGCATCTTTTAATTTTACAATGTTTAAGGTCATGGCCGCGGTGATCGGTGTCCCGGTGTGTACTCTCACGTGATGGCTCTCCGTCGTGGTCACACTCTCCTGGTATTGGGAGGCTACCGAGGAGTCATGTCCTCTGACCTCTGGGCTTTTCTCTTACCGACCACTATTACACACGCTTATTCAGATTCAGCCTCTGGAGCCTGCATTCGGTGAGTGTTTGCTTTTTATTTTTCCTGGATCTTGCATTCTCTTTTTTTGTGTGCCTCTCATGCCTCGTATCATGTGTGACAACATATGGAAAGCTGTTCTACTTCTGGCAGCTCTACCCTATAGAAGAAAATGGGTGGAAGCATGATTCTTACATTCTCTTTTTCTTGTATGTGGTAGTACATGATGCTTCAGTAACCACAGTACACAAGATTAGCTGGTGTGTGCAGCATAATAATATAGCTTCATTACTGTGATTTTTTACTTTAAACTGTTGGAAGCAAAAGCTGCATGCATATTGGGTAACAAAACATTACTGTACACCACATGGATCAGAAATTATATGGGCTTGCACTGCAATGCACTGGAACTCTGTAATTATATACTTCTGGTGACATGCTTGCTGTTTGCAAGCTAGAACACATACAGCTTGTCATTGACAATGAGCAAGAAGAATAAAGGGATCGAAGGGGTTAGTGTTTTTGCTAGTCACAATCGTACGGAAAAGCAGACAATGATACCAGAGAAATCGTAGGGGAAATCAATTGTTACATTTAATAGAAATGTAAAAATAATATTGTAAAAGGAAATAAAAGTGGGGAAAAAGATAACCTGATACAACGGGGATCCAAACCTACATGTTCCGCATTGTGTATGCATTTATTTACCAGTTAACCTTTACCCCCCCCCCCCCTTGACGAGTATAGTCTTTATGAAATTTTGTACCAATGTAACCAGTGACGACCATGGCTGCCTCCTCGAAACGAGGCAAAGAATGTGTTTTGATGACTCCTCATTAGACGACAGCTCTGTAGAGTTTTGCACAGAAATGAAAAGGGATGTGTTCTCATCTGAGGAGTCTGATGATGACTATTCTGTAGATAAACCAGCATACCTTACGGCTGTCCGTGAGTCTACAACATGAAGACAGCCTACTAACTCCTTTATGAGCTGTGGAAATTTAGCCACTATTCATGTACATGTTTTGGCACCGTTTAGGTTATTTTTTGTTCATATTCTCTTTTTTCATAGTGTTTCAAGCCCTGCAAAATGCTTTTATGCAAGACACTAAAGCCATGCAGTGAAGCCTTCTTCAAATTATCTTTTTTTGCAATTTGTGAAATAAAGGAACTCCATTGAAATGAAATAATGGTGCTATTTTACTCAGAAAAAAAAAAGCTCTACAAACGAAGTGAAAGAAAGTATCTGGTAAATTTGGTAAAATTTTCTTCTTTTTGCGCGGTAGGGAAAGGGTTAAGCTACTGCAACACCATCCTCTTGTGCAATTTACTTCGGTATTGAGCAGTTTGGATCCACTCATTCTTATTGCTCATTGCATAGCAAGGGTCTCAAATTTGACAGTCTTGATGCCAGGAGCTAGCATACGAGTGCTTATTGGCCATTTGCCTGCTCCTGAGCTTTAAGTACTATATGATGCTTGTGGTCAAAATGATGTTCCATATGCTACGCCTTGGCTATGAGTGGTGTTGGCTAACACTCTCAGGGCTAATCTTGCATGCATACGCAGACTCAACAAAATGGCGACTAGGCTGGGAAGCCCAGTAAAGCAAAAGTAAGAAGGCTCCCAGTTTTTAATCGCATGGCTGTTGCCATTGTTGAATCACATGGCATGTGATTGCCTGCTCATTCAGGGAGGTCATTTTAATAGCTGCAGTGCCAACAAATATGAGATAACCTGTTCAGATGGGTACACTGCCTTGTGTTAATTTTGGTGCTTTCAAATTGCCTGTCGAGATCTTTAATGTAAATGCCTCTAAAATTGAAATGATCTAGCTCTCCTGCTTGAAAGCAGATGCCTGGATGCACTCAAATATAAATGTGTGTGCCATGCTTTGGCTACAAAATTTGGTGCACTATACTCGTGGATTGAGACGCGACAATTAATTATTAAAGTAGAACACCCAATAAGTGCAATATGTGAGTGTGCACTGTCACGCTGCTATGCATTTGGTTGCTAAAGACGGCATGAATTCTGGTCTAAGAATAGGAACCAAAATTATGCCAGTTAGCACAATCTGAAGGTTGTAGAAACAAAAGTATGCGTATTAGTTAAGCCTAGATTGACACGTTTGATTCCATTAGAGTAGTACATGTTTTGAATTCCAGAATTGCGTATTGGCATATGGACACAATTGCCTCTTAAACATGAATAATTATAGTACTAAGTATTTTGCTAAAATTGACAAAATTGTATTTTATGTTACCTGAAGGTATAAGTGGCTAAATTACTGTAACAGCATTACATTACAATTACTTCAAAAAAATAATGGAGTTACATTGAAATGGCTTTTCAGTTCATGTTTGCATCTATATAGAGTCAACTTGCGTCACATTGACTTCTGAAGTGCATTCTAAATTAGTTATCTGTAGTCAATATTATCAAACTTCCAAATAAATGAATTGTTCAAAAACATAGACACCTTCTGAGACTTCTGAATATGATAAAATTAAAAGAAAACAAATTACCCAATGGCTAGTGAACAGAAGTAGATGGGATATGTGTTTGCACATCAGGAGTGTCTTAATGTATGGAAGATACTTTATGCTTTGAGTGAGCTTCACTGAAAATGTTTATGTATAAGTGCTAAGTGATACAAAGAGAAGGTATACACACTCACAGAGTGTCATTGTTCCTCCCTATATTTGTTCAAGTAGTTTAGTGCATGCACTTTAAGGTTCAATGCCAACTCACTCAAGAAATTCTTGACTTGCAGTGTCACCTTACAGCAAAAAATGCACCGGCGATTACGATACTCACTCGTGCGAATTTTGAGCGCAGCTATTCAGATGGATTGGATTCGCGATATATTGTGGCCAAGAATTTGATTCTGAACAACAGGACCTTCTCGGTGGCGGCGTTAAGCCTCTGCTCGGGCAGCTAGTTTAGCAGCTGTGGCAGACAAAGGACTTCCGCTGGTTGCATCACTCATTGTTTAGAAATAATTGGCTGGCACTATTTTGTATTATGATTGTAATGTCGTGTGCTAGTGACAGTGAAGAACGACACAGTGTCGAAACTGTGAGTTACAAATTTAACTTCTTATTGGGTGAACTTGTGCCTAGTAAAACAAGTAACACTCGGTAACAAGAATAGCGGCGAGCAAAGTCAGTGATCCACAGAAATCTGATCTGTGGGTCAAGCCCACTGGCTTTTATACATGACTTGTTGAAAGTTCCAATGTAATCACTGGTGCCCGCGTGGCTTCTAGAAAGTACTAAACAATTTGCATCCCGCATACAATCAGATTATAAAAATCGCAAACCATGACAATCGAAAGAAACGTGAGCGAAAGATGATGTGAGCAGACAATAGTACGAAATGAGCAGTCGGGCGGGTCCGCATGCCAGCAGTTTCCAACGCGCATGTCACTAAAGGGGCCGCTCTCATTGGTCTCTGCCGTTCGCAACTAGTGTCTGTCATCTCTCGCTCCGTGTTTGCTCTTTCATCTTTAGCTGTGCTCGTCTGCTCGGTTGCGCCACCGACGCTGATGCCGATGCTCGTTGCAGGAACGGACGCCTGAGAGCTTAAGAGCTGCGCTCTAAAACACAACAGTTCTTTGCTTTGAAAAATAGAACTAAATAAATTGAATAATTATTTTATGGAATTTCTGCCTTGAAGTAATTACCTAAATTTCTGACATATAGAAGAATTCATTGTTCTGTGTTATTTAGAAAAACTAAATTACTTACCTCTGCCTTGTGTCAGTTTATTGTTTTCAAATATTTTTTGCCTTCGCATTTCTTACCTTTAATAATGCAGCCATAGATTTGAGACTGCTTGCCAGGCCAACCCTGCCTGTGCCTGGTGTGGTGGCTCTGGTGTCTGTCTGGACCGAAGAAAAGTCAAGGTATGCTTTCTAGTAAAACTCACAAACTCTGCAGCATACTGGGCCTCATAGGGGGGAAGTTAGTGTTTGACAAAGAACTTAGTTCCAGATCCCTAAATAGTTCCTACAGCCAAGAGGTACATCCCAAAAATAAAATTCACGTGATTGAGCATATTTGGATACAGTGTTGCAGAAAGAGAACACGCTACAATTCAAAGCAAAGTGCAAATCCTCCTCAAGTGACTGTGCTGACCAGATAAAATTGACCATAACAGCCAACATTTACTACTTTATCATAAAATGTTGTATTTTTAAACATTGTTTACATTGTCATATTGACACCAATTATTTCTTATTTTTATTTTTAATAATTATTTTTGTTTATTGTGTTTGTTATAATATTTAATTATTTTTATTTCCATCTAGTTTTGAGCAAAATCGATTTTAAAGAAATGCAAATACAGTTGCTGAGCAATTTTTCAGACCCAACAGTTATATGGATCTATCCATGCAGCAGCAACATTAACGCATAGTATCAGTGTAAAGTGGCAAACAATATTTTAGCCACCATTACATGAATATTTCATGAATAAACTTCATGAACATTCCAGTTTGTCTGTGACACAGATCATAATTGCTGTGACGATAGAGCAGAGGGTCTGTTCACAGTATCCATACAGAACCAAGTCTGTAAGTCTTTAATGAAAAATCAACATCTTGAGTAATCAAAGTGTTTTTAGCATTTTTCACCAATCTTAGCACAGTTTTGCCTTCGACTATAGCATCTTTTAAGTTGTAAAGTTGGCAGGTCTGAAATATAATATACTCCCCCTAGGACTCCTCTGTCACACCCAATTTTTCTATATGCTTCACAGTTTGAGAATTTTTACTGAGATCTGATTTGTTGAACTATTAACCAAAATTTCTGATGTGAAACTGTAGGTCAGATGTGCTAGGTGAATTCACAAAGATTGAACACCGTACATTTAGTGCTGTTGTATACATATTTGCTATCATATATGCCAGTTTACAGCAGGATCATCATGTCTCCTTGCCATTGGCCTGTGCAGGATTGCCGTTCTGGTAACTTCCGCCCGGGTAGCTGCCCTGGCTTATGTGCAGCTCTGGGCGATTGTCAAAGCTGCATGATCTGGGGTGGCCATAACAGCATGCCTATGGGTAGCAATGAACTCCGGGGTCTCTCTGCCAAGGCTACTTTCCCACAGGCCTGTGGGTGGTGTGTTGAGGCATCAGCCTGCCATCCCATTCATGGTAAGAGCTCCTTTCTGGCACTTGGTGTGTTGAACGCAGGCCACTTCAGGTTACCATTTTTTTCCTTTTGACATGAAACGTATTTCATTTCTGTTAGCGTAGGGGGGATTTCTGGCTAAAGCTGAAGGTAACATTACATGTTTGTAACGAAAACCTGTAATAGTAATATCACTTATATCTTTGCAGCCGTACTACATGCACACCCTACTTTGGTATCATGGAGTTGAGGAACAAAGACATTACTTGATCATGCATGTGTTGCATGCATAGGTCGTGCTGTTGTTGCATCATGCATGATATAATTGAAGCTAAGGTTAGCCTATTGCTTAGCGTTCAGAGAGGCATGGCTTGGCAGTACATTTGTCGATCCAAGCAGGACGGGTTGCGTTTTAGAGAGCTCACTCAGCCATAGTAGGTATAATCTATCAAACTCAAACCTGCACTCATCAGGAGTTACAAGGCCTACAAGTGTGCAATTTTTTTGCTAAAATTTCACACTTGCTCGTCTATGGCACCCTCGCATTTGACACCTAGAATCCAGAAACGGCCTGAAGAGACTCGGGCAGCAAGTGAGAGGGTTGCCAATTAGCGCCCACCGCCATTGACCACAGTGGGCCCATTACAAATAGGGAGCGAGCATGATTGCAAGATAAGAACATAGGACCCCCAGTAGCTGTATAATAAGTTGAGCTTATAACTTATAAGCTTTGTGATGCATGAATGAATGTCAGTTTTGTATTTGGTTAGGTCATTTCTGTACCCTAGTGCCCATACATTCTCAGTAGCACAAACAAGACATTTCATGTACCCCACTGCGGCTGCATCCCTGATACAGCCGATCCAATACAATTGGTTTTTATTTTTAAAGCAAAGCTTTCTTTGTGGAGTCTAATGGGTTTAGATGCTGTTGTAAGTGATAGGGATGATCAGACTCTGGAGAGAATGGTTACCATAGCTTGAAAGAGTGCTTGATACGTAAAGTTTGAGTTACACCTTAACTGCGAAGCTAAGGTCTAGAGGAGTGAGCCCCACTCTGAGGTATACAAAAGATACCATGGTACGTTCTCGAACCTCTGACACAGTTTAGATTGGCTCGTAGTATTGGGGTCAAAAAAAGTATTTTTTTTTTTTCTTGGAACGCACTGTGTATAAGATGTATTATCAGCAGACAGTGAGATGTGAGTACAATCAGCTTCCATTAATTCAACCCTGATGGGACTGATAAAATCAATTGAAATATCCAGCGGGTCGGATTAAACTAGATTAGAACTAGTCACAACATATCGCTGATTCATTTCGCAGTATTTTCCCAATTCTAACACGCCCCTGATTCAAACACGTGTGCGCCTTCTATTTGTCCAAATTAGTAGACTAACGTAGAAATGACAAAGCTTGTAGACAAAGTAAAAATCTAATCCACACCCCATATTTTTTGTACAGGAAAAATGTGCAAGGGTCTGATATGTGTTGCATAATAGGGGCCAATTTTCTAAAGTCAGCTTCGCCACAACATAGTCGTGTTACATGGCACAGCATACAGGTGCTGCGAACACGGTTTTCGGTATAATTTTCTTCGGAAAAAAAGGCAAGCATTAGAATTTGATAAATACCGTAATCAGACATTGTGAGCTACCGTTATTGCTTGGAAATCTTCCTAGAGCAGGCTGACAATAGGCATTTTTGGTGGGTGATGTGTGTTCAACCACATTCACTTTCTTCTAAGCTCTGCAGAGACAGACGCTGCCGATATAAGGGTCGCTCTTGTGGTCACCTTAAGGGGGCCAGGCATGTGCATGCTGACTGGTCAAGCTCTAATTATCCGGTGAAGGCCAACTTTAGGATTGAAATAATGTTATTATTGTAAGTTTGGGCTTATAGAAATGCATGGGGGCCGGACGTGACCTTCGGTAAGGATCAAATGAACCAAACATTTGAATTAACCAGAGTCAAATTAATGCGTCTACTGTATAAGTTGAAATTGACTAAGATTCATATTTGAATGTTTAGGTTTGCCTGCATTTGTAACTGGTTCATGGTTCAGGATCTGACATATACTTAGATTTCATAATACACCTTGTATAGAAGCTAGTGGCACAGGTGTTGCATATTATGTGTATTATGTGCTATTATGTGTAAGGTGTTATAATTTTTTGTGTTTATGTTTCAATTCATGCTGATGGTACGCTTGTGTGGCAGTTGCAGCCTGTTGAAGGCCCCAGGGAAGGCCACTGCATCACACATAATCGTTGGAGGGTCATTAAAAAAAGTTCTGCTGAGGTAAATGTTCTATTCTAAGCAGCAGACAGACGCTTCGGTGGCAGCAACGCAAAAAGCCCTTTATTCAAGGCAGCAGCGTACTTTTATAGATAACGCTGCATGCCAGTCAGGCACACGTCATTCGCGGTACAATCTTATCAGACCGCCTGGCCGATACAGAACATTCCTTCCTCCTTAATTAAGGCTACACGCGTTTCTTTCCGCGCTCATAGTTGGAGGCTTGATAGCGATCAGGAGGACGCCTTGTGCGATTACTTCTTCGCAGATGGACCTCTTCAGGTGATGCCATGGTTGATGGGGTGATACTTGCAGGCTGCGCTGCTGAGTGTCTTGCCTCAGGCTGCGATGCCGGTTCCTTAGTTGAAGTGGAGTCATCTAAGCGAACATCCTCAAGCTGGTCCGCAGTAGGACCACCAATCATGGAGTCAGCAGGGGTGTTTTCTTCGGAGGGTGTTGGTAGAAAATCTCGTTGAATACGGGCACTTGGAGTGGACTCAGGATGCGCTTCTTTTGCGACGTCCGGATGGAATGAAGTCTTTGATCCCGTAATCCAGCTGGGTCTCAAGTGGTCGATATGCACAAAACGAAAATGGTCACCGACTTTGACTACAAAAGTAGAGTCGCTAACGCGTTGCACTACGACAGCTTCCTCCCATGACAGGGTTTCCCCTCTCGTAGTCTTGACGAGAACTGTGTCACCGGCTTCCATCTGCGGGTCCCTTCCTCGGCCCTCGTTGCGATGGGTGGCGTCTCTGTCTTGACGGCTGCGCATATCCTGCACAAAACTTGGCTTTAGGAGTGAAAGCTTCACTCGAGGTTGTCGTTTCAGGAACAGCTCAGCCGGCGTTCTTCCTGTTACGGAATTCGGGGTGTTCCTGTAAGCAAGCAAGAAGTCGTTAAGTCGTTGATGCAGAGTTCTGTTTTGGCCTGTTAGGTTATCGTGAAGCACTTGCTTGAGTAGAGTGGCTTTTGTCGTTTGGACTAGCCTTTCTGCTGCCCCGTTCGATGAAGCGTGGTACGGTGGCGTAAGTGTGTGTCGAATCCCGTGAGAAGAGGTGAAATTGGCGAACTCCTGCGCAGTAAACTGAGGTCCTTTGTCGCTGATCAGTTCCTCCGGGTAGCCATACGCTGCAAATATCTCCTTGAGTCAGTCGATTGTTTTTGACGTCGTTGTAGTGCGGAGGCATTTTGCTTCTATCCACTTTGAGTAAGAGTCTACTAGAAGGAACAAGTTGTAACCATCCTTCATGGCGAAATCAACATGGACTCTCTGCCAAACGCGGGTTGGATAAGTCCATGGATGCAATGGCCCTGGTGCCTTCGCAGGCATGGTCGTTTGGCACACTGTACATCGACAGACAGTGTCTTCAATGTTCTTGTCGATCGATGGCCACCAAACAAACGACCTAGCAAGCATTTTCATTCTTTGCATTCCAGGGTGCTCTTCATGCAGCAATGTTAATACTGCTTCTTTAAGTTCGTCCGGAATGATCACTCGCTGGCCCCACGTGACACAGCCTTGCTCGTACGATAGTTCGTTTCGACGAACGTAAAAGGGCTGAAATTTATCATCGTATTGCGCGGGCCAGCCAGATAAGGTGAACTGCACGACTTTGGAAAGAAGGCGGTCCCGTTTAGTCGCAGCAGCAACTTGGCTCGCAGTGAGAGGCGTTGCCTCAAACACTGCAAGACATTCTTCAGTGTCGTCTTTATGCTTGACCAAAAGTGGAAGCCTTGAAAGTGCGTCGGCAACTTCCATGTTTTTGCCGTTTCTGTAGCGCAGTGTGTACTGATAAGCTGCTAAGGTGATAGCCCAACGCTGAATCCTGGCTGCGGCCAAAGAAGGAATTGGTTTATCCGATGCCAAAATCCCCAACAGCGGTTGGTGGTCTGTATACAGCGTGAATTTGCGCCCGTATAAGTATCTATGAAACCTGCTTAGACCAAAAATTAGGGCCAGGGCTTCCTTCTCGCCTTGCGCATAGTTGCGCTCCGCTGCACTTAATGTTCTGGAGGCAAATGCGATTGGTCTTTCTGAGCCATCGGGCATGACGTGAAAAATTACGGCCCCAAGACCGTAGGCCGACGCGTCGCAGCTTAACCCGATTGGCTTTTTCACGTCGTAAAAAGTCAATACTTGACTGTCGATGAGGTGCTGCTTGGCTTCCGCGAATGATCTTGAGCATGCGTCCGTCCACACCCAAGTCGTGTCCTTTTTGAGCAAGTCATACATTGGTGCAGCTACTGTAGCTAAATCTTTGATGAATTTTGCATAGAAATTCAGCAGGCCCAAAAAGGCTCGCAGTTCAGTTACATTGCTTGGCTGAGGTGCTTCCGTGATTGCCTTTATCTTTGTTGCGGTTGGAAAAATGCCATCTGACGTCACTTTGTGTCCCAGATAAACAACGGATGGTTTGAAAAATTCACACTTCTGTTTCAGGGTAATATGGTGCTGTGACAGTCGTTGAAGCACCTTTTCCACCGTTTCTTGACAGTCGTCTATGTTGTCGCCTGCGACGATGACGTCGTCGATATAGCAACCCACTTTTGGAATCCCTTTTAAGACTTCGTCCATTAAAGACTGAAAGATAGCGGGTGCGCTAGAGATACCAAATGGAAGGCGCTGATACTGAAATAATCCGAGATGAGTGTTCACCGTTAGCAACGCTTTGCTTTCCTCAGCAAGCGGCACTTGTTGATAGGCTTGCGATAGATCCAAGACGCAAAATATTTTGCCTTCCGCGAGCATGGAGTACAAATCTTCCGGCAATGGCAAAGGGTAATGGTCTGTTTTTAAAACAGGATTAACCGTGACCTTGTAGTCACCGCATAACCTTAATCCTGCGCCGCCTTTCTTCGCGACCACCACCAGAGGCGTTGCCCAGTCACTTTTCGTGACCCTCTTTAGTATTCCGGCTTGCTCGAGCTTTTCCAACTCCTTTGCTACTTCATCTTTGATAGCAAACGGTATTGGCCGTGCTTTTGAGAATACTGGTTGAGCCCCTTCCTTAACAAAGATGCGAGCTCCGAAGTTTTTGACGACACCCGGGGTGCTCTTGAAAACTTCGGGATACTTCTTCCGTAAAGCTTCTACCCTCTGCTCTGGTGTCTTATCCGTGGACAGACAGTATACTGCTTTCCAGTTTATCTGGAGTTTTTCCAGCCAGTCTCTTCCCATGAGAGCGGGCATCGGCGTTCCGTTTCCCTGCACTACCACTATGGGCAAAGAGATCTCGCTTCCTTCTTGTTTGACTAATACGTTTGCTGTTCCAAGTACCTTTAGCTTTTCTCCTGTGTAGGTGCGCAACGACACCTTTGATTCCACACATCTGACATGCGGGAAATACTGCTTATACAACTGCTCTGGTACGATCGTGACCGCTGCACCGGTGTCAATTATCAGCGAAACAGTCTTCCCTTCAATGTTTAGGTCGACGCTGTAGCCCCTTGAACTTTTGCCCGAATAGAACACAGTGTGACAATTCAAGTCTTCCGATTCGTCGTCCGTGGTGTCAACATATCCGACAGCTTTTTCTCCTCTTTTGCAAACGGCTTGCAAATGCCCTTTTTTCTTACAATTTCTGCAGGTGTGGTTCCGATACCAACATTTTTCTCGCGCATGACGCTTTCCGCAATGCCTGCACGCACTTCTTTGCTCTCGCTCTCGCTTATCTTTCGACCATGCAACCGTCGTCGATTTCTTTTGCTTATCACGGTGATGTCGCCCTGAATGACGCTGACGCTGCATGGTTTTGTGTCAAACTCATGCATTTGCTTCGCCTGTTGCGCAGCTAGCTCTTTTTCTAGCGCTGTTTTGCACGCCAGTTCGAACGTCAAGTCAGCTTGTGCAAAAAGAGCCCGTTGTGTTTCCTCGTCACGCAAACCAGCCACTAGTCTGTCCCTTAAGGCATCATTTAAGAACGTGCCGTAATTGCAATCTCTAGCGAGATGCTTCAGTTCAGTGATGAAATCCTTGACACTTTCATTTTCTTGCTGCATTCGGCGATTAAATTTACAGCGCTCTGCGATAATTGACTGAGCTGGGCTGAAATGAGCTTCCAGAAGCTGTTTAATTTCCTCGAAAGTCTTCTGAGAAGGCAAATGAGGAACAGTTATCTTCTTCAGCTCTTCATACGCTTGCGCGCCGAATACGTTCAGAAACAACTTGAGTTTCTTGTCTGCAGGGACATCATTTATGTCAACGTAGTTCTCGAAGCGTTCAAAATACGAGCGTATGCTTTCGATTTTTTGGTCATATTCAGTCATTCTGCCGAGCTTCGGACCACGTCCGGGTTCTGCCATAATAAGCAAATTTCACTTATCTGCCCAGCCGTGTTCCTTGATGTGCCTTGTCCGTAGTGTCGGTTCTTGTTCGCTTGCTCCAGCCAGCCGCTGAAGTCCATGCAAGGGCTCCGTGACGCCTTGCTTCTTGACGTTCTTGCGCTGCTCCAGTCGATGAAGTCGTGGCTGCAAGGGCTCCGTGTCGCCTTGCACCGTAGGCGGTTCAGCCTCGTGACTGCTGCTGGCCGGCGGTGGTTTTCTGCGCGCCGGATCCCATCTTCGTCGCCAGTTGTTCTATTCTAAGCAGCAGACAGACGCTTCGGTGGCAGCAACGCAAAAAGCCCTTTATTCAAGGCAGCAGCGTACTTTTATAGATGACGCTGCATGCCGGTCAGGCACACGTCATTCGCGGTACAATCTTATCAGACCGCCTGGCCGATACAGAACAGTAAACGTGGCACTAACTACCAGTGTCCAACTTGGCTTAAAAAAACACCTGAAACACTTTTTGAAGATTTAAGAAAACATTGACAATGTGTAGAAGGGGTGCCTGTGAATATGTGAGCCAATATTATTCCACTGCATGCAGCAGGGAATTTACAATCTTGTGTCAAAAACAGTTCAGAATCGCTTGCTCTTGTCTTTGCAATGCCGTCATCGCAAGTAGTGAAGCCCACCAACAGCTATTGGCTGATTTTGTGATGGCTTGAACATTCTCAGTAATACTATTATTGCTAATTTTGAGGTAAATAAATGAAATATATATCATTTTATGTTTTATTTATTTATAAATACTGCAACCCTGATTTGGGGTTTCAGCAGAGTGGAGTTAAATTTGTTGGGTTTTGCAGATTGGCAAACATCTGTAACAATAAAGGAAATACACGAAAGGAAGTACATAATTTGGCAATGTAAACACAATGGTGTACCGGAACCAAGCACAAAAGCATATAATAAGCTTAGCGCGACATGCAAGACAAGTCACTGCTGTAGGTATACAGCAAAAAGGTTTACGGATCGTGGTTGAACAACTTCATTTGTAAGTTTATTCCATTCAGTTATTGTCCTATGAAAAAACGAATACTTAAAAGTGTTATTTCGAGTAAAAAAAGGAGTTATGGTCAAGGCGTGTCTCTGCCTTGTGGCATATCCTGTAGAAAAAGAAAGTATCTGTGGTATGTCTACCTTATAATAGTCTTTAACTAACTGAAATAAAAATTTCAATCTCAAAACACGATTTATTTTCATTAGCATTAGGAGGTTCGCTTTTGCTAATAATGATGTGATCGAAGTTCGCCCAAAGCTTTAATAAATAAATCGCACTGCTCTCTTTTGCATTTTTTTCAATTTGATTAACATGTTTCTGAGTGTATGGGTATCAAACTACAGATGCGTAATCTAAAGTTCGCTGAACAATTGCCTTAAACATAATGAGGCGAAGAGCAGGAGTAGAAAGTTTGAGAGCTCGTCTGAGGTAAAATAGTTTATAGTTGGATAAGCTAATTACAGCATTTGTGTGTTTTGTCCAGCTAAGGTCATGTGAAATCCAAAGATTAAGTTACTTGTAGTGCTCCACTTCCAACAGAAAGATGTTACAAGGTGAATATGTCCAATGAAGAGGATTATGTTTATAAGAGATTTTCATGAAAATGGTCTTTTCAAAATTAATGGACATTTGCCATTAATCACACCAACGAACAACCCTTTGAAGTACTTCGTTTAAATGAATTTGATCTTGCTGGCTTTCGATTTTTGAGTAAGGATGCAGTCATCTGCATATAACTTAACTTTTACAGGTATGTCTTGTATTATATCATTCATAAATAAATGAAACAAAAGGGGCCTGAGCACAGAGCCCTGAGGGACACCAGAGTCAACTGGTACTGTGTGAGAACAGTGATAATTAAAGGAAACATACTGTTTTCGACTTGAGAGATAAGCAGAAATCCAATTTATATGTTGAGAGTTTTTGAACATTATATCTCATTTAAAGAGTAGTTTATTGTGAGAGACGTTATCAAAAGCTTTAGCGAAATCCGTTTTCCGGAATTTATAGCTTGAGTGAAATCATGTACGGTAGTTACTAATTGAGTGCAAGTAGAAAACCCTTTCCTTAATCCATGCTGAGAACTTGACAAAATATTATATTTCTCTAAAGATCCCGAAATATGCTTATGTATTATATGTTCAAGAATTTAACATGAAGTGGAAATTAAAGAGATTGGGCAATAATTAGTAACGTAATGTGTGCTTCCACTCTTATGAAGGGGCTTGACTCTGGCAGTTATATACTGAAGCAGGGTTTGGGTACGGGCTAGTTGGTATTCCTTTGTAAACATCACTTACAGCGCGTACATAGACAGAGGGACTGAAAGAACGACAAATACAAGCACTGAATCGACAGCGCTTGTATTCATTGTTCTTTCGGTCCCTCTGTCTGTGTATACACCGTAAGTGATGTTTAATCTGGCAGTTACCCAGTCACCTGGAACTCGGCTCTCATTCACAGATTTAGAGAATTGAATTGTCAGATACTCTGACACCCACTCTGCATAACGTTTTAGAAACTCATTCGGTATTCCATGCGGCCCAGGAGATTCTTTTATGGCAAGTTGCAGAAGTAATTTTAAAAAACACTGCTCATTAATTGTAATGTCAGATATAGGTGGACACGACACGTGAAAATGCTCAAGGACTCCATTATCCTTAGTGAATACTGATTTAAAATGAGAAATGAAAGCATTAGAAATAACAAAACAGTTGCTAGTTTCTACACCGTTAATTTCAAAAACATCACTGGTCACAGTATTTAGAGAAATCAGACTCCAGAACCTCACGGGACACGACGATATGAAGTTGGGAAATTCCTCCCCAAAATAGCGTTTCTTGTCAGCCGATACATTTGTCTTGACTTGAGAAGAAAGTTCTGTTATTTACTGCTGGAGAGCACCTACGTCATTATAATTGCATTCTTTATTTTTTAACCATTTTAGTTGTCTTTGCAACTGCAACATCTCCCGAGAAATCCAGGGGTTCTTTCCTTTCGATTTTTTTATAATGTGTTCAACAAATCTTTCAATGCACTCATTTATGAGGTCCTTAAAACTATTCCATAAACCATGAATATCTGCAGTATTACTAGAAAAAGAATCATAATCAAATGAAAGCAAGTCCAATATTGAAGTATCATCTGCACGTGAAAAGTTAGGGAAGAAGACCCTCTTGTAATTTTTATTTGAAACATCAGAAAGGGTTAGTATCACAGCCTGATGATCAGATATTCCGGGGAGAACATCACAGCTAGCTTGAGAAGCAACTGCCCCACTTATGAAAAAAAGATGTAGTATTGAACAAGAGTTTCCCTGAATTCTGGTGAATTCATTGACAATTTGCAATAAGTCAAAAGAAAATGCGATATTGATCATTTTTTAAAAGTGGGCCAATTGATATGCGGCAAATTAAAATCTCCGGCCAACGTAATCTGATCTCCAGGCTTTACATGTACAACAAGATAGTTATTTAATTCATCAAGAACATCAGTGGAAGTGGTGGGTGGCTGATAAATAGCCTCGATGACCTACCTCGTCTTTCTATAATAAGCTTTGCAAAATATAGTTTCAATGTTAAGTATGTCCCTTATATTTAATATTTGTAGCGGTTGTCTAAAAATAATCGCCACTTTACCACCTCTACTACGATGGCCATTCCTGTACACGCGGTAGCCCCGTGGAACAAATTCGCTGTCATGTATTTTATCATGCAACCAAGTTTCTGTTACGACAGTAATATGAGGATTATAGGCTAACAAGATCCCTTCGAATTCAGCAGTTTTACTTATCGCACTCCTACAGTTTACATTTAAAATTTTCAGTGATTGAGGGCTGCACTTGTTTCGTCATTTTTCATGTTTCTTTATTTTAACGTGTGCATTTTTCGTTTTATTCCAATCAAACAAGTTGCCGTCCACTCTCAGTCGATTGTAAAGAAGTTTTAATTTAGCGCCATTCCCTCTCTCGTTTTCAGAACTTTTCCAAAGCTTCTTGCGTGTTTCACGAACCCTGACTGAAAAATCTTCAGATATGGACAATGCAGAGCCCTTTAACTTTGTCTGAAATCGCAAAAGAAAGAATAAGCATTTCATATTTGCACTGCTGGTCCAAACATGACAGTTGGGCATAGCTGTGTGGCCTCCGAGAGAGCAGCGGCATGCTGTGTAGAGTAGATGACACGGCTGCCATGGGGTGCCTTGATGAGCCCTCTTGCTGTAGGGTACCTCTCTCGCTGGCGAGACGCTCAACTTTTGGGCTTATCCTAGCCACCTTTCCTGCATAGCTTCCAGTGCACTAGTGGAGGCGAAAGGAGAGAGAAAGCTGCTCATTGGCGCAGCAGTTGCCTCTAACTCGACTTATACTTGAAGAATTTGAAACACTTCTGTGGCAGGAGATTTGTGAGGTGACATTTTTTAATAGTGAGGACATTCTATGATTAGTTATAAAAGTGTTTCAGGGTCCCTTTAAGATAAGAGAGACATTGGCAAAGACTTGCACTGCACTCTGTCCTGTTGTAAGAGATAGTTTCAGGGAGAAGGATTGCGGGAGTTGTTTTTAGGGAGAAGGAATGCAGGAAGTGGAGAAAAAGAGTGGCCAGCTCCTTTGGCACCATTGTCATGCAGGGCATCGGAAATATGGAAAAGTGAATAAAGCAAGACAACAAAGTTCATTGCAAGATGTCACTGGCTGAGGTGGTGACCTTCATTGGCCATGTTGATGAGCCATGCCTTGCCACCTGTGCACTGACCAAAAGGGTTGGCAATAGGCAGCTAAGCCTGCGCATGTGCAAGAGAAATGGGACTCGCTGTGGCTCCTTTGAAGTGCATCTAACCTTCGGGTTACTGGTGCTTTGAGCTACATATATTTATGTTGGTAATTACTTTCCAGCGTATTTATGTTAACGTTTAGATGTTGCCACTCACTGTATCGATGCATACATGATACATTCATTCGAGGTTCATTTTATTTCTCTTCTACCTGCTTGCAGAGCCTCCTGGAGTATGTCGCCCTCCCCATGATGGTCGCCTCTCAGCAGAGCAAGCAGGCTTCTGGGGTCCCCATGGCCAAATTGTGGCCTCCTTGCATGAATGCCGCACATTTGACTTTCGGCCAGGCCTTTTTCTCCTGCAGTACAGGAATCCAGTCAACCTCTCTCAACCAGATCAGGTGTCATATGTGAACAACAGTAGCCAGCATCTGATGTTCACCTCTGAGTACCAAGATGAACAGGAAGGAGGTGGCGAGCACGTGGCACGTCTACTAGGCTTTCTGCACCCTCGGGGAGCCCTGCCACCATCAGGGGGGCCACTGCGCCTCTTCCTTGATATCAATGGAGGACGTGCTGCACTGCGCTTGGGCCAAGCCGGAAACGCCCGCCTCGAAGACACTGAGCTGGTGGCACAGCTTAGTGCACATAGCTACAATCGAACAGAGGCAAAACGCCCGAGTGGCCAGCCGCTTCTGCTACCGTCAACAGCAGCGCGGGAGCTACGTTACCTTCTCGATCTCTCTCTACATGCACCAGCCAAGTACTGCACCAAACACTGTGATCGCAACTTAGATCTACGATGGAATGCTCATGACTCTCATCAGGTAATCTCCAGCAAACACCTGGAACCATATCGCAATGGGACCCAGTGCCCATCACGTGGCACATGCCTGGCATGCCTGAGTGATGCTGGCTGTGGCTGGTGCCCGTCAGCTCCGGCTTGCGTGCCACGGCAGCCGACCTCATCATCCACCGTTAAGGGGGCAGCACCGTGTGCCCCAGGGAGCACACAGCTCTTGGTTTTGGAGCCGCACCACTGCCGCACCTGCTCAGCGTTCATCTATTGTCACGACTGTGTCCAGGTAAGCCACTCATATTCTTTGCACTGACGTGCAAAGAAAGTGTGTGCAACAAAGTTGTTTTTTCTTCATTTTTCTTCGAGCCCGCGGCTAGGAATTTCGCGCGTCGGCACCTCGGACTGCGCGAATAAGCGCATCGAGGGTCGACTCCTCGAGCCCGCGACTAAGCATTTCGAACTGTGTGGCTAGGTACATCGCGCGTCGGCACCTCAGACTGCGCTACTGAGTACGTCGTGCGTCGGCTCCTTGTATCTGCTGCTAGGCATTTCGCGCGTCGTCATCTCGGACCTGCAACCAAGCATATTGCGCGTTCACTCCATCATCATATTGTCACGATAGCTCGTAACAATATCAATCATACCACTCCTTCATAAAGAGAACATCATCATGAGCTCTGTTCACTAGGCCCCTTGGGCTGGCACAGACATGGCTGCAAAAGTGATTGAGGCATCAGACAAAGGTACAATTTTGGAAAGCACCTAGCAGCTGCATATCTATCACTGGCTCTCTGATTCTAAGTTCTACAGCCATTGTCAAGTAAAGATGACTTGGGAGGCTGCTGACACTCAGAGCCTTCATTCAGTAACATGGTCAGTTCTACCAAAAAAAAAAAGCCTCACTGATTGTTCTGGAGATTGCTATCAGTCAGGTAGCCTGCGGGTACAGGCTGCCTGAATGTACACTGGAACTATATTCATGCCCACACAGAGTTCAATACGTCACTTGGTTTGAAACCTAGGCACCATGCTTTTTGTAGAGCAGCAGCAGCAAAGAATGCCCTATAAAAAAAGGGGGGGGGGGGGGAGAAGCACACTAAACCAGAGGCCACATGTGCAAGAAGCCCCACATCACAAAACACCCCAAAGACTACAAATTTGGTGGGTTTTAGAGAACTGAAGAGAAGGTGAAACTTTGAGAGCCATTTTCTCAAAGCTGTTTTTCTGCCGTTTTGCTCAGTTTCTGGAGCTGATTTCTTTGTTACCGTTTAACATATTTTGACTCTGTTTTTTTTTTTTGTCACGTTCCTTGGGCTGCGGTGCAGGTCGTGACATTCTCGCTTTCTTATCTTGACCCTTTGTAAGTTTACGATATGGCTATTCGTCTACCCTGAAAGTGTTTGATGTAAGGTAACATAAAATATGGAACTCCAAAAAATCTGTGTTGTGAAAAAAGAAAGCAAGAATGTCGCGACCTTCAGCATGCATTTAGCTATGCAGTCAATTCTTAACAAGTCCTCTATCATGGTATTTAAATTCCCCAGGCTCTCCAGAAAGTAAGAGGGAGAAATATTCTGCTCAATAAAATTGAATAAAATGTTCTCAAGATATCGCTCTGAAACTTTTATGGAAACATCAGGGAGGCAGTCTAAACATTTGTGCCAATTTTTATCAAGGTCCATGAAGAAATAAGGAAGTTTGTTTTCAAAGCCACGTCCCTCCTTAAAGGGACACTAAAGGTTACCAGAAAGTCAAGTTAAAGTGGTAGAGCAATGTTCTAGAACATCTAAGGCGTCAATCTAATCGTGAACTGAGCTTTAGTAACCGAGAAATTGAGGTAAATGCATGACACGATTTGAGACCCCCCAGCGACATTCCGGTACTAGCCCGATGACGAAAGCACTCCTCATAATTTGTGTTGCTAATACTCAACTACTCGTATTAAAAATATCATTTCATTCGATTATAAGACGGAAGAAAATGCTACTTGTCTATGTCTATTCGATTCTAAGAAGAAATAAAATTTTGACGTTGCCCTTCAGTAGTATGGGTGGTGGAAAGGTTTCGTTTTCGCTCGACTCTGCGCGCTCGACTCTGCGCCGCGCACGCTTTGGAATTTCAGTAGTTTCGTTATCGCGTCGTGCTGTGCGGGTTCTGCTGGCTCGCGAAACTTTCCTTTCGAACAAGCAGTGAGAATGCCACGTCCTTGTGATGTCGTGGGAAGCCCTCGTTGCTTTCCCGCTCTGGAGAGCCGGTGTCGAGGCCACCATCGTAGTAAGCGACGACGCTGGCAGTGCGAGCCCTCAGCAGCAGGTCGCGCTTGTCAGTGCTCAAATCGCTGAAGTTGAGCCCAGCATCGCGAGCCAGTCTGTCGTTGTCAGGGTCCATTGCGACGAGCTTCGAAGTTTGCGTCATTATATAAAGTACCAGCTTATGGTCGCGCGTTTCTCCTTCCACTAGCCACCATACTGCTGCTTTCGCTCTGCTGTCGGCTCTGTCTTGGCTCTGTTTCTGGCCGCGTGTTTGCGTTTTGCGCAGAAAAGCCGCAGCGCCGTCTGCGGATGCCGTTCTACTCACCGATGGCGCAACCATCGGCACAACGTCACTATGAGACCATGATGTCAGTACTCCTCGATTGGAGGGCGGGCGATTTGAACTGCGCTAGAGGTACGCGAACGCTTCAGAAAGCATTTTCTCTTAAAATAAGTCTCTCCTTGGCACAAAACAAGTGTTTCGAGGTTTCTGGGATGGTATTTCAACAGTCCACGTTCACCTAATAGTAACCTTTAGTGTCCCTTTAAGAGCTAGCTGTTGGAGATCTACAAAAGTGACTTTTTTCAGAGAATAAATAGTAAAAGTTGCTCTGTAACTTCCTTTTACTGCGTCTCCGTACCTTAGTTTATACTAATTTATGTCCTTCCCTGCCTTATTAAATATGTATACCGAATAGTTTAGTACCTGAAGTAGACATAATATGTTATAAAGTTTCATTGTGTTTGTTATCTTGGTTGCATGCATTTTTTGATGCTAACAATCGCTAATCACTTGTGCAGTTTAAAGCAAAGCTTAATATTTCAGATTTTTTTTCACCTTCCCTCTTTGTCTGCTGCAATTAATTGCAAAGTATGTTTTTGTTGTGGAGTTATGGGGTTGTAAACTTGCCATGACAATTTTTTTGAACTATGATTTGTCAACATTTGTGAAATATTTGAAGGCCTAAACCAAAATGCTTTAACCAAGAATTACTATATATATTTTTTTTCAGTGCAACACATTTTTTTTAGGTGGTCCAGTGATGGCCTACTGAGAAGGCATATCTGTGCTTCATAATAGGCAAATCGGAGTCAGGTCCAAGCTAAAGTTTCTTGTCAAGTAGAATAGCTATACAGTGCCTTGAACTTTGAGTGCTACTCATGGCAGTTATTTTTTTATTACAGGATCCATTCTGTGAGTGGATTGTGGAGGGAGCCTTCTGTGTACGGCGGGGCCGCCACAGTTTGGCTGTCAGGCATCCAGATCAGTGTCCGACTCCATGTCACCTGTGAGTTCATGCTTTCTTACTGTGCCTTCTGCTAACTTGCCTTCTGTGCTGGGCTAGGAGACAATGTGGGAACAGTGGACTCTTGGTTTTCACAAATGCTTTTCAGGTATGCATTCCAAGTCTAATGGAAGTGCTTCTCATTAGATAACCCTGCAGTGTGATCATGGCCCACTACTTTAACCAAAGCTTTAGTCACATGTAAAATGCCCATTAGTGCAACAAACCAGGTGGAGTTGACCCTGTTCTAAAACAGTCAACCTACAATATCATGATGTCATATTGTCTTTGCAATCCTGATTCAAAAGTGCCCAAACAAGGGAAACCTCAGCCTTCAGTCAGTGTTTCTACAAAAGGGGATTGTCTTCATGAGGGCATCAATTTTCATTCAAAGTTTGTGAAAATTAGTCTGCGAGTTCTTATTGGAAACTGAAAGTGGTTATCAAATGCGATAAGGTGAGCCAGTCTGGTTGCCCTACTGCTCTGGAAGTGGATGCATTCTGAGCAATTTGTCAACAGTGGTTGGGCCCTTCATCCTTGCAGGCGAAGAGGATGCATTTCATGCCTGGGGGACCCTGGGCGGTGTGCTTGGTGTCGAGAGACGCAGAGCTGCTTCCTCTTCTCCACGTACACCACCTCCTTCATGTATGGTGGCTGTCGTGAGTGGGTTGATGAGGACCACGGAAGCCCCAAGTGAGTGCTGGAGGCCTGAGTTTGTTTGCTGTTTGTGATACCAGCGAATTCATTGGAATCTTGCATAAGAGCTTTGGCAGTTTTGGATGCACCAAATATACTCTCCTGCATGAAAAATACCAGCATTAGTCTGCCCTTTTCCTGAGCATAAAGGGCATGGGCACAAATCTATTTGTGCTACAGTCCTACTTGTTCATATCAATCCTGCAAAAAAGTGCCCATGAGTTCATGAGTGCAATATGTTGCGAGTTCGATACATATGGCATCGAATTCTAAATGAATGTTTAACAAAATCTAACTATTAAAACCACATCTGCTATATTAATTTATATTTTTGAAAGGAACTCCTTTACTATGAGATATGCTGATAGGCTGTTTGGTTAACATTCTGACATCATGAAGTCACATATATCAACCATTGCAGACAGAAATATGTGCATTCTGCATCGAACTATGGATAAACCAAATGTTCTTTCTTTTTTTTGGCGGTGGAGAAGGGGGATTGTTAACTTCACTTGTCTTTATGTGTGACAACGACATTGGGAATCCACATGGCATACTCCATGGCTGCAGGAAAAGTTCTTATATTGTTTTTTTCTTTCTTCTCTGTAAGAAAACCAACTCATGGAACTGTTTGTTGCTGTGTTGAGTTCAAACCATTGGGTGGGAATACAGTTTTCAATCAATCCAACTCTACGTTTTGTTATACCGCATTTTTCTATTAATAACCCGCATCGAAAATTTTCAAAATTCAACAGTAAACTTGGGATGCAGGTTATATGTGAATTTCGCCTTGAGGTGTGACTTCAAGGCTGCACTGCATGTTGCCATGAAGCCATACTTCAAGGCAAGGTTCTCTGTTATTTAACATTTCATTACCTCCTAAGGAACTCCACCTTCTCCTCACCATTGTGCGTTCAGGCTCCCTTCTCCCTTCCTTCATAGTCACCCATTCTCCTCCTCTTTATGGGGTGCCATTTTGCATTTTGAGTTAGTGAATAGTGCATGCGGCACTGGCAACTAGAAGTTGGATCACGATGAGGTGCACTGAATGCCATCCTTTAAACAGGATGCACAAGAAGCATGTGATTGTGGATGAATCAGTCATGGGACATGTGACGTGAATCGGATCACTTTGCAGCTAAGATAAAAGCGCAGACGGAGCAGCCCTTGCATGGGTGATGGCGATGAAGCAAACATGACCATGGCAAAAATCCCATCAGTGATTTTGCTGTCTGCCGTATTGTTAAGTGCTTCGCACGGACTGAGGCAGCACCATGAAAACGGGTGATGTATGATCACGTGATACTCAGTCCACAAGCTGAAATTGCAATTTGCTCCATCATGTGGATACAGCTTTACAGCATAACAGAAGCTGAAGGTTATCAGCATCGCAAAAGGGGGTGACAGAGCCACTGGCCGAAGATACAACGTGGTCTTGTTGTGAATCTGTGAATGGAGACTGTTTTTCGAAGATTTGACCATTGTTATATGCATGTAATTGCACGGGTTATATGCATGGTTTCATAATTTTTCATATTTCCTGACTGTTGTGATTGGGGGTACGGGTTATACGCGGTGGTGGGCTATATGTGGAAAAATACAGTATGTTCTTGATACAGCTTCACAATGTGCAGAAGTTGTTCTGTATAGAAACTCATTTGATTTAACTGGGTTCCATATAATCGTGTTTCACTATAGTATTGCAAAACATGACTTGTCACATAAACAGCAACTGATTGATCTATATATCAGGTTTCCGTACTCTTTTTCAGTGGCTTTTTTTGTTGTCCCTTTAGCTGGACATAACAAAATGATGGTAATATGTATAATGAAAAATGTTGTCAGTGGGTTTCACTTTCATTCAACTAGGCGTGAGTTATTAATATTACTGTGTAGTTTATGTTGTTCTCCAGTGTGTTACTTAAAGCTGTTGCTGTGTACATGAAATTAGCATGTGTGAAAAGGAGTATAGTCAGCTCACATTGATATTAGCCTCCTTTAGCCACTTGTCAATTAGTTGCCAAGTTGTCAGAAATAAACAAAATATGCAATTTTATGATAAGAGTAGTTTTGACTTTCATGTTTTTGCATTTAATTACAATTTAGATGTTATTCTATTAGCAACAAGCAATTAGTTGCGCATAGTTTTGAGTAACCAACTTTAAGTGCATTCACCAACCAGGCTAAGCAGTGTTAGGCCTACGAGCCATAAAATCGACAATCAAATTCGTAATCAGCAGCATCTGATGAATCAATCTTCATAACACATGCTAGTTGAGAGAAAGCGATAACCGCAGTCACTTCTCATAGCTTCCGAACTTCATGCATTACTACTAATCGAGCCTAGTTTGGTGCTTTGTTAGAGTCGTCGCTCGATGGGTGCCGCTATGTTTGTTGACGCAAATCTTTTGGGGGAGCTTTTGGGGCTCCCCCTAAATCAGTAAAATAGCCTGCCTGACGCAAAGCCCAAACGCAGTTTGCATCTGGCACATGCGCAGTATCTTTGACGCTATTTCTTTGGGACCTGAAACATTTGGGGCCCCTATTCTAACCTGGTGTTAACAGTGCAAAACGTAGAAGGGACACGAGACGAGAAAACGACACCACAGCGTTTGACGCCACAAGCGCTGTGGTGTTGTCTTCAAGTCTCGTGGCCCTTCTACGTTTTGCGCTGTTAACACCAGGATGGAAAACCAACAAGCCCAAGATGCTATTCTAGCCCTATTCTAAAACTCTCTAATGTATAAGAATGTCTGAAATTCCGGATGAAAGAACCTGTTGGCCGTTAGAGTTTTCGGACTTTTTGCTGTGACCGCAGATCCTAAACAGCATTAATTAAAGCCATCACAGCCGCCACTTTGATTATCTCGCTGCCTTGAACCGGCACTCTTGCACGCACATCCGCTGGCAGCCGTAGCCACTACCGCGGCAAACACTAGGCCTAGCTGCTTCGACGTTCACTGCTAAGCTTCTTGCTGTTCAGTGCCGTGTTTTTCATTGAAAGAATTCGCTGCTGTCAGCAATGGCACCGACTCCGCCTTTGTGGTCCTCACGGTTCGCTTCAAAGTTCGGAAAGCACGGGACATTGCATAATGCCTGATCCCAAAAGTCAGGTTCATCTTAATACAGCAATGTTACACAATGGAGCATATGCGAAAGTATAGCGGTGAAGCGTAGGAAGGGAGGCAATTGTCACGGGACACAGTACGTATTCCTTAATTATACATGCGTCTACCCACCATCTCATATCACAGTACGAGCACCGATATGCCTAATAAGTGCACTGGCAGGCCTTCCTGGATGTCCCTGTGGCGTTTTGAGCCCTTAAGAGTAGTAAAAGACATGCATTCATTTTTTCGAACTGTCCGATTTTTTGGGACGTTTTCATGGCCCCTAGGGACTTCGAAAAATCGTACGTTGACTGTAAAACTGACCAAAAGGATGCTTCAGATGGTCCGTGGGGCAAACACGCGGTGGAAGGAGGACGAGAGCAGAAAGGACCTATGTACTGAGGAATTGAACGGGAAAGGAAGCATGCCTCCACTTCTTTCAAGGCGCTTGAGCTCAAAAAACAAAGTGTTGGCTGATGCTGAGATGCAGGTGTCCCTCATACAAACCAAAATAAACTCTTTAAAGCAGTGAAATGCAACACTGAGGTCTTGTGCGCGGGTTGAGAGTATGTCAGGGCAGTCGAGGTTGACACACCAGCTTGTGAAAGAACCTCACTTGTGAAAAAGTTCGGGCCTCATACCAATGAGGTTGCTATCATTTGATAGAAATAGCTCACATCCCCTTCAGTCACGCTGTCCACATTTGTGGACGCAACCTATTTTGCCATTTCTGTGCAATGGTAGCAAGGAATAGAGCACAAACATTAAGCTTAGAGTAAATTGAACATTCTGATAAGCTAAGTTCTATTTTACTTCTGAGTAATATCTATCTTTACAGAGTACCACTTTGGTGAAGGCACTACCGTGTTTTACGGGACGTTTGACATGGATTGTGTTGGTAGCAACCTCGAAATATATATTTTTTTTCTTTCTTGAAATGCTTGAGGCCAATGAATAACTTGTGCATGCAATTTGAGCAGGGGATTTAATCCTTTTTATGAAGAAATGTAGGATGACTGACTTTACAGTATTCAAATAATTAGTTACTCTGTAATTATAATAACTCATCATAAAATGCTCAAGTAGTAATTCTTTTGCTTTCAGTGGAGTCTCAAGCAACATCTATGTTTCACACATGTATCACCACTTGATCATAATTTGTGACTGAAGGGGATATTCAAAAATATTTGTTTCTGTATGGATCTCCTTTTTATTAGTATTTGATAATGTTCAACTCGATTTGCAATTAGTTTTATTATTTTTTTTCAAAGGTGCTTGTATTCGCTGTGCATTTTACTAACCCCTCCCTTTTGATTTCTTTTTGAATAAAATATATGCTACTCCTAACTATTCAAACTGGATTAAGTCATTTTTTTTTTAAATTTTTAGCATGCTTAGTAGAGAGGGACAGCATCGGGCAACATGGTATCAGCCTGTCTTGACATAAAACAAGGTTCTGTGTCACTCAGAGAATTTTGCAAGGATGCTGAGGGAAAACTTGGAAAACTCAGAGAATTTGGCGATGTCAACTTGGTAGGCACCCTCGGATCTACTAGATCTGATTTTATGACATATAGCATACAGCAGACATCATTTTTGAGTTTTTTAAATTATTACATGCATTTTTTTTTCTATGTTAGCAAATCTTCATTGCATTCACTTTGCAGAGGAGCAACATTCCCAGGAGCACAGTGTCCCAATTGCTCAGCATTTAAAGACTGTGCTGGCTGCCTGCAGAAGCTGAGCTGCGGTTGGTGTGGCAATGACTACAACCCAAACAATGGGGTCTGTGTGGAGGGAGACTTTTCTGGACCTTACGTGGGTGAGCTGTTGACTTTGTGTCTCTGAATGCACCTATTGTATTCACTAAAAAAAAACAGTATCCAGTCACTTGTGAAGTACGACTTCTTTTCATCCATGACAATTTCAAGTTCAACATTTTGGTATTGAGAGAATTATTTGCTGCTGGCCATTGGACACTGGTAAATAAATAGCACCAAATTTGGTTTGGGTATCATACAAACTAGGCGTAGCAGTCCTGAAGTTGTGAACCAGAGGTTCAAGAGCCGGAGAGAAGTGTATGGACAGGAAGCACATTCCAAAAAATTTGAAACCACATTATCGTGCTTCTGGTTTCAACTTTGTGCTCTGCATTGAATACCATATATTTTTGTTTAAGGGCTGCACTCCTACATTTAAGTTTAAATATTTAAGAAAAAATACAATGCATTGGCTGCATCTGCCTTTCCTATGTGCACACTTTGTCATCTGTACCAACTCAGCCTGTGCTGTGTTATATCAATGCACTAAAGTGTGGAGTGTCAAACTCCTCTTCAGTCTGTGGTTTCTGCATCTGATAGTCTGTCAGAGAAGTCGGGCATACATTCCATTTGACCTGTGATCATAGTGTCACGTGGTAGTGATGGTCAAGAACACAGTAGCAAAACTGTGATTGGCGAAACTAACTGTTTATTGGACGAACCTGTGCCCGGAAAACAGGCTACAATGATAGCGGCGAACACAATTGGCAATAGGGGAAAATCCGATCAGCAGGTCAAGCATGTTGGCTTTTATACATGAGTCATGTTCCAGAGTAATCGCTGGTGCCCACGTGTCTTCCAGAAAGTACTACACAATTCGCGTTGTGGATACAATCAATGACACAAGGTTCAGTGACAACAGACAACGGATAGAACCATCAATAACATTCGAGAAACTTTCGGTACATGCGTGTGTGTCCTGCGCTGAGTGATAACATTTGTTAGACACTGAAAAGTAGCCAGCCGAGAAAGATAAACAAGTACACGTGTCAATAGCTTAAGTAGCTTAAGTCTTAGTTCAGTTGAGCAGTATTTAACTTCATCGCATCTTCATAGCATGGTATCTTCATAGCATGGCACTTTTCGTCTGAAAAAAGTTGTTTTTCATGTCATTCTGATGCATCCGCTCATAACTTTGCACATAAACAGTCGCATTGAACCAGTTGTTAGATTTTAGCATTGACAGTGAAGTGTGTTGAATAAACCAAGAACATAATCTGAGCATTGATTGGTGAGAGTAGCATTCAGCTCCTGGCAGATTTATTGCCATTACACAGTTTTCTCGAGACCCTGCGCATGTTGCACCCGCCACAGTAGCTTAGTGGCTAAGGCATTGTGCTGCTACGCTTGAGGTCATGGTTTTGATCCTGGGCGCGGTAGCCATCTTTCGATGGGAGCAAAATGCAAAAAACGGTCATATTCTTATTAGATTTAAGTGCCCGTTGAAGAATCCCAGGTTGTCAAAATTAATCCGAAGCCCCCACTACTGTGTGCTTCATAATCACATTGTGGTTTTGGCACCTAAAAGGCCAGACTTAAATATTTTTGACCTATGCACATTCATATTTCTACTGTCAGAGCATTAACATCTCTAGAGGATGAATACATATGTGCTGCCAACACTGCGGTGCATTGAGTGTTTGCAGAGAAGGCACTTGAAACCTGACCTTGGCATTGGGTTCTGGAGTTTTATTAGTAGAGAATTCTTTGACTGGATATGAACCATACCTAATATTTAAAACTTCTTAACCACCTTGCACTGTTAAAAAAATATGCGACAAGAGGCTGAAACACGTAAAATTTTTACGTGTGATTTGAAAAACTTGCCTCATGCCCAGAACTTGCTGTGTCGTCTTCAGTTGTTGGCCGTAGTCATTGCATGTGCATTGCATGAAGCAATTATTTTAGCCTAATTGAATAGTGGCTTACAGATAAGTGGTTGTCACCTAACCTGATTTTTGTTGTAGCTTGTCTCTTAATTCTGCCACTTTGGCAGTGGTCTCAATGCCTTTATTCCTTGTTTTGTGCAGTGTGGCTAGTTGTTGACATTAAAAGTTATGTGTCCTTTTGTTTAGAAATAACTTTGTAGTGAGTCATGTCTGCATGTAGCTCCTACCTCCCAGTTGGCATGGCTTCAATGTTGCTTCTTTATATAGACAGCGATGGTGTGTTTGCCCCCTGTAAAACGGGTGCTGAAATTTTTTTTTACATTGGCGCAGGCACCTGCTCAGAGCGTGTACGCAAGCAGTTTCCTTCACTGGGGGGCCCCCGGGAAGCATCATGGTCTTATGCACAATGCCCTAATGTGAACGAGTGCAAGCTCAAGCTCGCACGCTGCCACCCAGATGCTACCTGCTACGACACTGTCCACAGCTATCGATGCCAGTGCAACCGGGGCTTCAAAGGAGATGGCACCACGACATGTGTTAAGACGTAAGTTGCTTTTTCCTTTTATTCTTTCTGCTGCCTGCAGAGTTTGCAAATCTGTATATCCCATATCTGTTCTGTTCTTTTTATTGTGGTGGCAACTATACAGACACTCCAGGAAAGTTTGTGCTGCCACTACCGCTGTCGTTGCCATCGTGTTGTCTTGGGTGCGATGGTGCTTGCAGGGTCCATGCAACCTGTATCGAGCATGCTAGCAAAGGCCTCATCGCAAATCTTTTTCCACGTGGTGGTCGCTGCATTTAAGTATCATTAGGCCGTAAAAAATAAGATGTCCATCATGGAAATGCTAATAGTGAAGCAAAGTCCATGGGCATGTTTGTGTTGAACAAGACTTATACAGTGAAGCCTCGTTAAACTGTAGTTGGCCGGAGCTCGGAAAAGGTACGTACTAAACGGTAGTACTGTTTAACCGAAATAGCATCAGATCACCCACTTACCTGTCGAAAACGGAACACGGAACTCAAGAGAGAGTGCGTTGAAAGGGGGAAAAGAACATGCAGTACTTGTTCACTTCACACGAGAAAAGTGTTATTTTCGTTTGAGACTGCGGTGGCCTAGCACGACGACAGCGGCCTCAAACTTACTGAAGTTGCGTGCCAGCTTTTCAGCCAGCCCCCTCTTCTCGGCAAACACTCGCATGGCAGGTTCCTCGTTGGCATTACGTATTCTCCGTGCACGCGCACGGTATTGCTGCAGAAGTCCCGGGGCGCCTTTTTGATTGCCGGGTGCTGTTCTTGTCGCGACGATTGCATTCATTAGGCTGACTTAACACGCAGCTTCTGCCACTGTCGGGCCTGAATCGCCCGTGCTGTCACTTTCCATGTCATCCTCATCACTGTCGCTAGTCGACACTTCGGCAACAACAGAGGCAATGATGGCGAAAAGTCGAACCTCGTAGCCGATATTTGTTCGCGGTCGCAGCAGTGCTGCCGAGCAACTTTTTCGCATTCCAAATGCCACACACCGTAGTCAACGGCAGATCCCTGTCGCATGCCAGCACAAACTTCTTCGTGTCATGTTCTATAGCACGGACAATGGGCCTCTTCTATTTTCGGAGTTCTGGCAGCCCGCTGGGAGCCAGACGGCAGCCGCTAGTTCCGGTTCTGACAGGAAGTCACGTGGGCTGGGATCCCAAGACAACCCGAACCTGCCCGAAGTTTGCAAAATCGAACACCGGTACAGCTGGCCAAATGTAAACATGCTACCAGCATGGCAGCGCCCGCCGAGGCCGACGCGCGCTTGGCGTAGTCAGCCCATTTATGCGTTGCCAGCTTGAAAATATATAGTTGCAAATACGATCACTTTCGCGCGATTTTGCGCGACTCGGCGCAGGACGCGTACTCGGCCAACCTCGCCTTGCGCAGCGCAACAGATGGCCTCCGACGAGGCGGATGACAAGACGCGAAATTGTATTGTATACTCGAAAGCGATAGCTGGAGGATCCCTGCTCGCAGCGATCATGTCGACCACCGGCGACCTTGATGAGTTGGCGTTGTGTCATCACAAGACATGAAAAAGCAGGTTATCGGGTATGTCTCATACGCATAAAATTTCGTGCCGACCTGCTTGAGCTTCGATTTCAGAAAGTTTGTTGTGGCTGATGGGGCTTCTCATTTAAGGAGCTGGAGACGCGGCTGGCTCGTGAAAATGCACGTCGCCTGTGACCAGCGAAACGTTTCACACGAAAAACAACATTGGTCGCAATCATGAGAGCAATAAGCCAATGTACCGAGTGCAATCAGGGTATTCTTAGATCAACGGCCTGCAGTTCGAACACATATCGGTTTCGAGCTGCCACCTAAGCATACGACGAAGAGACATAGTGAACACAGGCTAACTGCAAAGCCTTCGCTAACTGCAGAGAAAGGAGAGATATACATACGCGAAATATGTGAAAAGGAACGCCACCAGAGAAAGACGAACCCAAAATGTACCGCATTGTGTGAATGAGCGTCTACAACTTGTGTGGAACACGATGCAGATAATATGCTCGCATGAGAGCACGGCGCGCTGTTCACCGCCGCAAAGAAGCAATCAGGGGACTCACAGGCACACAGACAAAAGCTTCAAACGGTTCACCATGGCTCGTATCACGCCGCTTCGCGATGCGGAACGGAGCGTTAGCACCTAAATAGATAACGCTAGAAGTAAGGAAATCCGAAGATGACCGTAGACAGTTGGCTGAGCGAGGTAAATTTAAGTCCTCAAGCACCCGCGTTGCAATCTGTGAAGTCCCCGTAAAGATGGCGGTGAGCGCCCATCGCCTCTTTTAGTCGTCTGCTAGCCAGAGAACTTCCAGAGAGCAGCCAGACCAAAATCGTCCTGGCAGGTTCTGGCAGCCCGCGGGTAGCCAGAAACGTCCAGCGCGAGCAAAACGAACGCCCGGCGGAAGTGCGTAGCGCGCTGGACGGAGCAACCCGAGAAAAACGAAGACGCTCTGGCTGGCTCTGGCAGCCCGCGGGTAGCCAGAAGTGGAAAACCAAAGAAGCCCAATGTCTTATTTTTCTTCTATGCTGAGCACCCGGCGCATTTTTATCCGAGCTTCGGCATGACGTGAGTCCTCGCTTGCACGATGCCACAACGCTCTCTCGTAGAATAAAGAACGCTCTCTGGCACGGCGCTGAAGGGATGTTGATGTTGATGTGGCTTCACACGCAAACGCACAGGGTGCTTGGAGGCCGTTCTGATCTCTGAAGCTTGTTCTGCCAGGCCGCCCGATGGAGATGACGCACTGCTGTGTTTGCGCGACGAAAAGTGGAAACGCTACGTTTTAACCAATGCGTACGCAATAAGCTGGTATGGTTTATACGGATACAAAACGCATTATGTTCAATGGCCGCTGAGTCGGGGATTTGACTTTACTACTTTTAAAACGAAACTACTGTTTAAGCGGGTACGGTTTAACGAGGTTTTACTGTATCTGCAAAACAGGGTTTCCCGAGGAATTTTTTGAGGGGTGGACATAACACTGTGTTGGCCGCATGCCTTCAGAACTACGTAGTCACCATTCGTAATTACGCCGATAGCAACCATGGTTTTGTCTGCAATGGTAGTGAGCTGATTCTGACTCGTTGCAATGCACGTGTAATGTCAAATGTGATGGAAGCTGTCGAGGATGAAGAGTGATATTACTGTGGCCTGCATGCTGGCACCACACACACCAGCTACATCGTGATGCTGTTGCCAAATGGCTCACTGGTGAAAAAAATAATCGAAATGTGCTTGTGGCAGTGAAAAGCATATTTCTGATAAAGACATGGGTCTTGCGTCGCAGCCACACTGCAAAGGAAGTCGCGAGGCCTTTGTCGCTGCAAGCACCAATCGGTCACAACATGACGAGAATAACAGCTTCTACACTGCTTTTGTGCAAAATAGAAATAGGATTTTCCTATTCATTCAGTAAATAAGTAAATAATACAATCGACCCTCGTTACAATGGACCCTGTTAATCTGACAAAAATGTCCGCTTTATCCGAAGTCTGTAATATCCGAAACACCTCACTTCCGAAACTTTCATCATGATGTCGAGCAACTTTATTGCAGAGAGTGAGTAACGAACATCCAAAGTAAAAAAAAAAAAAGTTGCAGTTTTGTTTAAAAGGCGAAGCATCGGTTATGATAGCAAATAGCAAGATAAGTGCGGCAGCAGCAGCAGCGAGCAAGTTGACTGCTTTCTCTTGCTTCAACGCGAGCTAAATGTAGAAAGGACAGCGCATATGAAGCTACCGGCACTCGGTGCACATTGTCCACATTGCAGATCGCTTTAAAGATGAGGCCTGCGCGGGCGCACTTTTTGTTCACATTGCAGATTGCTTTCAAGATAGGGCACATGCGTGGGTGCGCACTTTGCCCATGTCGCAGATCGCTCTCAAGATACGGCGCCTGCGTGGCCGAGCACTATGTCCACATTGCAGGTCGCTTTCAAGATACGTTGGCCGCGCCGTAAGCAGCCACCAAGTTGAACCCCCTCTCTCGCCTCCCCCGTACCTCACGCACGGAAAAAAATGGCGCGTTTCCACCCTGCCTTCCTCTCTCACGCATGCGAAATTGAGCTCCGATTGTCGGTTGGTCCTCGCAAGTCAGTTGTCAGCCCATCTCGACACGGCAAAAGTATGTTTTATGTGCCTGATTTTGAAAGAAGTTTTTGCTAATTTCGTCCGCTGTTGCCTATAGTTCGTTGTAGCGCGGTTCGTTAAAAGTGAACTTTGTTGCATTAATAAAATAGGTAGAACAAACTAAGGCTGCAATATGGTCCGTTATATCTGAAAGTCTATTGTACCCGGGTCCGTTGTAACGAGCGTACATTGTAGCATGTTAATCTGGTTGTCTTGATTGTTCTCTTGATTCCTTCAATAATTTGACATTCGGTTATTCCAGACATTTTTTTCCTGTCCCATAAAATCCGAATTAAAAAGATTTCTTTGTAGTGTAAAAATTGGAATCACTTATTTCATTATGCTCCAGACTTTGAGTGTTCTGCAACAAATAAGCGCCAAGCCTTGCAGCAAACTCGTTGGAATATTTGTCATTTTTAAATATTTGTCTGGATTTCAACCTTAGGCAACTTGTCCTTCAGCCTACCCGTTGCTCACCTCATTCTGCTACTGTACTACATTTGCTGCTTGCGACAACTCTAGAACTTGTTTCACCCCTAGTTTTTTTGCCTGGCCTAAGCGATCATTGCTATATTAACTGCAGTATTCAGGCCTGTATGCCTCACAAGAAGCAGGCTAAATTTATTAAAGATTAGAAAAATGTTAATTTCTCTGCCATAAATAACGAACTTGCAGAATTCATTACTGACTTTATGTTGAGCTTTTACAGTTGCACTGCATCGTTAAAAAAAATGGTCTCTCTTCAAAGAAAAAGTTGCCTTCTTTATCAATTGCTACATTCCTAAAAAATGCATTGTTTCTTCTTCCAAAGCTCCTTGGTTTAATGCCCATCTGAAGGGCTTGTTAAACAAAAAGGAAAGAATGTTCCACCGAGTGAAAGTGGCGATGACGCCGAAACGATGGCATATGTACAACTGCACTGATTACAAGTACAAAAGTGGCATTGCGCAGGCAAAGTACGTGTTCCACAATTGTACCTTGCCCACTCTGCTTAAAAGGACAATAAAGGCAGATACTAAGTCGACGTAGACTGTTTAACTACCATTCCAGAAACCTCGTAACGCTTTTTTCATGCCAAGAAAAGACTTAGTTTATGAGAAAATTGCATCTGAAAGGTCCAAATATGCCTTTTTCGAAGCTCAAATCTCCTGCCACCCCACCTGAGGAGTGGTGACGTTGCATAGGCCATCACCACCCTTTGCTGCTGTCAGGGAGTAAAACGGCGCCTGACAGATGGTGGTACCGAGCCATGACAGAGCGGTGGATTCGCTGCTGCAGCTGCTTTTTGGCCAAATGGCGTAGACCATTAGGGCATACCGCGCCATCACATGGAAGTTGAATTCTCTGCTACTTGCAGTTTGCGCGAGTTTTGCGAGCCAGCTAAACCAGCGCAGCAGTACGCACTAACGAAACTACTGAAACACGAAAACGTTTTAGCAGAGTCGAGTGAAAATGAAACCTTTCGACTGCCCGCATCATTTTCAAGGGTAAATTCAATGAATTCTTTTTTCTAAAAATGAAATAGTACTGGACATGTAGCATTTTATTTCATCTTATAGTACAATACAAGGATGTTTCTTGCAACTAGTAGTTGAGTACTAGTGAGAGAATTTAACTGAGGAGTGCTTTCGTCATCGAGCAAGTGCTTAAATGTCCCGGTGGAGTCTCTAATCATGTCCTGCATTTACCTCAGTTTCTCAATTATTGAGGCTCTGTTCGCGATAATATTAACGCCTTAGAGATTCTCCAGCACTAATCTACCACTTCAGCTAGACTTAATATTTGCCTTTAGTACCCCTTTAAAGACAACCCTCGGCTGTTTTGGAATGTATACTCGCGGACAACTTTCTGTGGCAATGAAGGGAAAGGTACGGAGGCAAAGTGTGCATAAGTGAGAGCACTTCTGAAAAGAGTCCCGTGTTTTCATCCACATTAGTTTAAGCTGGGGAAGAGAAAACGTAAACACCTTATTAGCAACAGTTAAATAAAATAACACACAGCACTGGATGTAAATGTTTACTTATTTTGCAGCTTTTCTCTTCCGCCTCTGGGCAAACGCAAAACAGTCGCACGTGAAGCTTCGTCGACTCAGCGTCTGTTCCGAGCAACCAAAATCACTGTCATTAAAACTTCTTTCTGGGCGAGTTGGTGCATACTTGACATAAAAACTGTTTGCAGCGCAAACACATGCAACCACAAAGTATAGGGGACAGGACACAAGCGGTGACTGTCAACTAACTTTTATTAAAGGAAGACGGGTACCTTATATAAGGGGAAAAGCAGAAGTGAAAGGGGAAGGGAGTGATACAATTGGGGAAAATGACGAAGCGCATCGATGAACGAACGTGCCAGCAGTCAACGCATTCAGGCGCGAAGAAACAAGAAAACGAAAAAACTAGACAAACACTAGCAAAAGGCGAGGGATACTAAGATACAATGAAAACAGTAAGCAGCCGCTTCCAAAAAATGAAGCTCTGCCGCAAAAAGCGATACAGAAGGGGTGCTTACGCACTTGCTGCCATATTTGTGTATGTAGAACGCTTCCAAACTGACGCGCGCCGTCGTATCGGCACTCTTGCCGAGAATCTTCGTCTCTCCCAAACGAGCCTCGCATCCTGTGCATCCAATTATGTGCGCGACCAAATGTGCGTACTTGCCCTTTAAGTTGCTTAAATTTCGGGCATGTTCCCCCAAGCGTTCATTAATGCAGCGGCCGGTTTGGCCGACATAAGCCTTTCCACACTTCAAGGGAATGGCGTAGACCACTCCTGTGGAACACTTGATGAACGGCTTCTCATGTTTTAGCTGGCAACCTCTTTTTTTAGAGTTGCAGATGCGTGGGCATAACTGTGCCAGCTTGTTGGGTGCCGAAAAAACGGAAACACCATGCCTGTTGGCTACCTTCTTAAGACTGTGCGAAGTCTTGTGCAGGTACAGCGCAACCAAAGGCTTGTCGGTCTTCCAACGGTCATCTTTTACTCGTGTTCCCAGTTTTAGCATCTGAAGGAGGGTCTCAGACACCGCAATCAAGACCGAATGGGGGAACCCCGCCGCCACAAGTCGGCTGGCCTGATTCTCAAAACTTGTCTGCATCAGGTGCGGGCACGACTTCTGAAGAGACGATTCCAAACAGTGCGACGCTATAGCTCTTTTTAGAGTTTTGGAATGCGCTGAATCATATGGCAGCAAGTCCTTTTTTGCGCGAGGGAAGTAGCCCCAGCAAACGTGCTCTTCATCAAAGGTTAGTCTCAGGTCTAAAAACTGTAAGGCATTTGCGTCAGGTAGTTCGTGGGTAAAATTTAGCCCAAGTGCATGCTTGTCAAATGCGTTTAAAACTTCACCTACTGTAGAGAGGTAGGTGAAGGCCATCTGCTTTTTTAAAAGCACTAAAAAGTCATCTACGTATCTAAATATAAAAAAGGCAGGTTGTCATAGGTTATTTATGAGAACCTGCCTTTTTTGCAGCGCAACGGTATCTGCATTGGGTCCTGCGTGGCTCCAATTCTTTTCGATATTTTTTTAGCAAAGGTAGATAGATATTTAGATAGGTCTTTTTTGGGGGGGTACGTTTTAAAGATATTTAGATACGTAGATGACTTTTTAGTGCTTTAAAAAAGCAGATGGCCTTCACCTACCTCTCTACAGTAGGTGAAGTTTTAAACGCATTTGACAAGCATGCACTTGGGCTAAATTTTACCCACGAACTACCTGACGCAAATGCCTTACAGTTTTTAGACCTGAGACTAACCTTTGATGAAGAGCACGTTTGCTGGGGCTACTTCCCTCGCGCAAAAAAGGACTTGCTGCCATATGATTCAGCGCATTCCAAAACTCTAAAAAGAGCTATAGCGTCGCACTGTTTGGAATCGTCTCTTCAGAAGTCGTGCCCGCACCTGATGCAGACAAGTTTTGAGAATCAGGCCAGCCGACTTGTGGCGGCGGGGTTCCCCCATTCGGTCTTGATTGCGGTGTCTGAGACCCTTCTTCAGAAGCTAAAACTGGGAACACGAGTAAAAGATGACCGTCAGAAGACCGACAAGCCTTTGGTTGCGCCGTACCTGCACAAGACTTCGCACAGTCTTAAGAAGGTAGCCAACAGGCATGGTGTTTCCGTTGTTTTTTCAGCACCCAACAAGCTGGCACAGTTATGCCCACGCATCTGCAACTCTAAAAAAAGAGGTTGCCAGCTAAAACATGAGAAGCCGTTCATCAAGTGTTCCACAGGAGTGGTCTACGCCATTCCCTTGAAGTGTGGAAAGGCTTATGTCGGCGCTGCATTAATGAACGCTTGGGGGAACATGCCCGAAATTTAAGCAACTTAAAGGACAAGTACGCACATTTGGTCGCGCACGTAATTGGATGCACAGGATGCGAGGCTCGTTTGGGAGAGACGAAGATTCTCGGCAAGAGTGCCGACGCGACGGCGCGCGTCAGTTTGGAAGCGTTCTACATACACAAATATGGCAGCAAGTGCGTAAGCACCCCTTCTGTATCGCTTTTTGCGGCAGAGCTTCATTTTTTGGAAGCGGCTGCTTACTGTTTTCATTGTGTCTTAGTATCCCTCGCCTTTTGCTAGTGTTTGTCTAGTTTTTTCGTTTTCTTGTTTCTTCGCGCCTGAATGCGTTGACTGCTGGCACGTTCGTTCATCGATGCGCTTCGTCATTTTCCCCGATTGTATCACTCCCTTCCCCTTTCACTTCTGCTTTTCCCCTTATATAAGGTACCCGTCTTCCGTTAATAAAAGTTAGTTGACAGTCAGCGCTTGTGTCCTGTCCCTTATACTTTGTGGTTGCATGTGTTTGCACTGTAAACAGTTTTTATGTCAAAATCACTGTCAAACGCTGGCGGACTACTTGGCACCATAACATATGCGCAGCAGCCACATGCCCCTAGCTTTCCCTTCATTGCCACAGAAAGTTGTCCACGAGTGTAGTTCGTGGCAGCAAATGTAACACGATTCACTTGCTTGACAGCAATGGTGATGCTGTTCCTAATGGTGACTGCTGCAATGTGCTGAACGACGTTCTTTTCCTTACTTTTCTGGCTTAATGTCCTTTTCTATGCCAGTGGTTTTTTCTGGTTTTGTTCCAATGGATTTCATCTTTGTAGATTCAGCTGGGGTGTGCTGTCTGATAGAAAATTTAAAATTGTCTAGCTCTGTAGGTAATGACAACATAAATTCAAGGTTCTTAAGAATTACAGAAGTTTACTGTTCCATCATACTTGCTGACTCTATTCGCAGTCTTTACAGACTTCCACTTTGCCAGATGATGGGAAGGTGGGTAAGGTGGTTCCACTTCACAAATCAGGTAACACCCATTCTTCCCTAAACTACAGGCCAATATCTTTAACCAGTCTACGCTGCAAACTTCTCAAACACATCATTTATTCAAACTTGGTATCTTTCCATGGATCACATATGTTTTTTTCTCCATGTCATCACGGTTTCAGGAAGCACTTATCTTGTGAAACGCAGTTGCGCTCTTTTACTCACAGTCTTTTTGGAGCTTTTGACAAAAATTTGATAACCAATTACATCTCTTTAGATTACGCTAAAGCCTTCGAGACTGTGTCACACAAACTCCTCCTACTAAAAATGAGCAAGCTCAATATGGATCCTGATATCCTAGACTGGATTCAATGCTTTCTGACTAATCACTTGCAGTATGTTCACGCTGATTATGACTCCCCTACTTTCGTGTTACTTCAGGCGTACCACAAGGATTGGTTTTGGGCCCATTACTATTTCTTATTCATATTAATGTCGGTATTAACTCTCGCATTAAACTCTTTGCTGATGATTGTTTGCTTTATAGTGTAATTATTAACCCACAGGACGTTTCTATTTTGCAATCCAACATTGACGCTATTTCTAACTGGTGCAACAAGTGGCTTTGAAGCTAACTGGTTCAAAATGTAAGGTCATGAGAGTAATGCATCACAATGAAGTTAATGACAACTTTGCTTATGCCCTTAATAGCTCCGCTTTAACCCCCGTTACTAGTCACCACTATCTTGGCGTACATGTAACTCACAACCTCTCATGGAATATACACATTCAACGTGTAATTAACTACGTTAATTGCATGCTTGTATTTCTATGCTGAAATTTTTCCTCCATTCCATCCTATTTAAAGGTAAATTGTACGCAACTCTAGTTAGATCAAAATTAGAATATGCTTGCTCTACTTGAGACCCATCTAGCTCTGCATTAATCACCACCCTTAAATCCAATCAGAACTGCGCTGCCTGATATGTGCGTCTAATTACTCTCGCTATGTCAGTGTTTTTTTCAACGAAAGCTAGTTTAGGTCTACCGACACTTTGGTCACCCCGCTAGTGCTTCCGCTTAAACCTCTATCAGCAAATGTTTTACACTAACCCAACACTTAAAAACGATCTTTTTCTCTCTCCTGATTACGTGTCCTCACGGATCGATCATAAACTCAAGGTTAAAATTCCTTTATGTCGCACCAACACTTGCCATGCCTCTTTTTTGCCACAAACAAGTAGTGACTGGAACCACCTTCCCCCTCCGTGGCTGCAATCAAAAACCCTGCCGCCTTTAAAGTTGTGATTAACAATTTATTGTTAGAACGCTCCTCTCTGTAATACCCTCAGGTCCTGAGAGTATGAAAATAAATAAATAAATAAATACATTGATCTACTGAGTGAGAACCAGTGGCGCTTCTTTGAAACATGTGGTATCTGCTGTTGCGTGGTACCGATCATTCCGTACCATTACTAATTGTGTGCAGTGCATAACCTACTAATCACACACTGTCCTTCTTCTAGTAAGTCTTCTGTACGCATTCGCCCGAGTGTCTGTTGCTTCATGCCCATGTTGCTCCTGGTTGTGCACTGATGCATGATTGCAGCGCACAGTTTACTTTGAGCCAATAGGGCGGCTCCAAGCTGCGAACAAATATCAGAGTTTCAAAACATATGTTATCACTTTGTCACTTCTGGGCTGTGGAGACAAAAACTTAAAAACCTCCATTATATTATTTTCTAATCACATATATATATATATATATATATATATATCTATAAAAATGTTGTGAATAAATTTTCAGGTCATTTTCAGAAATTTTGATAAAGTACTATGTATGGATCCAAAGAGGTTAATTGAATCTCAATTGTCTGTGTTTGTGTTTCTATTGTTACTAACCTTAATAAGTGGGTCCAATGATAATTTCCAAGTGATCTCTCTAATCTCAACTCGTGTCTCTACTCATCTTTCAACTCTCCAGGTGTGCTGAGCATTGTACTCATGGTCACTGTTCGGAGGCACCTGATTTCAAGTGTATCTGCCACTTGGGCTGGACAGGACCACGATGTGATGTTGACTGTGGCTGCCACAACCACAGCAGCTGTGAGCGTGGAGTGGGGCGTTGTGACAGTTGCCACAACCTGACTGAGGGAGACCATTGCCACCTCTGCAGGTGACAGCCTTGTGTGGCCATTTGACACCCTCAATCATTAATCCTGCCCTTTTGTCTGAGTGTTCAGGCTGTGGTCATCTTAGTGTTTGCCAGTATACTTAATACTATCTAGTAATTGCTAATTTAGCTTCAAGTACACATTTATTGTTTTTTGGTCTTTAGGCTTCTTGAGTGTGTGTGTGTGCATGTGAATGCGTGTGTGCGTTTTATGCCCTTACTCTCACACAGACACTAAGCGAAGGTTGCCACCTTCCCTTGTTCACAGGGATCATGACTGCAGCTGATTAGATATTAGAGAGCTTTAGTTTAGGGTACGCAAGGCGTTGGGACCGCTAGCGCTTGGGTGCGTTTGCGTACGCAAGTAGAAACACGTTATATGTTAGTGACCCCAAAAGCAAGCCGCAGTGAGGTCGCATGCGCTCGCAGCGCCATCAACGTGTGATCTTTGCTGTGTTATCATTTTTGAAAACATGAAATCAAGCAAATGAAGTAAAGCACATAAAACTATTCTTATTAAAAGCAGTTAATAGAGAGGTTTAGAGTATCCAGTATTCGGGTAAACATGAGCGGCCTGCATGGTGCAGCCACCTGATGGTGCAAAGCTCAAACCGACAAAAACAGCTAATATTGCAGTAACCAAGTGTATTTTACTTTGCTGTGGGTGTAAATTTTTGGCAGCAACACGATTACGCCAGGGCCAAAAATTTACACCAGCAGCGAAGTAGAATAGACTTGGTTACAGCAATATTAGCTGCGTTTGTCCGTTTGAGCTTTGCGCCACCAGATGGATGCCCCATGCAGGTCATTTCCATTTACTCCCCTGCCCCAATGCCCGAACTGCGTTTATCCGAATACCGGACACGGTAAACCTCTCTAATACTGCGTTTACTCGATTCTAAGCACCCCCTTTTTTTCACGATCGCGATGCCCAAAGTGGTGAGGGGGGGTGCTTAGATTAGAAAAATCTAGAATGACCCATCCTCCCTCTTTTCACTGTGACATCATGAGACAGGTGCGAGAAAAAACATTTTATTTTGCAAACATTCAAAAGAAAAATCGGTGCAGATAGCGAACCCACCGCTTGTGTTGGATGCTCAGTCACTTTCACTGCCACTCCAGTTCGTCATACCGCTTGAACCGCCGCTCTCGGTATCCCACAGCAGGTCGTCTTCCGTTGCGTTGAAGTGGTTTGTGATCGAGCACTTCTTAAATGGTTTGACCACAACGTCCACTTGGACCTGCTGCCACGCGGGTCCAAGTGGACGGCTGTTCCAAGTAGAGATAGCGCCGTGGATGCCTTTCCACCTCGGGACTCCGACGGCTCTGGCTCGATGACAGAGTGAGTAAGCTCGCTTGGTGGCCTTCGCTACGTGCTCTTCCTAACAAATGGGAGGTGCTTAGATTCGCATGCAAACTTTTTTCCCAATTTTTTCGCGAGAATAGAGGGGGGATGCTTCGAATCGCGAAAATACGGTATATATAAAAACAATGTCTGTCGACACTTGGCAAAAGATTTATAAGATTATCTTAGAACGACAGAAAGCTGTGCTAGTTGGTAAGGATTCATTATGCAAAAAAGATGAGACGTGTAGACAGGACACAAGAGAAGAGAAGTGGACAACATAAATGTTGACTATCAACTGAAGGGAGCACTGAGGCGAAAAAAAGAAAGAAGACACAAAACTCATTTGCGCAAGCTCTGGAATGGTATTACCACGTGTCAGTCGGGTACATGTGCCGGTCTACATGAGAGATAGTTGTTAAGGCACTTAATCTCTTCCTTATGTAATGTAATCGAAGGCTGACTCATGCACGCACTTCCACCATTATAGATATGCCATGCCTCTACTATAAGACGCGTATCCTCATGTGCCTGTACAAAATCGCGCGTTCACCTAACTCAGGCGTGCAGTTACAATCTTGGCAATGCAGGGAAAGATTAGAAGGCGATCCGCTGGTTAACGACCTTTTATGTTCCATTAGCCTCTGATTGATACACCGCCCTGTTTGCCCTACGTAGAACTGGCCACAGCTAAAGGGAACTTCATAACCCAAACCCACACGACAGCCAGTAAAACTGTTCTTATTGTGCTTCACAGGACAAATATCTGTTCTCTTACTGCCTTTTACCTGCTCCTTCTTCCTCTGCACGGCAGCACATATCTTATCTAGCTTATTGGGAGCAGTGAAAGCAACATTAACATCATATCTACTTGCAACTTTTTTAAGCCTGTGCGATACTGAATGAATGTACGGAATAGCCACTACTCTTTGTTTGCTATTACTGCTTTCTGTAATCACGTCCGTCCCCCTCGAAACCGACTTCTTTAGGCGTTCAGCCACAGTGGCCACTGCTACGCTAGGATAACCTGCTTCTAACAGGCGCCAGACCTGTGCATTAAAACTGGTGCTCATTTTGTGCATGTAAGATCTGGTGAGAGAAGACTTAAGGCACGACTTGGCAATTCTATTTTTTACTACTTTGGAATGCTTGGATTGAAAGTTTAACAACAGCTTCGAAGATCTTGGGGAGTACTGCCAACAAACGTGATTTTGTTCGAAGACCAAGGAAATGTGTAGAAACTGAATTATGCGTCGCTGAGGAAATTCCTTGGTAAATTTTAATCCTCCTCCATAAAGTTTAAATTGCTCACTTACTGAGGTAGCAGCAGAATCCAATTCTTCCCTGTTGCAGGAAATCAGGTAATCATCAATGTAACGAAATATCTTGATAACGCAATCACCTAAGGCTTTCTCTAAGCAGCTGTCAACCTTACTTAGGTAAATATAGCTAAGAATAGGGGCAACTTTTGAGCCAATACAAATGCCTGATTTCTGCATAAACACGCCATCTCTCTAGTAAATACAGTATATGTTTGCACACATAGCTTGTTCTTATGCCGCTGTTCATATTTTGTGCTGGCTTGGCTTGTGTTACCCTGTGTTATCCTATCATATGGTATTCTATAATGCTGTCACCAGTAACATTATCTTTGGTCTTTCTGTTTCACTTTTCTTAATTTTCCTCGTTTTCCCTTCTTGCTCACTATACTTGAAATTAGTTTTATGTCATCGTTGAAAATTTTGGATTGAATTATTTGTGGTAAACTATCTATTGCACAGTTACTTTTCCTGATTAAATGTAACCTCACAATATTACAAGAAAAAAAAGCAACATTGACCATGCAACGCTGCATGCATTCCTCTGCAGTGCTGTTCTCACTAGTGCCCTTGTAGTGCCTTACATTTGCATCATAATGCGCACCTCACCAAGCATCCACAGTCTCTGCATATAAGGGTAGGGGACCAAGGAGCAACTTGTAGTTTTGCTCTGGTTACATTCTGAATGCACTTCAGATGAAGCATTATCTAAGCACCAACATTTCATTACTATGTTTACTCTTTTCTAAACTCCCTGTCTTGTTCACAGCGACTGGAATAAAGGGCAGTGTTGGGCTGTGGCTGGGCCGTGAAGAAGGGCATTTTTCACTGATTGCACTTCTTCATTAAATGTCGGGCATCAAAAGCAAGTTGTTGCTTTAGTTCCTTTGTCAGCATTGTCTTCAACTTGCCATCTCATGCACGTACAGGTGCATACAACAGCTTCCACACGATGCTTGTCTAATTGAGTTTCACATAGAATTTTTTTGCAGCTTGAGCTAGCCTTTGGCATTTTCTCATACTTCCACATCATCTTGGTCACAGTGGTCACCTATGACACTCCATAATGTTAACTGTGCCCCATGGGCACAGTTACACTTCTCTCTCTCATTAATCTGAAATTAACTGTAGTTCACTTATTTCAGTGACACATTGATGTCAAAAGTGTTATATGTCTAAATCAGCAGCTCCCATGTGCCTTCTGCCCTGTTTCCCACCAAGCAGGAAAGGGAGCTTTGGGAATGCCACCAGTCCTTTTGGCTGCCGTAAGTGTGCCTGCAATAGACATGGCGATGCCACACGAGGCACATGCGACTCAAGCACAGGGGATTGCTACTGCCTGCACAACACCCATGGGAAACATTGCGAGTCTTGCCATCCAGGGTACTTCGGTGATCCCAGGTACGTTAACCCAGAGCTTGCATGGTAGTGCATGCTGTGGTGGTGGTGCGTTTCACAAAGTTAAACAGTTAGCCAAAAGAGACAGCACGCTAGGAGAGGAGCCTGGCTGCAGTACACGGCTCATACATGATGCCTTTCGGAGGTTGCAGTATGATGTGTCACTGCATTTATTGAATGCTAATCGCAGCAGCGTCGACAATCATTGCGAGATGGGTTCTGCCAGAATTTTTTCGCTCCTTTATGTAAACTTGCAATGATGCTGTGCAGTTTCTCGGTTGTAGCGTGCTCTTTAGGCTTTATAATCACACTTCCAAAAATGACATCTTATACACATCTTATTGTCCCAGATTGTTCACTTCCTGCACAGTAAGTTAATTGGAACAACCTATCATTGTACCTCATTGTAGAAGTTCAGCGTAAGCCACAGGGAACTGGGATCAGGAGAGTTGTATTAGTAATTACTCTTGTCCAATGATAAAAAAAGCCACTCTTGCCATGAGAGGAGGTTTGATAAGCCAAAAAATTCACTGACGATTACATTACTCCCTAATTTAAAATTTGAGTGCAGCTCTACTCGTGTATTCATTTCGCGATAAATTTGCTGGTATGGACAATTGTGTCTCATGCGGCACGTTCCAAAAGGAGTCTTCTGCCTTGCTAATCGGGAGATTGCAAGAGGCAGGGCGTGGATGACACGTGTGTGACACGGTGCGATTCACAGCAACCACCGCAGACAGATGCAGTGCAGTGCTTTGTTTCCATGGAGACGCAGCACGCTACTCTGGCACCATATTGTAGCCATCGTCGCCTCACAGCCTGCCTTGCTCAGCACTACACTTTTCTTCTTGTGCTTTCGTTGCACTGACGACGAGAGTAGCCCTTCATCGTGGGGAAGTTGTGCCACCAGTGTCAGCAGTGACAGCACCTAAGGGAGCGTCACATCGAGCCTTATTTGCAGCCGCTCACCATTGCCCCTTGCAGGAACAGCGATCCCCGTCACACACGCTGGTACTGCGGACTGACCTCAGCAGCTGACGCTGCGGACGAGCATAGCCCTCTCCAACTCACGCACCCTAGGTCCCCCCTTGGAAGCACAGATGAAATTGCCCACACAGCTGCAGATGCCTAGGCTGCTGGCAACTCAGCGCATGTGCAGGCCATCTCCCCTCCGCTCCTCTTGACTTCACTACTTGACTTCACAAGCAGCAGTGGTATTGACATCCTGAACGATGACTCACCAACATTTTTTCGTGGCACAACATACAGCAGCCGTCTCAATTTAGCTATCGCTTCACGATGTCTTTCCTCTTCTGCTGCCTACAGCTGCACAGGTGCACAGATGCCGAAATGTATGGCAATGATCACCTACCTACTTATGTACAACTGAGATGGTTTACAAGGCTCCCAAGTTCTCATACACGACGTACTGACTGGGATGCTTTTCAAAACAAGCTGGAAGAGTCCTGCAACTGTATACTTTCTCCAAAAGAGATTGAAGAGTGCATTACAGCAGCAATGCACGCAACAACACGCATCATCCAAACATCAAATTCAAGAACATCTGTTGACGTTAATATGACGAGAGATGAGTAGCAGTCTAGAGACACGCTCTCCAGGCCGACCTCTCCTCCTTTCTCTTCATTAAAATCTACTCTTCCTCCTCCAGGCAAATATGGAAGCAAATAAGAAAAGAGAAAGTAAAGATAACTTGATCCGCTAGCAAAAGCATTGCATTGACATCACCAGGCTCCTTGCATTGTAGCACAATGTAGGCTTGCATCTACATGGCTATCATCATCGTAGCTCTCTAAAAAAATTTGCGTGGTCTGACTGTTCTTGATTAAAACCAGACATCTGTATTCACTGTACAAAGATCTTGGCAGTGAGATAGCAGTATTCATAAATAAATCAAAGTTCCTAGAAAAAAATTTTGCATACTTTTTTATTTTATTTTTTATTTTATTTTAGCTTTACACCAAAAATGCTGAACCCTAGTTGTAGCATATCAGTTTGTTGAATGCAAAGCGTGAGTGACTGCTTGTGTGTGTAGATGAGTGAAATAACTACAGAAGCTTGTACTGCAAAGTTAGTTTGGACTTTAACAGAGATAATATCGTCAGACTTCAGCATAGTTTATCATGATTCTTTGCTCGTAATCTTTGTGCACCCTGAATTTTTGTGAAATTTCGCATTGTAATGTTCCTGAAAATAAATGGGCCATGAAATACATCTGTTTTATAGTGTGCTTTGTTATATAGCTACAGAACTCAAAGGAGTGCTGGCCACTATGTGTTTGAGCTTTGTGAGCAGCAGGACCATGTCAGCTGTCATTTCACCTGAACTGGGGCACTGCAATGAGCTTGCACTCTGCCTCCAAAGGGCACCGAGCACCATGCTGCAAGAAACTCAGTATTGCACAAGTTGACGAAGGACAGGTTTATTTGCACCTAAGCTCTCATGACACTTTTTATTGTACAAACACCTGGTCCCAGTCTATACAATATACAAAGGCCCCTAGGGCAAAGTGTGAATAGACAGGATAGGTGCCACTAGCATGTTTATTATTTGTTATTTATTTATTACTGCCAGCCTGACTACGAGGCCTTTGGCAGTAGTGGATGTTACAGATGGTAAGTGAGTAGCATGTCACCAAGAAAATAGAGAGCATCTGTAAGGACCATTTCATACATACGCCTTAGTAGCATTGTAACATTGCAAATGACATAAAAATGAACAAAAATAAGAAGGAAAGAAAAAGAAAAGAATGTTGCAATATCAGAATAAAATATCACAATGTACAGAAGGGCTGCCAGTACACTGCATAGAGGGAAATAAAAAGGAAGCCAGGAAGTCATGAAAGTGGGTGCATGGTTGTAAAATGGAAGGACACAAACATGCCATTGCCTGTCTGTTATCGAACAAAATATTTGCAAGGCTGATATTTGGGACAAAAAATAGTTACAATTACAGTTTTGTGAGTGCATGCATGAACAAAGGTAGCGTCAGACTCAGTGCTGTTCTTTCTGGTAACGTGAAAAAAATTGTTTTTAATAAGCTGGGTTGACACAAGTATTCATTTAGTTTCATAGAATGAGAAGAGCACGGGTGCCTGTTGTAGTGTTGTAGGAGAAAAGCTCTCATGAAATGCTGCAAAGGGGGTTGGGGGGGGGGGTATGCTCGCCAGGGTTATGATGCTGTGCACTTTCGCAGTCACCAAAGGGCCTCGTCACGATAGCATAGGGCAATCTCGTTCAGGTGTTTGCCTTTGATGAGTGCGGCATAGTGTAGTAGAAACACACACGAGCAGTAAACACGCATATTTGGATTAGTGTTGAGAAAGGTGCAGTGCAGTGCGCATGCTCACCATAGGTGGAAGCACCATAGATGAGCTCAAGTCCAAACAATGCCTAAGTGGGCTGTCTGATGAAGCAAAAGTATGTATGCACCTTGCACTGTCTCAGAGAGATCTCTGTGCTTGCGTTCAAGGTCATGCTGTACGTGGCCAGAAGAGCGAGGGCTCAGTTCCTGGCAAAGAAGGTTCAGTGAAAACTGCCTGCTGGACCTTTCAAGGCATAGCAACAGCTGAGTGACAGCTTGGCCATGGGTGGAAAGGGAGGAGGAACAGGGATGGAAGAATCGGCAAACACCCACACAAAGGCAATGGGGCATGTCACAATCCTGACAGCTTATAGTTTTCAAAGGAAATTACAGATGAGAGCTCAATTCTACAGGTAAACAAATAGTACTAGTCATGATGACAGTCAGTGCACTACGCAAAATTAGGGGAAAAAAAAAAAGAAAGAGTTCTTGTTACCTTCTTGGTTTTTTGTCTCTTGTTTTGCATAGTACACTAACCACCATCATGAACAGTTGCAACTGTTCCAACTCGCTCAAATCACCATTCTGTTAACCAGGGTGACCACACTTCAATGGGGAAATAGTGTGCCACTTGCTGTGGAACAAAATCCTGTGCAGCTTCTTGACGAAAACAGTTGTAGATGCCTCTTTCTTGCTTTGGGATTCTCATGCTTCTTTTTATTGGTGCACACAGGAATGGAGGCCGCTGCTACATAGACTGCAGCCCCAAGCGTGTTGTGTACGTGGAGCCAGATGGAGGTGGACTGGGTGTGCCAGAAATGGAAGGTCCAGTGGAGGCCCGCCACTGTCTATGGATCCTCACCAGTACTCCAACCAACAAAAGCAACACTCTCTCTATGTGAGCCTCCTTTAGCGTAATAATCACCACCATGGTCACTGATGGCTAATACTTCAGATTACAGCAAAACTGCATTATTATGAACACAAGATATACAAATATTTCAGCTTAACGAAGTTGTCTGAAACCTTGTGCCAACTGTCTTGAGTTTCACTGCAAAAGTACTTCAGTACTACAAATTTCAGAATACAGGCAACTTCTGTTAAAGGGGTCCTCAACCATCCCTCAGGCTTAGTGAAAAAACACAGTCCATGGATAGCATACACTTCTGTGAACATCAGTTATTCAACGCTCATTTTGAAAAGATTGAAGCCGAACTCGCATACAAAAAGCAAGGCACAACTGTTGTCTAATCACACGGCAAGAAAGAGAAGGCACTCTTCGCAAGGATCAGACGAGCTGGCATGCTAGCTGGTGATTGGGTCGCACGAGACAGTAAACGTCAACACATGGTGCAAACCCATATCGCGTAAGCAGTTTAATGATAGCAAAGCAAAGCCCTGTGTCATCGTGTAGTGAACAATGATATGATGCAGACGGTGCGCATGTGTTGTGCAGCAAACCGTACAGGACTGTAGACGACGTACCAGCGCTTGTTGCCCGCAACTTTCCACGCAGATGCGGGTTCTTGCCGTCAAGACCCTGTTTTGAGACCAAGCACATATATAATATCATCATTAGTGGACACAGTGCATATGCAGCACTTAGAACGTGAACGACGCGACGCAGTGCCTTGGTGGCTTATGGTTTGTGTTGAACCTGATGTGGGTCCCATGTGTGTACCGTATTTACTCGCATAATTTGTGCACTTTTTTTCATGATTTTAGAGCTCCAAAAAGAGGGTGCGCAAATTACGCGGAGATTTCGCGAAATACATCTGAAATAATGTGCATTATGTCGTAGCGCATGCAATATATACATTAAAAAGAAAATAAATTATAGCACAAACGAAGGGTACTTGTTTATTTGACAGAATTGGCACGTACTTTAACCAGCCAGATCCAGTCATGCACGGTCTAGTTGGAATCACTGGTCGAGAGGTCCGACTGGGAATCATCATCACGGCCGCTGTCACCGCCCTCCCAAAATGCATCGTCCACGGTTCCGTCGAGCACGTTCGTCTTCTTGAAGCTCTTCTCGACAGTAGTGAGAGAAACCAGGTCCCACACTGCGAGTATCCACTCACAGACCGTCTCTAGTAGCGGTCTCTTTATTCTGCCAGTGGGAGTGAGCCCATGCTCTCCGCGGGCCATGCATTCCACGTACACCTCGTGCACTTAGTCCTTGAACGGTTTATTTAAGGAGGCATCCAAATGCTGCAGAACAGATGTTAGTCCGCCCGGGATAATGGCCAGGTTGGTCCTCATGTCCCGCAACTTCTCCTTTACGCTGTTCACGAGATGGCCTGTGAAACTGTCGAGCACCAACAGCGATGGCAGTCGCAGTAAGGCCCCTGGTCGCTTACCCCAGACAATGTAGAGCCAGTCGTTCATCAGTTCTTCATTCATCCAGCCTTTTTCTTGGGCGCGAATGTGAATACGGCCTTCAACCTTCAATTTGGGCAATGTTTTCCGCTTGAAGATCATGAACTGCGGGAGTTTTCGGCTATCAGCTGTCACGGCAGGCATAACCCTGCAGCGTTGCTTTTCACAGCTGGTTGTTTTTACAGGAAGGGACGAGATGCCTTTCTCGCTCACTATTGCATTAAACTTCCGAAATCAACCAAAGATGCGCTGCAACGCATACGCAGAAAACGAGGGGCAACGAAGGGAAAAGTTGGTGCGACTGGCCCTCGCACGCCTCCGATGCAGCAAATAGTCTGTGCCATGTCACGTGCATGCATTACTCATGGCGGGAGAGAAGGGGAGATAGAGGGAGGCAAACGCTCGAGCAGTTCCGACAACCTGTGAACTGGTTCTCGTCTTTGAATACTGTACCTAGAATATAATATTCTAGGGACCGTAGTTTGGGGGCTTCCAGAGAAGGGACTTCGCACTCGCAGCCCATCTTGTGTATGACTGTGCTCACCTGCGCGGCAAGGGGCGCGACCATCCAAAGTCTCTCCGTGCTCGCGCGCCGGTGAGCTGGCTCAGGTGGGACGGGGAGCGCAAAATATGCAAGTAAATTTTTTTTTGTGTAAATTTGGGTAAATATCAGGGGTGTGCAAATTATGCGAGGGCGCAAATTGTGCGGGTAAATATGGTATTGTTGACTGTGGTGAGTTTGGCAGTGCGGTTGCCGCCTTCGGAAAGCAAATGATTTGACATATGAGCAGGGGATTTTTCAATTTTTATAAAACAAAAGTTAGTGGAGGGGCCTTTATAAAAAATGTTCGATATTGTTTCCTTCAGGACACTGGAACAAGCACATGAAGTGGTAAATGCTATTTCTCATGCTGGATCTAGGGCCAATACATGACTTTACAAAAAGCTTTTGCCAGGTTTTTGGAAGAGTACAGTCACATTTTTAATATGGTAATTCTCACGACGACTAGAGCTACAAAACATTGTCATTAATATTGCTGTAGCTGCATTCTAGCAAAAGTTACTGTTGTGTAAAACTTCAAGTGTGTTTTTCCATGTTCTATATTTTTACGAACTGCGCTCAGCTTTACAGAGCTTTTTTCTATGTTGTTGTTGAGTGACAGTATTCGTATTGTAATGATCTACAGGGTGGTGCTATTTCTATTACTCTAGCACCAGTTCACAAACTGCATTAAAACAGTAATGAGAAGAAATTGACAAAATATATTCACGGTATATGTTGATGTTTCCTTATCTACTGATTGCTTTCAAATCAGTGAAGATAGCATCACCCCGTAGAGTAAGTCAATGGCATTGGGGCTATGCACTTAGCAAGACTTAATTGCCAAAAAGCCTGTAAGAAACATGCATTAAATTTGTTATCTAATATGAATACAGTGCAAGAGAGCAGCAGGCAGTGTGTCTCAACCAGAGCAGCTCAGGCAAATCTCGAGCTCGCGCCTCCCGGACAACTGGCGATGTGGCTGCAGCGCCAATCATTTCTCTTCACTACAATTGCCCCCCATAGAAAAGGAGCCATCCTGGCGACTCATGGTGAACATAGAATCATGGGGTCGTAATACGGCTTCAGGCGTTGTACGTGGACGGTTTCACGACCACGACAGCGTTGGCCCGTAGGTGGCGTGACAGGCTCAACAATATAGTTCACAGGCGATGTCTGTGCTACAACACAGAAGGGTCCTTGATATTTGGAGACAAGCTTGGATGAGAGTCCAGCAGGAACGGCATTAACCCAAAGCCACACAAAAGAGTCCGGACAAAAGTGACAATGTGGGTGATCATCGTCACGTCACGATTTTTGTTGCCATTGGTTGACGGCTGTAAAAGAACGGGCGAGCTGACGGCATTCCTCTGCGCAGCGGGCAGCTTCAGAGATGGGCGTACATTCAGAGGAGTTGGGTCTGTACGGAAGAATGGTGTCGAGGGTAGTCGAAGGTTCGCTGCCATACAAGAGGAAGAATGGGGAGAAGTTTATGGTCGCCTGTGGTGCAGTGTTGTAGGCGAACGTGATGAATGGCAAAATGAGGTCCCAATCAGTGTGATCAGAGGCGACGTATTTGGAGAGCATGTCGCCAAGGGTGCAGTTAAATCTTTCCGTCAGACCATTAGTTTGAGGATGGTAGGCGGTGGTGGTACGATGAACGATGCGGCATTCAGCAAGGAGCGCGTGTACGACTTCGGAGAGGAAGACACGTCCTCTATCACTGAAAAGCTCGCGAGGTGCACCGTGACGGAGAATAAAGTTTTTCAGGAGGAAGGATGCTATATCACGAGCGGTGGCAGCAGGCAGAGCGGCTGTTTCGGCGTATCGCGTCAAATGGTCGATGGCGAAGATTATCCAGCGGTTTCCGGAAGTCGTGCTCGGAAGGGGTCCATACAGGTCAATGCCAGTGCGATCGAAGGGCCTGGCCAGGGCCAGATTAAGAAAAATGGGGGCCTTGGGCTAATGCGCATGCAGGCCCCCTTTCCCTATACTGACCCCCCCCCCCCCCCCCTGTTGCCTTCTATGCTACTGGAAATATGCCGTGTTTCATTTTAATTCCACCAAAATTAAAAAGAACAGAGTGCGATCAACGGGATTATTATTATTGTTATTATTATAAGGAAAGCAACAAAACTTGCTTGAAATGCGCACTGTTGTAAACACCAACACATATGTTCACTTTGTGATTAATCTGCATTCTCTTTTCAGCAAAAGCTAGGCTTTAAGGAAAGGTTTAGTGCACTCAAGACGAACAAGAACGTAGAAAAGACAACACAGCTCAGATGTCGATTCTTCTGAAACTAGGCTTTGTTTGCATCACTAAGTTTAATCCCTTGAGGAGATGCATGGTTGTATCCAAAACATTCTTTATTAAAATTCAAGCATCAGACTGCAGTAATCGTTATACACATTACTCTATAAATATGCAATAAATATATACAATACTTAAGGCAATACAAACACCATAAAAATGCACTAGAGTACAGATGAAAATTACCAACTGTAATTACAAAACATTATTTGAAAATATTTTCGTTAAAGGTAAGACAAGCAAGGACGACACCAAATAAACGTGGCACTATCAAAAACAACAAAAATACAGTTTTTTATAAGCACGCTAAATATCACAAGAAGAACAAACAAGAGACGAACAACGAAGATTTCCATATCTTGAATTACACTGCTCAGTGTTTCATTGGCAATGTGGAGGGGACACAACGAACTTATTGGAACTATTCATGTATAGCGCAAGCAGTCCTCTTTTAAAATGGCATCTTTCGTGCCTTCGCTTTAGCGAAATCAGATATAGTCTGTTCGAAGGGTAGATCGCGGAGGAGGTCACTTTCAATGGACATGATAGCAAGCGAGACATGATAGCAAGCCATCAGATTCATCATCATCTGCTATCGAACTCATCCTCCCCTGCCCAAATTACCGTCATGGTAAAGAAAAGTCGAATGGGAGGCACTGTTGGGTACTGCAGCACATCCTTTCTATGAGAAGGACAGCGGCGGAACTATTTGAGAGGTGGAGAGTGGCGTGGTGGTGACGAGGGGCAAGGGAGATTTAGGTCCTCATCCCACATTACATGTTTTAGGTGTTCCCCCTTGCCCCTCCTCTCCAGACAGCACTGGACAGACAAACTGACAGGAAACCACGAAAACTCTTCCAAGCAAACGCACCTCACTCCGTAAGAAAGAGGGCGCCGCCGGGGTGCGGGGGATTCCTGTTTTTGCAGCTTGGCAAGCTCTCCGCAAATGATCAGGCTAAACGCATGCTATTACATTAAGCGGGGAGCCCGTCTCCCAGTAGACGATGCAACTCTTGGAAGGCATCGTCACAAGCAGACGACCAGGCGTAATCGTTCAAATCGCTCCGTACAAACTGATTCAAGGGAGCGGTGATGGACGCAAAATTCTGAATGAAACGGCGAAAGTAAGAACACAGGCCAAGGAAGCTGCGAAGTTCTCTTACGGAGGCAGGTTTGGAAAAATCAGCAACTGCACGGAGCTTGGCGGCGTCAGGAAGAATACCGTGTTTAGATACTACATGGCCAAAGATGGTGAGCTGACTTGCGCCAAAGTGGCATTTCATCAGGTTGAGCTGAAGGCTGGTGACAGTTAGGCACTGTAACACTTCCTCCACCTACAGAGATCGGTGGGAAAATTGGGCGAAAAATTAACCACATCATCTAAGTAGCATAGGCACGTTTTCCACTTGAGACCACAAAAAAGGTTGTCCATCATATGCTCAGATGTTGTGGGGGCATTGTAAAGCCCAAAAGGCATGACGCGAAATTCATATAGGCCATCTGGTGTTACAAAGGCCGTTTTAGGTTGGTCTTCGGGTGTCATGGGGACTTGCCAATAGCTGCTGCGTAAGTCGATAGAAGAGAAGAACTCCGTGCCTTGGAGACAGTCAAGGGCGTTGTCAATTCTCGGAAGAGGGCAAACATCTTTATGAGTTATTTTGTTAAGAGGGCAGTAATCCACACAAAATCGAATAGCTCCGTCCTTCTTCTTAACAAGAACAATGGGAGATGCCCAGGGGCTATCCGAAGGCTGAATGACGCTGCGCTTGAGCATGTCAGCTACTTGGTCATCGATAATACGGCGCTCTGTCGCAGATACACAATATGGTCTTTGTCACAGTGGTGCACTGGTACCCGTGTTGATGTAATGACAAACAGTTGATGTGCAGCCCAAGGGAACATGCTGGTAGTCGAAAGATGAACGGAACTTGTCGAGAAGGCGTAGAAGCTGGGCATGTTGTGAAACAGTCAACGTGTTGGCGATGGAGTTACGTAAAACATCGGCTGAAGTCGGCTCCTGCACGGGGTTACAGGTCACTCCGGCGACCTCATGAGTGGCGATGGAATCAGTTGGCATGTCAATGATGGCAGCAGGGTTGACACACTGGGCACGGCCAACGCACTCCCCACGCAGTAAAGTGAGAGGACAGGACAATTGGTTGGCGACGAGCAGTCTGCTGACGCCGGCATGAACGTCCAAAAGAGCGAAAGGCAGCGGGGAACATTTGTGACGAGCGAAAATTGCAGATGGTGTAAAAAGTGCGCTGCCATCAGCAACAATGGGCCTCTTCGATTTTCGGAGTTCTGGCAGCCCGCTGGGAGCAAGGTGGCAGCCAGCTAGTTCCGGTCCTGATAGGAAGTCACGTGGGCTGGGATCCCAAGACAACTCGAACCTGCCCGAAGTTTGCAAAATCGAACGCCGGGACAGATGGCCAAATGTAAACATGCTACCAGCATGGCAGCGCCCGGCGAGGCTGGCGCGCGCTCGGCGTAGTTGGCCCATTTATGCGTTGCCAGCTTGAAAATATATAGTTGCATTCAGGGATATGATCACTCTCGCGCGACTCGGCGCAGGATGCGCACTAAGGCAACCTCACCTTTCTCAGCGCAGCAGATGGCCTCCGATCGACGGGTCCGATGACAAGACGTGAAATTGCGCATGATTGTATACTCGAAAGCGGTAGCTCGAGGATCCCTGCTCGCAGCCATCACGTCGGCGACATTGATGAGTTGGCGTTGTGCCATCACTTCACAAGACATGAAAAAACAGGATATTGGGTACGTCTCATATGCATAAAATTTCGTGCCAACCTGCTTGGGCTAGCTTCGATTTCAGAAAGTTTGTTGTGGCTGATGGTGCATCTCATTTCGATCCTAAGGAGCTGGGGACGCGGCTGGCGCATGAAAATGCACACCGCCTGTGACCAGCGAAACGTTTCACACGAAAAACAACATTGGTCACGATCATGAGAGCATTAAGCCAATGTGCGTGTGTCTAATGTACGTGTGCCTATTACTCAATCAGTGCATTCTTAGATCAACGGCCTGCAGTTCGAACACATATCGGTTTCGAGCTGCCATCCAAGCATTTGACGGAGAGATGGCGCGAACACGAGCTAGCTGCATAGCCTTCGCTAACTGCAGAAAAAGGAGATACCGTAAAAACCGGAATATAGATCGAACTTTTTTCAAAAAACCATCGCGAAAAGTCGACCCTCGACTTATATACCGGACATTGGCGGAAAAACTACGGAAGTCTTGCAACAATGGGCAGATGAAGTAAACAGCCGCCATCGCCATCAGCAGCAGCGCGGCGTCTATGGCGGCGTGGCGACGTTGTGGCACCGGCATTTTGCGTTTCCATTGTGGCAAAGTTATATTAATTAAAGGCTGCATTTTCATTTTGTTTCAAAATGAGCGGAAGCCGACGTCAATTCACCATCGCCTTCAAGAAAAAGGCGATTGAGTACGCGAAAGCCCACGGCAACCTGGTGGCACAGCGTGAACTTGAAGTATCCGAAAAGAGCATTCGGTAGTGGCGCAGGCAAAAGCAACGTATTACAACTTGCAGCAACCAAAAGAAAACGTCATTTCGTGCCGGATCGCAGCGGCCTGCAGAACTGGAAGGCAAGGTTGCGGAGTCCGTCCGAGAGCTGCATGTAAGACCGCTGCCTGTGACTGCCGAATGCATCCGTTTGAAAGCGGTAGAGATCGCACGCGCCTATGGACTGGGCAGCGAGAAGCACTCGTCATCCGACTCTGATCAAAAGCGTTGCTCTGATTCGGAGTAGCGCTTGCGCACTTCGTGCCCTTCTGTGTACTGTACACCCGACGAATTTTTAACAGTATCGCGCGACCATCGACCCGCGTGTTTGTCATCACGGCACGGAGCGGCGAAATAGCGAAAGTAAGGACATGTGTACACATGCGCGTATCTCGTTTGTTCCGCTGCTCAGTGCTGTTAATAAGGTGCTGACAAGCACGCGGGTCGATGGTCGCGCGATACCGCTAAAAACTTGGCCAGGTGCACATGCGAGCAGCATTTAAATAAATACTGTCACCATTGACAGTCACCATTGACCCCCTGAGTCGCATTTGTTTCACGGTAAGGGTGTCATGTCTTTCGGTACTTTTGCCATTGAAATTTATTGTTTTGTTTTTTCATTTTGAGGATTCGTTAGTTGGGGGATCGACCTATATTCCGGTCCGACCTATAGTCCGGTTTTTACGGTATCTCCGCATACATACACGAAATATGTGAAAAGGAACGCCATCAGAGAAAAACGAGCCCAAATTGTACCGCAGTGTGTGAATGAGCGTCCACAACTTGTGTGGAATATGATGCAGATAATATGCACGCACGAGAGCGCGGCGCGCTGATCACCGCCGCGAAGAAGCCTTCAAGGGACACACACACATACACACACACAAGCTTCAAATGGTTCACTACTGCTCGTATCACACCACTTCGCGATGTGGAACGAAGCGTTAGCACCTAAAAAGATAACGCTAGAAGTAAGGAAATCTGAAGATGACCGTAGACACTTGGCTGGGCGAGGTAAATTTAAGTCCTCAAGCGCTCGCGTTCTAATCCGTGAGGTCTTCGCAAAGATGGCGGCGAGCGCCCATCACCTCTTTTCGTCGTCTGCTAGCCAGAGAACTTCCAGAAGAGAGCAGCCAGACCAAAATTGGCCTGGCAGGTTCTGGCAGCCTGCGGGTAGCCAGAACCGTCCAGCCCGAGCAAAACGAATGCCCGGCGGAAGTGCTTGGCACGGTGGGCGGAGCAACCCGAGAAAAACGAAGGCACTCTGGCTGGCTATGGCAACCCGCGGGTAGCCAGAAGTGGAAAATCGAAGAAGCCCAATGTTGCATGACACTGTGGCAAGGGCGGATGAGTGCGGTGTAATTGTAACATCTTCGGCAACAAATACTTTATCTTCAGGTTCACGAGCATCAAGGAGTGGGGCATGACACAGTGTTTGAAATTCCACTTCAGCACGAGAACAGTTGATGATGGCCTTATTAGCAGAAAGGAAGTCGCATCCCAATATAGGATCGCGAGAACAAGAACACAGCACCAAAAATTCTACGATGTAGAGGAGGCCGTTGATCACAACGCCAGCAGTACACGCAGCTGCAGGCATGATGTGGTCTGCGCTGGCAGTACGAAGCAACACTTTTGACAGTGGCGTCATAACTTTTCTGAGCGAACAGCAAAGTTTGGCACTGAAACTGCGGCACCATTGTCAACGAGGGCGAGTGCAGCGACGCCGTCCCCCATATACATCAATAACATTAGTCGGAGAAGGAAGAGGCCTTGGTCTGTTCGTGGGTGACGCAGTTCTTGCCTCTGGAACTGCGATGATTAGTTTTCCCGTTCCGGTGTAGAAGGACGACGACGTATTGGCGAAAGCGAGCGGTGTCGAGGCGACGACGCATGGCGGTCAACAAGAGGGCGGTGGTTTGAGGACGAAGACATCTGGCTATTGTTCTGAGACACGGAGGATGACGGGAATGGGGAAACGTATGGTTCGGTGTCGAAGCTACGGCGGTAGGATGTTGCGCGGCGACGACAAAATCATGCAACGTGGCCAGGTTGACCACACACACAACATATTGGCCGGTTGTCAAGAGTGCGCCATTGTCCACTGCTGTGTTGTTACCACGGCTGAACGAAGGGAGGAGCTGGACGCAGTGGCACGACTGATGGGAATGGCACAAAGGTTTGAGGTGGTGGCCACGCGAGAGCCTCGGCATAGCTGAGAAGTGCAGTCACCTCGGGAAAAGCAACGGGAGTCGGCACCGACTGAGTCTCGCGGGCAGAAGGGAGAGCAGTGCAAACTTGCTTCTGGATGACTTGGTGAAGTTTGGCGGGCAAAGGCGAAGGTGGTGGCGTGGCTGAGGACAGCAGCGAGAGCTGATACCATTTCATTCCTTTCATCACTTTCCGCACTTCCATAAAACAAAAAATGCTACAACCAAACTTGCCTCGGCTTTATTATTTGTAGGCTTCATAATGGTTTTGGTCAACAACAACAGCATAAAGGGTGCCTTTCGATTCTTCTCATCTGCATTCTTGGGCACGCAACAAATCACAAGTGGCAACGATAGTGGCCACGTTTACACTGATACATCAGAAGTGTACCCTATTCATACGTCACTGCTTGTAACGCAGCTAAGTTATTCGCCCACTCTTAGTGGAAATGTGCCATATTAGGATAGCAGTGAAGACAAATGCCGCAGTTCCCGCAGCATGCCCGCCATGTGTTTCTATCTCACTGGCAGCTAAGCGCGACTATCTCTGTTTCTGTCTCCTCAAAGTGGACATGGCTACATTGTTTTCGCAAACTTGCCAGTACAGTCGAACCCGGCTATATCGAACTCTCAAAAGAACGCCTATCAGTTCGATATAGAGAATAATTCGATATAAGCCCGCTAAATAATTGGATGTCATAAAAGCACATACCATTTATAAAATCACTTTATTGGTGAAACTAGCTTAGTTTCGCACGAAGTAGTCTTGCATTTTCTTCTGCCTGGGCAATTTCGCTGCCTGCACGCACGCACTTTTCCACATTGTCTAAAGTGTCGGAGCAGCTGAGGCCGCAACCTTCCGCATTCGCGCAGAAGCACCGACTAGTGCGAGCGCACCAATCACTTCGGAGGATGCGGGCCAAGGACCGTCGTTGCTTCCCTCATTGTGCCCACTTTCACTTGTGCTCGGTACGATGTCGGCAATGTAGTCTTCGTTTTCGGGCTCTCCTGTGGTCTCGACACCATCATTTGCGCTCATAAACTCGTCTACCGTTGATTCGTCAACAACTTCCGGAAATTCTGACAGCTCACTCCAAACTTTGGCAACATCAGCAACGGCTTCGTCGCATTCATCAGAATTTAGTCATCACCGAGCACGTGAAAGTCGGCATGGCTGAAGCAATTTCGGATGAACCACTCGCACACGGTCGTGCGTACGCGTCGGGCGCCACGGGCACTGGGTCGCGAGTTTGGCCGCTTTATCCGTAATCTCCCCCTTCAAGATGGTGCTGAGAGTGCTCCTCGGAATCTTGTACGCTGCTGGGACATCCGACTTCTCACCGCATTCGATCTTATTTATGATTTCGAGCTTCACGACGAAAGGCGAATTCTGCCGCTTCATCACGGCAACACTTTGGGAGAAGGCCTACAAGGCATACACACAATGAACCAGAAAAGCAGCGAGACAGCTCGCACTTCCGCCATCTTGCACGACGAGGGCACAAGAGCCTCTGATTGGCTGTCTGAGCAAGTGCTGCAGGCGGGCCAGGATCATTTTTTGTAGGGTGGTGTCGACGGCTCGTTCGAGGCAGGGCGGTCACGGTAGGGAGAGCAGTTGGATGGAGCCGCGCCACCGGGTTTTCCCGCCACTGCAAGGGAAAGCCAACTTCCGGGGGCACTTCCTGCCGCTTGACGTTCGATATATCGGGAGTCGCTGCTTTTTTTGTTCGATGTAAGTGTAATTTTTGCTATATATACTCATTGTAACTCTACCGTGTCCAGAAATTGTTCGATATATAGAATAATTCGATGTAAACGGGTTCGGTATAGTCGGGTTCGACTGTATTAACGATATTATTCATTACTGATACGGATGAAACTGTTTCAATGCGCGTAATGTACTCACAAAAAGAAAAATAATCGTGTTAGGCTTGTTCCGCCGGCCGCCATATATATATATATATATATATATACACACCTTTATTCATAAAAACAAGTGGTACAAAGTGCCAAGGCATTAGGAAAAAAGTTGCTGCAGAAGCAACTTGACTGGTCTTAATAACCAGAAGGTCCAAAAGGCAGCAGACAGCAAGGAGCGAGAAAAAAAAAAAAGAAGAAAATGAAAGGAAAAGAGGAACAACGAAAATGGAGAAAGGAAAGAGTAATGGCATGTAGTACATAGATCTCACTTAAACAATTTGCTTCACACATGAAACAGCTCGGGAAAAACAAACAATATAGATATATAGATACACAAAACTCTTAAGAAAAACATTAGGTACATGGTTAAACCCAATTAATTCTTGGGGCAATAGAAATTATACAGGTCTCTGCCAGAACAATTTCGTACATCGATGGACGCAGATCTGAGATTATTCAGCAGAGTGGGGAGAGTGTAACAAGTCATTTGGTTACCATATATTGAACGCACATGCGGCACATGCCAGTATTCCGGGGACCTGGTGTTATAACATGGGATGTTGTGTTTTAATCTAGCCAGAGATGAAACAAGGCTTAAGTTCTGTTTGGTTTCTTTTAGTTGGAGGATTATTTTTAGATTAGTTATTATTATTTAGTTTTTAGTTTAGAAATGATGAAATCCTGATTATTCCAAATCTCTAAATTCGAATTGACGGATAATTTGAACTGCTTTGTTGGTCCCAGCAAATACCTATATGTATTTGAATAGAGAAAAAATCCCGCAGATTCCAACTCCAAAAATGGCAGAATAGTTATTTCAGACAAAGTTTCTTACTCCCATGGACTGCTTTGTGTACAAACCCGAGCCGAAGGTGGATGTTAGATGTGTCGCCAGCTACCGTAATTGGAGTGCTGTAAAAATTATGAGAAAAGAGCTGAGAGCAAACCGGAACAAGCAGCGTGTGCGTGCCCTCCTTTCCCATCCGGCAGAGGGAGCAGGAAACAGCCCCCTAGCGCACGCTTGATCACGTTACCGCGAACTCGCCTGCGCTCCCCCCCCCCCCACCTTTAGCACGCACTCACCTGTCGTACTCCCACCCTCTTAGCGCACGCTTGATCATATTACCGCGCGCTCGATCACGTCACCGCCGTCGGAGGACAGCGCGCATCAAGCCACCCAGTGGCGTAACAACAGGGGGGGCCGTGGGGCCCTGGGCCCCGGGTGCACGGGGCCAGTAGGGGGGGGGGGCGAGGGGGGGTGTCATATACGTCTGAAGACACTCGAAAATTATCGATATCCTCGCCTTCATAGACTACACCCGGAGGGGGGGGGTGACAGAAGAACTAAGGGCCCCTGGTGCCAGACGACCTAGCTACGCCACTGAAGCCACCAACCTTCACTGCTCACCAACCTACGTTTTCCCTCGCACCCACGGCAAACGGCGCGCAAGGCATGATCTTATCGCAAGTGGACGTAATACGGAACCTAGGCTCTTCCGGCGCACGGCGTCGCCGTCGCGCGCTGATGGAGGAAAGATATGACTTCTTCAATGCGAGCCTAGTCACGGTTTTTGTTTAGCGCGGTGCATCGCGCAATTGATCGGGTGCTATATTTAAAGGGATTCTCTTACCGTACTGAAGATAAATTGCTCTTCGTTCAGACATTACAATTTTAATATAGTCGACTTCTGTTAATTCGACCTTGACGTAACTGACGAAACTGCTCGAATTAGCCGGCGGGTTGAATTGAACAAAAGAAGAAAAAAAAAAAAACGCCGGAACACGCCGTTGGTTTACTTGGCAGCATCTGCCTGCAAGGTTAGCTTCGCCACAGTACAGCCGTTGTGTGCGGTGAAGCATATCACCCGGTGAAAGGTGCCACCGTTATAGAACATAGCTCGTGTTCCTTAATTTACACACGCACTTGCGCCTCTCCAATCACAGGTCGAGCACCGAGACGCCTAATAAGTTTGCTAGCAGGCCTTCGTAATTTTACATAGACTCCCGCTCTTTTGTTGGCCCTAAACGTCCCCTCGACAGTTTTTTCATCTTAACGCCTTCCTTTCCACTGGCTTTCCCAAAACACAGATGGTTTTTCTCCGCTTCTCAGGGTACAGCTCATGCGCGTGCGTATAATGAAGGAGCGCGTATAGGCCTCGTCAACGATCTCATAAACAGTGCTCAAATCGCCACAGGAACATAAGAAACATCTCTTAATGGCTTCCATTACGCATATTTTGCGTCTGGGGGGTTGTACTGCGATAGGAGATGGCGCGTGCACGCGTGTATAATTAAGGAACGCGTACTGTGTCCGTGACAGTCCGTCCTTTCCATTCTTGGTATGCTTCACCTCGTAACATTGCTGTATTGCGGCGAAGCTGACCAGTCAAGTTTGAATTATTTGGTGAATGCCAATTTTAAATTCAAGATAACTGAAATTAGGTTCCCATAGAAATGTATGGGAACCTGCCGGTACCTTCGGTCAGGATCGAGCTCAATGAAAAATTTAATTAACTAAAGCCTACTGTATTTGTATTTGGTTCAGAAACCACATATCCAATATTTTCAGAATATTCAACATGACAAGAATGTTTGGAACTGCAAACTATTTGAGAGTGCACTTGCAAGCACCAGCTTCCATTTTTTTCATAACAAGGCTCATCGTAACAGCACTATAGGGACTTCAGGCATTGTTTATTCATATTGCTGGTCGTGTAGTAGTGGGCAAGGTTTTTAAGCTTGAAATGATTTTAGCTCCCATTGTCGGCAACCTTCAAGTTACCTTGAGCCAAAGCCAGAGCCGTTATCTGGACACTCGAATAAGAACATCCGGGCACTCAAACTAAAGCATCCGGGCAAGTTGCAAGAGCAAAACGAGATCATCCGGGCAACCAGTCAAAACTTCAAAAGATGAGGTCCCTTTGTACAGGACTGCATCACATACGCTAGTTACTGCCCAAACAAGTTACAAAAAATATTGCTTCCAAGTTCTTCCTAATGTTTGTTCACAATATCACTGAAGCTGTAACCTCTAGTACGCTGAAGTTTTGTTTTTCATTTCGAGTAGGGCAACATTCAAAAGGCATATGCAGGGCACCATACACTTCATTGTTATCTTTTGGTGCTGAAAGCTGAATGCCAGTGGTCTGTGAGTTCCACAGCGTGGATATTGTGCCACCTCGAGAGATGGTGCCATGCTGTGTGGCGCCTCCTCCAGGCACTTCTACCTGCCGCAGTGGCTTAGTAGTTATGGTGTCATGCTGCTAAGCATGAGGTCGCGGGATCAAATCCAGGCCTCGACGGACTGCATTTCAATGGAGGCGCAATGCAAAAACGCCTGTGACCCATGCATTGGGGGCACTTTAAGGATCCCCTGGTGGTCAAGATTAATCTGGAGTCCCCCACTACGGCGGTCCTCATAATCAAATCGTAGTTTTGGCACGTAAATCCCCAGAATTCACTTCATTCTTCTTCTAGCTGGGCAGTGCATTCTGCCTCCCTGGCATCTTTCGCTGCCTGTTGTGCGGCCTTCAGCCGGTTTTCTTCTTCTTGCTGGGCAACATCCATGTGGACCAGTGCACAGTATGGCGTGGTGCGGTTTGGTGCGGTGTGGTGTGGTGTAGTGGGGTGTGCTGTGCTGTTGCGAGCATGAACTACACCCATTTTAAAATTGTGGATAGTATCATCTCTCACCAGTCTGCTTTGCTGGTTGCCATTTCATGCTTACATCAACTCTCGATTATGGGAGAGCCAGCAATTTTTTGCTTGTTTATATCTAACGTGCCATTGGGTGCCGAATTTTGTGCTACCCACTTTGCTCACTCGTGTCAGTGGATGGCATGATTAGAGTGCAATCTTCATGGGAGGATTGACACAATGGACATACTTTTGAACAAAAAGGCCATGTAATGGCAAGTGTGTACACAGCAGGGTGTGATAGCAGGTAGCACAGCTGACGAGCTGGGCAGCTATGAGCTCCGCCGCACGTTCCATAGCCAGGCTAGAGACTGCTCGTGCACTGTGCCTGGCCGTGGCCTTCCACATCTCCTGACAACATATTCTGAGAATTGATGATGCAAAATGTAGGACCAAAGGTCTGTGTGCTCTTTTCATAACTGTTCGGAGAACCACAGCAGTAATCCTTTGGAGTGGCAAGGGCCTCACAGCATCCACAATGCTATGAGGGTGATGAGTTGGAAAAAGCACTTTCGCCCAACAAAGCATGATTTAACAACTGAGCACATCTTCTGACTATATTTAATAGCTGTTGAGCTACCTGGCTGCCTTGCATTGAAGGAAAGTCAAAACAGCGTGCCATATCTGCCATGCCTCGGGAGCTGTGTGCATGCAAAACTGAAAGAAAAAGGAAAACTAAATACTCCCGTCATGCCTTTCCGAGCAATGGTCACAGTGATACACTTTTTATCACTTTGGCTTGCTTAAATGCTAATGCCGCTTTTGCTGCATTCATTTGTCACCACATTTTTGGTGGTTGCCGCATTCCAGGGCAAGCGCACCACGTGATGAGTGGCAAGCAGCTGAATGCCTCTGAATTAAAGAATAATAATGCAGCTGAATAATGCATGTGGTAGTAAAGCCAGATTGTGAATGGTAACTATTAAATTTTCTGAATTAGCAAGAGCTAAATTAACTTTTGCTATAATGACTCGCTGGCTCATTTCTATTCTTGTGAATATTGTTGTGATGATTCAACATGTGAAAATATGTAAAGATAAGTAAATGTATCTGCGTTTAATTGTTCAATATATAAAGCTTTGTATTCATATTCGGTTTGTATTAGAAAAACTTCATGTAATAAATGGGGTGGGGAGGGGGGTGAACCTTATATCTTGTACCCAGTGAAGAACTTGCAAGCGTAAAAACTTAATGATGAGAATGATGTTGCACGTGTGTAAATTGAGTGCCTTTCCTTTTTCTTCTTTTTGCGCACTTAGGCAACCAGGAGCTACCTTGGAGTTAACACTGCTTCCAAACCTGAGGGTTCCATGCCCTGAAAATCATATCTATGTTTACTCGGGGGTTCCACCTTTCGTGCTTTCTGCTGTGCGTGGCAGTGAAGAAAGTGTGCTGCTAGGAGCATTTTGTGGTACCAACCTGACAGGTAAGAAGTAGCTCACCTGTAGACAGTAATGTTGATATTCTAGGACCACATTGTACAGTATTGCCGTTCTGTGCTTTGTGAAAGCATGACAGCCGTAAAGACGCAATCAATTACCTTGCCCTGATGTTGTTCTGTGTGTTTCTCATTTGTTTACTGCTCTGCACGTAGTGTGCATTTAAAGTGTACAATTGAGGTGTTGATTTCTGTAACTCTTGTAAATTAGCAAAACATTATTAACAGTGACGTACCTCACCAAGTGTGTGATAATTAATGAAAACTACTTTTAAATAATTGCATCAGGGCACATGTTCCAGTTGTAAAATTGAAGTCAGTCTGTGCTTAAGGCATGACTACTTAGTAGGTGTCTGAAGACTAGCACAAGTTTTGAGATATATCTTCGTGAATTTGCAGGGAAATATGTTGGATTTGTGCACTCCAGGACATAACTTACATGGAAAATGAATGTGATGATGTGTATGCTGTTTAGTGATGTGTATTGGTGATTTATGCAAGTAATTTGTGATGTGTATTTAGCTTTGTATATTTCTGTATGTGTATTTCTTGGCTAGGTGCATTCCTGAACACTGACTGGCGTCAGTTCTACAATTCCAATACTGCCCAAAATTAATTTAATGCAATTGTGCAATTTAGAAGAGATTATCACACATTTACGGATGTCCGCCTCCATTAGCACGTGTTTCCAAAAAAGAATTCATTGTCTGTATTGTACTGTCTCCTAGAAAAATGAGACAATCTTCGTCAAAACAGGTGGTACCTATAATCTTTTTATTCTGATGTGGGCCTTCTTTTTCCGTGTTTCTGCTTGCAAAACAAGACAGCACTTGAAGCTAGATCTTGTGTTTGGGCCACTTACCAGCATGGGTGCACAGTTTTGTGCCTGCAAACCTGATGGGTTTTCCCTATGTGCAGCAAACATCACACTGGTGTCACCAACAGGCTGGCTTTCAGTGTACTTTCGGCGTGGCCGCTTGCCCCAAGGGTTCAGTGCTAGTTTCCGTCGCCTGGACTGCCCCAGTGCGTGCATGTCTGAGCAGCAGCGTCACTGCAGCCACAGTGGAGAGTGCGTGTGTGGCCGTGGCTATGTCGGCAGCCACTGCCAGGTGGCCAGCTGCCCCAACGAGTGCTCAGCCAGCCAGCGCCATGGCCTCTGTGAAAAGGTGCCACGATTTGGTAGTATGCATGCTGCTATGTCTAGCTGGCGCAGATAACAAGTGTGTCATGCGAAATCCAAAGCTGGAACTTGATCATCTTTATAAAGGTGGCTTGCTACTCTTACTGCATAGTGGCAGTGTTGTTTGTGTTACGTGAAGACTGCAGAGTGATCAAAAGATTCCACATGTCATGTGGCTAATAACTCCTTTACTTTTTACAGGGGAACCTTGTTAATAATATACCTGGTGGGAATGCAGCATAACTACGCATTAAATAGTACTAGTAGGCACTAACCAGCAAGTACTAATTTGCATCTGTTTACCTTTGTCGCTGCCATCAAAGAATGAAATGTGACACCACAGTAAATGTTACCTTGAATGAACACAAAGTTTTTTTTATTGCTTTTGTTATTTTTTTGCAAAGCAAGGAAAAAAAAGTTATGGCTCTTTCGCACAACCGTGCAACCGAGAACAGGCACTATACCAAGCATCACCTTGAAACTGTGGTAAGGCCCAGAGCACAGTGGAAGAGCAATGTATCAACTCGTCAAGCTCTGCCCATTGCATCATAAACTTTCCGCAAATTTTTCAAACCATTGAAGGTAATTAAAACCAAAAACCACTTTGCCATGTTAAAAATATGCTTAAAAGGGTATTTTAAAAGCGTACAGATTGCATTATTTCCCTAGTTAGCCAAAGATCGTGCTACCAGTGCCAGCAACGACAACACCCAAAGGAGCATCACATGGAGCCTTATTCGTAGCTGCTCGCCATCACTCCTTGCAGGAACAGTGATACATGTCACACACGCTGGTACCGCGAACGAGCGTAGCCCTCCCTACCTCACGCCACCCTGGCCCCCCCTCGGAAGCACAGATGAGATCGCCCACGTGGCGGCGAATCCCTTGGCCGCCAGCAACTCGGTGCATGAGCAGGCCGTTTGCCCTCCCCTTCTCCTCCACTTTCCTCCTCTCACACTCTTCTTTCATCTACCGCTGTACTCTGCGTTCGCTTTTATCTTTCGCCTGTGCTCGTTTGCTTGGTTACGAGGTATAGTGCCACCGCTGAGACACAATGCTAGAATGGGTGCTTAACTCTTTCCCTACTGTGGGGAAATCTTGTAGGTTACACCAGATTTTTTTTTTTCTGAAGGAACTGCTTCACTCAATATTTTATGCAGTACATAAACAAATAGCAGAATGAATGCACATTTCACACATAGATGTTTTATTAACGAGATATATGTAATAAAAAAAGATATAAATTGCCACAATCAAGATTGTGAGATAAAATTGAACAAAATTTGTAAAGACACACTTGTATCTACTAAGAATATAATGTAAAAAAAATTTTTTTTTAGATATCCAAAATGTATTGCTGTCTAATAGGCAGTTTCTCCAAAAAATCTAAATTTTTCGTTGAACAGGTATTCCACTACAAAAATTTAACTCCAAGCACTACAGTTGGGCTTGCCAGACTGGGGCCGTCTATGTTCCAGACTAGTTTGCGTTGTCATCACTCTCAGAGTCAAAGTCTGATGAAAAAGCAGCATCCTCAGACTCGCTCCTGCTTGATCCATCCAGCCTCTGGGAGCATGCACCGCTCCTGGAGGCAGCCATTTTTGCTTTCCTCTTTGACAATCGCAAAACTTCGGAGTTCATTAAAATATCACTGCTTGGTGGGAAAAAAAACGAGCTGCTTAGAAAACAAAAACATAGTTCTCCTCCTTCATATCCAGCAGTGCAGTGTGTCCGTGAGTAGCACGGAAGGTCTCAAAAGCAGCGATTACAACTATCGTTAGCAGGCTAACACACCATTGGGTGCGGTAGGGAAAGAGTTGGGAGCTGCGCTCTAAAACAATGTATTCTTCTCGCTCTCTCTCTCTCTCTATATATATATATATATGTATAGTCCTACCTTATCTATAAGTTTAATACCTTAATACCACCGCCTCAGGTATTAATCAACTCACCTGGAAACTCACCTGCTTGCCATCTGATTAAAACAATGTTGTTATAGTCGAAAGGAAACTGCTTGTAATTTAACCACAGCACATGCGAAATTATCTTGTTTCGTGCTAGCTCGTCCACATATCCTCTCTTTCTTTTACTTTGGTTGTAGCCACTATTGTGTCACATGGCTCCTTCATACAGCAGGTCTGTGGTAGAGTGTTGTCTCCCTATCTCAAATGATGACGATCCCTTGAGACTGGGGAAAGCACTGCCTTAGGTGAGGGCTCATTGCAGCCACCAACATGTTTTGTGCCACCGTAAAAAGCATGCTTTCTTTTTCCCCCCACTTCATTGAGGGTGAATACAATGCTTCCTCATCCGTGACTCGTCGTAGCCGTCTATGTGTTGTGTTCTGTCCATGCGTTGTTCCCTGTTTAAAAAAAAAGAAGTGTGTATTTTAGTTGTTTATATATATATATATATACTATATATTTATTTTTTGCTAACACTTTGGAGCCACTTGTCCTATCCACGTGTCTTTTCCCTTTCCAACACTTTGGGAGCGAAAGTCTTTTGTAGTCTCATTTGTAGTCTCGTTTTAGTCTCTTTTGTAGTCTCATCACCCTGCGGTGGCCACAAAGTCTACGCTACGTAGGAGACTGCAGCTGCATGCAACTGTAGTGCGTATGCACAGCATTTGCTATGTGCACGATACGGCTTGAGTGTGTGCTCGCGCTAATATGCTCGTCTGGCCGTGTTATGTGCTGTGGACCAGCTTTGCCCTTCTCCAGCTTGACTGACAAATAGTAGCCACAACCAACTTGCAAATCTTGAAGCGCTATCAATAAGTCTGCCAAAGCATCTAACCAGGAGCGGCCGGGAGTGGACACACGCTGGCAAGCATGCGTGCGGTCTGGCCTTAAGTTTCACTTGGTTTGAGGCTAGTTAACCGTTCAAAATTAGTCAAAAGTAGCTCTGACCCGATGGCTCCGAGTCCGATAAGCAGGGTGGCCAAAGTTTACTTCCCACGCGGGTGGCTGTGGCTGAGCGTGAGCAGAGATAGTTGGCTTCTTCCGGAAGTACGTAATTATTATAGAAATTCGAAAGCTCATTTTCGCTTACTTCAGCTGGTTTATCGAACTTCATCAATAAGTATACACAGTAACAGTAGGAACAAGCGCACTGATTGAAACATTCTTCTTGATTGATGTCAGCAATCCAATAACAGTCGCACATGGGAATCCGCTTTATTACGAAATAAAGCGTCCAGAAGAGAGTAAGCAGCAGGCTTCTATTTAAAAGAGAATGTTTGAGAGAAAGGTGACTTTGCCTTCGGCTTGCGAGCTCCACGCATTGTGCATGGCTACAAAACTTGGCTCAGATGTTCACAGCAGCATATGCTGTCTGTGGACTATGTTTTCTCACCAAGCCCGAGAAGTGGTTCAGGACCCCTTTAAGGCATCTGGCATACATGGACGGAAGACTGCTGTCGTTGTGATTAAGGTTGTGGGAAGTGGTTTGGATAATCAATGACTTATTATGCCTTTCTCTTTTGTTACTTATTTTTGTCATTTTGTACATATATATATATATATATATATATCCACAACAGTTTTTTTTTCTTATTTATGCACTTGCATTTTTCCTCAAACCATGTATACAAAGTCAATTTCTTTTTTTTATGTGTTCTTTTATCACACCGACCCGTACATTTTATCATGGTCCTGTCATTGCAGGGATACCGGCTCTGCCACTGTGGAGACCAGTATGGGGGTGCTGACTGTGGCCATGCTCTAGTGCCAGGGCAAGTGTCGTGGAGCCTTCTGTTTGAGCTGGAACGACTCACTGGGCAGATTCAAGGGGCCAGTATAGGTGGTGCCATTGAGCTGCCCCACTCACGCCTGGGCCACTCACTCCTCTCTCTTGAGCCCAACCAACTGTGGCTGTTTGGAGGCAGGGACCCTGCACGGGGTGACAGTGATGAACTTTATGTGTATGACCTCGACTTTGATCGTTGGAAAAAGGTGGGCAGCTGATTTTCTTTCATCTCCCCTGCTTCCTATTTTTAACGATTGGCACAAATTCACATTCTACTGGAGGCCATGACATTTGGTTTTGCCTGCCAACTTGACAGTATGTACTACTTAGTTGTGCTCAAGGTATCAGTCTCGTTCCTGAGAACTGCATATAAAAGAACACATATGCTGTTCACGTGTCCCCTGTGCTGTGAGCCTGGCAGCTCTCATCATATGCCAGGGTGGAAGCACCTGCTCAATCCCTGTTCAGTAACCCGCAGAACTCTGTGTGCTAGTGTCCCAGAATAACGAGCCATGACAAGCCAGTATTTTTTTCACTGTACAGCTTTCATAAAGCAAACAGCTGTAACTGTTGTACTCTCCAGCAGCATTCACAGTGTTGCCATAGGTAGTCGCTATACACCTAAACCTCTGTACAAGAGTGTAGTACAAATCAGCATTCTACACTCGAACCTCTTTGTAATGGAACAAGATATAACGAAATAATTGATATAACAAAGTAAATGAACTTCCCTTTGAAGTTCTCATAGAGATCCATGTATTCAAAACATTGTTTAATGAAGTGGAACTGTCCTGCTAATGGATAAAACGAACTAGATTCGTCTCCGAAATAAAAAATACCCGACCGTTGCACACCGAACACAGCGCTTTCCATGGGGTTCCGCACTCGTTTGCCATGGCAGTTCAAAACTCCCACGGCACCATGTCAAAAATGCTGTTGAGCAACACTGGTCTTACCACCACGCGTAGCTCCACTGACCTCTCTCTCTTCCACGTGCCTGGCTGCGCGAGCCATGCCACACTTTGTTGCTATGCATGGTGTTGCGAAAGATTAGTGCATTCACTTCTACTGCGCGGCACGGCATGGAGCCAAGCATAGCTGGGCGTGGCCTCTGATACCTCCCTGGCGCAATCTCGGGGGTAACACGCATGCCTGCACGGGTCGTGCCATCGGTCACTATGTGTGGCGGTGTGAAAGATTAACTCATTCATTTCTTGAAGGGGCAGCTCGAAAAGACGATGACAGAAGGCAGAAACACACAGGACAGTGCTGAACTCACAACTAACTTTATTCGAAGGCATACACACACTTATGTACACAACCCATAGCCACGTGCTCTCCCATCTATGGCGTCATTATCAGTGCGCAGGCAAAAAAACACGCAAACCCATTTAATCTAATGCTACGCTATGAGGCGGCTTAAATATTCAAATTCACTATCATGCAAATTTAACGATGGCATGCTTACACAACGCGACCCTTTTTTCCTCATGTAGAAAAATCGTGTTTCACAAAACGTCTGAGAGTTTCTTAAAACAACTGGAGCGTTTGAGAGCGGCAGGTTTTCGTGAGGATGCTATCCGCATGACAGTACAGAAGCTTGTTAAGCGTGTAAAATTAGGAGCACCCACAAGAATGAACAATCTAGAGCCTGCAGACAAGAAGAAAAAACTGAGTGTAATTCCATATGTCCATAAACTATCACACAGTCTCAGGAATGTAGCAGGCAGATTTGATATAAAGGTTGTTTTTTCTGCCCCTAAGAAGTTGATCAAAATTTGTGGTAAGATCAATAGGAAATTGGCCCAGGCTGCCTCCACTCATGCTGGGAAAGGCTGTACTGTTAAGCATACTTCCCCGTTTGTGCACTGTAGAATGGGAGTTGTTTATGAGCTTCCTTTTTCCTGCGGTCACGTATCGGTCAAACAGGTCGTTGCCTCAATATTAGATTGTCTGAACATAGGCGCCCACTAACGGGTAATGCCTACTCGCATGTCGCGCGGCATTGCTCTGAGCATGGGTGCACTGCAATATATAACAACACCACAATACTTTCCGCGCATAAAAATCAGACTACGAGGGAGATTATTGAGGCATTCCATATCGAGAAAAAAGGGTCGTGTTGTGTAAGCATGCCATCGTTAAATTTGCATGATAGTGAATTTGAATATTTAAGCCGCCTCATAGCGTAGCTTTAGATTAAATGGGTTTGCGTGTTTTTTTTTTTTTTTTTTTTTGCCTGCGCACTGATAATGACGCCATAGATGGGAGAGCACATGGCTATGGGTTGTGTACATAAGTGTGTGTATGCCTTCGAATAAAGTTAGTTGTGAGTTCAGCGCTGTCCTGTGTGTTCCTGCCTTCTGTCATCATCTTTTCGCGCTGCCCCTTCAAGATGTTCAACCAGTACCAACTCGCCCAAATGTCGATCCTTCTCATTCACTTCTGTCTTTCTCTACGGCGCACTGTGCAAGCAGCTGCAGCTGGGTGTGGCCTCAGAGACCTCACACCCAGTCTGTGCATTCACTTCTACCTCTCCCCGTGGCGCGCCACACGGGCTGGCAGCTGGGCGTGGCCTCTGAACTTGCTTTGGCATTTGTGCATTCTTGGAGGCCACGATCCGCCCGAGCCAAGCCAACGAAGCGAAGTTTGTTTGCCTTTTCGGATCACACAGCAAAGCGCTGTGTTGTATGCCATTTGTTGCTCGACTGCGACGAGCCAAGCAGAAAGCAGACGCAAAAGACCATCACAATGGAACAGACGGCAGCTACCTAAAGGCTCTCGCATCAAGTGCTAAGTCACAAGGTTATGCACGCTGAAGATTATTTTATTGTTTTATTGAAATTTCATCCTATGTGTGGCTGTGTAGTGGTTCTGTGGGCCACAAGGCCGTCTTCTTATTTCCATGTTTATAATGTGCGCTCCATTGGGCATTATTGCAGCAAGTGGCAATAATGGATATAACGAAGTACAGTAACAGATATAACCAAGTAATGTCAGCTCGCCCTTCAACTTCTTTATAACGAGGTTCGGGTGTACTTCATTACATAGAAGTTTCGTTACCCTGAAATACCCTATATTCTTCTGTAAGGATCACACCCCTAAATTTGGAGTTAAATATTTTAGAAGAAAATCTATAGAAAATTATTTGTGCATTGGCTGCACCCTCCTTTATTAACTCTCGTTACTGCAAGAAAATGGTCGTTTTTTATAGGTCTCGGAAAAAGATTATTTACCACCACAAACAATATTCCAGCACACATTACAGCATACCATATTGTGCAGAATGAAATGCTCCTTCCAAAAACATATGTTGCCAAAAAAAAAATAGGTAAAACAAAAATTCTAGAAAGCGCCATTTTTGCTGCCAGTTGATAAAAACAACCATAAAAAACATATTATCTGCAAAAATATTAATATCAAAGAAAATTCAGAATATTCATTTCAAAGATAAATAACCCAGGAAATGTGTCTGAAAAAATAAATGCTCAGTACACCTCCATTCTTCCGATACAAAAAAGAAACTAAGACCAGTTCATCACTCATGCCATGCGGTGAAGCAGTTCCTGGATTTTGCGAAGCATAGGTGCACTCCACAATTTTCCCACAAACTGCGTGGTTTTTGTTCAACTTTGGGGTCCTCGTAACACATTTTGCACTTCCGCCTTTTTGGCATCTTCTGAGGATGGTCCGATGAGAAATCCAAGGAACATACTTCACCAGTTCGTCTAGAGTCATGCACCTCTTCCAGGACCGATTGCTTTTAGCGTAGCTGAGCAACTACAATATTATTGGCGCTCTTTGGCCAAACCTGGTTCTTGTGCCATAAAACACCACACATCATCATCATCATCATCATCATCATCATCAACTGCAAGATTATGCATCGAAGCATATCTGTTTGCATTTTTGCTCATTGTCTTTATCACCTCTGCAGAGCAGAAAAGTAGAAAGAAATCTCATGCCATTGTAAACTGTCTTGCGCTGCTTTGTAGTGCTCGGCCGAGATGTGCTATAGGTGGCCTTCTTGGCGTGAACGGAAGTTTCTTTGCTGCCGATGGTAGCACATCATGACCAAGTGAAGTATGCACCCTGAAGGTAATCAGTAGAGCTTTCAGGTCATGCAGAAAGATCCGAAGATAAGCACGCACAAGGAGGGAGAACCCTCATTACCGTAAAGCAAACTCAGCGGTGAACAGCTGCGGATGTCCCATGCTGACTCAAAACATTGTTGCCATCAGAGCTTAAATCTGCGTTGCTGTCGTCTTCAGAATCGCAACTCGACTCCTCATCACTAAACTCAAGTGTAGGTGCAGCATAGCTTCGAGTGCGACGCTTTTCTCGCGACACAGCTGAATGGGACGACGCCATGAGAGCGACTTTCAATAACTGCGCAGTGACACCGGCAGCCCTTGCCAGGATTTTACGAGAGAAGCGAAATTGAAACTCTTGGAAACTGGTTTAAAATGGCAGGTTCACATTGTGGACATGCGGCGGACCTTCAGAAATACGCTTTGGTGGAATAAAATGACTAGGACTCCAAACGAAAGCTTACTATGAACAGCTGGCTTCATTTTCGGGTAATTATCACCGCTCATCACTGTCGGACGCCAAAGCCAGAGATATAATTTAATTCTTGACTTGCTGGGAGTCATTCGAGTACAAAATTTTGATGCTAATGCAGCGTAATCATGAGCGGTGTACTTTTTTCTAGAGCGCGGCAGAGGGTGACAGCCACACCCCATTTCGCTACAGCATACGCACATTAGTTCATGAAAAGGTCCGTCAAAAATCCCAACATCGCCGGAGTGGGAAAACTTAAACTGATTCTGAAAGTGCAGTGTCTGTACTAACTACTGGATGGCTTTTAGTTGATAAGAAATGGCTACAGCATGTCGAAACTGGCGATCTAAAGCATTAATCACCGGTGACCGATTTCATTAGGCGTGGTAATGACATAGTTATAATAACAGCACAGTCAGTTTCGTTTTCTGCTACTTGCAAATCTCGTGGGTCATCTCATGCTGCGTCTGCAGCTGTCGCAACCAAATCTATTGTGACAAGCATCTTCATTTGTCTAGCTGTTTGGCATAGTGCTGTTGTCAGCACACTGCACACTTGTAATAGGCGATAACCCAAATACGGTGCTGTTACCTGCTGTAGGCGGCACAAAGTGAGCATCGTGTTTTGCTCTAGGCATCGTAGACTGGCAGTGCTCACCAGCTCGGTTTCGTTTCCGTTTCCCATTGCTATCTTCAAGCACTACGCAATAGGAAAACAAGGCGCTCCTCAAGCGGCTCAGGCCTAACCAGGTCGAGGAGAGTCGGCATCTCTCACTGAGTGGGCACATGAAAACTTTCTGCCAGAGTGCCCCACCCGAAGAGACTGTTGTCGTAGACTGAATTCAAGGTGCACAAACATAGGCTTGCTAAAGCTGCAAGTACAACAATGCGTGTATTGGGCCACGCGGGCTCCATAAGCTCAGCGAGCGTGGGCGTCTTGTGATGCAATGCTCCGCATTACGTAGATGTTGACTGCAGTTCAGTCTGACAAATTTTTTAGTGACTTCAGATTGTTAATTTTTCTGTTAGTAAATGTTTCTCACTTTTTTTTTTTCAGCACGTATGAACGAGATTCTACTGTATTTTGTCTGTGACATAGGTCATTCTAGCTGTAGGCATAGAGCAGAGTGCCTGTTCACAGCATCCCTGTAGAACAATGTCTGCAAATTTATTTAATAAACAGTATGCATCCTGAGTCACAAAACAATTTTCTTTTCTTTTCTTTTTTTTTACTGTAGTATTATTTTTTCAAATTTTAAGGAATACACATCTGATACTAGGACTCAACAATACTGCCAAGAGATGCTGCTTATATTTCTTCTGTAGCCAGTAATCCACCCTCTCAGCAACCATGCCACATGTGCTTGGGCACATTTCGCTTTTGACACACAAATGTAGACATGATACCTTTGGGCTCTGTGCACTTGCTGATTGGTTTTTCTGTGGCAAGAGAGAGAGAGAGAGAAAAGAATGCAGAGAAAGGCAGGGAGGTTAACCAGAGGTAGTTCCGGTTGGACACCCTGCACTGGGGGAAGGGTTGAGGAGGATAAAAAAGAAACAGAGTGGAAGGGGGAGATAGGCGAGAAAGAGAGACGAGCACGAACAAAGCGCGTACACTATAGAGTGGTAGGGGGCGGCATTCTTAAAGTCTATCGTGAAGCGCCCTAGACTGTGGGAACCTTAATAATGCGAGTAAGGCCTTCAACGCGGATGTTCTTTCGGAGCACTGACCTAAAGCTTCGAGTTCTGATAGTGGATGATTGTTCAACTGGTCCAGTACTCTGCACATCACTTGTCTCTGGGCACTAAATCGCGGGCAGACACAGATAATATGTGTGAGCGTCTCATCGATGTTGCATGTGTCGCACGTGGGTTTTGTGTGACAACAATGTTTTTGTGGTTGTCTGGAAGAGTTTTAAGACGATGACATTATAAGAAAACACATGGGTTAGTAACATGTTTTCTGGTAGACACTGTACAGATAAAGGATGCACCAGCTACACTGCCTGTGCAGTTTTTATGTTATGCGGTTATGTGTCACTTTAAATGAAGGTTGGTTCAAGTACATCATGTGAAACACTTTGTATAAAATACAGGAAGGAGTTGTTGATCGGCTAGAACTTTTAGCAAGTTGCTTTGTCTTTCGTTTCACTTGTTTCAGCTTAACGTGTCACGCGACATGGGCCAAGCTCCAACGGCTCGTCGTTCCCACGGAGCTGCTATGGTGGCTGGCAACATGTACATATTCGGTGGGCTCAATGCCACTGGTGTACTGGGCGACTTCTGGAAATTTGCGACAGACTTCTACACATGGACTCGTGTTCCAGTAAGTGACAATAGAGCCCTTTTATGTTATGTAGAGGCACATTTGTAAGGCTTAACTACTTTCAATCTGCTTAAAATTGCATGGTTTTTCAGTTACCAGTTTGTAATTATGCCTTTCTATGCACCACATTTATTTGGGAAAAGAAGAATTCTGGACTGGATAAATGAAATTTCTATACACTATACTCACATGAATGGGACAAATATGTGATGTCAGCTGATGCACTCCATGACTACCAAGGCATTGCAATATAGCTTCACTTTATGTCTTCATGGTTTGTGGTCTGCACTTAACCTACCATGCTAATGTGCCACTCTTGAGTTTGGAACTATACATACAAGATTTTAATGTATTGAACAAAATTGTGTTGTCTGAAGGTAAAACACCACAAATTAGTTTACGTTAGCCTTTGTGCATTTTAATGGGGTACTTACAGACATTGTAAGTAAAAGTGAGACATTGCCAGGCACTAACTTTTTTCCACCTTTTGTTATCATTATGTCCGACGTTTTTCTTAATCTCTTTCTAATGCAGTCAACTTCCGTTAATTCGACCCTGACGAGACCGACGAAATTAATCGAATTATCTGGAGATTTGGCTTAAACAAGATGCAGAAAAAAATTCTGAAACATACCACTGATTCTAATACGACCCCAAATAAAACACTCATTCGCTTTCTGTGTGTCCAAAGCAGAAAACTAATAGAGAAATGTCATTAACCCCCATAGTCTAGAATGCTCCTCCACTCAGCACTCGACCTCCACTCAAGAAAGTTGATCACAGTGCCGCCTCTTGATATGATGGGTCACCGAACTTCAGTGACACTCCACCGCCGTTCTTAAAGGCCGATCCACACGACGAACCAAATTGCTCTTTTAGACCGCGGTCTGCACATCACGTGATAGGACGTCACCAGTTTGTGCGTACTGCCGTTGGCCTGCACAGGACCGCGGCCCTCGCGGTCCAACATATCGCCGAGGCTTTTCCCGCTTCAGTTTTGGTGGCGGACCGCATGCAAACCGCAGCGATTTTGGCATAGCCAACGAATGTTGTCCGGCAACAGAGTGTCTTCAGCCAAATCCAATCTGGTGTTTGGCTCAGCAAAAGCCAGTCGTTTCATGTCCGCCGTTTCGCCTACACGTGCGTGCAGCATATATATTTTTTAAACACCATGTCCTCTTGGAGTGACGAGGAGGTTTTTTATTTTGTATCCCTCGTTGAGCAGTTCCCGGCTTTGTGGGACTCGAGCCGGAATGATAACAATGGTAACACTCTGGCCAAGAGTGTAGCTGGTTGGTCTGCTCTGCCGTCTGCTATGGCGGTCCGCCTTGTGGATGTGTTCTGTGCCGGACCGGATCGCGGCGGGCCATGACATCGCATCACGTGACCGATCGGCCCGCGGACTTGGTCCGTCGTGTGGATTGGCCTTAAGAAGCGTAGCGTCTTTTGCAGTCGAGGGGTGGCACTGTACTCAATTCGGTGGAGTGGGGGAATAGCTTCAAGTCCAGTATCGTTGGAGACCATGGGGGCAAAGCTCCCAAACAGAGTAGAAATGTAACACACACACGCCTGATCTTTTAGCAAGGAAAATGGGCAACGGTCTAACTAATGTACTGAACCATAGCAGCCGGTTTCCTAAAGTCAGCTTCGCCTCAGTATATCTGTGTTATGTCGTAAAGCATATGAACACCACAAAGGCGGTTTTTGTTTTGTGTTCAGCTGCACTGCGCAGGCAATTTTCAGGCCAATATTTTTGAAGAAACTATGGACACACATTAGAATCGGGTAAATAAAGTAATCAGACATTGTGAGCTATGCTTATTGCTCAAAAATATTCCTAGAGCAGGCTGAAAATAGGCGTTTTTAATGGGAGATGATGTGTTTTGAGCACATTCACTGTCCCCAAGCTTCGCCAAGACAGACACTGCCACTATAGGGGTCACTATTGAAGTCGCCATAGAGGTCATGTTCATGTGTTCCTGACTGGTGACATTGGAATTATCCGGCCAGGGGCAATTTTAGGATTGAAATAATGAATGTGAAGGTCCATAGAAATGGCCATAGAAAGGCCTGGGTGCAGGCCGAGACCTCTGACCGGGTTCGAATTAACCAAAAAATCTAATTAATCAGAGTTGAATTAATGGAAGCCTACTGTACAGTCAAACACTGCTGAACAAGAGCCGGAGACAATGAAACTTGTCACGACAAAAGATTTTCATATCCACAGTGAAATCCAAAGAATTCAATGTATTTTCTATCTCACCAGTGAAACATCGCTAAACTGCAATTCCGCTTTAACAAAACTTGTGGGAACGTTAGTCCCTATATTATCTATCCGTGTAACGCTAACAGAGTTTAAAAAGTGCTCAAATGCATTTTCTGCCCCCTTAAATTGCATAAAATATAGACAAGGCATGTTTGCGTGGCTACTGTTTTTGTTCGCAAAAACAGCAAAGCTCCGGAAGCACTGGAACCTTGTCATGCCCACAATATTGTTTGTCGATTGCCTGTGTCAAGTGGTACGTCCACATCACCATTGACTTGTACTGATAGGTGATGACACTTTGTGTGCCATGCATAGTGCATGCATACTCTTGAGGCTCTGTGTGCATTGAAGTTGACTTGAAGTGTGCAAGGAAAACAAAGTGCTGTGAAAACAAGAAAGTCCACGTTCCACCAATGTGGACTTGTTTATGGCGCTTGAGATGGTGGCCACTGCATGGTGTTACAACTGTACACCCAGTTTCAGGATTCATGATTTGGGAAGTTACCGCAAGGAACACACTAGACAAAGAAAGGGACAACACGAAGCTGTAATATAATATAGCAGAGTCTGGGTGTAGGCCAGTTGGTGCTTCATGATTTGAGAAGTTACCACAAGAAACACACAAAACGAAGACGGGGACAACATGAAGTGGTAGTGTGGGCCTAGTGGTCTCGAGCTTGACCAGCGGGGAGGGGCCCAGGCAGAGACGTGAGATGATCAATGTAACGAGTTTCAAAGACATTTAATTACATCGCTACTGAGCGGTCAGCTCTATAAGCTTCGTGACGGAGAGCGACACACATGTTCTAGTTTGTGCTGAAGGCTGCAATGCATTGGCAGGGGCATCTTTTATAGCGTCTGCGAAATGCTCTCACTCAGGAGAACAAAAGAATGAATGCTCTCCATGCTTGCGGCTGCCACTCGGTACATGGAAGTAAGTTAACATATTAAGTCTTTTTGCTGTTGCTTCCTACAAGGCTGTGGGTGGCTCGGTGTATTTGAAACATCTGGGCTTTCGCCGTGGCTTTACCGGCTTGACTGAAATTGTTCATCACAAAGGCCAGTTGTTACAGTGGTTGCTATGCCTGCAGCCATGTTTGAAAACTGGAGTTGTATTGTGTTACCAGAAGGCATCATTCAAGAATACGTCCTCTGATTCAAGCATGCTGGCTTCGGTACTGCCCAGCGGGCATCACGTGAATGTATGGCGTCACCAGATGAAAATTTGCTGGAAGACTGCCATATTCTTGGCCAATCACTTTCACAACATTTCACTTAACTCGGTACCGGATGCGTCACTGTCTATGGACGACAGTGGGCCTCTTCAATTATGCAGTCCTAGACTGTCCGCAAACTATGCGTGGCTTCCGGTTTGACCAGCTCCGACAGAAGGGTATGTCAGAGACATGTGACCCAGCTGCTGGGGACTGTCCAAGGGGGTCCAGGGTTTCACACAAAAGCACCATGACCGGAAGTCAATCTCCTGGCTGCCATCGTCTGCTCATACCCAGCCCATCACTCAGTGAATTCGTTAGTGTGACCTCTGAGATACGGCAATCTTAGAGGCGACGTTGCCGATTCAACCACGAAGCTTGCATAATGGAATATTGCGGCCTGAGTGCGTAGAATGTGTTCGCAAAGCTAAGTTATAGTGCAATTTAGGTCGCGCTGTCTCTTTTTGTGTCACTTATAACTATTGTAAGCTAGCTTGTCGGGTGGGAAATTGAGGCGAAATATCTAGGAAATGTAAACAAAATCGCGATCATACCGCGTCACTGTTCACGAAAAAAATACACACGGATATCACATCTATATGTTACAAAAGCAACTCATTAGGCTAAGAAAACACAATTACATTGTGCATGGTTCTCGAGGTGAAATATCTATAAAATGTAAACAAAATCGCGATCATACCGCGTCACTGTTCACGAAAAAAATGCACACGGATATCGCATCTATATGTTGCAAAAGCAACTCATTAGGCTAAGAAAACACAATTACATTGTGCATGGTTCTCGAAGCTCGTGAGAGATTGTCACGAATTCTGGCAAACTAGAGATAGACAGGAACAAGTTGCACATGTAAGGCGAACATTTATAATTGAAAAAACAAACACCAATGAAATCAACTCTTAACTCTTTTTCTATGGCCGCAGCACTCCGCTGTCAGGCACTGCCTGACACGCTTTCTCATGGTTGAATTGCGCGCGTTTTCTAATTATGCATGATGCTCCATCTCTTAGAAAAGTCAGTAAACATATTTTCTTTCTGCTAGACTTTTTTCACGCTAGATGGCGCAGCTAATGCATGTGTAAAAAGCTTGGATTGTGTGAGTGCTGCATAGCTCAGATTCTACGCCACTTGCATGGAAGCATGGCTGCATTCTCGCCGAGTGCCTTCTACGGTGATGCCTTTAGCGAAAGGGATGACGATTGTAGTGAGGAAGAGAATTATGTGCCTCCATCAGATAACGAAGAAAGTAATTCTTCAGAAGCCAGCGACGAAGAAGAAGACAACGCTGGAGACACTGGAAACAAGAACAACAACACAGGACCACGTGGAACAGGCTGGCAAGCCTACTTGGGTAATTCTCCTAACTTTGCCCTTCTTCCCTTCACTACCACGAGCCTGAAATCCCAAGTAAGGTCTTCCAATCTGAACTGTGAGTTGGACTACTTTAAGCTGTTCTTCACAGACCAGCTGATTGAGGAAATAGTGTGCGAAACCAACCGCTATGCGTGTGAAAAAAATCTCGAGTGCCGGTGTCTTTCTGAAGTACTCGATTTGAAAGGACTGGAAAGATGTGTCTTCGGAAGAATTCAAAGCCTTCCTAGGTGTAATTATCAACATGGCCTTGAATCCCAAGCCAGAACTGAAGGAATACTTCAGCAACGACCTCCTCAAGAAGATGCCTTTCTTCCCACAGGTATTCCAGCGGAAGAGATTGCTTCAAATCTTTTGGATGCTTCACGTTGCACCAAGCCCAGATGCCTCTTCAGGTTGACCAACTTGTGGAAGCAAGGTCAGGGTTGTTGTGAACTACATAGATGCAAAATGGAGAGAGCATTTCAACGCCAGCCCCAAAATTTTCATAGACGAGAGCACTGTCGGCTTCAAGGGCCGAGTCTCATTCAAGTGCTATAATCCCCAGAAGCCAACAAAATGGGGCATTGGCGTGTGTGCACTTGCTGACTGCCAAACAGGCTACATTTCTGCCTTTGAGCTATACAGTACTACAGCAGCACAACAACTGATAGCCTCTGTCTTCCTGAGCTTCCCTTCGCTTGCAGGATTGTACTCCACCTGCTGGAGAAGGTGTAGTAAGCTATGCCGGGCAGTGGCTATCATCTGTATACAGATAGATTTTATTCGTCCCCAATGCTTGCGGAAGAACTACTTTCGCAGAGTATATTCCTAACGGGGACTGTGATGACAAATCGAAAGCAAGTGCCCCAGCAGCTCAAGAAGAAGCTGAAAAAAGGTGAAGTGGTGGCTTATTGCAAAGGAAACTCATACATGGCGCTTGCCTGGTAGAACAAGCGTCAAGTGACAATGCTAAGTTCAGGCCACAATGTGTCCGCAAAACCACAAAAGAAAAACTGCATCAAGGAAGAAAGCTGAAGGAAAAACACTGACCCTGAAGAAGCCCGTCGCGATATATGACTACTCCGAAAATATAGGTGGAGTTGACAGGGCCAATCATTATTGTGCAAGTTATGCACTTTCTAACAAATCAATGAAATGGTGGAGGAAGCTTTTTTGGGGGGGATTCTCGAAGTCCCAATTGTCAACAGCTTCATTTTGATGAGGATACAGCTCCTAAAGCAGGGAAAGAAAGAGCAGCGGCACCTGCAGTACCGGAGGAACCTGATGGAGCAGCTGGTGGATGACGTAAGGGCTCAACCTAAGGAGCGGGACCCGTCTGCACATTTGGACTGCGAATAAAGGCTGGACGGAAAGCTCCATTTCATATACAAAATGTCCGGCTGAAGCAGCAAAGACTGCACTGTTTGCAGTGACTGGAAAACAAAAGGAAGGAAACAGTGTTCTTCTGCAAAACTTGCAGCAACAATCCTGGACTGCACCCGGGAGACATGCTGCCGAAGTATCGCTAAATGACATCAGGACCCAAAACCAACTTAAAAAAAGAAATAAGCATCCTGTGAGTTTTTCTTCCACAGCTATTATTTTCTTTTGTGGTGCCCAACATTAGTGAAATAGTTTCGGACCGGAACGACCGGAAAGTGGGTAAAAGTTTTGGACCACTAAGGGTTGAACAAACAATGCAGACATGTTAGAACACTCAAACTATACAATATATACAGTCTTGCTCAGAAATTAAGTCCTAACCATTTACATCGTTGCTCCCTTTTGGCAGTGTCAGGGCAACTGCCATGGCATAAGACAGGTCAGGTTGCCAGGTGGCTTCCGTTGCATAGGACGGGTCCTGACAAATGGGAGCCGTGATAGCGCAGGACTGGGCTTAGTGCATGGGTGGCCGCTGTTGCACAAAACTGGGCTTGTGAGCAGCTCCGTGGTTAAGCCTGGGCTGGCCTCTGTGGCACAATATGGCACCATAACTGCAGTGGGAACCTGCCCAGGTACTCTGATGCACCATCACAGCACTCTAAGGAGACAGTGAGCCACTGTGTTACCAGTGGGTCCCCTCTCCAACCAGGTCTTCTAAACCACCTGCTGCCGTCTCCAGAGCATGTGTGGAGACATGTCCACACTATCCCAAGGCCGCATCACCAACTGACCTGTCACCTCATTCACGCATGCTTCTTCCTCTTCCTTTTCATTGCGGTCTCGCGCTGCCTGATTGCAGTTCCTCTTTTTCACATCTCAAGGACCACTTCACTTCTTCTTCGTCTCACTCTTCTTTATCCTAAATCCGCTCATAAACTCATGACAGACCCGTCTGCGAAAGGGCCGATCGCATCACTACATGCGATGCGCATCTCGGACAGAGTGCACGTGTGTTTTACTGGCAAATGTCATCCTCTACTAATCATGGATGTTAAAAAGCAAACGCTCGAACTTCGCAAGAAAAGGAATCAACACGTGAATAACACCTTACGAAGGTCCGATTGTATACCACTCCAGCTACTGGCGAGAAATAGACACACACACACTAGCTTCCCTCAGCTGAAAAGCAAAATCCACGTTTACTACACATAGCAATGAGCATGACAGATTTCACAAAACGCATCAAGAAAAGCAAGCATGTGAGTCTGATCGCTGTGCTTGTCTTTTTAAAAGACACTGACTAAAGCGGCAGCAATTACACAACTCATGGAAAGCTTGCATGATGGCACAGAAAGCACCAATGTAACAGACTTGCAATAGCTGAGCGCAGAATATTTGCTGTCTGAAACATGCAACACACGTAGAAGCACACAGTATCTTTCATAACATAGTGGCAGATGCCACGTGCATCTTTTTCAGGCAGCCGTTGTGTACTATATATGCTTGCGCTGGTTTAAGCAAAAATCTTCTGACAGTTCCAAGAGTCTGCGGACAGTCTGCGACTTCCAGTCTGTGAAAAACTAACATGATTCTGGCAGCTCCTTGACTGGTAGGTGGAGCTTCCGAAGCTGTTCAAGAAATTAGAATGCGGGTCAGCAGTCCCAAGCAGTTTGGGAATGTCAGAGACTGATAATCGAAGAGGCCCAGTGTTCCACACAAACGAGCAACAGTGTTGTCGGCACCGTGCCAAGACACTGTGCTTGGCACTGCAGGAAAGCTGTTTCTTGCGGATGCCAATGCATCCGGTGCCGAGTCACCCAGACTCTCACAAAAGGGATCTTATCCTCAAAAGTGATAGAGAACACTACTCCATGCCAGTGCCTTCATCGCTGACCAATGCATGGGACTATCTCTGTGCTGTTGGCAATAAGATTCTGGATAGACTCAAGGAAATCTTGGCAAAGTAGGTTAACGAAATTTTTATTGCAAACTTTCGTTTTTCAATGCATTCCCTGTCTATGCTGTCTCATTTCGCAACAACAAATTTCTTGTGAAAGCTCTGCCAATTTTGTTATTGCAAGGTTCAACTGCAATATTAAAAAGAATCACGCATCAGAAAACCACTATTGCATTGTCAAGAATTGCTAAGGTCGGAAATTTCATTTTAATTTACTCCTTCCACATGCACAATTCCATGCTCTGCATTCCATGCACCATGTGCTATGTTCCTGTGTTGTGTGTTGTTGAGCATTTCCACCTAAGTGTAGACTACCATTTTATGCTTAGTTGCACAAGTTACATAATTACATAATTAAAGCTAGTAATTACATTTCTACCAGACAACTCCAGATGTGCCAGCCTTAGCAGGCTTGACACTGACCAACGTGGACAACCAGCAGCTGGTGCTCATAGGAGGGTTTTCTCCTGAGTATGGATTTCAGGACAAAACACTTGCCTACAGTATTGACGCCATGGACTGGCGGGTCCTCAATACTACAGGCACTGTCCCCATTGGTAAGTAACTTGTTTTACCTTGTTCATATGGATGAAGTTGAATTATTTAGCGAACCTTGTAATCTCTTGTCAAGTGTGTAACTATGGGAAGCTCTTGAACGGGGAGGGTGACCTTAGAAGAACACCCTGCTCCCACCTCATTTCTTTTTTTCTTCCAATACCAGCAAATGCAGTAGAACTTCATTATAACAAAGTTGCATCGACACACAAATACCTTCATTATATCTGATATTCATTGAATGCATATTTTGTTGCACACTAGTATCGGCAAGAAACATTTTAAATTTAAGAGGACAGACTAATGGGCTAGTTGTTATGGCATCATATACACTGTAGTGCAAAATGCACACAGACGTTGACAGAAAACACAGAGGGCTCATCCTTTCTGTCACTGTCTTTGTGCCTTTTGCGCTACTGTGTACATGATTTTAGGTTTAGCTCGTTATATCCAATAACTTATATCCAGGCTCTTTATATTGAGGCTCAACTGCGTTCACTTCTGGAAATTAGCTTGTGTGGTCCAAAGAATGTCTTTCATCTTTGCATACATGTGTAGACCTGTGCTGGGCAACTACAGTAAAGATCTTGATAAAGTGGTAACTTTTTTTTTCCTTATCATGGAAAAAAAAGAAACTGGCCTTTTTGGAAGGCTCTAGTAAGGATCATTTATTGAATACAGCATCAAAGTTACAATAACATGCTATATATCAATCGAAAGCTAAAGAAGTGTACTTTCCAAGTACGAGTTTTTTTTTTTTTTTTCAAAATACGATCGATCGCGAAATGAAAACCCCAGTGAAATTGTGATGACAGTGTGTGCAGATGTGTTGCGCGGTGTCTAATATGCCCGTCAATCACATGAGGTCGTAGTTGTTGATTCTGAGCGTGCAGTGAGCACTTAGTAAACATGCCTCGAACCATAGAGCTTCCTGCTAAGTGTGAAGTGCATGCTGTCATTCAGTTTCTGCATGCTGAAGGGTGCAGTGTAGCCGAAATTCATTGACAAATGGGTAATGTGTATGGTACAACTTTCATGAGTGGCAGCAAAGTGTGGCAGAGGTGAAGGAACTTTGAAGCAGGACGCACAGACATTCATGGATGCGGGCGGGCAGGGAAGGAAGTGAGTGTCACCTGACTATCTTGTTCAGCGAGTGCATCAGGCGATTCAAGAAAATCATCGGTTCACAATTTCTGTGTTGAGTGATTTGGTTCTCGAAATTTCATGGTCAGCTCTCCATACCATCATTAGTGAGAGACTCCAGTACTGCAAACTCTGTGCAAGGTGGGTTCCCAAAATGCTGACTGACCATCACAAAAAACAGCAAATGAGCACAGCCTTAACTTTGCTCCAGCACTACCATGGTGAAGGAGAGGATTTTCTTTTTGAGAAAATTGTCACAGGGGACAAGACATAGTTCTCGAAACTGAAGAAACAAAAGAACAATTCAAACAGTGGATGCAGTCTGATTCCCCGAAAGCAAGGAAGTTCAAGCGAACCTTCTCCAGTAGAAAGTTTATGGCTACTGTGTTCTGGGACAGCAGTGGTGTTCTCTTGGTGAAATTCATGGAACGTGGCACGACCATCCCTGCAAATTTGTACAGCATGACCCTTGAACATCTACGAAAGGCAGTTCAGAACAAGCAAAGAGAAATGTTGTCATCAGGCATTGTCTTTCATGACAATGTGTGGCCGCACAGTGCAGCTGCAACTAAGAAGCTCCTGCAGCGTTTTTGATGGTAAGTGTTTGATCACCCACCGTACAGCCCGGACTTGGCACCCTCTGATTTCCATCTCTTTGCTCACCTGAAATGCTGGCTAGGAAGACAGGAATTTGACTCAGGCAGTGAGCTGCAGACTAGCGTACAGAATTGACTGAAAGCGCAGCTGGCTGTGCTGCCTTCTATGACGAGGGTGTAGGAAAGTTGGTACCACACCACGACAAAAGTCTCAATTGGAGCGGTGACTATGTAGAGAAGTAGAGGTAAGGATGGAATTCCTGCCTGTGGCTGCGCCTCTTACGTATGTGCAATCAGTACGCAGGTCTCTGCCGGTTCCTTTCTTGACCCAGTCCCAACCAGTGTCACCGGAAGCCCATGCTACATCTTGGACTGCACTGAGAGCTAATCCCTGGAGGACGCCTGACAATCGTCCCATCTGTTATAATCCTGCTGCACTCCCGGACACGTCACCCGATATTGCCACCGTCGCCCTCAAGCGTTCGGCGGCGCCTCTTGGTCGTTCCAGTACGGCAGCCAGCTCTTCTGCCAGTATGCCACTCCTTCCCCCCAACCGTATCCGCATGCTGACCTCCCAGAATTTCTGTCGCGTTGCTCGCCATCCCCTCGCCGATGCTCGCTCTCCCCAATGCGTCTGCGACCCATACCATCCGACCAGGAAAGCTGAACGTCGCAATTCAAGAGGCAAGAGCTGCGCCCCGTTCACACTGTCTATGTCCTTGCGCCTGTCCTGCTAATGTGGTCAAAATTCCTATAGAAGGTGTTCCTGCATTTGCTCTTGTGGATACTGGCGCAGCTGTTTCTGTGATAAGCCTCCACACTGTGCCATTCACTGTGCAAGGTGACCACGCCGCGTTCTGGACTGTCGCTTCGTGCGGCAAGTACGCAGCACATCACTCCTCATGCAGCCTGTGCTGTATGTGTGCTTATTCACGACATCGTTTATATCATCGAGTGTATTGTTCTTCCCGCCTGCTTGCATGACATCATCCTCGGATGGGACTTCTTATCCTATCATAAAACCTTAGTCGACTGCGCACACTCCGAAGTTGAATTTTCCCCTCTGTGTGACGCACCATTGCATGAAGATCGTGATCGCCCTTCTAAACTGACCGTGCACGAGGACACAGATATTCCGCTTAGCTCCTTCGCCCTCGTACCTGTATCCTGTGATGTCATCACTGATGTAACGGTCCTCTTCTCACCGTCTGACGTCTTCATAAGCTGTAAAGCTCTCCCACTACCCATCGCCGGCAGCTGCAGCAATATTTACTTCTACAATCCCCTCTGTGCACCTATTACATTACTCGTTGGTGAATGCCTTGGCTTCGTGGAACACCTCGACTCTTCTTCTTTGGTTGACGTCCCCGGAGACTCCCTTGATGTCGACTTCGGCCAGCCATCTGCGATTTCGACACTTGAGGAGACGTCCAGGGATACGATCTCAATTGCCATCGTCGATACCCTCACACCTGCCGAACACGCCGACCTTCTTGATCTCGTGCACCACTTTAGAAGTTCAGTCGGCGTTTCACAACTTCAACTGGGCCGCATGTTAGAAGCGCAGCACTACGTTGACACTGGTTCACATCAGCCGTTATGTCAACCATACCGTGTCTCTGCCGAAGTGCGTCGGGTCATTACCGCCCAAATCGAAGATATGCTGCGTGTTGACGTTATTCAACCTACGCACAGTCCCTGGGCATCTCCCGTCTTTCTCCTTCGCAAGAGGGACAGGTCTATTCGCTTTTGCGTCGACTACCGTCGGTTAAATAAGGTAACACGCAAAGATGTCTATCCTTTGCTGCTCATCGACGATGCCCTTGACAGTCTTCAGGGAGCAGAATTCTTCTCGTCTCTCGACTTGTGTTCAGGGTACTGGCAAGTCCCAATGGCTGCGGCCGATTGCCAGAAAATTGCATTCATTACGCCTGACGGCTTATATGAATTTAATGTGATGCCTTTCGGGCTTTGTAACACCCCTGCCACATTTGAACGTCTCATGGACAACACGCTGCATGGCCTCAAGTAGTCTATGTGTCTGTGTTACCTCGACAATGTCGTGGTTTTCTTGCCTGATTTTTCGACTCACCTGCTTTGCCTCAGACATGTTTTGACCTTTCTAATGAACGCTGGCCTCCAACTCAACCTCAAAAAGTGCCGTTCCGCCGTGCGAGAGCTCACCATCTTAGGCCATGTGTATAAGCACGGCGTTCTACCTGATCCTGCAAAACTTCGACCACTCGCTGAGTTTTCGAAGCCTAAGACCATCAAAGAACTTCGAAGCTTTGTGTGTCAATCTGTGGCATGGTTGTGCTTAAACATAGCTTCATGTCTGCTCTGACGTTTTAGCCAGTCCAATACTTGCTTTTCAAGTAAGCAAGTCTTTAAAATGCATGTTCACATGCATATGCTGTCGAAAACTGTAACAACAATCTTACAGCCTTTTCATAGAGCAGGGGAAACACTTCAGCTGTTCCGAACCAGAATGTTTCAAGGTCCATGGTGGCAAACTTTGCCTTTAACAGCATTTTCTAGAAGCTTGATCTGCTCATTTTCAGCATCAACACTTTCATAAGTGAATCAAGTTACATCTGCCTGGAACGGGGGCCATAAGCCATGTCTCCGGAGCAGACTCTGGGAAGTACTAACTCATTAGGTGGCACCTGGATGGGCTCAAATCTGTCATTAATGTCTCTTTGTCAGCTGCAGATACTGTCCTAGATGCTGCAAAGTTGCAGTCACTAAGCAACTTAAACAGAGAATAATCATCTCTTCCCACCTGACTCAGCCAACCCTGAAGTTTTCTACTGAAGCCCCTCATTTTGTCACCAGACGATACATCATTACTCCTAACCTATGGTAGTAATGCATGCTGGAGTTTAGCTGATTGAGCTGCTCAAGCATGTCACACAGATAGGTAAGCTAGAGAGGAATGAATGATCTCTAAAAGGCTCTCCCAGCCCCTGGTTTTCTGCTGCTCACTTCCTCTCAGAGCTCAAAAACCCTGACCAGCACTTCTCCGCATGACAGCCAACACCTTGACAACATGACAGCACTTCCTTGTGTTGTAGCAGGTGCTGGTGGTCTGAACCTATCTCTTTACAAACCACATTGAAAATGTGACTAGTCTTAGGCCTTTCTTTAAGCTGTTCACAGCTTTGACACCATGCTTCATCATACTCGCTAACTCTTGGCTCAGTTCGTTTGATGCCAAAACCTCCCTGGGAAGTTTGCAATGTATAAATATGACTGAACTGTTAACTGGTGTGGAACGTCCTAGCAAACCTTCCGATCTGCCATCCATTGCACGGGCACCATCAGTGCACACTCCCACACATATATTCGAAGTCCATGCAGAACAAGTAAACTGTTAAGCATTGAAGAGGACTTAGACCTTTCGCTGTTGTTTCGAGCTTTTTGCACAAAAGCAACTCTTGAGTGATGACCAAGTTATCCATGAAGTGCACAAACACGATGTAGCTGTGAGCTCATCTTGTTTACCCTTATTTTTAGCCTTTACCCTCATATTTACCGTTTGTCCTTGTATTCACAAACCGGCCTTGACTTTAAGCTGTTCCTTGTCTCCACTGAGAGAAGCACAGCACCACTTTTTAACTGAAGAAGGCACTGCTCTTGTTGAAGGAAGCACACCATCTTCTTGGCCGCTTTTGTGATGCCTATGTTCTGCATGCATGAAAGGATAGTTGCTTATGGAGCGTAGCTCTACTTAAGGGAGAGAGAAAGTTTAATGATAACAGTAGAGATTGACTTGTTTTAGCTAAGAAGGAGTGTTGAATAGAGCAACATCCTAGAATATCGGGATGGTATGTCCATTTCATTTGAAAAAGTTAATATGGCCAGTGAGCAAATAAATGAAGTATCAAAACAAAGACTCAATTCAAAATTTCAGCAGCCACTTTTATTGTAATGTTACATCCTATAAGTGAACTGATCCAAATATTGCATTTTTAAAATAATCACAACATTTTGGTTTACTGGTGCATGTTCCGGGATCTGTTGGTTTTAACTTCATTCCAGTTGGGACTTAACCAGCTTTGATACCACCTAATTGTCCCAGATACCATTTGAGTGTCCCAGCTTTATCAGATGAACTAAAGGGTTGTTGTCTTTTCCATTTAGGATACTACTAATAATCATTCCATTCATATGCACTTTGTTTCATTTGAAGATTCCAAATGAGTTCAACAGTACTTCTGTACTAGGTTTAGTTGTGTAAAAAAAATTGGGAGGAGGCTACCTTACATTGAGAAACAGATATCTTCAGCATTACCAAAAATTATGAAAGCAGGGTTTAGCTTTGTTGGTCACGGCAGAGCAAGTACATGCTGTCAAAATTGAGCTGTCAGGTAAAACGTGTACTAAGAATAACTTTTGGTAGAAGTGCCGTCTTTCCATTTGAAAATGTGTCAGACATTAAACAGTGTTTATCAGAAAATTACACTGTGAAAAGAAGGAAAATGCTTTTTGTCTTCTTTCACTGTAAACATTGTATTGTGCCTGTTGGATGCAGGTGTGTACGGACATACCAGCAACTACCATCGACCAACGCAGAGCATCTACGTGTTTGGAGGTATTGTGTACTCAGTAGATCGCCCACTGGTGTCAGACCACCTGTACGTGCTGCACATGCCAAGCCGCCGCTGGTCTCGCCTGCCACCTGACGATCGTGCCAACCCAGCATACTCTAGGGTAAGTGCTGCAGCATTAGGCTAATTTCGCTAAATGAGACTGATTTCAGGACCATAAAGTACCTTAACAGCCTTTGTGAGTGTTTAAAGATTGAAATTGTTGCTCATATAAATTCAGAATAGCAGTGCTGAATGGCAGGAAAAAAAAAAAAAAATTCTCGCAGATTTGATGTGACAGTATAGTATCATTAAAGTGGCGAAAACAAAGAAAATTGGCTTCTTAAACACTGAAATTTGCCTGTTTTCTGTATTGAAAGTTTGTTTTGATGTCTTTTTTTTTTGCTTCTACCTAGATATCCCCACGCTACTTTCATGCTTCAGCCTCCACTGAAAACTCTTTGTTTATCCTGGGTGGCCGCAATGGTTCTGGAGAGGCAATCTTGGAGCCATTTGCCTATGACTTCAATTGCAACCACTGGATCCCACTTGATGGGCCATGTAAGTGGATTTACACAGTGGGGGATTTCTTTTTTTTTAATGGGTTATCTTTGGGAATGTTCGAGTATTAAAATTTTCGAATCGAATCTAATACAAATATTCGAGAAAAATGAGCATCGAATATATTTTCTATTTTTTTTTATTTGTTTCCACAAGCAAGGAGGTACATGGTTGTGGCGGAAAAAACAAGGGGAAAAAGGTTAGAATTGAATATAGAATATTTTCTTATTTCTAAAGCAATATCAACTAAGTTTCCATGAAGTCCATTTAATTTTAAAAAAAGATGAAATCAAGCCTATATGCATTGGCACATTCATGTAATACTGTTACAAATTAGATGTCCAGGAAACTGAGGAGCTTGACAAATGACAAACAACTGATTTTAATTGTTTGAAGCACCATTTCAGTGACAGTAATGTGACAAGATAAACAAGAGAGGAGCATGTTACCAGATGTGCATACAGTGTTGTGTTCACTGCAGTAGAGGAGTGTGATAATACAGAACCGCACATTGTCTTAAGGGGGTAGATACGGGTCGTAGATACTGAAAAATCGCGGAAAAATCGCTTTTTTGAAAACATTATTTTTGGATTCTACAGTGTCTGATGCATTATCTCAGAAAATTTTAACCCATCTTGGGCCAATATTTCGGTTGTAATGGCGTTTTATATCATGTCGGCAAACTGTATTTTTACTGATAAATGCACGAAAAAGGGTCTTCCTCCTGTGACGCATAGTTACTGTTTTAAGTTTCCGATCACAGCCACCTTGGTCTTGTTTGAGAGCCACTGTTCGTGTTTAGTTTTTGCGCCATTGCTCCTTTTTGTGCTGAATGGCTATGAAGAAAAAGCCCATGAAAAAGTTGTCCTGATCTGCGATTCCATTCAACAACTGAGGCATGTGATCATAAGCTTGCCATGCCATTGGCAGATTTTCGCCGTCGTCTGCTCGGGCATGCTAAACTCGGTGCGAAACAATGTCAAATTCAGTTTGCTGCAAGTCATAAATTTGGTGAACAGAAGAAGAAACGATGGTTGTTAAACTTTCGAAAGTGCACATTAGCTTTGGAAGATACCGGCAGTATTTTGCTACCCGTGCCGAGCACTGCGGAACGACCCCCCATGACTGCGTTGTAGGCTTAGCAGATGAAAGCGGTTCTGGCAGCGGCCGGCGTTAATGTGGCATTCCAGCACAACTTCTGCAGCCCAATGATTTATAGAAAGTGAAGAAGACTCAAGAGAAACTGAAAGTCTTTGCTTCTATGCCGGCTACCAAGCGAAAATCGGATCTTCTCGCTCACGCTGATTCAGCTGCGGCTAGCTCGGATGCGATGTAGACGCACTTCGTTGTAAGGCTCGGTTCTATTAATGCTCTGCTTTCTTGTGTAAAGTGCAAGTTGCGGTGCGGCTGTGGGCAAAGGTGAAAGGGACTGCAGTCTCGCCGTAGAGATAGTAATCTCGTGTGCAATCTGCAGCAATGCCACATCGGCACGGAGTATGCCAAACATGCACGCCGTTCCTCGTGCACGCGTTCTTCGTGAACAATCTCGCTGTGTACGAAATGCGGAGCACCGGTACTTGGCAAACGACATTAAATGACATCTTTTGCGAATAAAATTATTCATTGTGAGTGCGATCTGCGGTGATAATGTGTCGACAACAAACAGTATAATGTAGTTATTATCTCGGCGATTTGCAAAATAAATTGGATATTTGAAATAACCACAAAACACTGAATGAGCATATGCAGTTTTGTCAGATTTGATCCAGAAAAACAAAGTTATCTCAATAACCCATGTTCCTCCTTAAACAATTGAAGTGAAATGTTAATTATCTTCATATCTAATTGACTAGCACTAACTAATACAGCAAAACTAATTACATATTTAAAATCAGCGCAAAAATGTTAAGAAGACTGGATAGTTTCATTAATATTAGTGAAGAAAATAGTGATCATTACGGTATTTCAATAGCCGTGACATTTGTTTGTTTTCTTGATTTTCTCGAAATTCAAATTTTGCACACCCAGCGAGCAAATTGCTTGCTGGGTGTGCAAAATTAGAATTTCCTCATTTAGTGAGGTTGACATAACAGTTCTCGTGCCAGAAAAATATGAACATCGGTGATGGAATAGCTAGCACAGACAGACCTTTCTCAAAGTGGTAATGGAGCAAGAAAAGAGCAAGAAAAGAGCACTGCATGTTAAGCGGTTTGGTCCTCGAGGAGTTACATGGACTGGATGTGGCCCGGTGTCAGAGATGAGTTTTAGACCGCTGATGTACGCTTACTGAGGAAATGCCATCCATCAGCAATGAACTTGGTACCTGGGAACTATCTTTTACTGCTGAGAAGTAACCACGACTTCATGAATATTGCACTTAGCAAAGTTTTTTACTACAAGTGAAACTTGGCTTTCTCAAGTTTTGACTACAGTACCAAAGTTTGTAGTGAATTGACTTACTGGTGTATGCGTTTAACTCCAACCTGTTATATTCATTTAAAATAAATGTGTGGGACATGTGAAACAAGTCCAGGAGCATTTGGTTGTTTTCTTTCATAGACGTTGTGCATAGAAAACTGTTTTATGCTCATATCAGAGCTTGATGCTTTTCTGTGCGCATGCACCATCTTGCAGCAAGAACTGCAAAGTAGAGCCCTTCTGAATTTTCTGTCATATATGTGTGGTGGGGATCTCGTTTATTACAGATGTACAGTTAGTTGGTGAGCAGCCTGCAGCCTTGGTGGGTGCCTCAGCAACCCTTCTCCAAGGCAAGCTGTACATACTAGGTGGGACGTCAGTGCGGCTGCAGCGTGTGACCCTTCCCCAGGATTTGTGCGCCCTCTTCTCACACAGCCGGCTTGGATGCCTGCGCTCTGTTGGTTGTTCTTACTGCTCTGTCCAAGACACCCAGGGAAACATCACTCACTGCTACTCCAGTGCCAGGGCAGTCCCAGCCAGGTCAGTAATGAGCGATTTAAAGGTTTGTCATCTTTGTTATGAACTGCAACCATTCTCTTGTAGCAAAATTGTCACAAATGGTTGTTGCTAAATATCCAACTGTTTGGTTCACCTATTCCTTTCACAACTTACCTCTTGGCCTTTTGTTGCCAAGTGGGCATGTGAGTGGTGCCTCTTGTTCATCTATACTCTTTGACCCAGCTACCTAAACTGTGTGAGAGTCAAGGGCAGCCCTAAGGGTTATAATTCATACTCTGATGATAGCACCAATATTTTACTTTGATTTAGTGAGACTGCTCCTCGAAGTTGGGGCTGGTTGGCACCACGGAGAAAGAAGTATTTGAGGAGAGAAATCTGCTAGGCCGCGACAGCACACACGGTCAGCCCGATAAGTCACGGTTGGGCGAAGAGGAAATGCAGTTTTCGCCGCGGCACGACAGGTGACGCATTGGGCACATTGCCATCGTTTACATGTTCTTCTATGGACGCTATACACAAAAGTCATGACATTGTCTCGTATATTGTAATTCTTTCCCCAGATTTCATTCTATAACATCAATAAATCGAAGTGGCGGACATTTTAGCAGCAGCTATTAATGATTACTGTCCTAATGACATGCAATATTGCGCTTGAAATGAGCTACTAGCAGTAATCCTGGAGTTGACAACGTCTGCTGACGCCGCCACAGTTCAATCACTCGCATGTGGTGTGAGTGCATGCATAGGTGACCTTGGGAGAAAAAGCTCCCAATTTGGGCATGCAAGCCCTTGCGGTTTCTTTTGCGATCTGCAGTCTTTCCGTCGCTATTAGAGCTCTTGCGAGTATCTGCATTGTACCGGCAGCATTGGCTTTTCACACTTCGCACACTTTCCACGTTGCAACAAAGGCAAGTGCTTTCCATCCGTGCTTTTTCTAGGACGGGGCAGAAATGTGTCGGGCCGAACTGCAGCAATGGATACGCATCCTGCAAGGAAATGGTAGCTACATTCAAATTTCCGAGTGACCCAGTATGGTTGGAATTGTGGGCTCGTGCAATTACAAGGAAGGATCGAGAGCTCAAGTCTCATGATTATGTTTGCGAGAAGCACTTCTCGGAAAGCGACATAGAAACTACAGCGGTATTATGACGAACTTGATGGCGAAATCCTTCTAGACAAATTTAAGTAGCCTGTCCTGTTACCAGATGCCATGCCGTCGCTATTTCTGCACTGTGCCAGCTACTTGTCTTCTGTTCGCAAAAAGAGAAAGCCAACTGGATCTGTGGTGAAGTGTGCAAAGCATGCCAAGACTCTTCTGTTACTGAGGATACGAACATGCACACTGCTTGAGTGAAAAAAATGAGATGGTGTGTCCTGTCACCTTCAACGTTTGCCAATGCTTTCGATCTCGCATTTTAAAAAACATGCATTATAGATATGGCATTCTGAAAAAGTACATCATGCAGGTAATTGCTCTGTACGTAACATATTTCTTTGGTTAATTTTTTCAAGGCATTTGGAGCCGGCGAAGAGGCACAAGAAACACACCCATTCTTGCCTAAAGCGCTAGTGGTGAATCGCCACCAAACAACCTTGAATGGGCGAGCCTCTTCGGAGAGCGTGCCGCGCGCGTTTTGCCTTCTCAGCGAGCGCCGACTCACGACAGAGGGCGCGTCAGTACTGTGCCCAAAGCCGTGACTTTATCGGGACGCCCAAGCAAGCATTGTTTTGCCTACCCAATATTTCTTGCTCTGTGGTTGGCACTACGGCTCCACAGTCCAAAACATCATGACCTGCCCCATGTGTTCATAAGGATGAGGTGTAGGTCTACTATGCCATGATGGAAAGCCCAGAGCAAGCTTCCAAGTTTATGTAGCGGTTGGTTTGTTGACTTTCATTTTCATTTTATTCAGGCAACCAGTACATAGTTGCCTAGCGGACGGGCCTAAAGGCAGAGGTAGCCTGACATAGTGGCCATACTAGACACCCGTTTTCCGCTGCACAGCTTGACCGAAGTGAGGCAAAATTTGTATAAGTCAGAAAACATGCATGGCAGCTAGGTACTAGAAGTAAAACAAGATAAGGGTAAATATATATGGGCCATTCCACACCAACAGTCCCAACCATGGCGCTCGACTACCGTCCATTTACTAGAAGAGAAACTTGGGCGACTTGGTGGTGATTCATGTTTTGGAAATTAACAGCGCAAAACAGACGAGGACAAAGGGAAAGAAGAACACGACACTGGTGCTGACTCACAACTGAAGATTTACTTTAGGGGAAATCACATTTGTATGCACCGGCCAACACAGGCCAACATGTCAAGAACTAAGTGATGTGCATGTGCATTAGGAGCCATCCTGGAACCATCCATTTCGTATTGACAGGGAAAGGAAAAGGTGCGTCAGTAGACTGTCTGTCACTCTTAGTAAAAAAGAATTGAGATATCTGGAAGAAAGTGTTTCACGGTAGATTATTATTAGGTTGACAGAGAATTTTTTCTATTGGGTTTATGTTTTTTTTATGTTTTGACGGAATGCTTTGATTCACGTTATGATGCACTGATGTCTTCCATGTGTATTTCGACAAGTCATCAGGATGGCTCCTAATGCGCATGCACATCGCTTAGTTGTTGACATATTGGCCTGTGTTGGCCAGTCTATATAAATGTGATTTCCTTCAAAGTAAATCTTCAGTTGTGAGTCAGCGCCAGTGTCGTGCTCTTCTTTCCCTTCGTCCTCGTCTGTTTTGCGTTGTTAATTTCCGAAACACGAACCGTCCATTTCTCTCAAAAAATGACACAAAAATTATATGTATATAATCATTAGTTGCACATTATTTTCCCAAAGTATTTTGAGCAGAGAACAATTTTGGGCCATGTATGGGCCGTTTAAATTTAACGAATTTGTGGAAAACTTCGCCAGAAATTGACTGTTTCAAACATTCTTTCAAAATTTGTTTCTTGCATTGTATGATCATTTTAACCCTTTGAGGGTTGATTTTTTTATTGCAGATTCCAATTCTTCTTAGGGAGTTATTTCGAAAGAATTTACCATAATTTTTCTAGTGACTGTAAATTGAGAAAAAATATCTTGTGTTGGTATATGTCTACCCTTCATTCATGAATAACAACAATGAAAAAGGAAATATACTTATAAGGATTGAAAATTTGATGCATTGTTATAGTTCATGGCTTTGAAGATGCACACATGAGAATATTTCTCAAGACTCAAATGTTCCTCCTCTTACGCTAATATGTACATCCAAGCGTAATCGAACTGCGTAGGTGCGCGCATAAGAAAACGGTGTGGTTGTGTGCCCGTCAAAAAAGCAAAACATGTGACAAACTTCCGCTAATCTTCATCTCAATTCCAACCAGACTCAATTAGTTTTCGTGAGTCTCAAAAAAAAAAAGAAAGCAACGGAAATGCTTGCACGACGTCATCCTTCCTATGCGCACCCTCGTGAACACTAGACAAGCGAGAAACAAACAGTCACCCTTCAAGCGATTAGTAACGAGATAGCCATCAGTTTCGCAAGTGCAAGAAGCCGAAACCGCCTCCGGAACAAAACCCAGACCGCCACCCGCCCGCGCGCGTGCCAATGCGCGAGTGGTAGTATATAGACGCGCTTTAGCAAACTAGCGCTAAGACAAACCATGCAACAAAAACCGAGAGACGGAGGCACGCAAAAAAAATACCCTGTATTCCCACATGGCGGCAGCACATGACAGAAAAGAAAAAGTTTGGAAATTGACGCGCTTTTTAACCCTTTCGCTGTCGGACCTTTCTGGCCGTGACGCACTCCCAGTGTCGGCTTGGTTTCAGGGAACGAGCATAACAGGGAATGAACATAGCAATTTATTTTTGATTATAATTGGTATACAAGTAACATAGTCAATGCAATATGCACATTTCAGTGTTCTGCAGCTGTTGTTAGTAAGCATCATCATCATCATCAGCCTGACTATAATATCCGTTCAACATCCGAATCTGACGATGCGGAACCCTCTTCCTCGCATGCGACTCTGTCCGAGTCCGAATCCGAGCTCGGCTCGTATTCTGAATCGGAATTGAGCCACCGCTCCAATGAGCAGACGAAGGTCCCGCGCGCTGAGCCATCCGAAAGTAAGCGCGCGCAGGGAGGATGCGCTTTCAGTCGCCCGCACAACGGAGAGCAATGGGACGTTGCGTGATCAAGAAGACAGAGGGAGATGGAAAAAGGCTAAACAAAGTTCGAAGGGCTTTACGTTTACTGCTGCAAGCCGGAAGTGAGGGTGCGGCGAGAGAGCGAAAGCAGCAACGAGTCACCCTTTTCGGAGAGGCAACGGCACGTGCGCCTGAACTTGACGTGCCGTAGCAGGCACACCAACAGAAGAAAAATAAAAACCTTCAAACCAGCGGAGATGCAGAACAACCCTTGAACCCATAACCACACGCACGCGACGCATGATACAGCGAACACGGAGCCACCGCGCCACTCGGCAAAGAGAAAGTGGGGAGTGGCAGTCGCGCTGTACTCTTCTATACATGGAGTAACACAGGTCGGGGCGAATATACAAACTTGTAGAAAGAGTCAACAGATAGCGTGGCCAATCCAGGAGTGCCAGCTTTGCGCTCGGGCGCGAAATTTTGAACGCACGATAGAGAACGTACCGGTACGTCAGTGACACTGTGGGGGGGAAGCGCGATGACGTACCGGTACGTCCGTGACAGCGAAAGGGTTAAACGGTGCCGTAAACATACAGCATCGACCACTTTGGATTTCGTTCGCAGCGCCGTATATTTACGTCATTTACCCTCAAAGGGTTAATTTCATTACAAAGCAGTTTCACAAACTGCTTTGATTTTTTCAACCCTTAACACTGCGTTAAAAGTCAGCAAATAATAGTGTCCTGGTAAAATTTTTCTTAAAACACAGTCACTGGAGAAAACCTGGAAGTATTTTTGCAGAGCTGTCCCTGAAACATACTATCTTCTAAAATTTTATTTTTGCCTCTCTGCTGCATACAGGCTCTAAAATATAAGCCTGAATTATGCAAGAATGGTATTTTGACCTTGGTTTAGACATTGGTAACACACTAAGATGGTCCATTAAAAAATACACTGAAGAACGGATATAATTGAGAAGCATAATAACTTTCCGCACGGAAATTTTAATTGAAGTAATTTGTGTTTTCATTGAGAAAAGTTATTTTGAACTTCAAGTCCCACCACTGCAATATTTTGGTTTGCGCATCAACTTCACCTCATAGCTTATTCGTGGGAAATACAAACCAGGGTGATGCAGATGTTGGTTTGTGTGGTGCGGAATAAAAGCTGCGATCACCAGGAGTTTGTAAGAATTTAAATTCTGGAGCTACGCTTGCTTAAGGTCTGCCAATATTCTGCAATTCCGCAATGGGAAGTATACATATGTGGCTGCCTACGCATCGAGTGGCAGAGCAGGCCACAAATTGCTTTCATAAGCATGAACTGGGAGTACCACATGCACAACACGCATTCAGTCACCATGAAACCAGTGAAAAACAACGAATACATTTGGTGAATATTGTTGATAGGCAGCTCTATTGAGCATATTTTACTAGTTCCATGATATATGTCTACTATTCTTCCAGCTACTTGGGGCCAGATAGACAGTAGTTTACAAAGTTTTTGTTTGGACATGCAGCACAGGGCCCTGGAGATGTCACGCCTGGATGAACCATTTTCTCAGACTACTGTTATTGTATGGCCTCATCCGCAGTTTGTTTTGAATCTGTTTTTCTTCAGTTTGTCACTACATTTTGCAAACGTGAACTGCCTCTGTTGAAGTGAGGTGCAGGATGTCATTACGACAAGAAGCGTGCGGCTCGACGTCAGTTTGAAGTGGTGATACTTCAACATTAACAACATTAACTATACACAACTTTGAATTGCAAAAAAACAAAAGAAAAGAAAAAAAATGTGCAACAATATAAACATGGTGTGAAGTTAGCTTTGGCTTGATAATAAATAGATTTACATCTTCTGCTTATTGTTCTTCTTGTAAACTTTATTATAATACTATAAATGGTTTCATCAAATAAATTGATTGCTGAAGATATTGGCTTAGGAAATGTGAAATTTCATTAGCTAATTTTATGTGCCGTAGTTAGTATGAAGTCTGTCTTTTCTGTGATTGTTATGTCAGCAAATTACGGCTGGTATTCCTCAGGGATATACTGAAAAAAAATCAGATGGATTAGATTTGATTTGGTGATAAATTGCCCTTGCTGATTTTTATTTATGACATTATTAATTATTAGTAATTCATGCTTTCTAAAAACCTGTGCTAAATGAGAGTGATATGACACCCGTTCAACCAATCACAGAGCTCTTTCTTAATATACGCATGTGGTCTAGGTTAGTTGCTATGGTTTCCCCGTAAAAAGGCGATAATGAAGGTGTGGACAGACTGTTGCGTATTAAGCTGCTTTTTTGACCATATCAGTAACAAGTTGCTTAAGTGCAAATTAAGTGAGTAGCACATAGTGAGTGGGTTGTCTCTCGAAAGCAATAGCAGTTTCGTTTTCAAGGGCCTTATTATGTCGACAAAATGTAACATACTTCATTTTCTTAACATGAAAAATAAAAATTCAGCCTATTTGCTATGAGCCATGGACGTAAATTCTCCTACCAAGTATTAACCTGCGACTGAGCATCAAAAGCCACCCCAGAGAAATACATTTGTGTCACCAGCATACAAAATAATGTCTTGTGATAGCAATATGCGTGCGATGTCGTTGATGTGTGCAAACACAGGGTGCTTCAAAAAATGCATTCAAATCTTCTTGTAAATATGGTAGACACAATAATTAAGCAATTTTTTCAAGGTTGCTTTTAGCACAGAGGTGTGCACTTAAATATGACTGGAGGCAATAATTAGACAAGTGATTATGAATATTAAGCCTGTTAACCTTCTAGCCAGAAAAGTTGGACAATTGATCCCAATTAAAGACTTGAAGCCCCTTATCCATTTTATTTATATTCAGTACCAAACACGCATTAGGCTGACGCTGCTCATTTCTGCTGCATAATGTATTCCAGCCAATTTCACCTGAAAACTGAAACTGAACTGCCAAAGAGTACATTTGGCACGTCCTTAGCAGACTTTCAAGGGTGACATGACTGCTTAAATTTCATCATTAGGCAAGAGTGAAGCAAGCAGTGTCACGGCTCGATAAGGACTTATGTGGTATAAAATAAGAATGTTTATTATACCAAATGGGTACATTGCAAAAACATTAGTCATTGTTGGCTGAAGGACTCCCACCCAGAAGTACTGTATTTGTTCTTCGCAGTAGGCGTGCACTTAGTTGTGTCTTTGATTAAGCAAACCAACTGCAGAACTCTACAGTTTTGTTCTCAACCAACTGCTTTGAACATTTATCTAAACAGCTGCATTCATCATCGAGGAGGAACATTGGAGGTGGCTCAAGGCAAAGTCTGTGATGCAGATTGGCTTGGGAACCGCACCTGTTACCAGTACAACAACTGCGAGGATTGTGTGGCCTCATGGCCAGTACATCCCAGTGTACAGCACGTGAGTGCCTTTGATGTCTCTATCCACTTTTCTGGGCTATTTGAGCCCAATCTGGGTGTTGACAAATCAAGCTGTAGGAAGTTGCACTTTTTTTTTCCTTTCTTACCCTCACAAATAAGCCAATTTTACATGTTTGCCTTTTTGATGCAGCCCAATTAAATGCATTGCTCTTTTGAATTGGTAGTGCATGTTTTCTTTTCTATTATAATTTATCTTTTCCTTAGCCACAGGTTTCAGGTATCCATTGAAAAGTAAGGTAGTTATGATGCCCATTGCATTTCCTTTTCCTTCCCTTTTTTTTTCTTCAATGGAATAAACTAAATTACCAATACTACTTAATACAAACTATCTTCCACTCACATGTGCAATGGCACAGTTGCAATGGAACTGGAGAGGCCTGCTCTTGTTCCAAGAATTCACTTTTGTCATGATGGCTGCAAAGCAAAGGAAGCCATGGAAGCTGACATTCATGGAAGAATAAAAGCCACTTCTGAGTACTGTGGCACACTTTCTGTCCAGTTTGAAATAATGGATGTAAGTGGTTCGCACCTCGAGCACTAGGTGGCACTGAGTGTAATGGTCCATTGTGGTGCATACAGCTTGTCGTCAAAACTAGTCTGGAATGTGACAACCATCTTCAAACTTATCTCTCAGTATATTGATGAGTGCCTAATGAGCAAATGCGTCTTTTTTGTGTACATCTCTTTCCTCTATTCGTCTTTCACAGACATGCCAATGGTGCACAGGTTGCCGTAAAGGCCGCTGCTTCAGGGCAGGGGAGTCATCATGTGAGAAGCCCATTGGCTGTGATGGGCCCAGACACCCACTTGTTTCAGACCCTGCTCAGTGTCCACTGCGTTCTTGCCTTGCCTCAGAGTGTGAGAAGTGCAGAGACCTCGGGTCCTGCATGTGGACTCGACAAGTGGTCCGCTCAAGTGAGTACACCTGCTACTATTTGTTCACTGCCATTTGCTTGTGGGCAGATGTCATAGGCTTTGACATTTTAGGAGATAGGATTATTGGCTATAACAATTATATATGGCTACCAGGTGCATCTGTTATAGGAAAAGAAAAACGAAATCCTTGAAAAAAAAAATAGAGAAAAATCGCGATCCGCTGCACCTGTCTTGTGTTTCACGTACCCAGTCCAGCACGTCTTCACCACATCACCAGCCTTGTGCCCCACTCTCCTATCTCTATTCCACCCCTTCGAAACATGAATCAACTGTGCTGGCAGCGCAGTTGATTCATGACGTCAGACATCAGAGTGATGACGTCAGAGAGCTGGAAGGGAGACAGGAGAGTGGTGCACAAGGCTGCCGATGCAGCAAAGGCATGCCCATGTGCTGCGTTCGCAAAGCACAAGTTGGTGCAACTACTTAAATTTTCTTCGTTTTTTTTTTCAAGGATTTCCCTTTCCTTTTGTTTTGACAGAGACACCTGGTAGCCAGATTTAATTATAGCCAATAATGCGGCATGGGAACATTGTAGTAAGCAATTTATTTTACCATAGAACACACACAAAAGTTCACCAGGGCTGCTTATTGTTAAATCCGAGTATTGTCAAAACCGGTAATGCTTTAAGTGAGTTTGAATGTACTTGTTTCTCTCTAATTCAAATGTTTCAGTGTTTATCCTGTTTTTTTTTTTGCGACTCAGTTATAACAGTTATCGGTTATAACAATGGAATTTTCTTTGCACCTGAATATTGTTATAAACGGGTTCGATTGTATAATACATTGCAGCAGATTATCAGTGGCAGGACAGTCATGCTAATTGTGCCAAAGGGCAACATTCAGGACTTGCTGCACCCCTAGCTGCCCCCAAACCACAAAATTGCATCGATTGTGCCTGTAACTGCTTTGAAACTTTGAGTGCAACAACCACAGGCTCATGTCCAGACCAGTTTTAGCAGAAAGTGACAGTTATGTAGCTGACCCCAGTTTTGTTAGTTTCATCTTCAGGATGATAAGAGGCACTTTTCATCCAGCCTTATACCATACCGACCTGCGTTTGGCTGTATTTACATGCAAAAATGTGCGTCCTTAGTATGCACTCTGTGAACCCATTACCATTTTTAGTCAAAGGCCCAATAACTGCACATCTGATATCTTCATACTTATTCAGCGAAATCCCAACACACCTATAGCAGAAAGTGCACGCAACTCTGTGAGGTCTGCAGTAGAGCCAGTAGACCAAACAAACTTTGTTGACTTGGCCACCGAGTGTCAAAATATGGCTTGTGGTTCTTTTTAAATTAGGTTTCATGCAACAAATTTTAAACAGACACAGACTTCTTTGTGCCTTTTACTGCGCAAAGCAGTTAACAGCACAAAGCTGACAACATAGTGACAATAACAGCAATTGCATGACACACAACAATGAAGATTGGTGTATGATGAAGATGGCGGCATGCTGAATGCCGCGGCACAGCTACGAGGATGATAGCGTGAGGACACTTAATTCACAGACATATGAGACGGCAAAGAGCTGTATTTGTGAGAAGGCTGATAATGACTGCTGCCACTGCAAGCTACCGCACTTCACTTGGTCTTGAATTAGCCCACTTAAGCAGTTACAGCTACACTAATTACCCCATTACCTTGAAATTTTGCATATCTCATCTTCAGTTCAACTGTTTCCATAGCTGTTAGTGTGCCCATGAGTATTATTTAAATTTAGCACTGGTTATTAAACTAGAATGTGATGTTACGGACACACAAATTTGGTTTCTTAGTACATCAGTGCTTTGTGCGGTAATACTCATTTTGCTGATTCAACCTGTGTATTTATTTTGTGTAGGTTTGTTTTTCTTGTGGTGTTATGAATGTATGAAGTGGGGTCATATGTATGCATTTTAAATGCATTTGCAAAAGCTTCAAGTGGGCTGTGCATCACCTTGGAGGAACATTGTAGCAACACATCAGTTATATTTGTGTCTGATGACATTCATAGCCGTTTGAAGTGCTTGTGTCACAAAACCTTCAGCAGTATTTATCAAATACTAGTCGCTTTTACTCGGCTAGGCTGTTTTGCGCTACAGGTTTTTGGTAAGCACTAGAAAGTGTAAGGCAGAAGCTTTTTATGTTTCATGTTCTTTACTAGTCCCTGATAAATCTAAGCACTTGTGTCAACCTGATTTTCAGAACTACATGTATTCACTGAAATTTAAATATTGTACTTTATTGAAACCAGACCTGCCACAATGGTTTAATGGCTATGGCATTGTGTTGCTGAGCATGAATTTGCAAGTTCAATCTGTTAGCCATGGCGGCCTCATTCTAATAGGAGCAGAATGACAAAACGCTTGTGTTGCGCACTTTGGGTGCACTTTAAAGAACCCCAGTTAGTTAAAATTGATCCAGAGCCCTCCACTGTAGCATCTCTATAACCCATTGTGCAGTTTAAGGGCATTAAACTCCACAATTTAATTTTTTATTGAAACCAATTTTATGAAAGCTGTTGGGCACCTTTTTTAAGAACACCAGAGGGGGAGGATGGGGTTAATGCTAAGGAAGTACAGCGAAATCCCTGTACTAATTTGAATTATCCTTATTGAAATTGACAAATAATTCAAACTGCACAGTTAGGCTTGGCAGAGTTGCATGTATTTGAATACAGAAAAATGCCTGTTATTTCGCACTCCCAAAAACTGCCCAACGGTTACTTCAAGGGACAGTAAAGGCAAATATTAACTCAAGCTAAAGTGATAGATTGGTGCTCGAGTCTCTAAGGCATCAATATTATTGCGAACAGAGCTTTAGTAATTGAGAAATTTAGTAAATGCAGGACACGATTAGAGACTCCCTCAGGACATTCAAGTACTTGCCCGATGACGAAGGCATTCCTCATTTAAAATCTGTCACTACCGTAAAATTCTGAGCAAGCGCTCCTACCCCCCTCTCCCCAACTCCACTTTCGAGTGATTTGAAATTGGCACCAGCTACCAGGCAAGTGCCCCCTCCCTTTCTTCACCCTGTTTACTGCTTCATGCATTTTCACCAGACCGCTTCGCTTGCTTTTTGTCAGCTTTTTACGAAATTGCATATTAAATTACGTAAAATGACACAATTTAATGAGAAAGAAATTTAATGTTTCGCCGCACTTCTGCTGAAGCTGCCTGATAGTTCACCGTAGCCGGGTCATAGCCATAGTCATGCCATAGCCTTCGTCAGCTGCCATTTTGGTAAAATGTGGGAAGTCGGAGTCTGACTTGCCGCATGCGACAATTCAGGGCACATGGTACGAATTAGCAGCGCGTAGCTCCGCCCAGAACTGGTGCCCCTGCATGGACGCTCGGAATGACGTCACAAATAAAGTGAAAACAGATGTATTTGCACAGATCTCTCGTTTTAAGCAAAAGATGCCAATATAAACGCGATGATGCTAGTATCGTCAACATGTTTCCGCAAGGTCACGTTCACAGTGTCGGCTTCATTGACAGCCGCCGATGACTAGGAGCCCGCAGACTTAGCCTGCTGGGCCGTCGGATCAGAGACTGGTGGCACTTGTGACACGATCGCATGCAGCTCGTAATAAAGCACCTATGTTGGTCAGCACGTGTTCACAATTATATTGAGCTTAAATTGCAATACATTTGATTTTATCGACACCGACGGAAGCAAACGAGCAAGCTAGGCGAGTCTGCGATCACTGGAACACGGTGTAGGCTAAACTCGGTGGCCGCCGGATCCAGGGCAAACAGCCCTTGAATTTCGGTCCTCAACCGAGCAAGGGCTTCCCCGCAAGCTTAATTGGATTGATTATCTTTCACCATAGCGGGGGCACTTGCTCGGAATTTTACTGTAGTACTTAACCACTCGTTATAAAAACATCATTGTATTGCATTATATATATAAGACAAAAGAAAATGCTCATTGTCCCGTTCTGTTTTATATTTAGAAAAAAGAACTCATTGACAATGATGCGGGCGGTCAAAAGGTTTCGTTTTCGTCCACGCTTTGAGTTTCAGTAGTTTCGTTATTGCGTAGTGCTGCGCGGGTTTTCCTGGCTCGTGAAACTCACACAAACTGCAAGTAGCAGAGAATTTCACGTCCATGTGATGTCACGGGATTCTCGAACGGTCCATGCCACTTGACCAAAAGTAACTACAGTGGCGAATCTAACGGTTTGTCTTGACTCGATTTCTCTATGGCCGCGCATTTGCATTGTGTACAAAAAACCGTACCGCTGTCTGTCAGGCGCCATTTTACTCACCACGGGCAGCAAAGGGCAGTGATGGCATATGCAATGTCACCACTCCCTGGTTGGGTGGTGGGTGATTTTAATTGCGATAAAGGTATTTGGACCCTTCAGAATCTATTTACTCGTAAACAAAGTATTTTCTTGGCACGAAACAAGTGCTGTGAGGTTTCTGGAACGATATTTAAACAGTCCACGTAGACTTAGCATTTCCCTTTTAAATGACATGTCTCACTCCCATAGGCTGCCTTTCAGAAAAACATAGCCCATAGATTGTAGTCCGATGCATCACTAGACATCGTAACGTCAGGTACCATGAAAATTTAGCATTTTAGCTTTGCACAATACTTTGCTGTGATAGATGATACATTATGCCCACAGCGTTGTTGTGGGCCTGCTACAGAACTGAGGTGACATGCCACATGCTCAGTGTTTTAGCGTGCCATCATTACATATCATGCTTCAGCGGATCAGTGAATTAATGATGCAGAGGAGAATTGGGCTTGTTCTATGTGGCCAATGCATGACCAGTGCTAAATGCTGTGGCCCCATCGAATATGTAGAAGTAAAAACACTTTTGTGGCTCGTTGGCGTCTTAGGTGTAATAGCTTTAAAGCAACCAGTTGATTTAAAAAATAATGACAAAACGTCACAATGCTTTGTCCTCGGCGTGAGATGAGACTAAGTGATGCCCAATTTTACCATTTATTTCCTGCTGTCATAACTGAGCACAAATAGCAAGAGTGAATTCAGATTGGAACGGGTAGCCTAGGCACTGTCATATTGTTGTGCAATTGCACACAGTTGCCAGCGCTAGCCTCCGCTATCACTGTGATTCACCGGTGCACATCGGTGTGTTTATCCTTCTCTTTGCTTTCCCTGATTGAATTAATCCCGCTTGCTCAGTTATCCATCATATCATGAGAAGACAATAAACAAAGACACCAAGAAAAACATAGGGTAAATTACTTGTACTTACTAATTGCATTAAAGAAATTATAAATTAATGGCAATGAAAGTGGACGAAAAAACAACTTGCTGCAAGTGGGCAACAATCCCACATCTTCGCATTACGCATGCGATGCTCTAACCAATTGAGCTACTGCGGCGCGATTTTCCCAACCACTTTCTTGCCTATTTATATGTTACTACTAGAAGGGTAAAGAAAACAAATTTAGGCTGGTACTTGCAAACAAATATGCAGCCTTAGAACAGAGAGATGATGATGATGACATAGAGGTAATAAATGAAACTGTAAGGAGGCTGGCATCAGAGGCAGCAATTGAAGTGGGAGGCAAGGCACAAAGGCAACCAGTAGGCAAGCTCTCCCAAGTAACAAAGGACCTAATAAAGAAATGACAAAGAATGAAAGTGTCAAACTCAAGAGATGAGATAGAATTTGCGAAACTGTCAGAACTTATCAACAAGGCGAAAATAAGTTATATTCGAAATTATAATGTGAGAAAAACTGAAGAAGCCGTAAAAAATGGACGCAGCCTGAAATCAGTGAGAGGGAAACTTGACATAGAACAGACCAAGATGTATGCACTAAAAGATAAGCAGGGTAATATCATCAGCAATCTCGAAGGTATAATAAGAGTAGCGGAAGAATTCTATACGGACCTGTATAATACCTAGAGGATTTAGGATGCTAACTCCGTTCGAAACAGTAATGAACATGATACAGAAACTCCTCCTATAACTAAAGATGAGATCAGAAGGGCCTTGCAAGACATGAACCAGGGAAAAGTGTGAGGAGAAGATAGAATAACAGGCGATTTAATCAAATATGGAGGAGACCTAATGCTAGAAAAACTGGCGGCTCTCTATACAAAGTGTCTATCGACTGCAAGGATCTCAAAAAACTGGAAGAATGCAAACATTATACTAATCCACAAAAAGGGAGACATTAAAGAACTGAAAAATTATAGGCCTATTAGCTTACTCCCAGTATTATAGGAAACATATATACCAAAATAATCTCCAATAGAATAAGGGCAACACTGGACTTTAGTCAACCAAGGGAACAGGCTGGCTTCAGGAAGAGATACTCGATTATGGATCACATCCATGTCATTAGTGAGGTTATCAAGAAATCCGTAGAGTACAATAAGCCTCTCTATATGGCTTTCATAGATTACGAAAAAGCACTTGATTCAGTAGAGAAACCAGCAGTCATAGAGGAGTAATCAAGGAGTACAGGAGGCATATGTAAAGAATCTTGGGAAATATTTAAAAAAGAGTCCACAGCTCTCTTGGTTCTACACAAGAAAAGTAGGAAGATACCTATAAGGAAAGGGGTCAAACAAAGAGGCACAATCTCTCCAATGCTATTCACTGCATGCTTGGAAGAAGTATTCAAGCTAGTAAACTGGGAAGGTTTAGGAGTAAGGATCGACGGTGAATACCTCAGCAACGTTCGGTTTGCTGCTGACATTGTTCTATTCAGCAACACTGCGGACGAGTTACAACAAACGGTTGAGAACCTTAACAGGGAGAGTGTAAGAGTGGGGTTGAAGATTAATATGCAGAAGACAAAGATAATGATAAATAACCGGGTAAGGGAACAAGAGTTCAGGATCACAAGTCAGCCTCTAGATTCTGTGAAGGAGTATGTTTACCTAGGTCAACTAATCACAGGGAACCCTGACCATAAGAAGGAAATTCACAGAAGAATAAAAATGGGTTGGATCGCATAATTCATTGATTGCTTGCTTCATAGGAAATGGCACTTTTCACCTCTTGAATTCACGAATGAAGCCTGTACTGGGGAAAATATGGCAATTGCTTTTTTGACCCTTTTGTTTGAAATTGTGGGCTCAGTTATTAGCATTGCATGTTGTATTGAAAATGGCTACTTTGCATTGTCTCTCACTTTCTTTTAGTCCTCTTTCTTTTTTGAGTGTTAGGGTAAAATTATCCCATCAAAATTTTGATATAGAATGGTGGCAGTGTTGTTTCTTTTCATTGAACTTCATTTTGTCGCCACAGTCCACATAACAAAAGACCCATTTCATTGTACAGTTTTAGTAAAGCATAATCACCCTTGGCATTTCTATCCCAACTGTCACAGTTAATTTCCACCGAGCTCAGCGATAGCCACATCATGGGCATGTTTCTGCTGATTTCTAATCTTGTACTAGAGCTGCAAAAGTTCATGCTGAAGTGTTTCAAGAGAACAAATATAAATGGTGCATGTCATGTTGGCAAGTTTATGTGAACCAAGGAAGTAGTTTCAGGCATGACATCAAAGCGCACACATGATGTGCACACGCATCATTTAAAAAAGGGCTATTTAAGTTAGTGGAGCAGCTTGACAGTGCGCCGATCATAACTTTGTACTGTATTTAATACATCAGTAAATATCAGACGATGTCTTCGAAATATGCTTGAGCTCACACTAGCTTATTCCAGGGGCTTCTTCAAGAACTGCCAGATAATCCTATATAGGTTAGAGGTAAAGGGGCAATATTTTTTATTATTTGTGGTATTGAAAGTCAGAAAGTGTGAAATAATGGCTGGTAAGCTTATTAATTAATTAAAGTGAATTAACTCTTGAATCACTAACATTGTGAAACATGCTTCAACTATGGAACTGGTACCAGCCAATGCCCAAAGCATGTTAATTTACTAGTGGTCCTTGGGACTGGCATCAGTTTCAAGATTTTTGTCCTTGAAATCTGGGGCTAAGTGATGTGGTGGCTTCATGTAGCAATGTCCTGAGGTGCTCAAAAGTTTTGGGGGGAAAAGCTACCCAAAATACCAGCATACCTTGCAGCCTTGGGCATTGTCTGGCAATTTGGCAGTTGCAACATGTGTAAAGTTTACCGTTTGCTTTCCAAGAGGATATCATTCAAAACACACATTTTCCCCTACACTGTCCTCTAAAGTAAGAAGTTTACTGTATTTTTCTACTAAAATTACAATTTTACACCTATCTCATAAGTCCTGTTATATGGTGCATTACACACATATGTTAACGTAAAGACTAATTCCATTGATAAATAAAAGAGGTATTAATAATAATAATAATAGTAGTAATGGGATTATTTCTTATGAAGTGTAGCCTTAAGTCTGTGGCCAAATAAAAAAGAAGGAAACTTCAGTAATCTCTTTTACACTGTCTTTAGGAGTTTTCAGAAATCTTTATGAAGGCATGTGGTAGTGAATACTGAAGTGGTCTGCAATCTTCTTCATGTTCAGCATACTTAAGTTAACTGCATTGATGGCATGCAATTTTGTTTCGAACATTCTCAAATAGGTTTACTCTTGCTGCTTCTTTGTACCAAGAAGTTTAGTCTTTGTGTCTGGTGGCAATGCTTGACATATCCAGAAATATTCTAAATTCATGCACATTTCAGAACTGTGATGAAGGGTGTATCTGTCTGTGAATTGTTGTACAGCTGCTAATAAAAAATTGTGCTGCTGGGCTTTTGTGCAGGTGAACTTGGTCACACAGTTAATGTTCGTCCAATCTTTGACTGGACCTGTGTGGGGAGAACACTGAAGGATGCGTCGAGTTTCCCGGTAGAGTCAAATCCTCCACGGCCCTGCCCCAAGCGCTGCAGCCAGCACACATCTTGCACCGAGTGCCTTGCCAGTGCAGGAGGTGAAGGTGGCTGGCACGAGTGTCGTTGGAGCTCTGCCCTGGCTGAAGTACGTTCTCAGTCTTTGTAAGAGGAACATTTAAGCTAGTATGAGCCAAACTAGACTGGGAAAGTCATAATGTGCAGAGGCCATTGTCTCTTGTACAAGATCTTCTTCTTGAGCGACAAATACTGTGTTAACTGTGGACATTACATAAATGACCTCCTGTGTTAACCTGACAATAATGAGGAGGGCATCTGGCAATACATTGCAAAGAGTGTGGTGGCAAATTGAATTTTGCTGGCTGCATAGCTATTGGTAGAAATGGAGAAAATATTACTTACAAAGGAAATATAATTGAGGTAGCCGAGATGGTGTGATATACCAACACCTTGACAAGTTTCTTCGAAAATCTTGTCAGTAAGTGTATCAACCTTTTTATTCCTTTAAAAACAATGAAATTCACTGATATTCACTGAAACAAACACTGAAATTCCTTGGATGACTAGTGACCTTTCGCATTTATCATGTCGTATGGCCAGATTACGTCGATCGAAATAACTAAACTTATGTAATTCCATAGCACTAAAAAGGAACTATTTTCTAAAATGGTTGCTGCAAAATAATTTTATTACAAGGTAACCTTGCCAAATTTAATGATGGCTAATCGCCATAAATTTTGGAAAGCTATCCTACCATCGGGGTCATCCTCGGACACGTTAATAATTAACAATGTTGCAGTTTTTGGTTTGCAGACAATAGGTTCTTCTTTTAACACCTACTTCCACTCTGTCTTTACGACTGATAACTCTGTAAGCCCTGTTTTCGATTCCAAGCCATACCCTCCAATTGACGATATATCACTGTCTCCTGAAGGTGTACTTAACTTAATCCTAAACTTAGACACCAAGAAGTCGTGTGGTCCTGACGCTATCCCGACTGTTTTTGTTGTTCAATACTTTCTTTGGTGCAGCAGATCTCTAACAATTATCTTTAGAAAATCTCTCTCAACTCCCACCCTTCCTTCCTCGTGAAAACTTGATTAAATTCTGCCCGTATTTAAGTTGGGTAAAATTCAATTGTTATCTAACTATAGGCCAATCTCCTTAAAGGGTCCTTCAGCAGGCCCCATAGCAAATTTTGGTTATATGCTGGAAGTTGTTACGTGTCCTCTAAGGAGTGTTCTGCTGAAAAAATTTTTCAAATCTGCTCATTAACAGCCGAGATTAAAATATTTCAGTGCCACGAACCCATGATTTCAGCAGGTGAGCTCCACTGCCAAGCAACACGCTCTCTCCACTCGTCCCATCTAGCCTCCGCAAGCAAAATTCCTACCCTGCTTTCTACCATACCAGAGCTCGATGATCGCGTGACGCATACGTCTCAGGCCCCGGCGCCTTCATTTTTTTTTTCTCCTTGCTTCCTTTTTTTTTCCCCCTCGGCGTTATGCACTTTCACTGATGCGGTCACGCGCGAGCTGTTGTCTCATTCGCGCAGCGCACGATTTTGCGTGCTGTGCACAAGGAAACATGACTAGCAGCATAATTCAGTGCTACATGAATACTGAGGCAGAACAGGCGGATTGCAGAGCTTTATCACGTGCTGGAGCACGGTAGAAAATGGCATAGCTCTGGTACCTGTGCACGTGACTGCACGACCGTGGTAACAAGCAGACAAAGTAGAAGTACATCCCTCTTTCTTCGGTGCGAAGTAAAGCAAAAAACATGCAAACATTCCATTTGTGTGTTTTTTTATTTCTCTAAACTTCAGTTCGTTAATTCAAGCAACAGATCACACAAATAACAGATAGTGCCTTGAATAATTCTCGAAGTCACATGTCGCCATGAGCGACATCACACTGCACACCTGAGGACGTAGGCGCAGGGACGCGAGTATGTCATCCTCCAGCTTGGAGCGCGGCGGCTGCGAGGAGAAGAAAAAAGAGCGTTCGGTTTGAAATTTCAGATCTTTCCGTGGCGCATAGCGATGTAATACTTTGCAGACACAATCATTATCGCGCAGTGTATGCTCTACGCTTGTCAGCTAAAAATGGCCACACCGTCAGCTAAAAATGGCCACACCTGGTGGGGGCCCTTTAACAGCACACTCATGTAAATTACTCGAACACATTATCCTTAAACATAATATGGAATTTCTTGAAACTAACAAACTTTTATGCACTTTCCAGCATGGTTTTAGACGTGGCCTTAGCACTGTAACATAACTGACAGAATTCGTTCATGACATCAGCAGCTCTTTGGACATAGGTGACCAGATTGATGCTATTTTTATAGACATTGCAAAGGCCTTCGACACTGCCTCGCACCTTAAACTTATGCACAAGCCGTTTGCTATACTAAAAAATGCATCTTTGGTTGGCTGGATATCGGACTTTCTTTCCCAGCGCTCGCAATATGTATGTTTCAACTCTACTAACTAACCCTTGATGCCTGTTTCATCAGGGGTTCCCCAAGGCTCTGTGGGTTCTCTTTTATTCTGGCTTTATATTAATGATCTCCCCCTACGCACCTCAGTTAAAATACGCCCTTTTGCAGATGATTCCATTTTATATTTTATATCATACAATTAAATTTCCGTCTGATCATGTTGTCCTAAACAATTATATTGCTGACTTCTATAACTGGTCCAAGGCATGGCAAATGAATATTAAATTTTCTAAAACCGTCTCTATGTCCTTTACATGACACTCATGCCCTTCCTTCTTTCCCTATGCCTTTAACAATATTACTTTAAATAGGGTCTTCGAATTAAAATATTTAGGTATCCTACTAACACTTGATTTGTCATGGTCAAAACACATTGATGTCGCCTGTAACAAGGCCCTTAAAAGACTAGGTTACTTACATTGTAGGTTGTGTCTTGCTCCTCAACAAACTAAACTTCTTACATATAAAATCCTCATTCGCCCCATCCTCGAATATGGCTGCATTGTATGGAATCCACACAAACACTGTGGCGTCAAAAAACTAGAATCAGTGCAAAAAGAAAAAAAAGGCATTGCATTTTGTTTGTAGGAGATATGACAAGGAATTTCTTCTGTGTAACCCTCTTCCCCCTACTTGGCCTCACTCCTCTTGCAGAGTGTCGCAAACTTGAATGCCTAAAATTCCTTCACATGTTAATCAATTCTCCTCGCCTCTCCTCTCGAGATAGCTATTTGACTTTCTCCAAACCCTCATGTACAAGGAGTCACCATCCTCTAAATATCTCAACCTTTTTTGCCCACACTGATCCCTTTAAATACAGTTTTTTTTCCACCAACAATTGAAGTCTGAAATTCATTACAGGCAGTATCCATTCACTACCACTGAAGCAATTCACGCAAGCTTCTCTATAAATGTTTGCATGTTTGTTGTTCATCCTACTCGTGCAATAGCCTCATTGAGGCTGCAGTATGTTTGTATAAATAAATAAATAAATGAATAAATAAATAAATAAATAAATAAATAAATGCATTAATTAATTAATTAATTAATTAATTGAAACTGTGCCATCAGTTGTCCTCAACGTTAACAAGTTAGATTATTTGAACATCATGCATGCCTCTGTCGTGACATAGAATATTTGGCGGTTCTCTTTAGTGTGATTTGGTGACACTCTTGCTTCCGTTTTTTTTTTTTTTTTCATAGCACACTTCCTACATAAGTGTTCTTTCTGCTAATAATAAAATCAGTTCAAAGTCAGCACTCTCCATGTTGTTTCCCACTTCCATTCGTCCTTCTTTTTGTATGCGTATGTTTTATGTACTTTTAGGTTTTTAGCCATTATCTTCTTAGCGTGTAGCTGTCATTTTAGTTTCTGGCAATTGTCGGACGGCCTCATTAAATGAGTGCCTAATGGACCGGATTTGGGAAAACATGCCAAATGAGGCCCGCACCTTGCACTTTGCACTGCCTGTGTATGTTAAGGGGCAACCTATAGCATATCTAGGAAGGGGGTATTCACACAATGGAGAGATACTTTGCTGCATGGGAAGGCCACTACGAGAAGATGTCATGCCTTTGTCAATCGATGTGGCCATGCAAAAATGCAAAAATTCACCCGGGCATGGGCAGTTGTTCATATGACAGGAGCAAAATGCCACCATGGCTGGGGAGACATTTTCTAGTGTGTTTAAATCAATGGCTTCATGCTTATGCAATATAGGTTAAGCTGTATTCTCAGACAAAAGCCAAAGGTACATGGATGTACACATATTTTGTCCTGAGCAATTTTTTTTTAAAGAGAAAGATAACAGGTGGTTGTTTCACTGCATTCTGTGTTAGTCATGGATGCTCTTTGTAGTAATGGATGCTCTTTGTCAAGAGTTCATAGTTGCAAGTAAAGCAAAAGCTCACTCGCTGCAAAAATTCTGAATGGCGATAGCTGTCATTCTCATTTCTCAAAGCTTTGCAGTGCTGGGGATGAAGTCGGAGACATTCTGCATAACCCAGTCAACTTTAGTTTCCTATTAAGTATGCTATAAATGTATAATGAAGGGTCACCTTACCTTTGTCTCAATGATGTTCCTTTCAATATTCCTTGAGCACAGGATTGAACAATGCTGCTTAAAGAATATCCAGTGTACTATTTATATCTATAGAATTTTATACATGCAGTCTGTCCCCGAGGAGGGCAAAATACTCATGCATTTTGAATGTTCATTTTGGTTGCGTGCAGTGCATGACTCCCAGCTACGTGGGCCTGCGGTGTGAAGGAGGGGCATGTGGACAGGTTCTCGGTGGGTCTGTGGAAGCGTGCGGGGTGCCGTGCTATGTTCACGGCCAGGCAGCCCATTGCCTGCGTGATCCACGGTGTGGCTGGTGTGGTCTCCGTGCCCCGGGTGCCAATGGAAGGGGCCTCTGCATGCGTGGGGGACATAGGGGGCCCACAGGTGGCTCTTGTGGTCCAGCCTCTGTCTTCTTGCATGGCCATCCTTTGCCAGGTGAGTGGCCATGCTTAGCTCTCTTTTTGCCATTCCAAGGAAGCTGTTGGACAGTAGAGGAAATCAATCATAGCGATAACAAACAATCGTCATACTGTGCTGACTCTCAGGCATCAACAGCCTTATGTGGTAATCAGAGCTGTTCTCTTTCGGGTTTCTCATTTTGTTAACATTTGTGCAAAGTAAAGTGATAGGAGGGGTTTCTCTTCACTCTTTTGCACACAAAACTAGACGTAAGAGTGTTACAGGACAGAAAAAAATTCCAATTCTTATTTGACGTTGACATGTTATCTTATACTGCAACTGAAGTGTGTTTAGTCTGCAGAGAATTCAGGAAGCAAGATATACGACAAAAACAATGCAAAAGTGAATGTACGAAGAGGTGACTTATAGTATAAGAAGCAAGGAAAATCATTGTGGAGCGGATGGAACATGCAACTTGGTTTGTGTATGGAGACCAGATGAAATAAAGCCAACAAGTGGGTAACCTTCTAAAAACAGATGTTAGTAAGCAGCGCAGCTTTGCAAAAAAATCGCCAGAACTATTTATGTATATTTAAACAAAATTAAGGCCTCAAGGGTGATTTAAATATTAGCCCCGAACACCTTAAGTGACACCCTCTCACATGTGACATCAGTGGGGGGACTCCGCAGCCATGCGGCGTGTGCGCCCTCTACGTGAAAGCTAGTTGACACTGTCAGCCAACCTGCTCTGCTCAAGTTATTGAAAGGCAAATCTGCAAGTTTGTAGAACAGTACATACAGAATGATCCAAGACACTATTCCCTGCGAAATCGAGCAGAGTCATCGTACTCACCACATTTAGTGTGGATTGCTCCTGGCGCCATCTGCTAGTCATCAGTGTGTACACGTAGATGCATGGCATTGGTTTCTCATTATTGCTGTTCTGTTGTCGTAGCACACTCATAATGATTTGTCGGCCTGTCTTTGACGAGGAACTGCAGCATTTCACCTTCAGCTACTGTGTCTGCTCTGCAATACTGTTTGTCTGTCCAGCACGTGCTGCGCATTTGGTCGCCCGCTCCGTTGGCCACAAGGATTCACATTTTGTTTTGCTGTCCAGCACATTAAGCATATCATGAACGACGTTTGAAACCATTCTCAGGAAACTAGGTGGTCACTGAAGTGTGTAAATGCATACACTGCTTTAGCGGCATTGCATCAAAATGTGATCTACAGTGTCTCATAGAAGGGCAAAATTATTGAGGAAAACAAAGTTACAAAGACTTGTGCTGTAGTACTGAGCTTCACTAGATAATTATTACCCGCCGTGGTTGCTCAGTGGCTATGGTGTTGGGCTGCTGAGCACGAGGTCGCGGGATCGAATCTCGGCCACGGCGGCCGCATTGCGATGGGGGCGAAATGCGAAGAAACCCGTGTACTTAGATTTAGGTGCACATTCAAGAACCCAGGTGGTCAAAATTTCCGGAGTCCTCCACTACGGCGTGCCTCATAATCAGAAAGTGGTTTTGGCACATAAAACCCCATAATATATTTTTAAAGATAATTATTAGGCATGCTGTAGTGGAGGACTTCGGATTAATTTTGACCACCTTGGGTTCCTTAAATTGCTGCTAAATCTAAGTATATGCATGAGCGTTGCTCTATGGAAACACCATAGCCACAGGGCTACCATGTCGGGTGGTCACATGGAGGATACATTAAGTATAGAGTGAAACCTCATTACTGCGATTACCACAATAACAAACTTTTCAGAAATCCTTTGCTAACTGCTTATGGTTTCAATGTAAAAATACGATTTCAGTAGTATGAACTTCAGAATAATAAACTTTTCAGAATAATGATCGTTATTCAGTTTCTGTGTCATGTTAACAATGAACCAGTACTATGAATTAATATTTAAATATCTGGTGATTCTTAGATTCTTGTGTATCCTTCACGGCAGCTGGAACTGTAGGCTAGCACACAACAAGGCACAGAAAGCAGGCACCGTGTTGCATGAGTTCAGAAAACCTGAGACGGCAGAGGAGAAAAACACAGCAAAGGACCTTCTTTTTTTTCATTGCCCCTCCCCCCTCCCTCTTCTTTTGCGGAGGCAGTGGTGTATCAGGTTTTGCCAGCACATGCTCCGCCCAGGTAATCACTGGCCCAGACATGTGTTGCCCAGCAACCAAGGCCCGTCGCTTCCTTCTTTTTGCGCATGCCTTTTCTTCCTTTTGCACTTCTTTCTGCGGCTGCAAGAGCTATGTGTGCAGAAGAATATAACCTCCGTGCTTACGGGGGTGTCACACGGTGTTAGATATGGGACCTTTTCCTGAGCCTCCTTCGAGTTCACCAGACCACATCGAATCGCGCCACAGGTAATTAAGGAGCGCAGAAGCACGTAAACCACATTCCCGAGGCACGGCACGTGCAAACAAGTTGGCGGCCCCCACCTCGTACGCCACATCTGGAGCTATTCACAGCTTGACTCTTCCCGAAAGTGTAGCGAGAGCCTGGCACTGTTCCAGGTAACGTGAGTCCCGAAGCAAGACGGCTGTAATGCACTGTGAAGGCCTGGCAGCTATCCCCCCCATCCACCTTTGTGAGGGCATTTGCAAGCCAGTGAGGCAATACCGCAGGGAGAAGAAAGCCCTCGGACAATTGGGGACCAAGGAGCGACCCTCTCCGCCGGGTGTGACACAATTGCACGGGTGCTTACCATTGGCCGAAAATGACATCTGAGCAAGCTCACCGATTGGCCGAAAATGGCGTCACCTGAGCGGGCTCGCCGATTGGCCGAACGTGACGTGACTTCGAGACACCGAAGGGCTTAAAAGCCCGAGACTGGGAGCGGCAAGAGAGCATTCCTAGAGCATTCCTTCATTGATCTCCTTCGAGCTTCTTGCCACGGGCCACAGCGTCCGAGTTGCTGCCGGCCCGTAATGACATTATGACTGTTAATTTCTTGGTCGTACAGTAAAACCTCGTTAAACCGTACCCGCTTAAACAGTAGTTTCGGTTTAAAAGTAGTAAAGTCAATTCCCCGACTCAGCGGCCATTGAACATAATGTATTTTGTATCCGCATAAACCGTACCAGCTTATTGCGTACGCATCGGTTAAAACGTAGCGTTTCCACTTTTCGTCGCGCGAACACGGCGGTGCGTCGTCTCCATCGGGCGGCCCAGCAGAATAACAAGCCTCAGAGATCGGTACAACGGCCTCCAAGCGCCCTGTGCGTTTGCACGTGAAGCCACATCAACATCATTTCGACGCCGCGTCGACGTTGTGCCAGAGAGCGTTGTGGCATCGTGCAAGCGAGGACTCGCGTCATGCCGAAGCTAGGATAAAAAAGACGCCGGGTGCTCAGCATAGCAGAAAAATTAGACATCGTCCGTGCTACCGAACGTGACACGAAGAAGTCGGTGCTGGCCCGCGACATGGATCTGCTGTTGACTACAGTGTGTGGCATTTGGAATGCGAAGTTGCTCGGCAGCGCTGCTGCGACCGCGAAGAGAAGTCGGCTACGAGGTTCGTCTTTTCACCATCGTTGCCGCTGTCGTTGCCGAAGTGTCAACTAGCGACAGTGATCAGGACGACACGGAAAGCGACAGCACGGGCTATTCAGGCCCGACAGTGGCAGAAGCTGCGCGTTACGTCAGCCTCATGAATGCGATCGTCGGAAGGAGAACAGGGGCGCGATAACGTAACTATTCCAAACGAAAGTTTTCTGAACTCCGGCACCCGGCAATGAAAAAGGCGCCCCGGGACTTATGCAGCACTACTGCGCGCGTGCACGGAGAATACGTAACGCCAACGAGGAATCTGCCGTGCGAGTGTTTGCCGAGAGGAGGGGGGCTGGCTGAGAAGCTGGCACGCAGCTTCAGCAAGTTTGAGGCCGCTGTCGTCGTGCTAGGCCGCCGCAACATCAAACGAAAATAACACTTACGTCCCGCGAAACGAATAAATGCTGCATGTTTCTTCCCCTTTCATCGCACTCTCTCTGAGTTCCGTTTTCGACAGTTAAGTGGGCGATCTCATGCTATTTCGCTTAAACAGTACTACCGTTTAGTACGTACTTTTTCCGAGCTCCGGCCGACTACGGTTTAACGAGGTTTCACTGTATCACTGTAAATAATGTAAATAAACCTCCAGTTTTTCATCCCGACGTTCTCCTCAACTCTTACAATGGTCGCACTTTCCCAGTGGTGTAGTTTACATGCGCTTGTGCTTTGGAATAGTTTAATTGTCTGGCTTGAGCAAGACAGTTGCGGTATCCACGGCAAGGAATGTGAAAAACAAACAAACAAAAAGAAACATTGCACTTTGGAGGCAACAGGAAGCGTCCTCCTTGTCAGTGGTTATGTCAGCATGAGTGTCCCTTTTTTAAGTGCCACCCTTACTATATGATGCTTCATTGGTGTGTGGCAGTAGAAGCTATGGAAAATAGCAACAGCACGGGCCGAGAGCCAAGAGCGACATTTCTGTAGATAGCTCATACAATGACAACTGTTGAACTGGTGGGTTGATGGGTGGAATGGTTGATTTTGGGGCATTCACTTTAACAACCTTTCAGAATAACGAATAATTTGCCACGGTCCCCTGAAATTCGTTATATCGAGATTTCACTGTACATGTTTGTTGTCCTCCTAATGCTGGCAATCATAAAACTTACACTAGGAAAAAAATAGAGATAGTAATTTGAGAACGGCATGCTACGAGCTCACAAGGTCAGAGCATGAGCAAATGCATGTAAATGAAGCTATTCTTGCTGAAGCGTAGCAGACGACAAAGACAGGTCCCCTGTCTAACGTCACCAGAGCGCTTTCGCAGCGCCACCATTGGTCACGCATGAGACTAAAAGTACACTTTGCACATTATATTTCTATACGAACTTTGAAAGATGATTAAATTAATAATGAATATTATAAAATTTGTCAAAGGACAGTTGGCATCTTTGATTGCAAGGCTACCTTGCCCTCCTAAACAATGATGGTGGCATCTTTTCTTCCGCTCTTCTCATTCCTAATGAGAGTTCAAGAGTCTAGCAGTTCAGGTTGCCTGGGTATTTTACCTTGTCAAAGGTCTCATGAATGCTAGAATTGTATGTTGAATTGCAATTTTTTAAACACTCAAATATCAACAAGCCGCCCAAACAACATAAGGTACAAAGAAAGGTTACAAGCAACTCGGCAGGTGCAACAAGCCTAAACCCATTAACCCTTTCGCTGTCACGGACGTACCGGTACGTTATCGCGCTTCCCCCCCACAGTGTCACTGACGTACCAGTACGTTCTCTATCGTGCGTTCAAAATTTCGGGCCTGAGCGCAAAGCTGGCGCTCCTGGATTGGCCACGCCATCTGTTGACTCTTTCTACAAGATTGTGTATTCGCCTCGACCTGTGTAGTCCATGTACTGAAGAGTACGGTGTGACTGCCACTCCCCATTTTCTCTTTGCTGAGTGGCGCAGTGGCTCCGCGTTCGCTGGATCATGCGTCGCGCGCGTGTGGTTATGGGTTCAAGGGTTGTTCTGCCATCTCCGCTGGTTTGAAGGTTTTTTATTTTTCTTCTGTTGGTGTGCCTGCTACGGCGCGTCAAGTTCAGGTGCACGTGCCGTTGCCTCTCCGAAAAGGGTGACTTGATTGCTGCTTTCGCTCTCTCGCCGCACCCTCGCTTCCGACTTGCAGCAGTAAACGTAAAGCCCTTCGAACTTTGTTTAGCGTTTTTCCATCTCCCTCTGTCTTCTTGATCACGCAACATCCCATTTCTCTTGTGCGGGCGACTGAAAGCGCATCCTCCTCCCTGCGCGCGCGGTTACTTTCGCATGGCTGAGCGCGCGCGGGAACCTCGTCTGCTCATTGGAGCGGTGGCTCAATTCCGATTCAGAATAAAAGCCGAGCTCGGATTTGGACTCGGACAGAGTCGCATGCGAGGAAGAGGGTTCCGCATCGTCAGATTCGGATGTTGAACGGATTTTATAGTCAGGCTGATGATGATGATGATGTTTACTAACAACAGCTGCAGAACACTGAAATGTGCATATTGCATTGACTATGTTATTTGTATACCAATCATAATCAAAAATAAATTGCGATGTTCATTCCCTGTTATGCTCGTTCCCTGAAACCAAGCCGACACTGGGGGTGCGTCTCGGTCAGAAAGGTCCGACAGTGAAAGGGTTAATAGTAAGCAGAACCTGTCACTCTAGGGTTGAGGAATCCATAAATGTAGCACTTGTAAGCACAATTTATATTGTGTTTACATTAGAGGTGGGCAAATATTTAAAATTTCGAATATGAATAGAATATTACACACTAACTATTCATAGTCATTTTTGAAAAGAAGCTATTCAGTGTATTAGAAACTAACCAAATGTTTCACAGTGATGGAAATGTTAAAAGTCTGGTTATTAGTCTCTGTGTACTAAACACAGGATTGCAAATACATGCACCACATGCTGTAAAACAGATAGGTGAAGATGCTTATCACAATAGGCTTGGTGGAGATTTGCTGGTACCGGAATAAAAAACTCTGCGTGCCGTCGTTTTCACATGAGATAGGCGGCTAAATATTGTTCTCGATCGCGCGTGTGCCTGGCACCATTTATCTTTCGCATGGGGTCTCGCAGCCAGGAAACATATATGATCGCAGTCTGCAGCAGGGAACATTGGCGTGTTTCAGTTATCTCCAATTAAAAGCGTGCACTATGCTTCCAACGGCACCACGCACCGTGAAACAGATTGGCGAAGATACTTATCATAGTAGGATTGACAGTGGTAGCTGTGAATGCCGCGTGCGACAGCCCCGGAGAAGATGTGCTGGTACTGAAATGAGAAGCTGAGTGCGTCCCGGCATTTTCACGTGAGACGAGCGGGCGAGTATTGCGGTGAAACTGCTGCGGCACGCAGCTATGTGCTGTGCTCAATCACACGCGCCTCGTGCATTTTCTTGTTTACATGGGATTTAGCAGCCGGAAAACTTATCATACGATTGCAGTTTGGTGATGTACTGAACATTGGTGCTGAAAAATTGTGTTTTCCGGGAATGTATGAACCAGTAAAAAATGAGCGTAACTCTATTGGGTCATTTTTTGTGTAGTCTATAGCGAACGTTGGCTGCGTGAAAATGTACATAACAGGGACGTATCGAGGAGGTTCTACTGTATATGTTATGGAAATAATTTTTCATCAAGACCTAGTGCAAGTGTAGATACTACGATGGAAATATATACCTTTCAGAGAAAAGAAGTATTTTAGAAGGGGAATTTGTCCTTCTGTAACAGTGCATGTGGGCAGTGTCATAGCATCACAGTCTGGCATGGAGGAAATGCAGTTTTCATCGCAGCATGGCAGATGACGTGGCAGGCACATTCCCATTGCTTACATGCTCTTCTATGGGCACGATGCACAAAAATTGCAATATCGTCCTATATTTTGTAAATTTTCCCAGATTTCAGTTGATCAAGTTGAGATGCAGAAGCGGCGGACATTTTTGTAGCAGTAATTGCTTAGTACTGCTCAAATTACATGCTGTGCTGCCCCTGAAAGAAGCTACCAACAGTTTCCATGTGCAGGTTACGTCTGCTGGTCCCACGAATTCACTCGCTCACATGCAGCGTGCATGCATAGGTAAACTTGGGAGGTAAAGCTCGGATTAGTGGGGGCACAATGTGCTCCAACGAGCAAACTGTCATGGTTTTCTTTGCGGTTTGCAGGCTGTCTGTCTCTCTTGTTTTTGCGGGCCATATTGGCCAGCGGCGCCAGCGGGCCAGCGACGACAGACACGCGCGCATGCTTTTCACATTACTACAAAAGCAAGCACTTTCCATTTCTGACATTTGAGGATAAGGCAGAAATATGTTGGCTGAACTGCAGCAGTGGCCATGCATCCTACAAGGCAACCTTCAAGGTGCCTAGTGACTTGGTACAGTTGTAAGTGCGGGCTCATGCGATCCCCCCCAAAAAATTGAGAGCTAATGTGTCGCTAATATGCTTGCAAGAAGAACATCGTAAAAATTAAAATGCAACATAGAGAGGAGGTGGTATTATGGCAAACTAGGGGCTAAAGTTCTTCTAGACGAGCTGAAACAGCCAATTTTTGGACTGTCCCAGCCAGTTGTCTTTCATTCACAAAAAAGAAAGCCAACTGAATGTGATGTGACATACGTGAAATACATGAAGCATGCTAAGACAGAGACTTCTACAGGTCAAGATATGAGGATGCAACCTGCTTGCGATGGTGAGCAAATCGAGACGCCACCTGCCACATTTGCTATGACTCTGCAAAATGTTTCTGCCACTGCTTTTAAATGTGGGAAAGCAAGGGCCGATATCAAAAACGAATGCATCCATTCATGCGTAGAAGCGACTAGCTGCGGATGGTCCCGGATAACCTTGAATCGGCAAGCCTCCGTGGTGAGCGCACCACACACATCCTCCTGTTCTCCACGAGCTGACTTGAATGACGGAGGGTGCGTCAGCACTGGTCTCTCCATCGTAACTTTATTGACATGCTGGAGCAAGCGTTGTTTTGCATCCTGAAAAATTCTTGCTCCGCGCCTTTCTCATTCCCCCTCAATGCCCTCAGTTCCGAAGAAACAGGATGGTGCCGATAGCGCTGCCCTGCCTACAGCGTTAGGTCACCTGGTCAATGTTGTGTTTCTTCTTTCAGCAGAAATTGACAGGTGCTGTGGGCACCACATACTTCCCGTCGTCCTCCACCCCTCCCCCCCCCCCCTCCCCTTTCCTTTATCTCCTTAAAAAATCAGGTGCACGTTAGATTTCTACTTCATTTCAGAGTTTTAATGTAATATATATGTTAGTTTTCTGCTTCGTACACATGGAAAGCTGGCGCGTGTTTGATTCTGGGGCGCATTACAATCAGTCAAATACTGCCAAATGAATCTACTTTGTTGTTTTATAATTTTTTTCTGCATCTTACTTAATTCGAACCACCGGATAAGTTAATCAATTTCGATGGTCCCATCAGGGTTTAATTAATGTAAGTTGACTGTGCTGGATAGCTGCTCGCAGCTGTTTTTTCTTGTGCCGAGTGGCATGAGTAGTACTAGTCCTTTTGCACTTATCTCTACTACAGTTACACAAGTTCTGAGGCTAGAAGGAAACGTAATCTTTATGTTTGGTTGTGCGAGTTCATAGGCAATACACACGTCAGCTTAGTGGTAGATACCAGACTTGCGTCAAAACGATTCCTAACATAACAAGCTCCAACCATGATGGCAATGCACCTCGAAGGTGTGCAACTCGGGAAGCAGACGACCTGTTCCCGTCAGATTGCTTGATGCAGGACCTCCTATTTATGTATCTTGGCAGTTTTTTTGCTGCCAAGATGCATAAATAGGAGCTTCTAAAGCAACTTTTCATACATTCTTCAGGTTCTTGTGAAGTTCTGTTATACTTATCATTTCACACACTTGTAAATCCTTTTCTTTCACTTAGCAAGCGAAACATCAACCTGAATGAAATTCTTGACAATTGCCTGCTGTGCCTTCTCCTGGTACATTGCAAATGGCAAGACTGCAAAGCCACCCTCTTTTCAGCAGTTAGTAAGGCAGTGTCATTTGTCCTAAGGTAGTCAGCTGTTTCTTTGGCACGCTTATTAGGAATGAAGGAAGTTTGCTGGGATAGCAGATAATCAATTCCTTCAGTACATCTTTCCCATTCCTCAGGAATAGCACTTTCAGCTACATCTCTGTCAAGAGACTTGTGAACAGCCCTGTTCCTGGGCTCATTTGCAAACTTTGGACCACAGTTCAAGAGACTTTGAACATTATCAGGAAGGCAGAATCCACCGAGACACATCACCTTTCCAAGCAGTTTCTTTTGTCTCTATTCTGCACCAAGCGCACAGCTTAGAAAGCTGAATGTTCCAAATGGTCTAGGAATGCTAACGTTCTACCTTTTCTGTCGTCCTTCTTTCTCTGCACTTTTCAATTTTCCTGCGTGCTTCATAATAAAATCATTGTTTTGGCACAGAATACCCCAGAACTTAATTAAAATATTTTTCTCTATTTTTTTCTATGTGCTGGAAGTTGTACCTCTTTGTTGTATTCAGCTGTTGACAGCACTTCAAAATGCACAATCTGGATTTGCCTACTATCTGTGCAGGATAAAACTGGTCCACGTCATGTAGCACAGCCAGACTGTAGCATGGGAGCATGCACTGCAACCCTGCTATGCACTTAACAGTTGTGCGTCACTGCGTCTGCTGCATAGCGTAAATACTGCGACCACTGCGGGGTGCCGTGACGAGCCCTCTAACCATAACCATAACCATAACCATAAAGTGGCGAGTCACCGCCACTTTACTGCCACTGGCACTGCTCCACTCCTTCAGAATAGAGGATGTTGAGGGAGAATAGGAAAGGCCGGCATTTTCCCTTGTTTTAAAGAAATCAAGCGGTTGGAGGGATGCGTTAATGCCACACTTCAGCGACCTGTACTGATGCATTTATCTCTTTGCACTCTGTGATACCATGCAACGTGAACGAGGTGGTGTGGGTATCACTCAGTAGTAAAAAAGAAAAAATTAGTTAGCAAGCACTCATTATTATGTTGTACACGTTATATTATGATAACTTCATCATAAATTCTTGTGATAATTTCACAACTCTCGATTAGTGGTTGTGCAGCGACCTGAGGTGTTCTTTTAATATGTGGGTTGGATGCCATGAGAGTGAGCTTATTTTGCCTCACGAGTAAATCGTGGCTTTCTTTGTTTTGACTCATTGCTATAAAAGCAAAGCTAAAATAGGATATTAGTGAGGATCATGTGTGGCAGCAGTCTCTAGGCACAGGATGTCATAACACTGTGTCAAAAGGTGCAGTTACTATAATTTCCTTTTGCTTTTCAGTGTGGAGTTGTTAGCTGGATGGAAAACAGAGGCCATTATTAGCTGAAATGAAACAACCTAATGATTTTAGCTTCTCAAATAATTACAATTTTGCACGTAGCCATGCAACGGCAGCTTTGTGCTTACATTACTCATTTTTAAGGTTATTGCAATAGAAGTATTCTCACCTGAAGCAACCTGGTAAACCTGCTAACATGCTGTCACTCACAGTGGTCTAGCTTGTGTAATTGAACTCATTAACGTTTGCATTTTGCAGCGAATTAAAACAGAAAAAGGAATGGAGATGTATGCCTAAAATTGATGTTGTAGAGTGTGCGTTACCTCACTAAATCAAGTTCCATTGTACAACAATGCTGACTTTTTTATAAGATTGCACAACAATTTAGCAGAGCAGGCAGAATGCCAGCGAAACATGCACAAAAAGCCTCAAGGAAGTGCCGAAACACATTGTTTGGCTGAACGCCATCCCCCCCCACCCATTGAATGGTCATTTGCACTTATTTCAAGTAAAAAGAAACTTTCGGTGCATTTCGTGCAAAAGTATGGCATTGGAGGGCCATTTATAATCGGTGCATTTCGTGCAAAAATACAGCATTGGAGGGCCATTTATAATCGGTGCATTTCGTGCAAAAATACGGCGTTGTAGGGCCATTTATAATCAGTTCACTGCAGTCAGCGCATTTCATTACCATAAAATTGGGCCAATTCGTTCACTGCAATGCGCCGCTGTGTACATTTCAATGCAAGCCGCCAACCGCCTATCCACACTAATGCGGCAACAGTGCTGCTACCTGTAGCTCTATCTCACTGCAAATAGTGCCTGGTGCCAAATTTTATTCTTGTATGATACTGTCAGAATTATGGCTCTTCAGATGTTCAATTAACTGTGGGTAGTCACAAAAAAGTACCGTTTTCAGTCCACACTAGCATTCTGTATAAAATTTCACCCCAGAAAACTCTCTAAAGTTAAATGTGTTAAAGTGACATAGAAACGATAGTTCTTGAAGAAAACTTGCAAAGAGTTGCCGCAATGACGTTGCCAAAAAAAAAAGCGAAATGAATGAAATGTCTTCAAAGATTCAGATTTTGTTTGTCTAAAACCTTCTGGAGCATATGTAGGGCCTTCTTGTATACTGCATTGTTTCAATCTTCCAAACACCTTTTGGTCACTTTTGCACACGCTTCTGCATTCGGTGTCGCCCTGAGCTTTAAAGCTCTTTTCTAAATAATGTATAGTGTGTGTGCCACAAACAGTGGCCAACTTCTTAAGCATCTTCTGAATCCCTTCTATCCTACATTTAATTTTATGACTGCCAGGACTGCAGCCATTTGAAACACCAGAGCTTGCTGAGCAGACACGTCTAGCATTGGACAAGAAGTAGCTTAATTTATCTCTCACAGTGGCCTGGAAAGTCCAGAGCACAAGCCACTTTTTCATGCGGTCAATCGTCCACCACAGGCTGTCCCACTTGGCTTCATGAAACAATGCCGGTTTTCAAAGGTGTACCGCATTTTAATTTCAGGGCCATTTCGCAAATTCAAATGTGTTCACCTGAAATGCCAAAAGGACTAAAAGCACAGCATGCATCAAAAACAGCGGTCAAAAAGGCTTGAATGTGTGAGGCTGCGTCTCCTATGGAATTGGGTGATGGCGTAAAGCCTCATGTGGTGGTAAATTACAGTCAAATGATAATGTCTGGGCCAACAGTGCCTTGAGTTTTGTTTTCTTTGCAGTTACTGCCCAAAATTTGTTGCTTTTGACTTCATTCATCAGCCTTTGCACACATCCTATTGCATCCGTGATGCCGCTGCTTGAGCTTATAAATAAGAGAACCTTTATAATAATGGTAGATATTTTATACTAAGTTTTCCGTATGCCGTGAATGCATTTTTAAAATGGTTTTCATGCGGAGATTTCTTTTACCCGAGGTGCCACTAGCCCATCAAAAAATACAGATTATTGCTTTATTACCCGTGCAGATGTGGCTGAAATTTTGCTGGTATGTTCGTGAATAGTTGAGGGACCAAGAACTACAAGAAACTTGAAATGTGTTATCTGGCCAAAAAATTAAATTTTTTGCACTATGTTCCCCTCCGAAGTCCAAAATGAGGCATTGGGTTTTTCGCCTTGGTGACTAAACATCAACCACACTTGGTAAGAGGTGTTTTGTCTGGTTGGGACTGAAGAACAGTCTTGAGAATGGGCCAAGCAGTGAGCGTGGATTAAAATGACTGTTGGAAATGCTTATGTTTAGTGACAGCAAGGTCATTTGAGCCTATTTTGTGTGTGCACTATTTCACTCATGTGAACTGACTTCTCTTTTCCTCTAGCCAATGTATCCCACTGGCTTCAGACACTTGGGAGTGAAGTGCACTGGTACTATTTTGTGCGGCCTCCTGAGAATGAGTGCACCAATGGACACCATACATGTGATGCCGAGAGGGAGGAGTGTGTTGATATACCTGATGGCTTTGAGTGTATCTGCAAGCAAGGCTATGCCATCAACAGGTATGATTCTAACAGAATGTATTCATGAACAGTGAGAGTCAGGTGGTACTTTTCACCCCTTATGTGCAGTGGAGATCAAATGTGTTTTTTGCAAAGGGGAGCACAGAAGTGTTGTGGAAAAATGAGACCTGGACAGGAAGGACGCCGAAAGAAATGTGTTGTCTGTAAAACTGCTGCTTCATGAAGTCAGACTGTTCATGCTGGAAAAGCTTTTATGTCATATATCATGAGCTCATTTTACTTCATTTAATAATGTGTGAAGCTTCTTGTAAGGAGGGCTTCTTAGAAACTAGCCATTTAATGAATGTAACTTGTTACAAAGCTGAATTGACATACTATGCTGAAGTAACTTGTTTCCAAGTGAAGTTAGTGTAAAACCCAGTAAAAGCCTGTGTCCAAATTGTGAACATTTCCTGAGCTGCAAGCCCTTTGCACTGCTTCACAAAAGTTAAAATGAACTGAACAAAACAATAAAGGTGTTTTCTCAAGCCTCTAAAAATATGGTAGGAGAGAAAAGAGCTGCTTCTTGTAGGGTCTCTGGGCGGAAAGTTGTCAGAATGAGATTACAGAAATTGCTTGTTTCCTTTCTCTGAAATTTTCTAGGTTGTCTTTTCTTTTAAAATAAATATAAATATTAAAAATAAATATCAAGTAAAGTGGATTAATATTTCATGCTATACTTTTCATAGGATGTATGGAGAGAGGACCACTCCCTTAGAAATTTTGCACGTATAGCGAGAGCTTTGCATAACTAAACGCTGCTTCCAGTCCTTACATTATTTCTTGCAATTGCTACTGCAATATTTGTTTGAAAGTTTTATAATTGTATACTGCAGCAACAGCAGCAGTGCTGGCAATGGTGGCAGTGCTGGAAGCCCAATGTGTGAGCCTGTCTGTCCTGAAGGATGTGACCAGGGCCAGTGTGTGCGACCAAATGAGTGCAGATGCAACTTTGGCTACGTTGGGCGCAACTGCTCCATACTCTGCCACTGCAACGGTCACAGCGACTGTGCCGGCCCTGACCACCTTGATGTTTGCACAAAGTGCCACAACCACACAAAGGTAAGCTCACAATGCAGTCAACAAGCTGGGTGATTTTATCTTCACCTTTGAAAGCTGAAAGCCTATGCGACTGATATTCTCAATATTGTCCCGTGGTAGTGACGGTGAAAAAAGCAGCAAATTGTGAATGGCGAAACTAGTGTTTTATTGGGCGAATCTGTGTCCTCAGAAACAGGCTGCACTCAAAGCACGGTAGTGGCAAACACAGTGGGCGATCATCAAAAATCTGATTTGCCGGTCAAGCGCGTTGGCTTTTATACAGGTCATAGAAGGTTCCAGAGTAATCGATGGTACCTGCATGTCTTCCAGGAAGTTCTACACAATTGACATTTCGCAGCACACATGCAAACAGATTACACAATCTTCGGGATAACAGAGCCATCGATAGCATTCTAGAAACTTCCCATACAGGCGGGCGCATGTCGCGCTGAGCGATAACATTTCTTAGACGGTGAAAAGCGCTCACCCGTAGAAGATAAACAAGTCCACGCATCAATATGGTCAACTCTTGTGTAAGGAGACAACTCTTCGAGATGTTTGGTTGTAAAATGTTCACCACTATTTTGAACACGTGACAGTGATTTTAGCTTAATAAAACTGAATTTCAGAGACACTCTTTTATAAAGGGGCACAATCTAAACAATGTTCAAAAGTTTCATCCATAACTTAGTTTTCAAGGTTTGAAGCTATGAAGATAAAGAACTGCAATAAGCCCCATTAGAACAAAGTTTCTTGAGGTCCCGCTGATGTGCTTTTGTGTTGAGATGCATTGGTACGACGTGAAAGGTCTTAAGACTTTACTTAATAGGAAGGTCAGACCACTAAATCCCCTCTAGTTCACATAGACACTTACCGTGATGTAGTGTGAAACAATGCTGAGAAAGTATCACCTCCATGCTACACAAGCTCCTTCAGTCTTAATATCTTACTACAAGATGGTAATGTGTGACAGGAGAGCTAGCTGGTGACTATTGTTTGCCAGTACCATGGGCTTGCTCTTAGCATGTCATCTTGGTGGTACCAAACATGAAAGGGCAAGCAGGTGGTAAGGAACAAAGAAGGCAAAAGGGTATGGAAACAGGAGATGTGGTAGGACAGTGTTCAATGAAAAAGATGAGTGGTAAGGGACCCTTTCACTCACTCTTGCCAACACCCATGCACATTTTTCAGCCCTTGGTGTTGCAAAACGTTGCTTACATCAAAAGAAAATTGAATGCCATGGCTACAAATGCATACAAAAGTGTCCTCAAGGCCACTGAAACAGGCACTACTACTTACACCTGGACACCTGGGAGAAACTCACTAGATGCTACATAGAATTATCTCTGAGCTAGAAGAAGTGATCTTACCAGCAGAGCACACCAGTTGGCTTCAAGGTCTTTAATGCACTCAAGTGCAAACCTGGACATTACATAGCATCCATTTGTTGTCTTGGAGTTCATACTAAGTGAACTGATCGTAAAACTCTAACAGCATTCAAAACATGAGTGCAGTTTGTTTGAAAAATACCTGTGATCGCAATCAACTCAAGGAAATCAGATCCAGTTTATCTTTCATTGACAAGAAGTATAACACTTTTCAGGCTGAATGAAAGAAAGTTCTTGAAGAAAACATAGATCTTAAGAAACGATATGACAAATGAAGAGCGTTTGCTGCTGTGCGAACTAATGCTAACATTGAAGTAAAAGGAATATCAGTGGAAGCTGGCGAAAAGTTGACTGAGATAATGTCAAAGATTGGTAATGCAATCGGTGAAGACATTACCACGGCAGACATTGAAATATGCCATAGGGTCGCCGTCCCTGGCAACCCGTCAGCAAAGAACATAATAGTTCAGTTCGTTCACCGGCAAAAGTGGAACGCACAATTGAACGACGAGAAGAGAAAGACAACACGAATGCCGTGAAATGGTTTTTCAAAAAGACAACACGAACGTGGCGATGGTTTTTCATAACCGCACATTTTCTAGACTAGCAGCCATCCGGTACAACATACTACAGGGAAGCATTTTAGGGCCTCTACTGTTGCTTCTATACATTAATGATATATTTTTGCCCCTCTTGCAGTAAATATCATAGTGTATGCCAATGACCTAACTATGCTAAATTCAGGTAAAACAGAATGAGAAGTATTTAATAAAGGCAATTATTTTCTGGAATATTTGCGGCAATGGGCATTCTTACTCCTTAAAGCTTAATACAAATAAAACTAAAGGCATTCTGTTTAGACCGAAAGACAGAATATATCACTGTAGTTTTGATCTTATTTTAGGGAATAGTAAAATTGAGATTGTACCAGCCGTAAAAGCCCAAGTGTGGTTTTTACTGAATCGCTTAGTTTCAGGGTGTCTACCAACCAGGAAAACCGGGAATTCTCAGGGAATTTGAACAGTGTGGAAATACTCAGGGAAAACTCAGGGAATTTGCGCTTTTATGAGGGAAAATTAGCTGTAACATAATTGAAAGGGAACAAAAGTCGTGTTATTGCTGGCTCCAGTAACAGAGGAATTGCAACGAATCGTCATTGACGCCGTGTCATCGGCACGAGGTATTGTCAGAGTAGTTAACGACCGATTTTCCAGACGCCTGATTTTTCGAACATGCCAGATAATTCGCACGGCTTTGCGGCACCACCACGTACTCCATATAGTCAATGTATATTGCCCTGACGGCAGGTCTGAAATGGCATTAATCAAAGCCACCACTGCCGCCATTTTGATTACCTCGCCGCCTCGAACCGGCGCTCTCGCACACATATCTGCTGGCAGCCATAGCCACCACTGCGGCAACGCTGCACCTAGCTGCTTCGATGTTCGCTATTAAGCTTCTTGCTGTTGGGTGCCGTGTTTTTCAGTGAAATAATTCGCTGCTGTCAGCAGTGGCACCGACTCCACCTTTGTGGTCCTCGCGATTGGCTTAGAAGCTTGGAAAGCACAGTGCGTTGCTAATGCCGGTTTCTGAAAGTCAGCTTCGCCTCTTTACAGAAATATTAGCGAAGCATACGAAAAAGTATTGCAGTGAAGCATAACAAGTGAGGGAACGGGCTACTGCCACGGGAGACAGTATGTATTCCTTAATTATACACTTGTGCACCCGGTATCTCCTGTCACAGAACGAGCACCGATATGCCTAATACATGTACCGACAGGCCTTCAGGGCGTTTTTGAATGCGCCTGTCATGGTTTGAGCCTTTAAGGGCAGTAAAGGACATGCATTTTTTTCCAACTGGGTGATATTTCGGACATTTTCGCGGCCCTTAGGGAGTTCGAAAAATTGGACACGAACTGTGCAACTGACCAAGAAGATGCTTCAAATGGTCTGTGGGGAGAACAAGTGGCGGAAGGAGGACAACAACAGAAAGGACCTACACATTGAAGAATGAACAGGAAACGAAGCGTGCTGCCGCCGTTTTGAAGGAGCTTTAGCTCAAAAGCTCAAGTGTTGGCTGACGCCAAGATGCAGGTGTCCCTCATCCAAACCAAAATCATCTCTTTAAAGCAGTGAAACGCAACACTGAGGCGTCATGTACGGGCTGAGAGTATTCAGGACAGTTGAGGTTCACTTACGAGCTGTTGAAAGAGAATCTCGATTGTGACAAAGTTCGGGCCTCGTACCGATGAGCTTGTTATCACTTGATAGAAATAGCTCATATTCAAAAATATTTACTTATGTATGCATGTCCTTTTCATTCGTATTTGAAGATGTGCGACTCAATTTGGAATGGGTTTTACCATTTTTTTCGCTGTGCCCTCTGTTTTCTTTTTAAATAAAATAGCTATTACTCCTTGCTATTCAAACTGGATTAAGTCATTTTTTTTTGTTTCAACATGCTTACTAGAGAGTGACAGCATTGAGCAACATGGTGTGAGCCTGTCTTGACATAAAACAAAGTTCTGGCTCATTCAGGGAATTTCGCAAAGATGCTAAGGGAAACCTGGAAAACTCGGAGAATTTGGAAATGTCAACTTGGTAGACACCCTGAGTTGGGATGCGCATGTAGATAGTGTAAGGTTAAGAATAAACAGAATAAATGGTATAGTAACTCTCCATAGGCAAAGATTTTGATATATAATGTTAATATACTACCAATTATTTCGTACTGTTTTACTGTACAAGGCAAAATGAAAAAGCAAAATGAACAAAAAATTATTTTGCTCAAAAGCTAGCAATACGTCTAATCGCGATTGTACCATGGTACAGGCACACTAACCCTTACTTCAATACTTTTCATGTCCCTAAAGTCACCAAGCTGTATCCCCACAAGTTGTGCATGTACAAAACTTTAGTTCTCAAAAATAATGACAGACTCTTGTCTTTGTTCAAATTAAACCGTTCCATACCAGCTTACGATACCTGACAGTCTGTCCAATGTGTCCAATGGTGTCAACCTTTTTGTTGCACTACATGTCGCCAGCAGTCTCCATCTTATATTTTACCTAGGTACCTTAACATTCTTAATGCAAACAACATTTCTGTTGAACAAATCCCAAAGACAAGATGATTAACCACCTTTACATGTTTGAAAATGTTTAGTAATTATTTCTCTGACCTGTTTCTAGCTGATCAGTGTTATAAATATCACTTCCTTATTTATCTATACAAATGCTTGTATTAATGGCGTACTGATACTAGTATGTTTCAGTAGGAGTGTCTAGGTGTTGTAAGTACAGGAAGAAAACTGGTTAATCGAGAGGCCTGATTTTTATTACTAATTTCACAAGAGGCCAACAAACACTCACACGAAGGACAACATAGGGGAAATTACTTTTGCTTAATAAAAGAAGTAAAGCAATGATAAATTAATGGAAATGAAAGTGGATGAAGAAACAACTTGCCATAGGTGAGAAACGATCCCACAACCTTCACATTTCATGTGCGATACTCTACCAATTGAGCTACTGCGGCGACGTTTCCCCATTCACTTTCTTGGGTATTTATGTTTTCCTAGTAGAACCCTGGGAGTGTTAGTCAGTGCCATCACTCACAGACCTTGGCAGTGGATGTGGATCATCCTTCCTGCTGCAGGCGTCATGAGAATGTGATCTTTTTGGGTGAAGGCAAACGGTCAATAAAACCACACATGCTACCTGAAGGCATCAGTGCTGCCGGACTTGAGACCCTCGTTATGTAATAACGAGAAGAAATGGGGGTTAACCAAGGGGCCCAATTTTTATTAGTCATATCATGAGAAGCCAACCAACACTCACACGAAGGACAACATAGCGGAAATTACTTTTGCTTAAAGGGCCCCTGAAACGGTTCGGACAAATTTTGTAGACGCGTAGGGTACAGCTTAAGTAGAACATTCGCACCCCAATTTAATTGAAGCGTTACGTATTAATGGAGCTACAAGCGATTAGAAGTTACCCTCCTCCCCAGCCATGCTTTTCCTCCTCAACTCGTTCGCCGAGCAAGCGGGGCTAAGCTCCGCCTTCACTGGTCCTGCGTCACGATGCAACGTCACATCGTCCACTTCCGGTGGTTTTGGAACCCGCCCCCACCCGCGCGAAACCTCTCCGCTAGCCGCTTGGCTGTCGACCCCAAGCGAGAGCTATCGAAGCAGCGTGCGTTGCGAGCATTCTGTCGTAGCGCCAAACGTGTCTGGTATTCCGTTAACCACAGGCAAGCTGGTCATTTCGGCAAATGACTGGAGGCATAAACTCAAGCTGATGAAGGAACTTTGGCATAGACGTACGTGAGCGGCCTGATCGGTCTGCACGATCCAGACACTTGTTGGCGCAGCGCTTAACCAGCCAAACAAAGCGCTAATATTGCTCTAACCAAGTGTAAAACATTTTAAACATTTATAAAAGCAACGTGTTGATGATTACACTCCTGCGAAAAATACGCACCAGCAGCAAAGAAGAATACGCTTCGTTGCTGCTACTGTGTATGGTTGAGCTCTTTGCCACCAGGTGGCTGCACCGTGCAGACCATTCACATTTGCCCTTCTGCTCATCTTGGCTCGTCCCGTTACGGCACAGTCAAACGGCCAGACCCTGTCCCCTTGCGCTTACGTTTGCCCTAATACGGGACTCGCGAAACGCTATTGCGTTAGTAATCTTCCAGTGTAAAGTGACGGCCACAAACGCGCAAATCCTGGCGCCGATCGGATAGCGGAAATCCGATGCGCAGCAGCCAGTTCGCTCGTACGCTGCCTTGCAGAGGGACACGATGTCGCAGCTTGACATATTGCCAGTCGCTACGTTTGCAGTCCACAAGGCAACAAAGTCGAATCATAGTGCTCGCAAAAAGACTGAGACCAACTCTGACCGCGGAGCCCTCGTCAAAATGGAGTACGTTGTAACACAAGCAGACGACACTTGCTGTGTGCCGGAAGTGCTTAAGTGTACTGAAAAATTGTTCTTGTGCATTCTCTTTATGCTACTTTCTTTTTATAAAAACAAATTAACTAACATTCCAACTATTACGAAGATCATTTGTTTACCATAAAGTTGGAAAAATTATCGATCACGCGCCCTGGTCAGCCAATCGGATAGCTCACCCCACTGACGTCATATGGGTTATTTCGGTCATATGGGTAGGGGCGGCTTAAAATTCCGCCGAGCAGTGCGCTGCAATCGGCAGCGATGTGCATTTTTAAAACCTTATAATAAATTACACGCTTTACGCAGAGCACTTAGATGTGTCAATTAATGATCAGAAGGACCCACTCTAACGACTCAGCACGTTTGTAGAAAATCGTCAAAAGCGTTTCAGGGTCCCTTTAATAAATGAAGTAAAGAAACAATAAATTAAAAGAAATTAAAGTGGATGAAAAAACAACTTGTCGCAGTTTGGGATCAATCCCACAACCTCCGCATGACTGGTTGCCTTCACCCAAAAAGATCACGTTCTCGTGACACCTGCGGCAGAAAGGATATTCCACATCCGCCGCCTAGGTCTGTAAGTGGTGGTGCTGGCAAACACTCCCAGGGTTCTACTAGGAAAAGATAGATACCCAAGAAAGTGGATGGTGAAACGGCACCGCGGGAGCTCAATTGGTAGAGCTTTGCATGCGAAATGCGAAGGTTGTGGGATCGTTCCCCACCTACGGCAAGTTGTTTTTTCATCCACTTTAATTTTCACTAATTTATTGCTTCTTTACTTCATTTATTAAGCACAAGTAATTTCCCCTGTGTTGTCCTTGGTGTCAGTGTTTGTTGGCTTCTTATGACGTGACGTAAGTGCGTTACATAGTATTTAAAATACCTCGCTTGTTTTCTTTTATTATTTCTTTTTTTTCTGTTTTTTCTTTTCGATGAAAGTAAGTTGGTTTCTGTGGCTTCTGAATCATTGTCTAAAACAATTGTTGGAGTTTCTGTTCTCCATATTGTATGCACAATCTATCTGTCTGAATAATGTGTGACCTGCAGGTGCAGGGCGTTTCTCAAGCTGCAGAAAGCAGCTTTTTTCTCGATGTCTGCTCTTTGTGATGTTCAAACTGTACCACAAAGAGAAATAAACTTGTGTTGTGATGTATCATCTGCCTGTGCAGCACAGATCCAATGAAAGCCATTTCCATGTATTGAACATGGCAGTGTGTTCCTCCCACAGCATCTTATACTAAACAAGGTACCTGAGCATTGTAATGCATATCACTGCAGTTGAGGCACTGATGGCATGTTCTAAATTTTCGACAGAGTCACAGCCAGTTTGTATAGGGCCCCCAAAACACACTTATTGTGTACAGCATGCCATGATAATCTACCTTTGGCCATATGGCAGTGCTACATGTGCTAGGGTGTCTACCAACCGGGCAAACCGGGAAAACCGGGAATTCTCAGGGATTTTGAGTAGTCTGGGAAAAGTCAGGGAAAACCCAGGGAATCGGGGCCTCTATCAGGGAAAATTAGCGGCAATTTTATTGAAAGGGTCGAAAGTCGCAGTAATGCTGGCTCGAGCAACAGACAGGAATCGTAATGAATCGTCTTTGACGCGCTGTCGTCGGCTGGAGGAGTTGCCAGTGTGCTGTCAACGACCGACTTTCCGTATTCCCGAAAATTTGGACGGCTTCGCGGCACCGCCACGTAACCCATAGAGTCAACGTATCAGAACGTGTGAAATTTCGGACGCAAGAACTCTTCGCCGTCCGATTTCCCGGACGTTTTGCCGTGACCGCAGGTCCGAAACGGCAATAATCATAGGCACCACCGCTGCCGTTTTGATTACTTCGCCACCTCGAACCAGCATTCTCGCACGCAGATCCGCTGGCAGCCGTTGCCACCACTGCGGCAATGCTAGGCCTAGCTGCTTCGGCGCTCACTATGAAGCTTCTTGCCATTGGGTGCCAAGTTCATTATTCGAAGAATAAGCTGCTGTCAGCAATGACACGGACTCCGCATTTGTGGTCCTCGCGATTGGCTTAGGAACTTAGAAAACACGGTGCGTTGCATAATGCCGGTTCCCGAAAGTCAGCTTCGCCTCTGCAGAGCAATGTTACATGGTGAAGCATACGCAAAAGTATAGCAGTGAAGCATAAGCGTGGGAAGAGGCAATTGCCACGGAACACAGTATGCATTCCTTAATTATACACACGTGCACCCGGTATTTCCTGTCACAGTACGAGCGCCGATATGCCTAATATGTGTACCAACAGGCCTTTAGAGCGTTTTCGAACGTGCCTGTCGCGGTTTGAGCCCCTAAGGGCAGTAAATGACACGTATTTATTTTTTTCCAACTGGCCGATTTTTCGAAGGTTTTCCCGACCGCTAGGGAGTTCTAAAAATCGGTCGTGGACTGTGCAACTTACCAAGATGCTTCAAATGGTCCTTGGGGCGAACAAGTGGCAGGAGGAGGACAAGAACAGAAATGATGTATGCATTGAGGAATAAACGGGAAAGGAAGCTTCCTGCTGCCGTTTTGAAGAAGCTTGAGCTCAAAAAACAAAATTTTGGCAGATGCTGAGATGCAGGTGTCCCTCATCCAAACCAAAATAAACTCTTTAAAGCAGTGAAACACAACACTCAGGCGTCGTGCACGGTCTGAGAGTATGTCAGGACAGTTGAGGTTGACTTAAGAGCGGTTGAGAGAGAATCTAATTTGTAACAGAGTTCGGGCCTCATACCACTGAGCTTGCTTTAAGTTGATAGAAATAGCTCATATTCGAACATATTTGCTTCTATGTGCATCTCCTTTTTATTTGTATTTGTGAATGTCCGACTTCATTTGCAATTTTTTTCGAAGACACTTTATTTGATGTGGATTTTACTAACCCCTGCCTTCTATTCTCTTTTTGATTACCATAACTACTACTACTTAGTATTCAAGTTGGATTAAGTCGCTTTTTATTTTTTTCATGTGCTTACTAGAAAGTGACAGCATCAGGCAATATGGTTTCAGCCCATCTTGAAATAAAACATAGTTCTGCATCACTCAGGGAAATGTGCAAAGGCACTCAGGGAAAACCTGGAAAACTCAGTGAATTTGGATATGTCAATTCGGTAGACACCCTGTGTGCTGTTGACGCGCTATTTATAAAACAATCCCATGCTCCTGTCTGGGCTTTTCTGGTGCCTTCTTCACACACTGTAACACCAGCGGGCTCACAAGCATGATGTCGCCAAAGTAAAAGCTGCTGATCAGTCATTTATCAAGGGATGATATGGCAGTTATAACAAGATCAGGCTTCATGTTCTTATAAGGTAGGGGGCTTGCCCATTGTGTGCCACTAATACTTCTGTGAAACTTCCATTTGGTGTGTGTCTCACAGAGGGGTAATGAGAGGCAGACGATGGAGGACTTCTCTTTCTGGCTTTCTTTTATTGTTGGCAGTCGCTGCACATAGTTTTCACTGAACTACATGGAGTTAGTACATAGTGAGGAGGAGAGAGTGACCATAGGAGGGTAGCAAAGGCAAGCAAGAAAGCACAGCGAATTTTGCTTAACAGATGCATTTGAATGCCTTCCAAGTTCACTGGGCCAGTTTGCCAAACAAGTGCACACACATTTCTATAGAAGAAAGGCACTGAAAGAGGTCATTCAGAACATCAGCACTGTCTTCATGTTTGCTCACTGTCTGCAAGTACAGTTGACTTCCGTTAATTCGACCCTGACGGGACCAATGAAATTGATTGAATGATCCGGTGGGTTGAATTAAACAGGATGCAAAATAATTTCAAAACACGCCCTCAAATAAAATGCGTGCCTGCTTTTTATGTGCCCAAAGCAGAAAAATAACATGCAGATAACATTAAACCTCCTAAACCAAGTATAAATCTAACATGCACTCGATTTTTTTAGCAAGAAAAATCAGCAAGGGCCTATTATGTGTTGGACAGTGGCGGCTGGTTTTCTGAAGTCAGCTTTGCCACAGTATAGCCGTGTAATGTGGAAGGCATACAAATGCAACAAAGCTCCTCTTTCTACTTCAACCACCAGTGTATGCACTTGTCATCGACGCAGTTATTGTTGGCAGTCGCTGCACATAGTTTTCACTAAACTACATGGAGTTAGTACATAGTGAGGAGGAGAGAGTGACCATAAGAGGGTAGCGAAGGCAAGCAAGAAAGCACAGCGAATTTTGCTTAACAGATGCATTTGAATGCCTTCCAAATCCACTGCTTGCTTGCTGTGCTCCCCGGCATATCCAGCATTCTTCAGTTTAAATGCAGCATCTTACACCATCAACTGCTTCCTCTCCATTGCGGACTCCCGGTAGCTAACTGCTGAGCCAAAGGAGCTCGCTGCAAAAACTAACTGCACAAAGATAGGATGGCGCCGGCAATTAGCGCACTGTCATAGAAGATGACGGAGGAACCGGTTGTGGCCATGCCCCAGATGTTAGACATCAAAATACAGCTCTCGCCATCTGGTAGTTGCACATGAAAGTAGGCTGTGCACAATAATTTGCTCATGCACGTGCAGCATTAGCATGTGCATCAGTACGTGCAACACAATTGCTTCTCAATTGGAATTTTTTTTCTCTCTCCAAATTTTGGACCGCCAAGTTGGGGGTGTGGCCCATGCATGGGTGTGATCCTCACTGGAGATTATACAGTACATCAAAGTAGATTATGTACACACGTTGTTAGCTGTTGTGTTTAAAAACATCACACATTGCACCAGCAACCTGTGTTGCAAAGCAGGAACGTGAAGCTTGGAATAGGCCTTTGTCCTGCAGTATGCTTGATTAGGCTATAATGCTGCCGCCAAGTTGGGGGTGTGGCCCATGCATGGGTGTGATCCTCACTGGAGATTATACAGTACATCAAAGTAGATTATGTACACACGTTGTTAGCTATTGTGTTTAAAAACATCACACATTGCACCAGCAACCTGTGTTGCAAAGCAGGAACGTGAAGCTTGGAATAGGCCTTTGTCCTGCAGTATGCTTGATTAGGCTATAATGCTATGCTTCCCAATATTCACACCACATGAGAAGCTCTTTCTGCTGTGTGGTCATGCATCATGCATCATCCTTTGAAGGCATTTTTACCTGTTGTATCACCCCGGTATGTCAAGTTACAGCATTGTCTCCAGTGCAGCGAGGGCACAAGTAGATAGTATAAGAGCATCTGCTGCCAGAGCCATTTGAAGAATTTAGCTATGAATTCACTTTATGCAAAACATTGGTGCTAAGGTTATTACATTAACTTTGTTTTGGTAAGAGTCATGGAGGCCTTGCAATCTCTCTCATGGTTGCTTGTGCAGTATGCAAGGTTGCTCAAGACATTGGCATAACACCTATACTAGTAGTTTGTTTATAATTTCATGAGTGACGTTCATAGCATGTTGTGCACTGTGTACAGGGCCCCCAGTGCAGCCACTGTGAACCTTTCTACGTGGGTAACCCTGCCAAGGGAGGCCGCTGTGTGCCATGCCTTGAGTACTGCAACCAACATACAAATATCTGTGTTGAAGCAGGGCAATTAGACTTCAATGAATCTGCCGGCAACCTTTCACCTGCTGAATTCCTGGAGGTAAGTTTTCTATGGTATTAGTTTCCTGGCTATATCATGAGGCACAAGCACTTGCATGTGGAATTCTCTTTGGAAAGTATAAAGTCGAGCTGTGTCATTGTTGCATAGGCTCTGATGGAAGCACTTTGCGAGTTTGCAAAATTGTACCATGGACTGAACAATGATACATTGTGCCATATAGTATATTTCTCATGCAGTTGCTACACCAAGCTTGCATGTTCGAAAGTACAAAAACATAAGCCACCAATTTATTTGAACAGCTTATTATTTCATGTCTAAAACTAGAATTCTGAGCATTAGTTATTGAAATGATGAGACAAGCATTTTTTTCCATTTGGACATTTTTGCCAAACCCTTTAGGGTGCCCATTAGGGTGCCCACGTTTAACATCTGTATGCCGGAGCACTCAGTCATGGTGCAGGTGTATGATAGTCTCAGAAGTCTTTGAAGATCTTTTTGAAGATCACTAAAAGGAGCTAACTTCTGGTCTACTCAACACTTTGACCTCGTAAGCATCTCAAACATCTTGAGTTGCAGCAGCACTCTCAAAGCAAAAGTCAGGCCAAATTGACACTTTAACATTGCAAAACAATAAATGTATCATTTTCACCTAATTGCATGCAAGGCTTCAGAAAGTTTTTAAAAAATGCAAAAGCACTAATTTTTTGTCACACTTTGAATTCCAGAGCTTGGTCTCTTAGATGTAAACCTGTTGACAAACATTTTTGGAATGTGGAAACTGCAAAAAAGTTTAAATGCACTGCGGCCTGAGCTTACAGCCTGCACTTTAGTGGTGCATTCTGCATTGCAGGGTCAAGGCATCTGCTAATCCTAGGCTGTAGCTTAGGTCGTCAAGTACTACTTGAGTTCACTCATCCCCTTCCGGGGTGCCCTGATACCTGTGCCACACGGGCGAGGTTAACGCCATTAAAAGTTTAAGACCTTAAGTTTCTTAATGCCATTATATTTTGATCACTGCTACACGCGCATACTTAATGACATTAAGCGTTGCGATGGCGATAGCTGCAGTGAAACGGTTAAGTTTGCTTGCCAATCGTATAACAATAAAAAACAGTTATCTAGGGAGCAGATGTTTAAGAAATGGCGTCAGAAACATTAATCGGTGTATTGTATGTAGTTTACTTCAGGAATTTCATTGCTGCACCTAGCCGTAAGCTGTTTGAAGCCAAAGCTAGCTCGACAGCCAATTGATAGCGTAGCCAAAGCATTGAAGTTGGAAAAATAGCGCTCACAGCTTCAAAGCTCTCAAGCAGCGATGCTAAAGAATTTGACCATGTGCTCCAGTTTGTTCTGGTATATGTGCTTCTTCGAGTCAAGCATTGTCGAGAAATTCGAAGGCTTCAGTATGAGGCCAACAAGGCAAGGAGTCGCTGCAGTGCAATCGAACAGCTTCTCCTGGCTAACGCGCTCACGACTAGTGCTCTAGCCGTGAGTAGCAGCAAGATCACCTGCTGATCTCTACGAAAATACAGAGCTCCTTTTAAAAAAGTGAAGAATATATTAGTTGTTTTTATCTACAAGTTTGCTTAATAACATGAGAATATGGTCACTACGGCCATGGCAGGGACATTGTAAACGAGAGTACGCATTCGACGGCCAAGTCAGTTGTAATAATTGTGAGAAAACACTACTCCATGAGAAAGAGCAATTTTTTTAAAGAAAGTGAAGAATATATTAATTGTTCCTCACTAATAATCCGTTTAGTCTCGTCAGAATGTGGAGACATTGGGATCGAGAGTACGCATTTGACGGCAAAGTGAGTTACGAGAATACACTATATTGCGAATCGCATTAAGCTTTAATGCCATTAAGCATGTCCATGTGGCACCCCGCAAATGACATTAATATTTAAGGCATTAGCCAGTTAATGTCATTTTCTGTGCCCGTATGGCAGGGGTATGAGTTCATATATACTGAAAACTTTTGTGGGCAGATGTGCATTTTCTACCAACAAGCATCAGGTCAAACATAAACATATGGCGTACAGTAGGTGTGAAGCCGGTTTGCACAGATATGGTATGAAAGTATTCACACACATGAACTTATGCACTATGTACTAACAGAGCACCTGAGGGGGGCTCACAATGGCGTACACTTTGCAAATGAAGTTAAATGCTAGTGGATTAAGGTCACTGAGAGCATGAACCCATAGAATAAAACAAAAACCACAGTGCAAGCTTAGATTTTTAAGGCACTAAAAATAGAAATTGTGGCTGCCACCATTCGAGTCCAAGTGAACAGTTCGTATTAAAGTCAAATTTTAAAAAAAATGATAATCATAACATGCTGCAAAAGAGTGTGTGCAGCTTGAACAGAACAAATGTACAAAAAGAAAGAAGGTGAGTTGAGAAAAATAAAAGAAACACAGTGACAATGGTTGCCAGGGGCTTAGCCAAGGGGGGGATTTTATGGAACTTCAGCTCCCCCCCCCCTCCCCCGAAGTTTCTTTGTGCTGTCATGCACCGCCGACCAAAGCAACTCCCAGTGCCGGAAATCATTTTGGATTTTGTGGACAATGTCTTTTTCACATTCTAAAAGACATTTTGGCACGAGCATTGCTAATTTGGGCTGAATTTCGTGGCAACGCTCATGCACCTGGGTTCACATAATGCAAGGAGCCCCATCTGAGCACAGTTTCAAGGGCATTTTGATGGCGAGCGGGCTCGTCACGACATCTTTGGTGGCCACAGAATCTACGGAGTGCATGGATTTCAATTCTGGAACTTTATGGATATAAAGTTCTCATAAACGTTTGATGCGAGAGGTGCATTAACATTTCCAAAGTCAGGCTTTAGATATTCGATTCCAGAACTTTGTGAGTTTAATGTTGTTATAAACATTTGATGCCAGAGGTGCATTGACTTCTCTAAAGTTGTACATTGGACCAAACAACGAGACAACCAAAGCAACACACTATCACACAAGTTGACAAAGCACGCAGCGAGGTCCGTTGAGACAAAGTGTTGTGGTAGTTCGTTTGTGCTGTCATGTCACAGAAAAGAATATCAACATTTTTTTTTTCATCTGCGCCAAAGCATCCATGTCAAGACAGTAAAGCCAGCAAAAGTAATGACGTTCTTATTTATTTTTTCTACCTTGACTTTTATTCGTGAGTTGTGGGAGATATGTGGGGTTCTCACACCGTACTCTTGGGACAAAGGAACGACAACACAGTAGTGCAAACAATCACAAGGGCATTTATTGCACCTTTCATATATCAATGCCTGCTAGCCGAGTTGCTATCCACAAAACATGCCGATGGGCGTGCGACAAATCTAGAAGTCCGACTCACCGCGACCGGAAGCGAGCGAATATGTTCGCCCCATGCTGGATCCCAACGCCTGGTCATTCGCGTGTACGGTCACGCGAATCATGGCGCGTTTGAAGGCGGCCACGCGAGGCGGTCTCGCAGAAGCATGGGTCGCCGCGCGCGTGGGATGTCCACGCTGTTCGTCGACCCGCCGGGAAAGAACCAGCCCGTTCTGCCCTGCGCCCCCAAGTAACCCTGCCGTGAGGCGGCGATAGCAGCGCAACAGTCGCGCCATCTCTCGCACTGCGCCCCAACCACATCGACTGCCGCAAGCATCACGCGGCGAAGCCGGATTACAGGAGACGCGCTATGCGGAAAAAACAGGGGACGCGCGAGAGTCGCGCATCCCCACATCCCCCCAACCTTAAATCACTGCATATTCCGGCGAAACATGTCACTCAGCCTCACATCAACACGTGCTTCGCGAACAAGATAGTACGTGCAACAGTGGCCGCGCCGAAGAAATGTCCACACGCTGTCCATAGCATGCGAGCCGACTGTCCTTGGGTACACCGCTGGCGTCCACCGGTCACAGCAGCAGCTTTGCAGACTCGACGGCACGGTTCCAGGCCAGGACTCCGGAAACGGCGACGCAGTAGTCGGAACGAGCAAGTGTCGCTCGCGCCGACGCGCCTTGCCGGCAAGAGCTGCCGTAGCTGTCGGTGACCGCCGGCTCTTTTGTCCGCCGCCGAGGGTTGTGAGCTGGATACAGGAGGCCGCCGAAGTCGCTGCGCCGAACTGGCCACAGCATCACCATCGCCCGGGGTGACTCGATCGTAGTCCGGGGCAACAGCGCAGACGATGTGCAGGTGACAGCAAGCCAGGGGTGACTCCAATCACGCTGCGTACACTCAACACACTCGGCAAACACTGAAGTAGTGCAAGGGAGAGGAATTCTGCATGCGCATCGCCCACGTGGTACGATGTTCAACTCGGCTAGCAAAAGATCGGGCAGCTACTCAGATGTTAAGTACACGTGAACGAAGCTCGCTTTCTTGAGTCGAACGAGTAATTTCAATTCGTGCAAGGCTAACTAGAATGAGGGACGCAAAGTGCAACACCTCAACGCCACGGTCCACTGGGTTGTGTCCCTCCACGTGCGACAGGCAGCTTCGTAAAGCATTAGGCCTAAAGCGTCGCTACCCTGATAACAACCGGCATCCACAGACAACACCCAAAATGAGTGCAAAACAGGCAGCCGCGAGGAGACATCAGCTGCGTGAGGTGGTCCTACTCCACTCGGTGCACACAGAATCCGAGTCGACGGCGCCCACCGTCCCAGATGTTGTCAGAGCGCCCGGTGCCAGGCCGCAATACCAGTCAGCCCGTAGTGGCACCCGTGGCCCGCGGCCACCCGGCTCCCAGAGCCGCGACTTCATCCGAGTCAAAAAGATAGAAGAAGCTATTTACATAAGAAATTCGGACCACCCACGAGGCTTCCGTACTCACTCGCTTCAGGCCTGCCAATATGCTCCGCGGGCACTATGCCATGCTCTCCCAGGATGCGGACCACGTGGCTCTCGTACCGACGAATGTCATAAAAAAAAAACACTTGCGAAAAGGCTTAGCATGTTGACATGTTCAAACACACTACAGCCACCATCACCTCGCTCAAGAAAGCACGCCGCCAATGCTAGCGATCAAAATTCACGCTAGGCCTACGCTTCGGTTCAAACAAAGGTCTCGAACGAAGCAAAACTGTTAAAACTATCGTCCGATGCCCCAAGAGCCCCACGTTGGGCGCCAGATGTGGGAGATATGTGAGGTTCTCACACCGTACTCTTGGGACAGAGGAACGACAACACAGTAGTGCAAACAATCACAAGGGCATTTATTGCACCTTTCATAGATCAATGCCTGCTAGCCGAGTTGCTATCCACAAAACATGCCGATGGGCGCACAACAAATCTAGAAGTCCGACTCACCGCGACCGGAAGCGAGCGAATATGTTCGCCTCATGCTGGATCCCAACGCCTGGTCATTCGCGTGTACGGTCACGCGAATCGTGGCGCATTCGAAGGCGGCCACGCGAGGCGGTCTCGCAGAAGCATGGGTTGCCGCGCGCATGGGATGTCCACGCTGTTCGTCGAGCCGCCGGGAAAGAGCCAGCCCGTTCTGCCCTGCGCCCCCAAGTAACCCTGCCGTGAGGCGGCGATAGCAGCGCAACAGTCGCGCCATCTCTCGCACTGCGCCCCAACCACATCGACTGCCGCAAGCATCACGCGGCGAAGCCGGATTACAGGAGACGCACTATGCGGGAAAAACAGGGGACGCGCGAGAGTCGCGCATCCCCATAGAGTACACATTGAGCCTCTTCAGTTTTCTTGTTTTCGCTACCCGTGGGCTTCCAGAGCCAACTAGAATGCATGCGTTTTTCTCGTGTTGCCCCGACCACCGCGCAGCGCACTTCGGTGGGTGTTTTTCTCTGGTCGAGTGGATTTTGGCCTGGCAGAGTTTTGGATGCTTTCTGGCTAGCAGATGAGAAAAAGAAACTGGTCGCTCGCTGCCATCACTGTGGGGACTCAACAGATTGCAACGCGTTCGCTTGAGGGCATCACCTTCATTTCAATGTTATCGCAACCTCTCCGGAAAGTCTCGCCGGTGTAGGATGCTGAGCAGCATGTGTATGGTTCGCAGTGGACCAAGTGTCTCACGTTTTCTTCGATATTCTTTCGGTAGCCACATTAGGTGCCCAAAGTAGGCATTCGATTGTGAGCAACATGTTTTTCTTTGCATGTTGTCATTTTGGTGCCCACGCCCCACAAAAGAAAAAAAAAAACGTGGTGTAGCGAATAGTCACATGGTGAAACTTCGATTTTGTTACTTCTTCTTCTTTTGCGGAAAGTAATGGACGGCATGGGGGGGGGGGTTCTTTTGTTGTCAGATACTGTTATTATGTTATTGCGATAGCACTTACATGGAACAGAGCAGGCGCGTTCCTGCCATCACTGTAATGTTGTATATAAAGCCCAAGGGTGATAACATCGTCACCGCGCATCGCATGCTGTAAGTGCGAGTGAAAGCATGGGGGTAGGGGGAATGGGTTAGGCGACGATGGTGGCTCAGTCTTGTGTACGCAAGGGAGAAAAGCGGGGAGGAAGCTCGCTGCCTTTCGTCACGCACAATGCATTGGGGGGGAGGGGGATGGAGGGAGGTGGGCAGGCCTTATGATTCTGTGATCTATGAGTCTGTGATTGCGCAACATGGTTATTTGCCTTACTTGAAGCATTATGTACAGTGTCTTTTGCTTAGATACTAGATAGATTTATTGAAGACTGATACGTATATTTAAATATTTTCTTGCGAGGTTTTGTGTAATACAGTCGAACCCACTTATAATGGTATCGGTTTTAACAATATATCGGTAATAACAATGAGATGCTACTGCACCATCAACTTTTGTATGTTTTTCATGGGGAAATAACCCGCTTACTACAATGCCCCGATGCCGCATTATTGGTTATAATGATGAAGTCTGGCTGCTGGGTGTCCGAACCAAAAGGTAGTGAAATCCTTGAAAAGAAAAAAAGAAAACGAGAAATTCGAGCTGCTGCACGACGGGCCGCTACTCCAACAGCCACCGCAGGCTCATTTTTCAGCCATCTCCGCGCGGCTCTCTCCCGTCGCCCTTCCACCCCTTGTTGGAATCTCAGCGCTGACGCCCGTTATTGCAGTCGCACCGCTGGCACGAGTTGTTGCAAATGGTTCGCAAGCCCCAAGGGTAGCGTTGGCCTGGCGGCCTGGGGCACAACTGGAAGCATCCGAAGGTCCTGGCAAAGCATGAGTCAACTGCTAACAGAACAACTTGTTTTGTTCTAGCATCGCAAAAGAGCGGCCGGTCAGGTCGACCGAAGTGGAGAGACGGGAGAGCACGCTTCTCGACGGAAGAATTCGGAGCCTCTCTCCTGGTGTCTGGGGGCAGCTGCTCTTATACTCTCGGAGTTGAGGGCAAGAGGGAACGTCACGGGACGAGACCACGTGACAGCGGGCACGGACAAGCTGAGAGACATGTTGAGACGAGTGTAGTGACGCATCAGCCGGGCCGGCGCCGGTCAGACCTCCTCGCTTCACACTTGGGGAGCTCCTCTCCCCGGCTGCCGCACTTTGACAAGCGTGGGCACACACACACACACGCACACGATGACACGTGGCACTGAACATGCCTGGGCGCGCTTGGCGGGGATGCATTGCGGCCGCTCCGAACGGGCCAAAATGTCCGCCGCTTTGAACAAAGCCCCGGCGTCCGTTGCATCCGCGCTGGCTATATTGCGCGTCGTAGGCGAAACGTAACAGACCGCCCCGCCGGGGGAAGGAGATCCCAATGGTCAGGGGACTGCATCCGCTGTCCGGAGGGATGTCGCTCGATGATACTCATAACCGAAGTCGGTCGTCCCTCGGCGTTTCTTGAGCGCAGCGCACCGAGAAGGCCTCGTTCTCACGTTCAGGTTCACACAGGACACTGCAAAGTGACTTCGGGAGAGTTACCATTTTTCTCTTGTTCCCAGCAAGCGTTAGAACTACGCCGAAACTCAACCACTCAGTCAGCAAGCACGGCACAACCCTCACCAAGCCCTGCCAGGCTCTTTCCCCTTTTATACTACTTCCTATTTTCTTACAGTAGTCTAGCAGCACTCAGAACGCGTCCACAAATTGGAAAATTGCACTAGAAAGCACGTCATCACTTTGAAACACTAAACAAAAGCAATATGCTAAACATCCTGCCTCAGGAAGAAAAACATCAGTAACAAACAATTTTGAGGCTTATTCCTACGTTAGGGGCTTCAACTTAAGCCATCGGCGTTACCGTTGAGACTCCCCTTTTTGTAACGCACCTCAAAGAAATATTGTTGCAAAGCGAGGCTCCAGCACAGGAGGCGGCCATTTTTGGGAGAGATGGTCTGCAGCCATTGGAGAGGGCAGTGATCCGTCTCAATGATAAACCTCGAACCGGCTAGGTAGCATGACAATTTCTGAACGGCCCACACGAGACACGCACACTCTTTCTCGGTGGCGCTGTACACCTGCTCACGACTGGTCAGCTTACGACTAGCATACAGGACGGGGTGTTCCACTTCTCCATTTTCCCATTAACACAGTACAACGCCCATGCCTCGCTCACTAGCATCGCATTGAACAACGAACCCTTTTGTGTAGTCTGGCGATCGTAGCACAGGCTGGCTTGATAGGGCGCTCTTTAGGGCGCTAAAAGCTCTTTCCTTTGTCTCGTCCCAGACGACTGTTTGCGGCTCTGTCTTTCTTAGAGCATCCGTCAGGGGAGCCGCGATATCAGAGTACCTGGGGATGTATCTCTGATAGTAGCCGGCGACACCTAAGAACGACCGAATATCGGTCTTCATGCGCGGTTGCGGGAAGTCTCGCACAGCAGCCACCTTTATTTCAGAGGGGCGGCGACGACCCCGACCAATCACGTGACCGAGGTAGACAACCTCGGCCTGTGCTAACTGGCACTTGGGAGCCTTGAATGTCAAGCCCGCTTCGCGCAGGCGGGTTAGCGCTGCCCGCAAGTGTGCCATATGCTCAGACCAGGATGCGGAGAATATCGCTACGTCGTCTAAATACGGTAAAGCGAATTCTTGCTGTCCCCGCAACACTTTATCCATGAGGCTTGAAAAACAGTATGGCGCGTTCTTCAAACCAAAACTCAACACTTTAGGACGGAATGTTCCCATTGGTGAAATGAACGCCACATACCTACTAGCCTCTTCTGTAAGTGGAACCTGCCAATAACCCCTGACAAGATCTAGGGTGAAAATAAATTGAGCGCAACTAACTTTCTCAAGGCGCTCCTCCTCGATGTTAGGGATCGGATAAATTTGATCCTTAGTTATGGAATTTAGCCTGCGGTAGTCGACACAAGGACGAGGTTCCTTGCCCGGTACCTCAACTAAAATTAAAGGGGAGGTATAATCACTCTCACCCGCCTCAATAACACCGAGCTGTAGCATTTTCTTTACCTCAGCCTCCATAATATCGTGCTGGCGGGGTGACACCCGGTACGCCTTGGATCGTACTGGCTCTGGGGAGGTAAGTTCTATATCATGAGTAAGGACAGAAGTCCTACCAGGCCTCTCAGAGAACTGACCTTGAAACTCTTGTAAGAGCTGGTGTAGTTCGGTTTTCTGCTCAGGCGACAGCGGTGCTTTACTGATTAAGTCACTAATGACTTGATCGGTGTCTTCCCTGTTCGTCACTGAGCCTAGTCCCGGAAGCTCGACCGGAAGCTCTTTGGGAGCGTTTACCATCATACACACTACTGCTTCCCGTTGCTTATAGGGTTTGAGCAGATTACAGTGGTAAACTTGCTGTGCTTTCCGTTTTCCTGGCAGACTGACCACGTAGTTGACATCCGACAGTTTTTGAACAATCCGTGCTGGGCCCTCCCACTGCACGTCGAGTTTGTTTTTTAGCGATGTGCGCAATATCATCACCTCATTGCCCACCTCAAAACGACGGGCCCTGGCTGTCCGATCATTATAAACCTTGGCCCTCTGCTGGGCCTTTGCCATTGCTTCACCTGACAACTCCTGTGCCCTTCTTAAGCGTTCGAGGAGCTTAAGCACGTACTCCACCACGACTGGGTCGTCGCCCCTGCCTTCCCACGATTCTCGAAGCATGCGAAGCGGAGACCGCAGCGAGCGATCGTACACCAGCTCAGCTGGCGAAAACCCCGTAGCCGCATGCGGCGCAGCCCGTAATGCAAACATCGCCCCAGGCAGACACAGCTCCCAGTCAGTTTGATGTTCAAAACACAATGCTCTCAACACGCGCTTCATGACGGAGTGAAGCTTCTCAACGGAATTCGACTGGGGGTGGTACACTGAGCTGTGTAACAGCTTTACCCCGCACCTTTCGAGAAAGGCCGTCGTCAAAGCGCTAGTAAACACTGTGCCCTGATCTGATTGGATTTCCGCAGGAAAACCAACTCGCGCAAATATGGACAGTAGTGCATTGACTATCTCAACTGAGCTGAGTTCTTTAAGCGGCACTGCTTCAGGGAACTTTGTCGCTGGGCAGATCACAGTCAAAATGTGCCTGTACCCCGTGGCTGTTACCGGCAGAGGTCCCACTGTATCAATAACGAGCCGTCTAAAAGGCTCCGTAATGATAGGTACCAACTTCAACGGCGCCCTCGATTTGTCCCCTGGTTTGCCCACCCGCTGACAGGTGTCACATGTCCGCACAAAGTGGTCTGCGTCCTGAAAACACCCTGGCCAAGAGTACTCTTGCAAGAGCCGGTCCTTAGTTTTCTTAACTCCTAGGTGTCCGAACCACGAACCCCCATGCGACAAGCGCAACAGATCCTGACGATAGCATTGAGGCACGATCAGCTGATCGAACTCCACTCCCCTGCGGTCTAGATACTTCCGGTACAGGACCCCACAACCGCACTACGTGTGTCCCCCCTTGCTCTCATGGGTGTGAACTTCGGCCTCTCAAACTTGGAGCCAAATTCACCCTTTTGACCGTCCTTAGCTCCGCGAGCCCGACGCGTCACAAACTCCTCGGCTAGCTCAGCGGCTCTAGCCACCGTACTAACGTCTGGCCTATCTAAGACCCAGTACCGCACATTCTCAGGTAACCGACTATAAAACTGTTCCAGCCCGAAACACTGCAGAACTTTCTCGTGGTCACCAAATGCTTTCTCTTCTTTGAGCCACTCCTGCATGTTTGACATTAGCCTGTAGGCAAACTCTGTATATGACTCACTTTTGCCTTTCTCATTTTCTCGAAACTTCCGACGGAACGCCTCCGCTGACAGCCTGTACTTTTTTAGCAGACTCGATTTCACTTGGTCGAAATCGTCTGCCTCCTCTCTATTCAAGCGAGCGACTACGTCAGCCGCCTCGCCGGGTAACAAAGTGAGCAAGCGCTGTGGCCACGTTTCCCGAGAGAACCCCTGCTTCTCGCACATTCGCTCAAAGTTAACCAGGAACAAACCAATGTCCTCTTCAAGCTTAAACGGCCGCATTAGGTCAGTCATTTTGAACAATACTCGTTCTCCTGCACCGTGTGCCTGACTTCCATTACGAGCGCATTCTATCTCCACCTCGAGACACTTCATTTCCAAAGCGTGTTGACGGTCGCGCTCTTCTTTTTCTTTCTCTTTTTGTTCTTTTCGTTCACGCTCATCTTTCTCTTTCTGTTCTTTAAGTTCACGCTCCTGTCTTTTTGCCCTCTCCTCAATGGTCTCAAGGCATTCCGACAGCTCGTCATCCTCAGCTTCTAACTCAAGAATAGCCCTTAGCAGTTCTGGTTTTCTGAGTTTGTCTGAGACATCCAGACCCAACTCTCTTGCAAGCTCCAGCAGTTTCCGTTTGCGCAACGACTTCAAATCCATGGCTGCTCTGAATGCTGCTTTCTCTACTGCCTACTATTGTCTTGCCGCAAACTAACCCGGCAGCAACGATAACCACAATAACCAGCTCTGTTTCTGACGCTAACAAAAGCCTGGCAAAACTCAGAAGAAGAAAGTCCCGCACTCACCAAACCTCGCAGCCAAGAATTCAGCGCAGTCGTTCCGCTGCAGGCAACCAGTCATCACACAGGGCTCGTTGCACTGCTCCCAGATGGTCGTTGTGCTGCTCAGCATACAGTCAACCGCATATCTTCGCTGCTGGCCTCCGTTGTCGCGATCTCACCACTGGCAACCAGCTGTTGGAATCTCAGCACTGACGCCCGTTATTGCAGTCGCACCGCTGGCACGAGTTGTTCCAAATGGGTCGCAAGCCCCAAGGGTAGCGTTGGCCTGGCGGCCTGGGGCACAACTGGAAGCATCCGAAGATCCTGGCAAAGCATGAGTCAACTGCTAACAGAACAACTTGTTTATTCTAGCATCGCAAAAGAGCGGCTGGTCAGGTCGACCGAAGTGGAGAGACGGGAGAGCACCCTTCTCCACGGAAGAATTCAGAGCCTCTCTCCTGGTGTCTGGGGGCAGCTGCTCTTATACTCTCGGAGTTGAGGGCAAGAGGGAACGTCACGGGACGAGACCACGTGACAGCGAGCACGGACAAGCTGAGAGACATGTTTAGATGAGTGTAGTGACGCATCAGCCGGGCCGGCGCCGGTCAGACCTCCTCGCTTCACACTTGGGGAGCTCCTCTCCCCGGCTGCCGCGCTTTGACAAGCATGGGCACACACACACACACGCACACGAAGACACGTGGCACTGAACATGCCTGGGCGCACTTGGCGGGGATGCGTTGCGGCCGCTCCGAACGGGCCAAAATGTCCGCCGCTTTGAACAAAGCCCCGGCGTCCGTTGCATCCGCGCTGGCTATACCGCGTGTCGTAGGCAAAACGTAACACCCTCCAAACACGAATAGACCGCGCCAACTGCGCTGCTTGCAGATTGCTCGTATGTTGCTCATTGGTTCCTCGTTCAGCACAGTTCTGCAAATAGCTTAATCACTTGCATTCGTCTTTGTTGGTTGCGTCGAAATTGTTGCTGGCCACACAGTTTCTCAGCCTCGCTTGACTCGCTGCCGAAACGGAAGATGGCTGATCCGCATGCTGATCATCGGCAATGCACAACATTCCCAATGAAAAGAAAGCACACGGCTATAGACTTGGGAACATAATGCTTCTAACCAATGATGCGATCGTTACGAAGGTGCTTGCATCAGATAGTGATGGCAACGACGGCAGCGATGACGCGGTAGGGCAGGCTGCCTCAACATTGTCCTCACAGGAGGCCCTGCAGATGATTCACTCCCTCCAGGGATTCGTTTTCACGAGAAACCTTCCGCTGCACTACGTCGAGCACCTGGATGCATTGGAGAAGGATGACGGCAAGCTTCGCAAAAAGCATCCAAGGCTGATGGACATAGGCTTTTCTCGTGCAAGCCAGTTAGAAGTAAGTGGTGAGATGCTTGTGGCAATCTCCCCACAGCGTTTCTTCTGGTTGTCTCAAGTGGACAGGCTGCCACGGCAGCCTTCTCGCAATTTTTAAAAGGCCCCTTTCGGAGCCGCCAAAGCGATGCCTCGGCAATGCTCGCAAATCGCTTGCCACCCGTGATGCCCCTTTGCAGTGGTTATAGCAGTGCCATTCTTTAACGCTGACAGCCGCGGCTTGTTTCACGCGATAGGAGTGCCCAGGAAACAGTTAAACGAGTAAACACAATCAGAAGCCGGATGAAGGAAGTTGGTGGGGAGGGGAACTGGCCTCCCCGCCATTATAGTTTTCTCACATCAGCTCTGCCATCCACCTATTTTGATTTTTTCATGCAACCCGGTTATAGCAGTTATCGGTTATAACAATGGAATTTTTGTGGCACTTGAATATTGTTATACGTTGGTTCGACTGTACATGCAGTGAACTTTGTTTCCAGTGACACTTTTTTCCCTTTATCAAGCTGTAGCTTCGCATTTGTATATTCCACTGTATCTTCACATTTCTGGTGTATATTTTGCAGAACTCCTGCTTTCTATATGTGCTCTCAGTTGCGACTATAACTTCGGTGCAATTGTACTCAAAATACACGACCAGTGACAGCTGCTCCTGCGCTTTACACCGGAACGAAGAGCAGCGTCAATTAGATTTTTCCCTGGCCGTTGCATATGTACAAAAATGTAAACAAGGTTCTTGAATGACAAAGTTTCATTAAAATATTTGTCCTCAACTTGTTCATTTCATGGCTTTTACGTTTTTCATATCAGTGGCATGCACTGCTTTGCTTCAGACTGATATAGTTGTAAAGTTCCTGTGATATTTTCTTTACTTATTAAATAGACAAAAAATATGGAAGCATTGATATGTCATTTCTGGCACAATTTTTGGGACATACAGATATATTCTTTTTTTTAATGAAAAAATACATCTTTTACTTGTCTTGACTGTGCATAGCGTTCAAGAATTAATTTACAGCATCTTTAGCAATGGCAATGCACTTATTGTTTATGTATTTGATCCCTCGACAAATTCTATAAGGAGGAGGCCAAGCTGCAACGTGAGCCCCCCTCCCCCCCCCAAAAAAAAAAAAAATTTCTGGCTACGCCACTGATGGTTGCAAAATTAAATGGCACGAACAAGTTGTGCCAAGAGGAGCACACTGTAGTGGCATGCATTGTTGTGTTTGAGGCCAAGTAAAATGGAGAAATTCAACATTGTGTAGCAGTTTCTTCCATTGCTGAATTAAGCTCCAAGAGTTCCACTAGAGTAACTTACCAGTTTACTATGGCTTCACGGTAGACTGTTTGTTCTTCTAATGAAGTGCACCCACTTCAGGTTTCATTGTAGGTACTTAAAAAGGAATCGAATGACCGGGCGATATTGTTGTTTGTACGAAAGAGATAATAAAGGCAATGAATGTACTGCAGTGCAGCACTATCATCCTAGCACTTCACTTTGTGGAGGCTGGCACTTGAAACTGTTATTTAGTCTCTAGGTGATTAGAAACGGATCTGAGCTTTTATTAGTTTACAGTGGCAGCCAAGTCAGCGAAGTGATACTTGCACTATAGTGCAAAACTGGTTTCTAAAACCAGCATAAAAAACTAAATGTAGCAGGGTGTGAAAATGTCAGTTTTTTAGACCGAATTGGATGTAAATCGAGCAGTGACAGAGATAAATGAAATCGAAAATTGTTTAGATGTTTGCAAATAATGTGCAGCCTTCTCACCATTATTATCAAACACTTTTCACATCATGCTATTTACAACAATAAAATGTTTGTCATTACACTGCACATTATAAAGCATGCTTTATTAAAAGCACAAAGGAGGCATTAGGAAATACTAAGCAGATTGTTTGCAAACTCAGGACTCTTCAGGAGCATATCCGGTCATGCATTATCATATAACATTCTTAAGGTAACCTTGTGGGCCAATTAATATCTGTGTATACCTTCGCTACCCAACCAGATGTGTGTGTTGTCTGCAGGGATGGCAGAGGAAAAAAAAAAGCTCTTTTTCTCAAGTTTGAATGGTTGCAACCGGTGGTGCCACTTTTCTATAATGTATGTTGCAATGAAGCATATTCCGGTTTTATTAGATGAAAAGACACAGGTGCTATATCTACAAATAGCACCAAGCAATAAATACCCATTGCTGAATGCCATGTATAATATAACATTTTATTGCGAGTGATCGTGTTTAGCTGAAAAAGTCTGGCTGACTGAGCAACACGGTGTGCTCTAGTGTGTGATCTCTTTGTGGATGGAATAAAAGTTATTGCATTCTTGCTTCAATTTAATGCTTGATTGTGTACGAGTCGACAACATAAAGTATTTGAAAAATATTTCAATTTTCGAATAGTGACTATTTGATTCAAAGACCAAATGAAATAAGACAATATTCAATTCATTATTCGAAAGTTTCAAGTATTCACACACCCCAGAACGTAGTTGCAGTTGAATGCCTCTATAACGAACACCTTTACGAAGTGACCTGTATAATGAAGGACTGGTTATGTCCCAGCAGAATTCCTATATTTCATATGCATTGTGAACGCCTCTACAATGAAGACCACTACAATGAATTGCCCTGTACAGCGAAGGAATTTAGCCATCCTGGCAGCTGATTTGTTGCTTTATAACAAACTTTAAGTATACTGACACCACTGAGCAGTGTTCTGTGCTAACGGCAGTACTAGCAACACGCTTGATGAATGTGCCACTGCTCCAGAAAGTCCTGCTACGTATGCTGGTTGTTGTAACACAGCAGTGTGCACAATGGCTGACGAATACGTCGCCATAATGACGTCGTGATGGTGTGATTTTAACAGACAACTGATGACGACTTCAAAGATATCTTAGGAGGGGAAAGGACGAAAGTTGGCAACGGAGGCGATTGTCATATTCACTAATCTGCAGCTTTACCTTGCGTTTCTCCCACGTTTTGCCACAGAGCATGCCTTGATCCAAGATCTAATAAGGCTGGCTGCAATTACGCATCTTGTCAAGCTATGTGTGCAGAAAATATTACGGACTTATTTCATAAAGTCTCTCTAAAGTTCAAGTTAAAGAAACGTTTTGTTGCCTGCTGTATTGCGAGCGACACGGCACATAATCTTTACAAAAAAAGTTATCTGTATTACGAAGGATTTTGCAGCTCCTAAGCACTTCATTATAAAGGCATTTGACTGTACCATGTTTTGTGTTAGTTTACACAGCTAGGCCTCCTGCATGACCTTTAAAAAAGAACTGACTGTGCATCTTGCCATTACCCTTGACCTACTGCACTCATGCAACAATAATGCTGTAGTTCTGTCACTTTGTTTCAGTAGCTTGAGGTAGCTTAAGTGTGCATATGTTTTCTTTTAGTTATGGTACATTGGTTGTATAACTATGGAAGAGGGCAGCAAGGGGGAATATCAAGCTCTACGATAATTTTTTTTATTTATGGGCACATTTTGAACAACTTGCATTACATATGTATTTTTACATGCAGATTTAAAATGTGCAATTTATTTTTCTGTGCTACAAGTGGTCTTTAATAAGAAATTTGTTTTTGTGTGAGCTAGTTTAGAAGTGAACTCTCTGTGAAAATTCTGGTCATTGTGAAAGAGACTGGTATATCAAAATAATGTTAAATGATCAGAGTTTGAACTGTTGCAATAAATGAATGTTCTGAAGTTATTTGGGCTGAAGTTGTAGCATGTGAAACATTTTTCAATAATAATCTATAATAGCATGCAGGACAAATGGTAACTTTTTGAAAATTTCTCTCGTATGTTCATATTTTAGGAGTACTTCACTCTCTTAGTCTATGTTTTTGTCGAAAATATAATGATTGTGTTAGGATAAGTAGAACCATAGATATTGTCACTCCAAAACTGTGACACCATCAGAAATGCTGTTTTGAGAAAACAAGGAAAGACATTTCACCACATGTCCATGGTAATCGTGGCAAGGGCTAAACTAATCAAGCATGATACAGGGGCACAACCAAGCAAAAATAAATCCTCTACACGAACCTGGAGCACAGGAGTAGGAAAATATCTTAGGGCATATTTTTGTCCCCAAAGTCTCTCCCTTTAAGTGTTATAACTTCTACTGAGTTTATTTCTGTACTGATAATTATGACATCATATATTTTAATAACATGAAAAATTATTTGTTCAGCTAAAATGTAGAAGCATCACTGTAATTTGCAATGTAAAAAAATTCCAAATTACAGCATTATTGTATCAAGTTTATACTTTGATATTTACACAATATTAAAACATAAGGTAAAGCAGGTAAAACATTCTTATACTTCAAAATTTTTAATTGCATCGATCCCTCAGCACTCAGCTAAAACTGCTGTGTTAAACTCTTCTTGAGCAGACAGCTTTTTTACCAATTATTGAGGATGAGCTCCTTGGTATTGTCAAGGGCCCTAGGTATTGCAGCTTTCTTCAAGTACACCTGTAAGATGGTGTCATATAGTAATGCTGGGCTCTCACTATTTGTTGTCACAGCAGTGGCAATGTGGTAGTCAGTAACAGGTATTACTTATGAGCCTATTGGTACAATGACTCGAGTACTGCACCCTTTAGTGCAAGGTATCTGGTGCTAAAATGTTGCATCTTATCCTGCTTGCCATCCTTGATGCACATTACATAATTTATTGGTTACTTCTACCACTAAATTATAAAGTGATGAGTAAACAAATTTAAATGGCTAATGACCAGCAAGCTTCACATTAAGATAATATGTCATAGTTATCCGTAGTCTCTTGTCTTTTTTCAGTCTCCTTCTATTTCTTTATCGATTTGCTTTTATTCATTCGATTTGTTATGTTCAACTCTCTGCATCTTTCTCTCTACAGTCGTTCAAGCAGATTGAGCATGGTCCACTGGAGTTAGCTGTGTGTCGTTTCTGCCAGAACAACACGATGGGTGCTCAGTGTGAGGAATGCGTCGAGGGCTACTTTGTTGTGGGCAAGGACATCGCTCGTGGCTGTCGACCGTGAGTAGTACCATGCCTGTTTTGTGCTTGTGCGGGGCTGTGTATATGTGTATATATTTTCTTAACATTAAAGCTCTCCTTACATTTTATTGCACATGTAGCTATTAGCCTAATAATCAATAGTTTGGTATTCACCCTGTAGACTGCCTTCATATTTACTTTCATTGCTGCTTTAAAGCCAGTGTGTGAGCTATTGCTCTTAACACAGAACTATCATCACATGCTGCGTCTTGTCCTCTGTGCTTCTTTTATTTGTCTATTTGCCTTTCTGTCATTTTATACTTTATTTTGTGTGTGTTTTAGAGCGCAGCTCTTTGGCGTCCGTTCCTGGGTTTCGCGTCGGCGTTGTCGTCGGCCTCGTAACCAGCTCCGCCCCCCTTTCATCCCCCCAGCGCTAGCAGCGACCGACTGATACCGCTGGATGCCGCTGACGCCGCTAGAGAGTCAAGATAACGTGACTGCATAGAACACCGTCGCCGCCATGCAGAAAGAGGAGGAAAGGGTCCCCCCCCCCCTGGTTCTTAGCGCTGCGGAAGCGAGGGTATCATATTGTTTGTGTCGGCATCGGCGGCGTTGTCCCTGAAACCAACTCCGCAGCTGGGGTTGACTCACTATCGGCGTCAGCGGCATCAGTCAGTCGCTGCTATCTCTTCCCTCCTCCCTTTATCGTGTTGTCCGCTTGCTGCACGCGCTTCTGCCCCCATCGTTTGCCGCTGGGTGTACACGCCGCCCCCCTCCCACCCCTTCCTGCGAGTCTCCGGTTGTCAAAGCGCCGGCTCGAACTTTGAAGTTGGCGAACTGTGCGCCGCAAAGTTGCCCAACGGCTTGCTGGTAGTAGCTGCCTACTTCGCCCCTACCGCACTCACGAAAGACGTCGTGCACTTCCTGCAACTCGCATTAACCGTCCATCGATCCACACCGATGTTAGTAGTGGGGGACTTTAATGTTGACATAAAGACAAACAGCAATTTCCTAACACTTATGCGGGAGAACATCCCGTTCCTCTCGCTCGTAACGCGTCCCACGGCTGTGACAACCTCGCGAGGCACTTGTATAGATCTCGTCTTTGAGAATCAAGCATTGGTGTACCAAGTCGAACATATATCAGTCTATTTCTCCGACCACAAAGCTTCCTTCATGACTGTCAAGAACTGTTAGTGGAGTCTTTGTTAAAGGAATACGTGTGAAAAATTAAAAAAAAATTCTGTGATAGCGCATACATGTGTTGCTCGATTTGTTTGCCTCAATCTATCGAAAAGGTGAAACAGCTTATTTGCTGCGCTCAAATTTCGCATTAGGAAGTAACGTAATCGTCGGTAATTTTTTTTCCCTCTTTTTCTATCTTCTACTGTGGATTTTTTAACGCTTTCATCTTCAACAACAATGAAAGCAAGTATTCAGGGAAAGCACGTACTGTATGTAAGGAACAATCCAAACCTCCACAAGTACTAGTTATCTTCAAGATGTTGGAAAAGGAACTAAGGAATATACAGGGTGTCCCACATAACTTGAGCCAAGATATTAAAAATGAAAGGTGCATTGGAAGCGAATTGAACCGAATGCATACTATTTGCAGTAGCCTATAGTAACTCAGACAATCTTTTGTTTTCCCCGTAACTCACTAATTAATTAAGCTTAATTACCCAACTTTTTAACTTTCGGCTGAGGACCCCAAGTATGAGACGTGGATTTGTAGAGCACCTTCAGAAACCACCAATCGAGTTGTTTCCTTTACGGTACGTCTCACGTAGTAACTTTTGGTAAACTTTTTTGTAAACTTTTTTGTACAAAACTCGTAACATGCATTGCATATCTAACTGCAAGTGCAGGCAGCATAGCTTCTTTTCCCTGCACTGACACTTGACATGCTTTCTCAACTTCCAAGTAGTTTCAGGCAGTCAGTTGCACTCAAAGCAATTCACTGTGACAAATGTGCTTGATTTGCCAAGGCGCTGTTGTTGACTGTCACTAGGTGCGAATGCCACGGGCATGGGGACACCTGTGACCGGCGTACTGGTGAAAACTGCAACTGCAAGAACAACACGGAAAATGATCGCCAGTGTAGCCAAAAAAGTGGCAAGAACAGTGCCAGCCCCTGCTGGAACCTCCAGGTGTGTTGCTTATGTTAATTCATATGCAGTTGCTCTACCCTCAAACTCATCAGTAAGTCTCAGTAATCAGATGACTTAGTTGTAGGTGCAGTTGGTAACGCTGCTTGGTAACCCCGAAATCATGCACTTACTGCAGTCATGTAAACTAGGAATGCATAGCAGAACCTCATTCATGTGTATTAGAAAAAATGCAAAAAAAAACGTACTAACCAGCAAAACATGTAACTTGAAGTCAAAAATATTTGGCAGACTCTACTGTAGCTGACATGTACGTAAGGCAAAGCATTCTGCAGATTGTTACAGAATGAGACGCTGATGCGCGCTGAACTGCTTTGGCCATCTATTGGCTATCTGTTGTATCATATTTCAAGAAGCATATTTTCTCCTCTCTCTGTGTTCAGTCTTGTTTTTTGTTACTGGCTGCGGAACATGCCCCTGTGTGGGAGGGTGCGTTGCCTCCTGGACTTAGTACACCGCTACGGCGGCAATTATCCATTCAAATATTCGTGCCCTAGCACTTGGCCACCACTTTTGCATGCTTCTGCCATCTGTCATATATTTAGAGAAGGTGTTCCTTCTTTTTTTTCATCGGCCACTTTCTTAATTACGGCGCGCCTTCTTTCCTGCAATGAGGGTGCTTCTTTTGTCAGTGTGCTTTTGCCATACTGGCGTTGCCCTCTGTTGAATCTCTTTCATCTGTTGCTTCTGTTTCATGTGTTGCTCTCTGCTTTGTCTGGTCGAGTTCGAATAAACGAAAGCACTCTTTTCTTGAGTGCAGCCAGATGATCATTTTGAGATGGCTGCTCGTGCAGCACCTTCAACTGTTGATTGGAGTAACAGTTCTTCTGACTCCGAATACGAGGAAGAGGCAACTTCATCGGTGTCAGATTCTGACCTTGGCATCGTGAAAATGTACTAAGAACAATGGTGTTTTTGAGTCTGCTGCTCCTTTTATGCCTTATGTCGGATAAGAATGGGAGGACCATACGAAGAGAGCACTTGCCATTATCGCTGTCATTTTTTCCCTTCTCCATAACCAAAAATAAACCATTGTGTGTGCATGTGTGTGTGTGTGCGTGCGTGCATGCGTGCGCGCGTGTGTGTGTGTGTGTGTGTTTTAATACTTGGGAAAAGAAGCCCAATGCTGGGGGTGTGTCATCTCTGAAAAAAACCCTTCATCTGTTTGTAAAGTGTTGTTAGTTTTACATTAAGTTGAAGGGCTGCTTGTAAGCATTGCTGTGTTAAGCGTAATCCATTTTTCATGCTGATATTATAGTAGATCAATAAATCTGTTCGTGTTCATACTCACATCTGCATTTTCTTTAGAACGACGAAAGCTGAGCTAGTTGGTAAGGATTCATTATGCAAAAAAGGGGGGTGAGGCGTGCAGACAGGGTACAAGAGAAGAGAAGTGGACAACACCATGTTGTCCACTTCTCTTTTCTTGTGCCCTGTCTGCGCGCCTCACCCCCCTTTTTTGCATTATGCATTTTTTTATTGCCTGAATCTAGATTACCATTAGTCCTTAGTGTCCAGCTTTTCCCATTTTTCCACATTTAATACAAAAAGCTTTCAAAATGCATTTGTAGTCTGCCATCCATGCAAGAATGCGTACGCTTGCTTGTATCGTGGTGTTGTTTACAAGGAAACACTGCTAGATGTAGAAGCCCATGCTATCTCTGCTGCAGTGCTCCAAGTGCAAGGAGAATTTTCAGGGTGTTCCTACCAATGGGCACCAGTGCTATCGTCACATGCGTCTCGAGCAGGACTACTGCTTGGACCCAGAGACACAGGGTGAGCCTACGAAATGGCTATACTGGCCATGCACTATTTATGAATGTGCACATAAGCAGGAAAAAAAGATCTTATGCTTGCAACAGCATATTCATTGCATGTTCCTTGCCTGTTGCCATTAGTCTTCAACCATTGGTAACAGTAGTAAACTAAGAGCATAATGAAAGATGCCACGAACGCCTTCACTGCTCTTGTGCTGTTCTGTGGTTATTCCTCTGACAGCTGCATGCTCTGCCTCATGTGAATTTGTGCAGTAGCTATTGCTGTGCAGATTTTATGCAGGAAATTAACTCTCATAGCAGCAATCATAACCCAAGAAGCTATGTTCAAGCATTAAAACAGTACTCGTCACTTGTTTGGTTACTCTACATTTTATGCTATTCAGGTATTCTATCCTGTCCTGTAAAATTAGATTGATGAGACTTAACTGTATATCATATTTTCTCATCATCAAAAGATGTGCATAGTGACTCTTGTATCACAAGGTCTCAATCGGCATAACCCATAAACTTTTTGACAACTTGATTACTATTTGAATTGCAGCCAAATTATGTTTCACAATTTGGCAGAAATTGCATTGCGGCTATTTCCAGAGCTACTAACTGTTCTGTGATGGTCAGATTAGGACCTTTGTCTTTAGTTTATTTGTGTGGCTGTTGCCACCACTCTACTAAGATTAGACATCTCTATTGCTTGCAGAGTGCAGCCCAGACCCAAACCTGCTGCCTCAGGGTCGCACCATGTTCTTCGTTGTTCAACCTCGCTATATGAACGTTGACATTCGTGTCATCATGGACATTACCTCAGGTGCAGCTGATTTGTATCTATCAGCTAAAGAAGACACCTTTGTCGTTGAAGTCAACCGCACAACTGGCATACATGTAGTATCAGTTGATCGGAAGTATGGCGTTGGCTTAACTGGAGACCTGACAGCAAATGCAGCAGTTCCAGCTGCAGCTTCGCTCCGTAATGGTACCGATGCCCCTTGGCTTCTGCGACCGCGCCATGCCACACCTGCAGGGCTAGCCACCTACGTCACAGTGAGGGACCCGCGTGAGTTCCTGTTGGTTCACAATCTTCGGCACCGTCTTGTTGTTACTGTGCCTCAGAATGTGTATGACTTACGAAGCACGCGGCTCTACCTCGTTATCTCAGGTGCTAGTGAAGTACCCACACGTGGAAGCCTTTTCTTCCGTCAGGACCAGACACGCATAGATCTCTTTGTATTCTTTTCTGTATTCTTTTCCTGCTTCTTCCTTTTCCTGGCAGCCTGTGTTGTGGTGTGGAAGGTGAAGCGTGCTTTTGACATCCGCCGAGCTCGTCGTTTACATGCAGCACAAATGGAACACATGGCACGGCGGCCATTTGCAAAGGTGTGCCTGTCCATTTTGGATGAAGAGGAGAGTGGTGACAGCTTTCGGTCACCATTACGTAAAAAACCTCAACGTCGCGCCCTCAGGGACTCGCCTAAGGGTGTCCCAGCATCTTGTGGATCAGTGCGGCCAGTTGCTGTGGAACCCACGGGTGATGGTGCAGCAGCAGTGACTACATTAATGGTGCAACTTCCTGGAGGACTGAGTGCTCCAGTGCGACTTGCGCTTGCTTCTGCACTGGTGGCTGTGCGTTCTGGGGGAGGGGGTGCAGCAGGTGGCATCCGAGCTGCGATGAGGCGGAGGACAAGCCACATAAACTTGTGATATTGGACATGCTGTAATGTTCTTTATTGGAATGTTATACTCTGAACTCATTTGGCTGGATAGTAGTGGTGCAGTGAGTGCAGGCCATGTTGTAGCCTGAACTGTGAATCCAGCTCAAGCATGTGCTGTGGCTGTTGTGACCAGTGCGAGTCCCTTTCTTACACCTGCTTTGTCTTTGAGAGGACTATTAAGATACTTTTTTGTAGAGAGTGGTGTTTAAAAAGATGATCTTGGATTCAGGACAGCAGCTTTTGGGCGTAGACTGCCAGTAGGCAATTGCAGTGCTTTCTCTTGGGCTTGTAGTTTAGTACTTGCTTTTTTGTATTGGCCCTGTCTGCAGGATCGAGTCTTAGAAGCCCACTATCGACTGCACACCTACAAGAGCACTGCTGAAGATTTGCAGTGTTCCTGTTAACCAAACCAACCACAGAGACAATGTTTTATTCATAGCGTGCGCACCATATGTCTGCCTAACTCAACAAACATGACTAGACGTAGTTGCAAATCTAAAATGCTTGTTAGTTCATCAATTATATGAAAAGTCACAATAGCAGTGCCTCAGCTGCAGTCTTATGCTTTGACCTCAAGCATGAGGAATCAGATGCTCATGTTCTTTGCCATATCATAGTTAAGTTTTATAATTACTTCCTGCATCTTCAGGCCACAATGCACATCATGTATTTACATATCCTTTCATTTTCTTTATAATTTTGAGTAACAAACTCAATAAACGTTGTCTAAGTTTAATTCAATATATCTTTTACCTGACATTGAATGTTCAGTTACCTCTCACTTTATAATTGCATACTTCACAATAGCTTACCCTAATTACACTTGTATTTGATATGCTGTGTAGTAATAGCTTCTGTGGCAGAGTCCAAAAACAAGCTTTGTTTTATGAAAGGTCCTAAAGGCCTATGACTAGCCATCATTTTTTATTACTCAGTTCATGCATGAATATTGAACTTTGCTCTTGTTTACTTTTTTTGATGACACCATGTTTGTCTAATGGTTGCAAGTAATCAAGAACTTAGTGTCATCCATGCTGAATGTTTCAGAGGGAGATAAGTATAACTGCAAAGTTGCCACACAACACATTCGGCCATGTTTTGCACGCTATGTTTGGTGAAAAAATTTTTATTACTCTAACCTGCAGTAGCCTATTTGATGTCCCTGCAACCTTATTCCATTCATTCTTTTCTTCACGATAATCAGGTATGGACGGATTCTTGACCAGTGCATGGAAAACAAGCTAAGATCTGTCAGCAAGCGATATCTTTCACTACAAATGTGGCAAAAAAAAGCTTTCCTCTTGTACATTTTTTATTTTTTATTGAGAATAGGTTTCTTTTTCACTTTGCTACATGAGCTCTGTAGCTCAATAATTCTATCTGGTGTATGAAAGCTGCTTCAGAATCCATGCGAATATAACTGGTATTTTCATGACTGAGCCATGAGGAATGGTTTGTAGCACTATTGGCCTATACTGAATTAACCAATCTGGTGTTCGCAGTTTCAAGAATCTCTTATGCAAATCTAGTTTGTCTCTATAATCAAAGTAAATTAGCAATGGATGTGAGAAATTTTTTCTACAAATACAGATGTCCTCTGTCCCATGCATGAAAAAATGCAGTATACGTCAAGCTGGTTATCAAGCTCCTGATGAATTATCTTGAACACTTGTTGTCAGTACCTGTGATAACTGCTATGCTAATGTACACCTGCGATTTCATGCTGGGTCATTGCACATGAAGTTGTAAGGGGGGGGGGTGCACAAAATTTTTTGTGATGTGTACCACTGGTTCTTCCAATAAGGGCACCTACCTAAATTTTTATTTTGGAAATGAACTTTCACTCCTGAGATTGTGCCTACTGTTTCTGTATTGGTTTTTAATCACATATACATACTTAAGCCTTGTTCTTAAGTGTTCTGACATGCTTTCTGCAAACTTGCTTATATGACAATCAAGAACAAAGAATGCTGCCTGCTATTTTTATTCTTCCATATCGTTAGTGCAGGCAGCTCAGAGCCAACAGCATTGAATACAATGATTATGCAATTGTCTTTAACAGGTGCCCCTGCAATTATGAGCACTCATTAGGATTAATGTACCACACCATTTGAAATCAGGAACATCATTTTAGCTTACCTTTCTGTTGCAGAAGTGAGCACCTGGCTGCCATCCTGGTCATATTGCATTTGTGAGATAACATTATTTCAGCAGAACTGATAGCTGGGCGAGTTAGTAGGAATTCATAGTAAAATATTTAGCACGCATAATTGACAAGGACACAGTGAAGGGGGACACACAAGTGCTTTTTCACAACTATTTTATTTTTGGAAAGATACAGAACATATATACCTCAGCTATCAGCGCTGAGCATGTGCAACAAGAGTGGTCAGTAAAACAGAAACAGATTAAAAACAGATTAAGAAGGTTCATCTAGTATTTAAAAAAGCAAATTCATTTTCAGAGATTACAACCAATGCCTGGCTTATGCATTTTTTTGCGCACTTTTTGATATGAAATGCTTCTGTAATTTCACGTGTTAGTTTATTTTTATCTGAAAACAAAATGTCAGTGTTAAAAAATACCGGATCACAATGACATAGATTACAGTGGTTCGACAAGTGTGAATGGTTTTCTTTACCGAGAGAACGTTCATGTTCTTTTAGACGGGTGTTCATGCACCGACCGGTTTGTCCTATGTACATGTTGCCACAGGTCAACGGAAGCCGGTACACAACACCTGTTCTGCATTTTGTGAATTTTTGATTGTCTTTTAGGCTGCAGCTGCATTTCTTTACCCTACTGTCTAACTTATTGGAAATAGCTTGGCACAGTTTTTGCACCTTGTTAGGAGCACTGAAAACCACTTCAACGCCATACCGGCTGGCAACATTCTTTAGCCCATGGGAAAAATAATGGACGTAAGGTACAACTGCAAGGCGCTTTTTGTTACAACTGTGTCTTGCCTTCGGGCTGCTTTAGTAAAATCTTGTTGCCACCGAATAAAAGAAAGCTTTGCCAATCAGGTAACAAGACTAGCTTCGGTGGGATTCCCGGAACACATAATAGGCAGAGCGGCCGAAAAGGTAATAAAAATAGTAAAGGGTGTACAACCCACAGATTCAAAGAACAGGCTTAGCACGAACAAAAAGCGCCTTGCAGTTGTACCTTATGTCCATTATTTTCCCCGTGGGCTAAAGAATGCTGCCAGCCAGTATGGCGCTGAAGTGGTTTTCAGCGCTCCTAAGAAGGTGCAAAAACCGTGCCAAGCTATTTCTAATAAGTTAGACAATAGGGTAAAAAAATGCAGCTGCGGCCTAAAAGACGATCAAAAATTCACAAAATGCAGAACAGGTGATGTGTACCGGCTTCCGTTGACCTGTGGCAACATGCACATAGGACAAACTGGTCGGTGCATAAACACCCGTCTAAAAGAACATGAACGTTCTCTCGGTAAAGAAAACCATTCGCACTTGTCGAACCACTGTAGTCTATGTCATTGTGATCTGGTATTTTTTAACACTAACATTTTGTTTTCAGATAAAAATAAACTAACACGTGAAATCACAGAAGCATTTCATATCAAAAAGTGCGCGAAAAAATGCATAAGCCAGACATCGGTTGTAATCACTGAAAATGAATTTGCTTTTTTACATACTGGATGAACCTTCTTAATCTGTTTTTGATCTGTTTCTGTTTTACTGACCACTCTTGTTGCACATGCTCAGCGCTGATAGCTGGGGTATATATGTTCTGTATCTTTCCGAAAATAAAATAGTTGAGAGTAAGTGCTCGTGTGTCCCCTTCACTGTGTCCTTGTCAATTGTGCGCGTTAAATATTTTACTATGAACATTATTTCAGTCTCTGGAGTTTGTTTTACTTAGCTGAAAAAGGGGGAAGGAAAGAGGACTTCATTTTCATGAGTTGACTGCGCTTTAAGGTGAAGTTCACCAATGAACATCCTCTCTGTATTTTGTTTCCCTGAAAAAAAAAAAAATGCACGGTTTTTGTTAGTACATCTTGATGAAAACTTTTCTTTCTATACGTTACTGTCATTGTTCATGCATTTCAAGCGCATTACAACTTCAGGCTGTTCTCAGAAATAATGCCGTCAGGTACCATTTTTGAATGTCTTTTTTTTACTCATGATTTTCAAGGCCCTAGCTTTTGCCTCTAATATTCATGTGGACAAAACAACGTTTACAATCTGCACTAATGTGACAAGTATGCAATGCATTATAGCCTAGTGCACAACACTCGGCACTGGCTCAGGCTTGTTTGACCTATCTAGAAAGGACTTCAGGAAGTATTATGGAACTCTTCTCTAATTTCCTGTGCAGAATGAACACTTAGTGAGACCAGAGTAAAGCTGAGTTGAACTTTTTTCCAACCTTGTCGTATATTTTAGCTCTGACGATCAAGGTAACTTGGCATGATGTACAGCTAGAGCAGAATTAGAATGGCATAGTTTTGTTGCCCTGCTGCATTTGCTTCTAAGTCAGTGGAAACCAGACCACATATTTGGTGTGCTCATATGTGGCGTTAGCACTCATGTGGTCTTGCGTGAACATGTTATAGCTACGATTTTTCACTGAATTACTCGTAAATGCTGTTCCACCAGGTCACGTTGCTGTTTACTTTTTGCACTGCTTGTAGATGACATGATACAGTCCTTTGTTCTGAAATGTATGATGTCTTGTCCATTTCAATTTCTGTGCAATTAACATGGAATACATTTAAACCTGTATGTTATCTCATTTCAGCTGGGTCAGTGCAAATGCTTTAGCTGCAATGTAGATATAGTTTTCACTGTTTGCTTGTTATTCCATTCATTTTGTTTTTCCTTGCAATGTGCTGTGTAAGTTTTTTCTTTTCTTGTAAGCTTATTTCATAGCTCAAAACAGCTACAGTTCCTAGTGCGATGCTTTTTCCAGCACGTTTACAATGTCAGAATAGTTCTGGCCTTTGTTGTGACGAGGTCTCATATTATTTTCTGTGTGTGTTGCTATTTACATTGCAGTGCCAAAAAAATTGTGTATTTCATTGTATGGTGTAATGTTTTAATGTTTCCTTTTTAGACTTTTACTTTTTAATTGCTAAAAGCAAACTGGGCAGAATAACAATGATTTCTCTAGAAGTTGGAGGACACTGTAGTAGCAGAGCTCGCCTTTATATTCACTTGTGCTACAGCATAAGCAAATAATTGTTATAATCTTGCTGCTGATTGCGTGACATATGGGTGCAGTGGAACGAGTGACAGGCATGTTTTTACAGTTTGCTTTGTCGTGTTAATGTCATGGTTGTACACTGCTGAGCTTGGTTTTGTGAGGATCACACCATCTGACAGCACTGTGTAAAGTTCAGGTCATTCTACACCATATAATATTTGCATCAGATTTTTACACATTTGTTTGTACTTGTTAACCAAATCATTACTAATTCGAAAAAATATTCATCTGCAGGATGGAAATTACATTCTCCCTGAACTTGCTTTTATATGTTAATATGTCTAGAAGGCAACAAGGGAAAACATGGGGAAGGTGGGAGATGGAAATTCAAGACGATGAGCAAAACGAGAACAAGGCAAAAGCAGGAGCCAACGTTTCGACAAGTGGACTTGTACTCTACATCTTACAGTCAAATTTCCATTCCGAACGAGAAAGAAAATACAGAGAATCATACCTTATCCATAAGATCAAGACATTGCAACCAATAGGCATAAACGTTTCAAAGGGAGCTTTAGAATTGATTTGCTATGCTAAATTTCAAGCTATAGGCCTTTTTTCCCCCCTTCTTCTTCTTTCAATTTTTCCCCCTTTATTTATTTATACTATTTCAGTATTTTCCTTTTTTTTTTTGACCACTGGTTTCTGCCGCTCCTTCTATTATCTCTTTCATAGACACGATAGCCTACGACCACCAGTGAAAGAGGTAATAGAGGGCTGCTTGCTGTGCACGCCGTTGACACGCCGGCTGACACGTGATGGACAGACGGCCTGGTCCCTGGCCTTGTGCACAGCACTCCTTTATTCTCAATTCGACACGCTAACACACCTTCGCTCGTTGCCGCAGCCACCCGCCTTATGCCCTCTCCGCTTTAGAAGAACCCCGCCTATATATAGTGTGGCGAGGAAAGCATATGTCACCTTGAAGAAGACAAGTCCGCTTGTCGAAACATTAACTCCTGCTTTTACCTTGTTCTCGTTTTGCTCATAGTCTAGAAGGCAACAAAAACAAAGCACACATAGCACAAATCAGTAGAAGAATTTGAAAAGAGATTGCATTCATACATTTCATCTTAACTGCTCAACAAAAGTGCGTGTGCACATGCATCGGTGTGCTGTTAAATCTTTAAAATTTGTTAAACAGTGCTGTAAAAAGAGTGCAAATGAATTTACAGTGCGGATGTTCTGAATCTACTTAAATGATCTCAGAGTATGTGCAACATCAGTGTAATGTATGTTTTCCTTGTAATACATTGCATCATAAGCACCTTGCTCTAACAAAGTGTGGTGGAATGCAGGTCTCCTTGGGCGTCACAAATGCTGTCATTGTAGCTCTACAAAGCATGTAATGGTTTTAGCTGATTGCTTTATAAAACCAAATCTTGGTTAAAATACTTGTTAGCCTTACGATTATTGGCTAATACTGCATTGGTCATTCCACACCAAGTGTACTAACCTTGGCAATTGAATATCTGTGATTTCTCTTCAAAAATTTTAGGTGCTTGGAGTATAATGCGAAAAGCCATTCCATAAAATATTTTTCTTTAAAAAAAATTTCCACTGGCTCGAGCACCACTCGAATTTTCTCGTAAGGCACGAAAGTATGCACCATAAAAGGCATTGCCATAAACTTCAAACCAATGATAAAAGATGAATGCTTAATTATCTCAGGAGAATGAAGGTAGGTCTTACACCTCAAATTGCATTAAGCACTTTTTAGCCACTCCTCCATCTTTATAAGCCATTAAATTTGGGGAAATTAGTCCATATTTGGTGTTATTTTTTCAATAAAATGATGTTATACAAAAACATAAATTTTCTACAAGATAAGTTCCCAGCAACTGTACTTTACGTGAAAAATATTTTTAGGCAGATATATAGCACAGCAGGCGCACAGATGGCAATAAATATGCAAGAAACTCATTTTTGGCCTATGTTTAGCTGTAAATGTAAAATTCAAGCGATCCAAGTAAAAATACACTAAATAGCTCTTCTGATAATGCTTTGCATTCTTTTAAGACTGAGAAAGCTTTATAAAATTACTTTTTGTTTTAAACGAGAAAAAAATATTTTGAAGATGTGTCCCACTGCTCTTGAAATTGGCATCCGTTTCATCTTCACCGCAAAGCCTCTTGGCAGCAAATATAATACGTATGGATGCGAGTGTTCATGTGCCAATAGAGGGTTGTATGTAGGAAGCCCCCACTGCTTCTAAGTTGAATTCTTTACGACTCTATACAAGCAGCGTTATTACAGCCCCATGTTGCTATCCGTTGTCGACCTGCTTGGCATCTTAAGATGGCAACGAGAAGCGCATTGGCACCTATCTATTTGCTATATGACTGCCTACTCTAAAAACCTATGGTTATGAAAGGTGCAATAAATAATGGTGCCTCAGTCTCCTGAGAAACTTAAGTGTTTATATTTATTATTAGAATGCAGTCTTAGCAATGCCTTTTATGGCGCATACTTTCGTGCTTTACGAGAAAGTTCTGGTGGCGCTTTCAGCTGGCAAAAAAAATGTTTTCTGGAAAAATATTTCTAGAAATGATTTTTCGTGTTATACACAAGTGGCTAAAATTTCTTTAAAAAGAAATCACAGACGGTCGAGTGGCAACATTAGTACAGCTGGCATGGAATGACCCATATATGGATTGGAACAAAGCTGTACCTGAGGGGCGTAATTGTTATTTCAATTCTGTGAGAGACTAGTGAATCATCACAGATCACATGTGACCTGTACGAAAATGTACATTGCTATCGGACCTGAGATAGTGAAACATATGGTGACCCACTATAGAATAACTGGGCCCTAATTTACAATATGTTGAATGCATACTTAGGCCATGTCTTTATGTTCAGTGAATTTTGTATAACATTTCATAAGTTAAATAATTACATTAAAAGGTCTGGTGTTATGCAGCCTTCAAAATTGCAGACAACTGGCTGTAGGCTTAGGTTGCATGTGGCACAGATGTTTCTTTTCCTGCAAAATCATCTTGGTGGTAGAACCTCAAGCAATTTAGTGCACAAATGGCAGTGCAAGGGACAAAAACATGCTGCAAATTGCAAGCATTTTATTTATTCTTTTAACTTTATGTTTAGGCTAAACTTTGATCATGCAGCATAGGTAATGGCAGTATTGTTCTTCTAACAGCCAGAAAGTTTGTGCCTGTTGCAAGTGTTGTCATTGTATGTATTAATTACACTGCACATTAATAGTAGCAGAGCACTGAATTTGTTCAGGATTGCTGGCAACAGGTTTAAAAACCAGTTCCTGTTCTCGAACCTTGGCAAGAAGGCAAACTGTGTAGCATTTACTTTCTTACATGGTATGCAGAATAAATTTTTTTTTATTAATTAAATTTAAGTCATTTTTTAAATCTTGCAGTGAGTTTAATTTCAGTGTTCCCTGGGGTGTATTGAGTGTATAACTTTTGTTTTATAAATTTAAAAGTAGCCTAATAACAAAATGTCAAAGAGCCAGTTGTTATCAGCAAGGTACAAATCAAACTGGACTGACACTTTGTTGTATTCTAGCATCATTGTAGCTCTCTGCAATTTTTCCTTCTCGCAGTACATATTTGAGCAGCTGCTCTGCAGTTTTATGTTCTTTTGCATCATTTAATTATTGACTCACTGAGCATTAGAATAGGTTTTTCACAAAGTTCAGCAGGGCATACTGCATTCACTCTGTAGGTGATCGCAGTGAACCAGCCTTCATGCTAGAATATGTGCAACTTGTACATATTACCTCTACTGTTTGCACATTTTGCTATGGAATACTCTCCGTCCCCGAAATGTCCCATCACGAGGTAATACTGATAGCAAATTAGCAGACAAAGGCAACTGAAACTTTTAGGACCATTTATCACTCAAATGTGTGCTGTGGTAGATGATCAATTATTTTCAAATATATTGTACAAAGAACAAAGGTCGCTTCATTTTATGTTGGGGAAAATGTGGGTTAGCCTATGGAAATATATTTTTTCCAGTTGTGTGAATGCTGTGAATGCTGCAGCATAGTAGAAGCAGAATGCAATACACAAGAATCTCGCATTGAACATCTGAAAGTAGAAGCAATAAAGGAAGTTAATAAATCTTATCTACATTTGTTCTGATTACACTGATAAAATACAACCTTTGTTCAGTGGAAAACTGAGAAAGTTGTATTAAGAATTGCGTGTATGACCAATGTCAATGTGTGTCAGATATGGGGAGATAGATACTGACGTTGGGCGACAAAATTGTTGCTTCAGCATACTTGTGGCAAATACATCAATCTGGGAGATAATCTGACAAGTTGGTGGCACCTTTACTATCAAAAGTATGCCAAGCAAGAGCAGTGAGCAACGCATCACAAGATATTTATTTGGTGAAGATGCATTCACTATGATGGCAGGCGAAGTGCACTCCATTATTAAGAGTGAATGGACAAGTACACTGTATGATCATGGCGTGATTTTTGCAGCACAAAGCACTGAAGTGCGGAAAGAAAAGAATGAAGGATTAGAAAAAGGACAAACACGAGCGCTGACTACCAACTGGATTTATTGGTCAAGAACACACAAACATATACAGAAGGTGATGGGGTTATCATAAATTGTATCAGAGGCACTAGTCAGTCACATAGGAAGGTTGAAACCAGTGGTGAATATTTGTTAAAATTTCATTACATGGCCAGAATTTTCAGTAGGTTAGAAACCAAACAAGATTAGTGTTGGCATAGGCTCAAAAGCACGAACTCCTTATCGTGTAAAGCCACTTATGGTTGACTCGCCCACGTATCACCATATTTCTTATATAATAGGCCTCAGAAATTTTCCACGTTTCCTGATCGTGTAGGCAATTCAACGCATTTCCCTCTTGAAACTGAAGCTAACAACCACAGCCTTTGCAGTGCAACACAAAGTTAGATGTTCTTCTTTTCATTTAGTCGTTTTTTTGTTCCTCCAGTCTTTTGTTTATACAGCATCCTGTATGGCCTATATAACTTTTCCCTTTTCTTTTCTTTCTGCGCTTAAGTGCTTCACATGGCAGAAATCACACCGTGAACTTGACCAACTCGCCCACATCACTATTCTTATCCAACACACAGTATGAGCAAAGCATTGGTTTGGGATAGTAGGTAATCCATACTTATTAGTGTTTTAGTGCAGAATCTACAAAAAGACACACAGAGACACAAACAGAACAGGTGCTAACTTCCAACTATACTGTTTAATATGCCAGATGTTCTGAATATATAAAGCAAAATAGACCAAAAAAAAACACGATCATTCGATCATACCAACACGTATGCATTACTAAGCACTTATTACCAGCTGCCCTCAAGAAAACTTACCTATTTCTTTGGCAGATAACAAAAGAGATGGTGCGCCAATGCACTCATAATCATCATCACAACACAAAATTGGTTGCATGTGCCGAAGGTATTGTGTATCGAATACTGCTATCGTGTGGCAGAACTATCGTAATACTTCTATCGTAAGGCAGGCGAAACGATGCCTACATAAGCACTCAAAGGAGCGCAGCAGGAACGTGGCAAAGGGAGGATAGGGACACTTGGTGTTACACTGTTGTGACTGTGGGTGTACTCCGTATCTTGACAACACTGCAGTCTTATTGAGAGACAAACATCGGTGCATGCATGAGACTGTGGAAGCTGCAGTAAGGAATAGGGATGATTATGAGTGCATTAGCTCACCGTCTCTTCTGTTGGTATCTGCCAAAGAAATAAGCTTTCTTGAGAGCAGCTGGTAACAAGCGCTTATTAATGCACATGTGTTCGTACGATCAAGTGATTAGTTATTTTTCTTTTTATCTGTCTTGCTGTGTATAGTATTACCGTGTCTGTAGTGCGGCAAGGACGATGTCGATAAGAAGATATATTGTCATTTAAAGGAAACATGCGAACGAGAAGAAGTGACTACGGCGTGGTATTAAACAGTCCGTTCTTGCTACTGTTCCTGCTGACTTGTGCATTTGTCCCTCGAGTTTCCGATGCCGCGACAATATTGCAAAAATCTGCCATTAAGCTTTAGTCAGAAGTTAGTGCCTGTTCCATTCGTGTCTCTGTGTGCTTTTTTGTAGATTCTGCACTAAAACACTAATAAAAACTGTATGAGTAACATTCTGTGGATCTGGAAGTGCCAAACTCCACAAGAGGCACATGAGGCAGTTGTGGTTCCTCTCTGCACAATGATGCTGCATTGTTTCTGCATGCAGCCACAGCTGGCACACCTCGCAGAAGAAGCTGCAGTGCTTGTGTTCACTCGGAGGGGACCATGCTATATGTGAGCTACGGAGTTTCAGTATACCCACTAAAGTATGGCATTTATGACAGTCACTTATAGATATTAGTGAAGACATAGGGATAGCTTGTGGAAGGACTGGAACACTGCAGTGAGGAATATGGCAATGCTCACATATGTTATGTATCAACACATATCATCAAGTCACAAAGTGAAATCTATGCGATAGTGGTACCCAAGTGACTAACACCCATCGTATATATATAAAAAAAGTTAGCCAATGTCTGCCACGAGCTTCTGCATCACTACAACACACAGCCAGGTGACAGCACAAGGTGAATGAAGCTCATCAAATGCCCATGTTTTCAGGCACTGAATGATCTGCGAAGTGGTATGAAGTTTAGAGATTTAGAGAGTAACATTTGCATGAGTGACTATGCAGCTGTTCACAGTAATTATTTTTTCATAGTATATATATATAGTTTTATGAATTGATACGAGAATAGGAAAGTTTAGGGTTTAGAGGTTGCATGTGGTCAATTGGTGCAAGAAAGTGGTAAATGGTGATATCTGTCAGAAACCTTTATCCTACAGTGGACCTCATTGAACATGACGATAATGATGTGCACATGTCATGCTGACTTAAAGTCTCTTGAAGTGCGTTGAAAGCTATCTGTGTGTCAGCCAATCGGGAGCAACAACAGCTGCATGGTGCTGATTTAATGGTAAAATCGGTGACGCATTAGTAGCAAACAGTGACCAAGCCCTTCTTCTTTCCTTTAGACGTGCACCATTCTCATGCCTGGTTGGCTGATACAACCTGCATGTTGAACTCTTCTGCATGGAGTTGGAAGAGATGGAATACAACCAATACACCGTATTCACCTTCTGGATAGGCTAAGTGCCATGCGTGGCTAGGGTCTAGTGCAGCAAACAACAAACTTGTGAGCAAATACAGTGCCACAAAAGCTCTTAATAATAATAGCCTTTAATAGCAGAAACATGGTACTCTAGACGGCTCGCAAGGCTAAACAGAAAGGCTGAGGCACGTACACTAGAGCAATAGCCAGCTGTCTAGGGCAGGAATTTAATGCAGAAGGAAGACTGACATTGCTGAGCTAAGTACACTCTGGCTGAGCATTTGCAAAACAGGTCCCACCATAATGCCAGGAAACTTTGCTTACCACTTCTAGTACGTTACCAAAGCTAATAAAAAGAATGAAGTGGGTGGGTGTGACCACCCATGGCAACATGAAGAAGCTAGTCTGTTCATGAACATAGATTCGGCTACGGTACTCGCCTGATGTGAAGACCAGCTGTTCCTGTGAGTGAGTGATTGGCCAGGTTTTTCGATACCTCAGTTAGCTTTTGACCTTTTCTCTATGTATTGGGTCGTCATGTCTATTAATTCCCCAGGGGGGGGGGGGGGTCGGCAGTCTGGTTTGCCAGTTTACCGGTCCAAGACTAACCCCTGGAATGTTTGAATGGCTTATGTGACATGGTGTTCATGCCAATAGGTGACAGGGCCACCAAAATAAAGAATGCTAAAGTGATTCAGAAGCAGTTGTGCACATCTACTAGCCAATATCTTGAAATTTCAGAGACCAGATCGTTTGGCAGAATGGGAATTGTCTGCATATCCTCGGGTCTGGCTTGTGTGTCTGACTTGCTCCGATGCACAACCTTTGCGTCGTTACCGGTAAAGGCCTTCGTCCCGGAACAACTGGCATGTACACAGGGTATTGTTCGTGGTATGGACCCATCTTGCTCTCCCCAAGAAGTACTAGAGGTCTTCCAGGAAGCTGACGTGGGGATTGTTTCGGTGTACCGCTGCAGCAGGGTGGTTGATGGCACTTGCGTGCCGACAGAGCCCATAATATCAACATTTGCTGTAACATTCTTTCCTACAGAGCTAAAGGTAAGGCCTATTATCTATAGGGTAGATCGTTTGGGACCATGCCCTCTCCATTGCAAGAACTGTTGGCGTTTTGGACACAGCGGCAAAGCCTGTAAATATGTGACACACTGTTGCAACTGCGGTGCAAATCACGCATCAGAAGTCTGCTCTTTGGATTCGCCGAGCTGTTGCCTTTGCCAGAATTGTTCACACAGCGGATGATATACAGAGTCGAAAAAGATCTGATGAGGCTGGAATACTGGAAATTATACATCACAACAGGTGCTCCAGAGGAGACGCATATGCACTTTTACAGAGCAGGCAACACACATACGCTGATGCAATAAGACCACCTGGAGGTATTCTAGAAAAATATAATGACATCAGTAGTCGCAGCTGTGGAAAGGGCAGTGAGTGGCGTACTAGATCACTTAATGACCATCTTTTCTGATGCATTATCAAAAGTTTTTTCAGCCAAAGTGCATGTCGCTGAATCTTCTACAGTTATAAACTCAGCTTCGCAACCTCTTTTAACTTCTGACCTACCTTCTGACCTGTACCTTCCGTTTCGAGTAAATCGCCTATAATGATGCCAACCATAAATGACCTCACTAGCATGTATAAATCAAATGGTAGCACTGATGTGGAAATGGCGAATGTGGCTTAGAAGTGCAGGGCTTCTCATTTCTCCCCAACCGAACATGATCATTCTCAGACAAAAAGCAAGAAAGTTCTCTGAGCGTGAAAGAGATTGATGTATTGAAAGTGGCTGTTTCCTCTTCTGTCTTGGAGTAATCATGGCCGAGTTAAAAATTATCCAGTGGAATTGCTGCTCTGTATCGTCTTCTTTAATTGATCTTCAATGCCTTATTTATGCCTATGACCTAGAAATAGTCCTTTTACAAGAATCTTGGCTGACACCTGTCAAATCCTTTTGTTTTAATAATTTTCACATCTTCAGAGTAGACCGAATTTATGGCCGTGGTTGAGGGTTAATTACTACGGTGTCCTCAAAAAATTTTCACAGGGCTGTTATACATCAAGAAATCATGAATCCGGAATGTGAACTGTTGGCTATTTATTAAGTTCTTCCCAGATGTGCTCCCTTTACCATAGTAAACATTTACTTTCCTACGGGTGTCTATAGAACGGACTACTTTGATTGTTTATTGAGTAAATCAGACAGAGTTGCCATTGCAGGGGACTTTAATTCATATCATATCACGTGGGGTTACCGCTCGCATACGAGTGGTGAACTCCTGTGGTCATGGTTATCATCAAAAAATGTTCGCTGCTGCAGTAGACGGGCTGTAATATTTATGCGTGGAGATTGAAGGTCCGTGATTGGCCTGACTCTGGTAGCTGCTGGAGTTAGCGTGACATCATGGATATCTCTAGATAGTGGGACCTTACAGTGATCATTTCACTATTATTTTTTCTATAATGTGTTCCCCGTTGAGAGTGAGTGATAAAACATCGAAATTTGTCAACAGCGGTACATATTGTGGGCTCAGGGCCACGGCTTCAGAGCCAGTGGCCAGCTGAGGCTCTCGGAGACAACACAGAGTGCGGGAGACATGCAAAGGACAACCTTTGCTGTCTGGAATGCAGACCAACTGAGCCCAAAACCCAGCTTCCTGATCGCCACTCCCCATGCGAGGCTCACTGCACGTGGCGTGGGCGCATAAGCCCCGCTCCAATGATGATGGTGGCATCGCTGTGCCACCGGTGTCCCCATAATATAAAAAGATTGCCAAATCTGCCATTTACTCATTAACTTCGCCTGATAAGGCAGAGCACGTGGAGCAGGTTCTAGAATGCCTGATTGATGCAGCAGAATAGTCCACATTTACTATAGGAGTTTCTACTAGAAACAAAAAGGGTTCCCCGTGGTGGACTGAAGAAAGTGAAAGGAGATATCGTCTCGAGGAAAGCTGCATGGAAGAGCCTTCTTCATAACCAGAGCCCCCTAAATTGGATTAACTACAAGTTTTATGCGACCTTTAAGTGAACAACTGTGCAAGCTAAGGACGATTATAACGCTAATTCAAACACTTACTTCTCTGACACAAAAAACTGGAAACCCCTACAGAGATTCATGGAGCACAACAAGAAACCTTCTGTCAGCCATATTTTGAACTCCGTTGTACTGACCCCAGTTGAAGCTAAGACTAATCCTGATTGCATAGCACGTGGCCTTCCGTTATGATTCCAGGCACAGTGCTCAGTTGTGTTCAGAATGCTGACACAGTGCACTGAGCTTGAAGAGGTCAATGCGTTGGAACTTCTATCTGTCGTAGCTTGTATGAGATCAGCAACTCCAGGTTATGATGGCATATCTGTTAGCATGCTCAAAATTCTTGGCAAGTAACTTTACAGGAGTGTTGCTAAATGTTTTGAACATTTCCCTTAAGAAAACATGGCTACCTGACAAGTGGAAGATGGCTAAAATTATCTTGCTTCTAAAGAATGCCCGAAAAAGGCTTGATTTGGACAACATTCGGCCAATTGCTGTAACTTCTACTATGGTAAAATTAATTGAGAGTTGTTTATAACTGTCTATTGGAGCACATTTATAAAATTAATGCTTTAAGCACCTCTCAGATTGGATTTTGCAGAGGTTGTTCTATATGGTCCGTGCATCTCGATTTAGAAAGCAAGATACAGTTAACTAAAAGAAACTTAGAAGTTTTGGACCTCGTAACACTAGATGTTGCAAAAGCTTATGACAGCATAGAGTGTAGCATTCTACTGAAAAAACTTGCTGCCTTAAACCCTCCATTGCAGATCATCGCTTGGATCAAGGATTTCTTGCACAGAAGAACATTTTTCTTCACAGATGGAAAGTATCATTCTGAGTGATTCTGCCAGACCAGAGGTATACCTCAGGGTTCAGTGCTTTCCCCACTATTTAATATACTACCACATGATATTCTAATAATCCAGGATGTCATGCTGTTTGTGTATGCAGATGACATTGCATTCTTTGCTTGCTCCAAAGATATTCACATGCTTTACCAAAAGCTGCAAGCGTATTTATATCTTGTGGTCTGGCTGAATAATTTGCGCATGGTCCTCAGCATTAACAAAAGTGCCCTTCTTGTATTCACTACACTTCAATTGGTTTCCTTATCCCTTATATATCAGAATCAACCGATTCTGAAGATCGATAGACACTATAAGGTACCTGGGAGTCATTTACGATCCTGACCTAGATTGGTGTCCTCATATAAAAAACTTTCAAAGGAATGATGAAATCCTTATTGGCCGATTGATGAGAAAATACAAAAGGAAGTTTGGTATGCATACGGATACTCTATATTACATATATCGCACATATGTTATACCCATTCTTGAATTTGGTTGTGTGCTTACATCTGGCTCTCCAAATTATAAGTTGCAATATTTTATTTATGATAGAGAGACGGGCCCTACGTCAGTGTCTTAGCATTCCTAAGTATGTTGCGAACTCTGTGCTGTATTTAGTAGCAAACATGCCAGATTTAGTGTCGAGATTTCAGCTGCTAACAGTAAAAACTTTTCTTAGAGCATACGAACATGTTCCCGGGACAAGTTACCGGGTGTTTGTCGCACAGCCAGCACTATTTTTTTTTCTATGTGGCCAAGGTACAAGCTTCCACAAGTCATGTTTACACAGAGTCTATTAGAAAATACAAAGGTTAACCAGCGATCATTTCAATGTGTCGCTTCGATAAAAACATCTAATACTTTGTAAGTTTGATACTGCCTTTCCAAAGAATGTTAAATTCATAGCCAAACGGACACTAGTCGGACTCTTGAATGAGTATCCGGGTGATTTTGCCTCATACAATGTAGTGTCCACGGATGTCTCACAAAAAGATGAGAAATCAGTGATAGGCATTTGCTCTCAAACACTATCATGGAGCTTTGCTATTTGTCTTCCCGATTACTCTAATTTATGTGGCTGAATTCATGGCCATATGCTTGGCCGTATACAAAATTCCAAAAAATGTGTTGCACATAATATTGCTCGCACACTGCCTGTCAGTTATATATGTCGCTAGAAAGCACAAATACATTATTGCACCGATCACTACGCTTTTTTTTTTATTCCACATCATGTTAAAGAAATTCGCTTTTTGTGGATACCCGGACAATGTGGATTAGCACTTAATGAGATTGCAGACCACTATCCAAGAAACGAAAACAGAAAATAATTTATATTCACTATTAATTAAATATGGATAGTGCAGATCAATAAGTTAACAGGAAGCAAGAAGTTCGTATTATGTTTCCAGAACTATTCTTAGACCATGCCTTCCACCGAGAGCCATGGCCAATCCCTCCCCTTCGTGGGTACGTGCCAGAATTTTGAAGATGAAAGCCTTTGTAAAAAATTACACGGACGTGAATTTTAACGTTTGCTTATTACTCTACTCTTGCATATCTGAGCAGAGATAACTTGAATATTAAGACGTACCGTTTTACGCTTGTAAGAACCACGACCTACTGTCGTGGTAAGAACACCGGAGTTAAACTTAGTGCTCCGCTAAACATAGCATAATATGGTGCGAGTCTTCAAACATTGATATCGAAAGAAGTTCGCGGGCATGGGAGCGCGCCTTTCTAACGCCAGCCTGCGCCAGCGCGACTACGCCTCCGTCATGAATTTTCTAGACATTTATTATCTAAAGTTCAGAAACTGCTAAGGCCTTGTGCCTAGCGACAGTGCCAACTGTCCGGTGCAGTTATATTTGCCATCAACGAGTGTGGCAGCGTTTCCAAGCCGCCGAAAATGAAATGTCAACGTAAATATTACTTTTGCAACCGCTGAGTGTAATGGCTGGGACATATCACCATGTCTACGTTGGAATACCGAGACTCGCCGCACCGATCGCCGCAGGAAACACTTTACGGGTACTGCTGGTGCCGCAGTGTCGCCAACAAAGTGCACAGTTTGAAAAGAGCATGCTGCGGCGCGCTTGTTCGAGACGCCTGTGTCCTACTTCGAGTCCTGCCCTCCCTGCCAGTCACTTTTATTCCCGAGCTTCTTGCGAGAGCCGTGGAAGACGGACGGGACAGAGCTGCGCAGCTTTTAGTCTCTTTCTGGCCTGATAGCTCGCTTGATCTGCCTGCCGTTCTCGGTGGAACCTGCCCTCTCATTCACCACCCAAAACGCGTTGTGGCGACGACAGCTATTGTGCGGGCTTTTGTAGAGCTATCACTCAAAGGAGACAAAGATGACCTGTGCTCTCTTAACGTCACAGGCTTTCAGGTGGGTCCCGAACTGTTGGAATTTGTCCAGCGCAAGATGGCTGTGTTCTCGAGGAAGGAGTCGTGGAGCAGTCCACGCAACCTGCAGTGCGACTTCTTCATTGGTGAGCCACACTCGTTCGACGTCTTCACTTCCCTTTTGCAGCACCGGTTGAGCAAGAAAGTGCTGCTCTTTGAAATTCGCAACCTGGAGGTCGAGGGCGTTGGTGAAGCGAGGCTGCTGCAGCTCCTCGACATGCTCGACTCGGACGCGCTCACCGGCCTCAGTGTGGCTTACAACTCTCTTCAGAACCAAGGGTTGTTGCGAGTTTCGGAGCAGCTGCGGCGCTTCCGTGGACTCGTCGCACTCGATTTGTCGTCCAATGGCGTCCGCCGCGGGGACGTACGGCACTACGACTACCTTTCAGACACCATTCGCGTTATGCCGCGCCTCCAGCGACTCAACATCAAAAGCTGCCGCATCGGCGGCTACCTGAACACGCTTGTAGCGCGCTGTTCGCGAGAGATCACTCACTTGGATCTGAGTGCTTGCGGCCTGCGACAACAAGACCTCAGGGTCATTGGCCACTTTCACAGCCTCACCAGCCTGTTGCTGTCGGACAACAACTTCTTCAACATGGTTGCGGAACTGATCAACGTGCTGTTTATGTTAGAGCGCCTGCAAGTTATGCATCTGTCCAACTGCGAACTGCGAGCCGATAGCTTTAATGTTCTTTGGGAGTCGCTGAGGGTTTCAGGCAGCAATTTGCGCTCGCTTGACCTCTCGTGGAACAAACTCTCGGAGGACAACCTTGCAGTGATTGTACGCGACTTTGAAGCCGGCTGGCTACCTGGTTTAGTTCACCTGCTGCTTCCTGTACCAAGCAATCCTAGCCCCGCCTACTTTGAACTTATCAAGCGCTTGGAAGTAGTGAGCCCCCATCTTAAGGTGCAGCCTGACCTAGTCTAAAGCAGGTTGCTGCTGTGTATAATATCCTGTACTGTCTTGCAGGAGCAAAATAGCCGGTACATTTTCTATTCTCTAAGCGCTACTACAGTGATATGATAGCAGCAATATGTCGCTGAAAGCTGAGGCTTCTGGTTATAGTTGGAATCTGATGTGCGTAGAGTGCTTGAAGCAAGAAGTGTTGGATCTGGCCAGTAAACAACAGTCCTTCTCTGAAAGCTCAGTGTAGTTTGATGACTTGTTTATCTGTTCTTTCCTTATAGCACCAATGCTTCTGTTGCATTTCCTAAAAATAAAAAAATTGCTCACTAAACTTGCTTGCAGGATCATTTTGAATACTGCTATCATATTGTTCATAGTGCATTGTTAAGCAGCGGTCTTGCCACGTTTACCTAAAGAAAAGGTCAGTTTATATTTCCTCCTTTCAGGTGCTGTCAAAAATCAATATTGCCTGTTACGAATGCTCCTGTGCAAAAATAAAATAAAGGGTACTTGAGGAAACTATAACAATTTTTAGGTAACTTTTTTTTAAGTATTTGGTGCAACTTCAAACTGTTACATTTTTCTGAACTTTATATAACATGCTATGCAAGCTACGCAAATTTGAATTGTACAAATACTTTGTTTCTTGGTGGACACAGTGGGGAAAGTATCGTCCGAAAGTATAACTGACTAGAGTTTGCTAGCCTTTTAATTTTTCATTTACAGTGTTCATTTATATTATAAACTTGAAAACAATCCTATTCTAAGGCAAGAACATTTTGTTGAATTTTTCTACGAAACTGGTCTTACAAGATGTTCAACCCCAAATTTGTTGGCGATCTTTCTGTTATGCGGCAACAGTATCAGTGCAAAGGCCCCAGATTCTTTGTGTATTACATGCTGCTTTATGATGGAGGTAATTACAGTTTCTGTGCAGTGAGCGAAGGGAATATGGAATCAAGGAGCTTGATTCCTTACTAGCAACCACACAAAAACACACAAGTTAACAGACATTGATGCAAAAGTTAGCCAAGGCTTCATTATATCATGGCTTCATGCGAATTCATTGGCCCATGTAGGAGGAGGCAGGAAGAAGCTTTTGTTTTGTATGCGTGCCATCGGTGCACCAATTGTTTAGTTATTTTTTTCCTCACATTAAGCAAATATGTTTTTCGTGTAGCATATGTATAAAATTAATATATCCTATCAAGTGCTGAACACATTCTTACAGTACAGGAAACAAGTTTGCAAAGCAGTATGGTTATGCACCGTATGAAAAGTATTAAATTTATCCTAATGCCTTTGGAAAACCTTGAAGCCAAAGATGCCCTCCAATACATTGCAGTTTTCTGTTTTATCAATATTAGTAGCACCACCATTTCCTTGTAATATATTTTCACAGAGCTGTATGATGCAACAAAAAAGTATTTGAAGCTATGGTTGTTCATACAACAAATAAGAATTGCAGTGAACACTGGCAAATAATACTCGAGGTTCTACAAAATCCTAAGATTAAAGGGAATAAAAGAATAATCGATGTTCTAAAAGTCAAGAGAGGTGGCTACTACTTTACACACATTACAGATTGGTCCATTTTTTTCTCTTCTATTAGGGAAAGCGCAGGTACATGTTGCTCTCAATGTGCCCCTCCCCCTTTTAAATCAGCTCATGTGTGTGACATACCTCTGCACTATGTTTAGGATCAATTGTTGGAAGCAGTGAGCATGGATAGAGTGACCTAAAAAGCATGAAGGAAGGAATGGCAGCGAGGAGTAGTAAGACAAGAAAGAGTGCAGTTTCACCTGAAAGGCAAAGCATTATAGTGATCACAATGTATTAGACAATTACATGAAGTAAGGTTCATTGTTTTGTCGGCTGTATCAATTGTGGTAACCATTTGCCTAACTAAACGAGCGTGGTGTCACGCACGCAGGGACAAAGGTTTCGTGCTGCCACTCGCTTCACCATTTCAATTGTGCTGCATCTCCAAAACTTAAATATTGCAATCTTTAACACTCCGCATGCAGGAAGCCACCAGCCATGTTGACTCGCCCTTAGCGCTGGCAATATGCAGAAGGGGATCTAAAATTTTGAAATTAAAGGAGTGATTGATTGAATCCTTTATTCCGGTGTTTCTGAAACCGTGAGTCATGACCCCCATGTAGATCATGAGCCTCCTTCTGGTGGTAATTGAGGGTCCAACTATATGTATATTTCGCTTCCCAGAACAAAAATGAATTTTGAGTCTCAGTGCCGATACGTTTCCATAGCCGTTTTCTTTAAAATATATTTATTCTTTATTTATTACAATACCCTCAGAGCCAACAGGGGCGTTACAGAGGGGGTGGGTGGAAAAACAAAAACAAGCAAAAAGCAAAAATCATTATGTAGATGCCTGTTCAATGATATGCTTGGTGATGGCTGTCTTCAATGCAGGCAGTAAGATGCGGAAGGCGATTCCACTCTGTGCTAGTCTTAGGTAAGAAAGAATCAAAAAGTGCATTTGTTTTGCAGCTAGGGATGGCAACTTTATGCGGATGATCAACACGTGATGATATATATGACAGGATTGAAGAAAAAAAAAATCCTGTTGTAGTGTCTGGTTATAAAAGAAAATGCTGTGGAAAAGACTAAGGCGTGCAATTTTTCTACTAACTGCAAGTTTAGTTGGACCAAGTTTTGATTTCATTAAAGAAACACTAGCTGTGCGAGAATAACTTGAAAGGATGAAGCGAGCTGAGCGATTATGAACAGATTCTACAGCCTCGATTGAAGTAAGCTGTACGGGGTCCCATATGGATGATGCATATTCTAGCTTAGGCCTTATTAGTGTTTGATACAAAAGTAACTTCAGATGGGATGGAGCCTGAGAGAAGCTTCTGTGCACGTAGCCAAGGGCGTGGTTCGCATTGCTAGTGACATATTCGATGTGCATGTGCCAGGATGGGTTGTTAGTAATGTGAACGCCAAGATATTTGCAAGATAGGACACTCTAATGAAACTCTGTTAATCTTGTAATCGAACGTTTGGGACGGATAAGATTGGTGTGAGATGGACATAACTTTACACTTAGACGGGTTAAGAACCATACGCCATCGCTCACACCAATTAAATGCGTTGTCAAGATCGCACTGAAGGGTGCAACTGTCATTAGGGCCATTTATTGCACGAAAAAGAACACAGTCATCATCAAAAAGCTTAAGGGGAGACTTAATTCCAATCGGAAGGTCATTAATATAAATTAGAGTAAAGGACCCAAAACAGAACCGTGGGGAACACCGTATGTTACAGCGTATGGTGATAATAACGAGTCGTTAGCTGATACAAACTGAGAGCGGTTAGTCAAGAAACATTCAATCCATTTGAAAAAGGTTAGGGTCAATATTCAGGGAACTAATTTTAAGAAGGAGTAATTGATGTGACACTTTATCGAAAGCCTTAGCAAAGTCGGTTAGCAAACCACTATCTAAAGACGATGCTAAGATATTAGTGAAAGACGAGTTGAGGATAGGATAGGATAGGAATAAACTTTATTTGCCCCACAGTTATTGCTGTTGGTGCCCGGGGCTATGCTGCCAGGGGTCCATCGCCCGTGGAAAATCTTCCGAGATCCTTGGAAATGGCCCTGACCCGCTGGACGGCCCACTCCTGGTCATCGAGGGCCTCGCTGAAGAGGGCGGCTTGCCATCTCTCAGCAAGGCGCCCCGCTTTCGAGCACCATGCTGACAAGAACTGAAAAACGAGTTGCTTTCAAGAGAAGAAACGAGATTAGAATATATAATGTGCTCTAGAAGTTTACAGGGAATGCTTGTTAATGAAATAGGCCCGTAGTTGGGAGAAGTCGGATTACCTTGTTTGAAGAGTGGAACCACCCTCGCTACCTTCCAATCAGCTGGCATTGTGGAGTGTTCAGCAGACTGGGTGAAAAGGTGTGCTAAGTATACGCTGGAATAAACAGCAGTATTTTTCAAAAACTTTGAATTAATGTTGTCAATATCACAACTAGACGATAACTTCAGAGCCTGTACTGACGTCACAACACCTGTGAAAACAATGACAATGGGGTCCATGCGGAAAAAATCACACTTAAGCACTTCTGGGGCCACATCAAAAGAACAATCAGAAAATGATTTTGCAAATGCGACGTTTAAGGCAGCATAACATTCATCGCTTGTCATAGTATTCCCAATGCTATCAGAAAGCTGAATGACATTTCGTTCTTTGGGTTTGATAATGCTCCTGAATTTAGATGGATTTGCGGAAAGAAGTGAAGGCAGTGTGTTATTCAGAAAGACATGCTTGGCTTCTTTGATAGCTAATTGACAAGTTTGGAGAACATTGCTGTATGCACGCCAACGTTCCAAAGTGTTAACACGTTTTGCAAGGTGAAAGAAGCGTTTTTTCTTACTCAAAAGTCGTTTCAGGGTGCTGGTGAACCACAATGATTGGGAGTTTTTCGCAATTAGGCATAATGAGACGTACTTATCAACTAAGGACGCAACTGTATTCTGTAGCCACGACTGTAGACCAAGTTTGATCAACTGTTCTCTCGAAGAAGGTAGGCATGCAGTTTTCAATGCAGAGTGCAAGTTCGTTGTTAACTGATGCATAGTTGCCTCTCTAGTAGTCTCTAATTGTCTTGACGCTTTTAACTTTCTTTGTAGTAAGCACGGTTATTTTGAAGTGAATAAGGCAATGGTTACTCAAACCGGGAATGTAAGTAATACCATACAAAAGGTGACGAGCAATGGGAAGAATTAAATCTAACAGGTTAGATGTACCAGAGCCAAACCTTGTAGGTCTTGAAACCTGCTGTGTAAAATTGAACTGCATGCATAGGCTCAAAAAAGATTGGCTGACTATGTAAGTGTCAAATTGGTCAAGAAGAAACATGTCAACTTTGAGGCAATAAGGGTAAAAGCACACAAATTTGGGCTGGTACTTGCAAACAAATTTACAGCCTTAGAACAGAGAGATGATGATGATGACATAGAGGTAATGAATGAAACCGTAACAAGGCTGGCTTCAGAGGCAGCAACTGATGTGGGAGGCAAGGCAACCAGTTGGCAAGTTCTCCCAAATAACAAATGGCCTAATAAACAGGGTGTCTGGCAATTCTCAGGGATTTTGAGTAGTCTGGAAAAACTCGGAGAAAACTCAGGGAATTTATGTCTCTATCAGGGAAAATTAGCAGTAATTTTGTTGAAAGGGTCGAAAGTCGCGGTAATGCTGGCTCGAGTAATAGATAGGAATCGTAATAAATCGTCTTTGACGCCCTGTCGTCGGCTGGAGGAGTTTCCAGTGTACAGTCAACGACCGACTTTCCGGATGCCCGATAATTTGGACGGCTTCGCGGCAGCACCACGTACCCCATTAGTCAATGTATCGGAACGTCTGAAATTTCGGATGCAAGAACCCTTCGCCCTCCGATTTTTCGGACTTTTTGCCATGACCGCAGGTCCGAAACGGTTTTAATCAAAGCCACCACCGCTGCCGCTTTGATTACCTCGCCGCCTCTAACCGGCGCTCTCGCACGCAGTTCCGCTAACAGCCGTGCACTGCGGCAACGCTAGACCTAGCTGCTTCGACGTTAGCTATTAAGCTTCTTGCCGTTGGGTGCCGTGTTTTTCATTGAAAGAATTCATTGCTTTCAGCAATGGCACCGACTGCGGCTTTGTGGTCCTCGCAATTGGCTTCGAAGCTCGGAAAGCACGGTGCGTTGGATAATGCCGGTTTCTTAAAGTAAGCTTTGCCTCAGTACAAGAATGTTACGTGGTGAAGCATACGCAAAAGTATTGCGGTGAAGCATTATAAGTGTCGGAAGGGGTATTGTCATAGGTCACAATATGTAATCTTTAATTATACACGCGTGCATCCGGGATCTCCTGTTACAGTACGAGCACCGATATGTCTAATACGTGTACCGACAGGCCTTCAGAGCGTTTTAGAATGTGCCTGTGGCGGTTTCAGCTCTTAAGGGCAGTAAACATGACATGCATTTATTTTTCCAACTGGCCGATTTTTCGGACGTTTTCGTGGCCCCGAGGGAGTACGAAAAATCGGACGTGGACTGTGCAACTGACCAAGAAGATGCTTCAAATGGTTCGTAGGGCGAACGAGTGGCGGAAGGAGGGAAACAGCAGAAAGAACCTATGCATTGAGGAATGAACGGGAAAGGAAGCGTGCTGCCGCCGTTTTGAAGGAGCTTGAGCTCAAAAAAAAAAAAAAAACTGTTGGCTGATGCTGGGATGCAGGTGTCCATCATCCAAACCAAAATAAACTCTTTAAAGCAGTTAAACACAACACTGAGGCGTCGTGCGCGGGCTGAGAGTATGCCAGGACAGCTGAGGTTGACTTACGAGCTCTTGAGAGAGAATCTCAATTGTGACAAAGTTCGGGCCTCATACCACTGAGCTCGCTATCAGTTGATAGAAATAGGTCATATTAGAAAATATTTGCTTCTGTATGCATATCCTTTTTATTCGTATTTAGGATGTCCGACTCGATTTGCAATTTTTTAGGACATTTTATTTGCTGTGCATATTACTATAACCCCTCATTTCTATTCTCTTCTTGAATAACATAAACGCGACTCCTTAGTATTAAAACAGGATTAAGTCGTTTTTTATTTGTTTCATATGCTTACTAGAGAGTGATAGCATTGGGCGACGTGGTTTCAGCCCGTCTTGACATAAAACGTATTTCTGCGTCACTCAGGGAATTTTGCAAAGGCACTCAGGGAAAACCTGGAAAACTCAGGGAATTTGGAAATGTCAACTTAGTAGACACCCTGATAAAGAAACAACAAAGAATGAACGTGTACAACTCAAGAGATAAGATAGAATTTGCCGACCTGTCCAAACTGATCAACAAGGCGAAAATAAGTGATATTCGAAATTATAACGTGAGAAAGACTGAGGAAGCCGTAAAAAATGGACGCAGCCTGAAATCAGTGGCAAAGGAACTTGGCATAGGACAAACTAAGATGTATGCACTGAAGGATAAGCAGGGTACGTAATATCATCGGCAATTTCGAAGGCATAATAAATGCAGCGAGATAATTCTATACTGACCTGTACAGTAGCCAGAGGACCCAGGAGAACTCCATTCGAAACGATAATGAACAGGATACAGAAACTCCTCCTATAACTAGAGATGAAGTGAGAAGGGTCTTGCAAGACGTGAAACGGGGAAAAGCGGCAGAAGAAGATGGAATAACAGTTTATTTAATCAAAGATGGTGGAGACATAATGCTTAAAAAACTGGCGGCTCTGTATACAAAATGTCTATCAACTGCAAATGTCCCAGAAAACTGGAAGAATCCAAACACTATACTAATCTACAAAAAGAGACATTATAGAACTGAAAAATTATAGGCCTACTAGCCTTGTAAGATCTGGAGACGATGTCGCCGCTGCCACCATTTGTAAGATTTGGAGTCGCGCTTGTAGGACGATCGGAGGAACTTGGGGCGACAGGACTAGGCGAGCAAGATTTATTTACAGAATTTACATGTTAAACAAGAGATACATTTACACAGTCTATGCGTGGCTCCCAAATGGAGCACGCAAGACGAGCATACAGCAAACGAGCACACAGCTCACGAGTACATTTCGAGCACAGAGCATGACGACGAGCACACACTAGCAGCCGACAATCGCTTCTTATAAGCACTCCGCTCGACGTCATAGTTCGACGTCATTGAAGATGACCCGCCCTTTTGGAGGAGGAGGAGAGAGAGAGAGAGAGGTTCTTGTTTGGGAAGGAAATAATTGGGTTAATGTGCAGTGCAGTAACTGTCTCTCGGATGAGGACACCTCAATCGCACTGCACAAGAGGGATAGGGAATGGAAAGAAGGGTGAGATAGACGCGGCGGCGACTGCCCTGACAGCGCGCGGGCAGGTTGTTTGCATTCGCTTGTAAGGCGCGGTGACGCTCCTAGTCGCGGTGAAGCAGGAAAGCTTCCTGTGCCGCTATAGCCGCGTCGCACATCTGTCGGATGTTGCTGTCGATGGCTGGGCACTGGTCTAGTACGGCACGGAGTGCAGCCGCGAGGGCGGCTATGAGTGCGTCCCTGGGGTCGTTGCTTGGTGCGGTTTGAGGGCCGCGTGACGACTCGGGAGCGGCCGTCTGGGTGTTGCGGCCACGCAGGGCGTCACTGTAGGATCGGCCCTGCGGGGCGCGAGCATCCTTCGAAGGTGTGGCTAGATGCGGCTCGTGTGATGTGGCGCCGGCCAGCTGAAGCGCCTTCTTCCTCGAGAGGGGCCGCTCGGACGAAGACAACAGCACGGCCGCCTTCCTTTCGCGTTGCCACTCCGGACAGCTCGGCTCTGTCGAGGGATGTCGACCACCGCAAAGCGTGCCTTCTCCGCGGGGCAGCCTCCTGTAGGATGCGACTCACCGCAGCGGAGGCAGCGGGCGTCGCGGAAACAGGTGGCGCCGGCGTGTCCGAAAACGCCGCAGCGGTCGCACTGTAGCGGTCGAGGAAGTCGGGCACGAACGGCACGCAGCTGCTTGAAAAGCCGCACGCTTGGAGGCACCACACTCCCGACGAAAGTGACGGTGACGCACGCGCCACTCCGCGAGCATGCCAGCACCGCGACGGGCGCTTCCAGGTTCTCGCGAACTGTGCGGGCGTCGAAGGAAGGGTCGACCCCATGGATGACACCCACACAGGAGTTGTTGTGGAGAGCCTTGGGGCGCACCGTCACGCCGCCGAGGTCGCACACGTCGAGGAGGGGCGCCAAGTCGGCGCCGCGCATCACGTCTGCAGCCACCACATTCCGGCGGAAGTTGACGCGAACGCGTCTCACGCCTGGCACACAGGAGAGCTGGGCAGCGATACCGTCCCGTGTGAGTGCGAGGAAACTCGCCTTGCGCCCGGTGGGACGGTAGAGTACCGTGACGTCGGTATCGCGGGCGACGCCATCGTCAACGGGTGGGGCGAGCGGCTCAAAGTCGACGAGCCGTCGGCGACGGCGTCTCCTTCGTGCGGCTTGTTTTTGCTGCGCCGCTGCCGGCTGGCAGGCTTGGGCATCCTCGGCGGCCGCAGGCAGCAGCGGAGGATTTTCCTGATTGAGCTCCCTTGATCCCCCGGCAGCTGGAGCAGGGGTGGGCGCACTCGGCCGGCTCTCGTTGGGCGAGGGGCCGTCAGCTGGTCTGTCGTCGTCGACGGGAGCAGCCACCGCCGCCGCGCGCGAGCCCTCCCCCGCCGCAGGAGCGGTGGGCTCGATGTTGGAGAGTGGGGGCGACGCGCAGGCCGCCGGCGACGACAGTGATGGGGTATCCGGCCGGACAGGACTTGCCTCGGGCGAGGCCGTCGCGTCCATACAGGAGGACGAAGTGTCGGCACCAATCATACTTGCGGTTGGCAAGAAGAAGCTGCCGGCACTCTCGTCGGTGTCGCCCATCGACGCGCAGCTAGCACCGTCGTCGGTGGAGGCAGCCGAAGTGGGGGCCTCTGTGGTGGTATCCGTTGAGGCGGACGGTGCGGCGTCGTGGCCGCTGGGACTCGTCTTCTTCTGCACATCAAACGGAAAAGCGCGGAAGGGAGCGTCCGTGGATGATGGGGCGCGCGCGGTCGGCGTCCCACTCTCGCGCGAAGGCGGGCATGACGGCGAGGAGTCCGTCGAATCAGCCGACAGCGCACGCAGCGCGCGAGCCTTCAGCCCGCGCTTCCAACGTAACGCGGGAGGCGATGCGCCGGTGCGTGGTTGTTGTCCACGCGGCTGGTGCTGCCGGGCCCGTCGGTGCTCCGAGTCGTTGAGGCCAGGAGTTGTCTTCTTCGGCCTCTTCCGTTGCTGCTGCTTCGGAGCGTCACCCATGAGGTGGGGCCTCCGTGTAGCAGCGCGGCTCAGGTAATCGAGCCGGCTGCCGTGCGAGCCCTGAAAAGGGCTGCGCTCGTAAGCGCGGTCGAAGGAGGAGACGCACGCGCGCAAGTAGTGGCGGGCGAGCCGTAGTCGTCGGAGCGAGGGGCGATGCGACCGCTCGCTTCGAAGGTCCGGGAGCGTCTCCAGGAGGAGGGCTCACATACACGTGCCGCACAGGTTTCAGTGCTCTCCCAAGGTAGACGACCTTTGCAGCGCAGTCGTCCTGGTATCCATTCTCCTGCGTCCCCTTAGTCAGGTGGTCACGCCCGACCTCAGCCGGCGCCTCTAAATTCCAGAGCTGCCTTTTACCTTGTCAGCACACTGTGACGAATCCTGGGGCCCCCGTACCGCAAAGCATCCTTTTGCCAGGGAGGCTCCCCCTGCCGCAGAGAGACCATGACGACCCGGCAAATTAACCAACAATGCACGGGGCGCCAAACGTGGCCAGCCCTGCTGTCGTCACCGATCCTCCAAACGCGGCGCATGGTCGGTTAGCGTTCTCGTCCTCGCTCGTTCTCCGAAGGGTGCCACCACCCGGGATCGGTCGACGCACCTGCAGCGGGCTGAAATAGCTGCAGGCCGATCCTAACAGCCTACTCCCAATATTATCCAAAATATTTACTAAGATTATCTCCAATAGGATAAGGGCAACACTGGACTTTAGTCAACCAAGGGAACAGGCGGGCTTCAGGAAGGGATTCTTTACAATGGATCACATCCATGTCATTAATCAGGTTATCGAGAAATCCGCAGAGTACAATAAACCTCTCTATATTGCTTTCATAGATTACGAAAAAGCATTTGATTCAGTAGAGATACCAGCAGTCACAGAGGCATGCGTAATCAAGGAGTAGAGACCGCTTACGTAAATACCTTGGAAAATATCTACAGAGATTCCACAGCCGCCTTAATTCTACACAAGAAAAGTAGGAAAATACCTATAAAGAAAGGAGTAAGACAAGGAGAGACAATCTCTCCAATGCTATTCACTGCGTGCTTGGAAGAAATATTCAAGCTATTAAACTGGGAAGGTTTAGGAGTAAGGATCGACGGCGAATACCTCAACAACCTTCGGTTTGCCGATGACATTGTTCTATTCAGCAACACTGCAGACGAGTTACAACAAATGATTGAGGATTTTAACAGAGAGAGTGTAAGCGTGGGGCTGAAGATTAATATGCAGAAGAACGAAGATAATGATGAATAACCAGGCAAGGGAACAAGAATTCAGGATCGCCAGTCAGCCTCTAGAGTCTGTGAAGGGGTATGTTTACCTAGGTCAACTAATCACAGGGAACCCTGACCATGAGAAGGGAATTCACAGAAGAATAAAAATGGGTTGGATCGCATACGGGAGACATCGCGAACTCCTGACTGGAAGCTTACCGTTATCATTGAAAAGGAAGGTATACAATCACTGCATTTTACCGTTGCTGACATATGGGGCAGAGACTTGGAGACTGACAAAGAGACTTGAAAACAAGTTAAGGACTGCGCAAAGAGCGATGGAACGAAGAATGCTAGGCATAACTTTAAGAGACAGAAAGAGAGTGGTTTGGATCAGAGAGCAAACGGGTATAGACGGCATTCTAATTGACATAAAGAGAAAAAAATGGCGCTGGGCAGGTCATGTAATGCATAGAGTAGATAACCATTGGACCACGAGGCTGACAGAATCGGTACCAAGAGAAGGGAAGCGCAGTAGAGGACGACAGAAGACTAGGTGGTGTGACGAAATTAGGAAATTTACGGGTGCTGGTTGGAATCGGTAGGCACGGGACAGGGGTAATTGGAGATCGCGGGGAGAGGCCTTCGTCCTGCAGTGGACATAAAATAGGCTGCTGATGATATATATATATATATATATATATATATATATATATATATATATATATATATATATATATATAGTGCCCCTGATATGTTTATTATGAAGACTGGTTGCCACAATGGAAACTTGACTGAACACAGCCTCCCAACCACAGCCAATTTTGTCTCTGAAACTAGAATTGGGGGTTCAGCAGATATGGTTGTTTCAAGGAAGCAAATACATCATGCGTATTGAAATACAGTATTAAATCAACCGTTGTTAAAAACATTAACAAGTATTTTTCATAGCTCTCTCTCTCTCCTGTGGTTAATGTCTTTGAAATGAATTAACATATAAACCAATCTGCGTCATATAAAAAAAATTTTGGTAGGCTTATATAGGAGGGGGGGGGGGGTCATAGTTGGTTTGGTACTACTAAAGGTGTCACATACTGGAAAAGTTTGAGAAACACTGCTTTATTCAAACCATATTATTCGAACAAAGGGCACTATGGCCTCAATATGGAAAAGAATATTCAAGAACCTGTTTATTTTTGTCAAATTTGAAAGGATGAGAATAACACTTAACATAGTGATGGTAAATGTAAAAACCATTTTAAAGCGTTATGTTTTATTAAACATGACCATTTGTGGCACTGACCACCTTAACCATTCAGGTAACGATTTTACTAGAGTAGGTTTCTGGATGTTCAGGAAGTTTTCCAATGCTTTTTGCACCATTCCAAGTACTCGTCTGTCATTATATGCACTAGTGCAGACGGGGGGGGGGGGGAGGCTCTACCCCCCCTTTTTTACCGAACAGAAAGTTTCAGGAGGTGGGCTCCGAAAGAGCGATATGGGTGAAAGGGAAAGCTTGAATGTGAAAGCAAGGCGAGGGATAGTGGCGGTCCGAAGCGCGCGGGAGGGGGGAGGGGGGAGAGGGACGGTTGTTTTATGGTGGCGAACCCCTCTCCCATGCCCAGAACTTTGCGGTCCCACTCATGGCGCGCCTCTACCTCATTCTGGATCGAGTTAACCATAACTGCTCAGGGGGATCAGCGCTAAAACTTCCACACACAGATAACGATGGGACGATCGAGCGCGTGCATACAACTTGGAGGCATGATTGTTGCCCCCCACCAGGCCCTCGTGTTGTTGACGAGCTTCTTATTTATGGTACTTGACCGAATCGTCGACCACGCTGAGCAGAAGAAAAGCATTCCGAAAATATTTCGACTTGCTTGTCTAGGAAACGCATAATAATCACCCCCCATTCTTTTTTACTTTTCCTTGTCTCTGACTTTCATTATGTTAATGAACTTCAGAAAAACTTGCTGTTAGGCTGGTTTGTGCATGATGTTAAGAATGAAAACGGGGCAAAAACGGGACAAGGAAGTAAGACCTACGGAACGTCGATTTTCGCACGGCAAAATATATGAAGGACGGGAGTGCTGGCCCAGGGAAGCTAAACGAAACCGCCACAACAAACAGGTAGGAGGGCAGGTAGGTGAATGGCCTCGACGTTCACGCAGGAAGAGAAATATAGGAATGTTAGGGGCCGACGCGCCATTCAACAACCCGGTGAACGTTGAAGATGTGTGACAGTACCTAACGGTGGGGTGTTGGATACGAGGAGGGGGGGGGGGGGAGGAGAACGCGCATAAATGACGTCAAGATCGAGGTTGGCGGATGATTATAGGCATAGGGAGAGCGTCTCGTCACTGCACGATCGCTCGACACCAGACGGCCGTGGCCAGTCGCCTAGCTGAGGCTCACCGACGCCGTCGTAACACGTGCTGCTCCCTGCGGAGAGGCTATCCTAACTAAACGTCTCGGCAATTTTCAGAATAAACGAGTGTCGGAAGATGTGACACTTTCAAATCTCTCAGAGCTACTGGCCCTTATTTTACAGCAAACTACGGATGCCATAATTTTCACAAAGGCTTCTAAACCGGAAGCACCCCTGCTTCGTACTGTTTGCCCCATCAATTCCCGAGTGTGATCAGATAATAGTATACGTGGCATGATGACTACAATGCCATGATTGCAAGTTACTTCCAAACATCTCTTCAAACAAATTGGACAGCAGGTCACTGAAACTGAGTGAAACTTGCATCATATGATACTATGGAAGTTCTAGCGCAAAGCTTCGTTCCTGTATTTTTTAATCTAGAATAATATAGCATGCCCGTACAACCGCGAAAGCTCGATTAAATGATAGACGACTTGTGCCCGCCCTCTTCTGTACGTAGCCGTGCCGTACCACTCACTATAATATCTAGCTGGAAAACAACTTATCTCCACTGCTACCTGGGCTGCAACAAGACTGGCCTGCAAACAAGACACACGATAGTAGGCTGTCTTGTTTTTGTTTGGCCCCTTTTTTAGCGCGCGCGCGCGCGCGCACGCACACACACACACACACACGCACACACACGCACACGCACACACACACACACACACACACACACACACACACACACACACACACACACACACACGCACGCACGCACGCACGCAATGTGTGTGCGTGTGTGTGTGTGTGTGTGTGCGTGCGTGCGTGCGTGAGCGCCTTCCCTTCAGATCATGCTTCACCAACACGCCCAGCTATCCATCCTAACGCAGAAGCATGGATCGGTGCACGCGCGGAACGTCCGAACTGCTTGCCGAGCTTGAACCAAAGAGGAAGAGCATTCTCCCTTTTGCGCCCAAATAACCACGCCGTTAGGCGGCGTTAGCAGCGCAACATTCTCGCGCCATTTCTTGTATCACTCTGCAATCACACCGACCGCAGCCGTAAAGCCACGCGGCAAAGCCGGATTACAGAAAACGGAGCCATGCGGGGAAAACATCAGAGGACTGCCTGAGAGTCGCGCATCCCCACAAGATACAACAGGAACCAGATGTATTCAATTCGTATTCCAAGTTTAAAATATTCGCACGCCAATAATTATCAGTTCAACACAATAGAAAGGCAACATTAATTAAATATAGTGCACCTTTCAAGGACATCCACAAGTTTCCACAAAGGCACTGTGTCTCAGTGGTTTTGGCGTTATTCTGCTAAACAATAAGTTGAGGGTGGGATCCGCCGCGGTCGCATATATATGGGGGTGGTACGAAAAAACAAAAACAGAAAAGTGTCACCCAAGTATCGACGCTACAAAAGACAAGGACGACGTACATGGTGGTTCAAATGCCTAAATGTTGATTATACATCTCTATTCTGACCGTGTCTCTCATTCATGTTCATTACTCACTCATTTCATATCTTATCCGTATCGTATTTCCTGCGCATTTATTTCAAGCATTTCTTTCTCAGTGTCGACGCTTGGTAAACTTTTTTTTGTGACCAAGATGCCAGGTGGGCCGATCCCGTAGAGAGTCCTGTTCATAGTGCGATGTGGTTATATTTTCGACTATATTGGCGCTAATTACGCATGTACCATTAATTCTGCCTACTCTGTGACTAATTCTCGCTTCTTGTGGGTGTTAGCGAAGCCACCTACCAGGCATTATTGCCTCGTGCGAGCCCTGCTCAGTATAAGCCAACTCGCTTCATTTAGCAAAAATGTGCCGTACGATGGCTTCGCCTCAATGTGTTCATACATACAGCGGTGCATTCTTTACAGGGGTATTGTGCAATGTCAACCTTCGACTATATTGGTCCTAATTACCCCTGTACCGTTAATTTTACCTAATCTGGACTAATTATTGCTTCTTGTCTAGTGGAGATCTACATTTTGATACTTTTTTTTTTACTCGCTACGACGCTCTGGAGGTGCGAAGGGGCTGCTTTTTGTTGTGTAAATGGTTATAAAATCATGAGATCCCTGATATGCCAAACTGTCTTTTCAAAAGAAAAAAAAAAGCTAGTGTATTATGCTTTCGGTGCACAACTAAGAACCCTATATGGTCGAACTTAATCCGGAGCCTTCTGCTATAGCGCCCTTCACATCTTCGAACGGGGCAGCGCAAAAGATGGAACAAGGCGAGTGGCAAAGGCACACAGAGCGACTCCATCAACGGGACAAGGCACCTTGTCCTGTCTTTTGCGATATTACGTTAAGAGACGTTGTCTTAACTAGCTCGGAGTCAGAACTTAGTGCGTCCATCATAGCCCTATTACATCTTCCACTTGTTAAGCAAATCTTGGGCGAGGTTTTGTAGGGGTGCCTTTTTCGATGCTGTTCTTTTCGCGCTCCGTCAGTGGTCAGAGCCACAACCCACGTTATCAAGGGGATCAGCTGGCCGTAGACGATGGATGAGATCGAGTGGCATATAATCGAACAGAAGGCACCGCTACGAAAATTACGGTCCATAATTTATTTTAAACCCAGGCAGTTCCATGAATGGGAGCCGGGTATGTTGCGTGAGAGTGGTGAGGGTCGTTCTCCGACTAATGCTAAACTATTTGATGGGGACCAATCTCAAACGTTTACGAGCGTATTTCTAATATGCCTGTCCCCGACGCGATACGTTGAAAATTGTAATAATGGTGCTGCTACTTCTAAAATCAGAAGATTGTGTGTATTTACAAATGAGGTAGCATAGTTGAGCCACAAGTGCAGGCAATGCATGAACGAAAAGCTCCAGAAAAGGTGGCCAGCCTGAACAGAAAACCGGTATATTTTTTCTTTTCGGTTTCTAACCGCAGCGAAAAAAAGAATTCTGAGACATTCCGGTTCATTCCAGCTTTGAACAAAAATAACTTTTTTTTTTGCGTTTTCCATTCAGTCCCAGTTCGATACCCTGATTTGTGCAATGTTAATAAATGGATAGAGGAAAGTAAAGTAATCGAATACTTTTTAATAAGCAATTACTTTTGTGGGGCAGTAATTGGTGACTGTAATCATTTTACATTTTTGATAGAAGCAATTGTAATTTTCATCGGTTAATTTTTTTTCTGTAACTTGCACAAGTTTAACGATAAGGATGCGAGGTCGTCATTTCCATACCCGGTTATTTATTCTCCTAATATAGCTTTAAATCTATTCTTCATTCGCTTCGTAGCATGGCCGGAGCGCTCTCAAACAACCACCCGAATATACCCGAACTTATTTGTTTTCATGTGTGAACCAAACACAATGCGGACATTCGCTAACGTAAAAAAACATTTACGCTACGAAATACATTTGCGTTCCATACAACAGTTTCCCCAAAGCACGTGTCTATCAGTACGAAAAAATCTTAACTGGACCACCAAGGCATCTTTTAGCAGATTTTGGTGACGGATATCTCGAAAGAGGATTCGGTGTTATTTCCGCTAAGCAGGCATCGCTTCAATTTAGCAATTACATGAGCCCTAAAGTGAGTAATTTACCAGTTAATTAGCAAATATTTGGGTAATTATCAATATTATATCGTAGAACTTTTTTTGCTTGCTGCTATTATGTCCACTTATAGTCACTTAGCATAATTGCAAAAACGGCAGGGGCCTAGATATGACAGCTGCTTTTAAAAGAAAGCGTTTCTCATAGAAAGAAACATGGGCACCGATTTTATAGCGATGCCTTTCCCCTATGCCATTCCTTTTCGCGCTTTGTCAGTGGTCAGAGCGACGCTCCGCGCGCGCATCATCAATAGAATCAGCCAGCCGTGAACGGTGTGTGATAGCAGTGACATAGAATCGATCGATTGGAAGGCACCGCTAAAATCGTGGCCTTGGTATAATATAATGAGATATATCCAAGTTGTGCTGAGCAGTATTTTGCCGGAGCGATAATTTCGGCACAATAACTTTTTTTTTGGGGGCGAGTTGGTGCTTGCTGAACGACATGGTATTGTAGCTCGAACAACTGGTAAAGAAAGATTTCAAGGGACAGACAGAAGAGAAAGAAAGATGGCGCTACACTCACAACTGTTTATTAGGCACAAAGCTTGCTACCTATATACCGTGCACACTCTCGACATCACGGGGCAGCAAAGAGCAAGCGACATGTCATCTTGTTTGTGTCGAATCCGACAATTTCATTCACGCATCATATAACGAAACAGATGCTTGACTAACACATGCTTGACCACTTATATGAATGTGATATACCTTTAGCAGTTCCCGCGTGGTTTTATCTCTACTCCTACCTAGGATTCTCACCTTAGAAAAACGTGGCTTCAACAGCACGATGTGCAATGCGCAGGAAGATGGGCACTCATATCCTTTTTTAAATTGTTTGCGTGTTCCCTCATTCGGTCGTTCACACAACGGCCAGTCTGCCCGACATAGGTTTTCCTTCAACTTAGCGGTATCTGGTAAAATCACAGGAGTGGAACGCTTTTCCACGTAGCGTTTTGCGTGCTTGACTTTGCACGTTTGCGCAGCACATCCCATGATTCGGGGGCACAGGCGAGCCAACTAGTATGTTCGGGGCGGAAAACGCAACAGGCACCCCACACCTGTTCGCCGCCTTCTTGAGGTTGTGGCTCACCTTGTGGTAATAAGGTACCACCTGAGCCTTTCTTCAGGGATCCTGCTCACCTCCCTCACTCCCCCTGGGATTATTGTTACGTTTGAGCTTCTGCAGCAATTTTTCTGCCACCCAGGGGATGACTGAACGAGGAAATTCGGCATTTAAAAGCAGCTGGACCTGATGCTAGAAACTAGACTGGAGCTAAACTGGACGAGAACACACGTCCTTCTAAGCGCGGACCCTAGGCAGAGCGTCGGTATACTTCTTTTAACAATTTTCGAGTGGGCAGAGTCATAGGGCAAGAGTTGTTTTTGCGCTCGTGAGGAATAGTGCCAACAAGCATGTTCATTTAAAAATATGATGTTTAAATCTAAAAACTGCAACTTATTATCAGTAGGAAGCTCATGCGTAAAAAGGTAGGCCATTACCGTGGAGTTTAAAAACATCAAAGACCTTGTTAATTTCGTCATGGCAAGTAAAAGAATACTGTTGGTCCCAACGTTACTAGACTAGCTTCTGGTTGGTCCACCATAATTAAAAAGTTGTCTACGTATCTGAAAACGCTTAACACATGTGTGCCCTTAAGGCAGTCCACAAGATTTCTATCCATTTCAGGAAGAAACAGGTCACATAATAAAGGTGCTGCGGACGAACCTATACAAATGCTCTTCTTTTGCAAGAACAGCTGGTTGACAAAAAGGATAAAAGGGCTACTCAGATAGGCGTCCAGTAAGTTTAAGATATTATCAACACTCATACCAACAGCATTCTGAAACTCGAGTTCACCTCTGTCATCAATACGTGTCTTTAGAGAAGCAAACAATTCACGGTGCGGTATATATATAAAATAAAACAGGTCTTCTATATCAGTTGAAAACGCGAAGCGAATATTGTTGTCATGAAAAAAGGAGGTGATAGCATCCGAGTGAGGAACAAGGAAAGAATCTTTCACTTCTGGTTCACAGGAACTTGCTGACCTGAAGTTTCCATGTGTCACGTTCACTGATTATAGCACCGAAAGGAACATCAGTTTTGTGCGTTTTTGCACTGAAGGAAACTGTGACGGAATCTTTCTTGCTTTTCTCTATACATTTTGCTAAGGTATTTAAGTCGTTATCTTGACAAAAACGCAAAAAGTCTTTTTTCAGCCGCGACACCCGAGTTTTTTGTGGTGCCAAATTTTTGTTTACGGCCTGCCGCGCTTTTGCTTGATAGACATCTTTCGTTAGGATGACGAAACCGCCTTCCTTGTCGGCTTCCAAAAGACACAAATCTCTTTCTTTAAAACAGCTGACATTACATTGCATAGGGGATATCGTATCTCAGCACTTAGGATTCACAGCAAACTTATGCAAGCATTCAGCACCTTTAAGTAAACACCTCTCACGCTGTTCTGCACCTGCTCGTCCTGCCATGGAACGGTTAATTGCTGCCAAGTCATGCACTGAAGTTGTTGGCTTAAGTCCATATTTAGGTCCTTTTCGTAGGACATTGGTGATACTTTCCGGGACGTGGGCATTGCCAAAAACATGAAGCCTGTTGTATCGCAAAAGAGCGGCCGGTCAGGTCGACCGAAGTGGAGAGACGGGAGAGCACGCTACTCGACGGAAGAATTCGGAGCCTCTCTCTTGGCGTCCGGGGGCAGCTACTTTTATTGGCCTCGAGCTCCACCACTGGAAAAGCTGGCGCCACCGTCGGCGTGACGTGCTAGGAGGGATCACGTGGACATAGCGGCCGCGTCGGCTGCTTCGGGATCGCCGAAGCGAGCTGAAAAAGAGTTTAAATTCCCTCGTACGCTGCGGTCCTCATTTAGTGGCGAAATTTTTCCCCCTGGAGTGTCTCCTTTACAACGCTTGAAAGCACTACAATAGGTAGTGGCTGCCTTTGAAGGCGCGCAACATGGTAGGCTACTGCTCGGTGCCGCAGGGCCGGACGCACGTAACGGAGGCCGGTGTCAACCTTATTCACACGTAGCCGCAGGACAAGAAGCTGCGTGAAGCTTGGCTCGCGAAACATAAAACCGGCAAACAGTCATCGGCTACAACTCGGGTATGCAGCAAGCACAGACGCGAGGAAGATTTCTGCTACGGCGCCCGGTCTGCGATGTTCTGAAAACGCGCACTGAGACGCTCGCCCCACTCCGCTGCCCGACTAATGTCATGATGGTTTGGTCTATGAACTTGTCGATGCTATAGATACTGGCAAGTTCAGTGGAGTGGAAAGGCAGCGGTAAGAAGCACATTTAAAAAAAGCATGGCATATGGTCATGTTTATGTTATGAATTAATGCACTGGATTACAAAAAAGGAGCAGCGGGAAATTGCACGCTGAGAACACCGATGAACATACAGTGCGACGCAACTCGAGAAATAATATTGAAAGTTCAAAGAATTTAGAAGAAAAAAAATATTGAATCGTCGCGACGGCACATCACAGTCCCCGTAGGCGTCGAAGTCTCTACAATGAAATTACTTTTGAACCGCTCTGATAGCGCCCACGCAACAATGCTTGCTTGCATACTGTCAAATGCTCATAATCTGCGGCCAAAGCTCATGGCACGGTGCGAAAACGCGCGCGCGGAGAAAGCGAAATAGTGCGCGGACAAGCATGCAGACGCGCAGTCGGTCGCTGCGAATGTGTGCGATCGCTGCATTGAGGCTTCGTTCTATTACGCTCCATTTAGTTATACAAACACTATAAGAAGATATTTCACATAGTTTGCTCTCAGCGTTTACCTACCTTTCACACAAGAAGCTGGTTCGGGAAACTTCACCGCGGCGACCGCGCGCAGTGGCGTTCACTGTACGTATTCGGTAAAGAGATAGCGTCTGTAAACGATTGTGTGCTTTCAGTTTGCCCAAGATTATTATTTAGACAGTAAAAAAACTTCTTTCGTTCCTAAAGCACTTACAGAAATGTCCGGGAAAGCTCGCGCGTGGTGTTTTTAGTGAGCGCTGACAGCAAAACCTATGAGGAGCGCGTCACGTGATCCCTCATACTACGCCAGCGAGGCGCTTCCGATAGATGGCGACTCCGTAACTCCTCGCCGCCAATACTCTCGGAGTCGAGGGCAAAAAGGAACGCCTCGTCAGAGGCGCACGTGATGCGGGGCACGGACACGCTGAGAGACAGGTTGAGACGAGTAGGTGACGCATCCGCCGGGCCGGCGCCGGTCAGACCTCCTCGCTTCACAGTTGGGGGAGCTCCTCTCCCCGGCTGCCGCGCTTTGACAAGCGTGGGCACCAACATACACACACGCACACACGCACACACGAAGACACGTGGCATTGAAACATGCCTGGACGCGCTTGGCGGGGAGGCGTTACGGCAGCGCTGAACGGGCCAAAATGTCCGCCGCTTTGAACGAAGCTCCGGCGTCCGTTGCATCCGCGCCGGCTATACCGCGCGTCGTAGGCGAAACGTAACAGTAGCCAATCATAGTAAAGTTGAATCTGCCGCCAGAGTTGGGAACGATGAATCTTGCTCACCCGTTTGATGTGTTGCCATGACCGCGGAACAGGTCCGAACAGAGTGAGACATTCTTGAGGAACCAGGCTTTTCCGGACGCAAAGCCCGATAACCTTTGCCCGGCACGTAGCCGTCACGATGCAGTTCGAAAGTTTTTGTACATTATGAAGAAAAATTGTTGTGGACGAAGGAAGAGAAGGACCCACTGTATAAGAAATATACTGCACAATAACTTTTTCTTCAGTGAGTTGGTGCTTGCTGAACGACATGGAATTGTAGCGCGAAAAATTAGAAAAGAAAGAGTCTAAGGGACAGAAAGGAGAGAAAGAAAGACGATGCTACACTCAGAACTGTTTATTAGGCACAAAGAGAGAGAGAGAGAGGGAAAGGGGAAAGGCAGGGAGGTTAGCCAGAGGGGAAGATCGGGTTTGTTACCCTACGCTGGGGAGAGAGGGGAGGGGGAGGTAAAGTGGTAACAAAGTAGAGATAAAGAAAGAAAGGAGCACAGACATACAATCACAGTCGGTCACTGTTGCCGCATACTGTCATGCACCACACAGCACAGTACCACTTGCAGCGCTATAAACATCTGTTCAGGCTACATTCGCTTGTTCAATTCTGTTGCCTTTAAAAACTGCAACAGTGTCCTCGTTGCCCTCTGCTGCGATGGCTTGTGATGGAGGCATTTTAAAATAAGGTCCTCTGTTAGAAGTATTCGGTCAAAACGCGCTATCTCGATTGCGAGCGATCGTCTTTGTAAATTATAGCGAGGACAGTCACAGAGAAGGTGTTGAAGAGTCTCCTCGTTACCACAATCATCACACGAGGCGTCGTCGGCCCATCCGATTCGGAAAGCAAAAGACTTGGTGGAGGCCACCCCTAGCCATATTCGACAAAGCAGGGTAGCTTCGTGACGCCAGAGTCCAGCTGGAATGCAAAGGCGTAGAGAGGAGTCTAGGTTGTGCAGCCGGTTGTTTTGAAAGCTTCCTGCGTTCCACAAGGAGAACGTGATATTACGGCTGAGCATTCGAGGTTGCTTGCTACATTATTTAGGGGTGTGTCAGAACGCCCTTATAACCTTCCCCCTGGTTACGGCCCTGACCCGTCGCTCCAGACAGCATCGTCACGCCATGCAATAATGAAACAAACCGATAAACTGATCAGTCGCGAATGCGCCCCCTGTATGTGGCTGTCGCGTATAATAACATCTTGCTGTTACATGTAGCCGCAGAGTTTATAATAAGGGTGTTTATATAGTGAAATTATCAAATATAATTCGAATTTCCGAGAAACGCAAGCTTAGAATATCGAATCCTATTCTGGACAGTATTTTCTCGCTTGAGGCCGGTCAAAAGCAGCTCGAAGAAACGGTGTCAATTGCATTAGATCGACTGGCAGCTCTCGAAGCAAATACGAGTGGTTCTACAGCATTTCCAGAAAAGGCTGACGTGCAAAACCTTGTAACCAAGGCTGTTCTTGATGAAAGTTATCTTCTTCGGACACGCTTTGACGAATTTGAAGATCAGTCTCGAAGAGATAATCTTATATTTTATGGTGTTGATGATGCAGCAGATGAAACATGGGCGAAGTCTGAGCAGGAGGTACGTACGCGCCTTCTGATCTCCCTTTCTCTGGAACTGCCCGATGAAGACATTGCAAGGGCACATCGCCTTGGAACTTTCGTTTCAAACAAATGCCGACCTATCGTTGGGCAAAACGTGAACAAGGTGAATGCAGGAGCCAACGTGTCGACAAGTGGACTTGTCTTCTTCAAAGCGACATATGCTTTCCTCGCCACAGTATATATAGGTGGGATTCTTCTAAGAACCCCACCTATATATAAGAACCCCACATATATATACTGTGGCGAGGAAAGCATACGTCGCTTTGAAGAAGACAAGTCCACTTGTCGAAACGTTGGCTCCTGCATTCACCTTGTGCAGGTTTTGCTCATCGTCTTGAATTTCCATCTCCCGCATTCCCCGTCTTTTCTCTGGACCTATCGTTGGGAAGTTCGCGTCGTTCAAAGTTAAAGGTAGCATTTGGACTCAGAGATCAAAACTGAAAAACACTGACGTGTCTATACAGGAGGACTTTTGCAGAGCAACTAGACTCTCGCGAAGAAAGCTCATGGACTATGGGAAAGCAAGAAAGAGAGAGAAATAAACTTTGTTGCTTGACCAGGCTTCTTGAGCCCAAAGGTGAGTGGCCTCCTTAGCCCAGGTAGCCAAGTGGCCACAAATATAACTTGCTGTACAACAGGCTGTATGTTAACAATAAACGTTATGTATATTCTGCCGACACTGATGCTGTATGCGAAGTAGAGGCACCAAATGCGCGTGCCTCTGAAAATGACGCTTCAACTTCGGCTATATCAACTTCATTTTCCGGTTCGGCATAGCAAAATGTTGCCGCTCACGTATTACCTAGTCCAGATTACTTTATTCTTTTTACTAATATCAGGAGCATTTTACGTAAACGTGATTCATTGTCATCTTTAGCCGACACGTGCCTTGTGGATGTGATTACCCTGACTGAGACATGGTTGTCCGAACAAGTTGATTCTCGGGAACTGTTCATTTGTGAATATATATATATATATATATATATATATATATATATGCAGATGTGATCGGTGCGAGCGTGCAGGTGGCGGTGTTCTGATTGCCGTATCAGATGAAATTGTTGCCTATAACGTGTCTGTGAACACTTCACTGGAATTTGTTGGCACTTGTATTCATTTGGATCACAAGGACGTTGTATTTTGCGCAAGCTACCGACCACCTAGTTCGCGGGCTTCCTTCTGCGACGACCTGCATGACGTCATAAATATGGTCCTTTCTAAGTTTCTGAGGGCTCCTCTTCACGTCTTTGGTGATGGAACAGTCCTTCCTTTCATGTCTTACCTGCTTCATCTGAATGTTCTGCATTCATGGACATGTGTTTTACGTTCAATCTTGTACAAATTATGAGACAACCAACCCGTGTTGCCCAGAAATCTGCCAATATACTCGATCTTGTGCTAACCACCTCACCCGAAAATATATCTTCAATTAGCGTTCTTCCGGGCCTAAGTGACCACAGTGTAATTCATCCAACTATGCCGCACGCTCCCCTCGCTCTTCAAGGCGATATAAGTTACGAAGAAACTACAACAAGGTGGATTTTCAAGCCATTATTGCAGAGCTAGAGCGCTTCTTTGGCACCTTCCTCCCGCAGTTCTGGACGCGTTCCATCCATGAAAACTGGCGCGTATTTAAAGTGAAAGTGAACAAACTTACAAAAAATTAATTCCCCTTCGTCGCGTTAATTGTTCTAAACAAGTACCCTGGTTTAAGGTATCGCTAAACAAGAAAAACGCGTCTATCGGCAGCTAAAGCACGCACGAATTGCCGATAAATGGCGCCGTCATCCCACTGTTGCGTCACAGTGCAAGCAAGCCTTACAGCGCGCTAAGCATATTTTTATCATGACACACTGCCTCATTTGCTTGCTTTCAGCCCACAAAAATTTTGGAACGTCATCAATATGCGCAAAACAAAAGATATTCAACCTCATTCCAGAAATTGCGTCTCAGTTCCACCTCACAGGTCTTGCATTGTTTTAAAGAATACATTTTTCTCATCGTTTGCCAATGCTGTGCTGCCTACTTTACCCGATGTTGGAGTTTTACAATCGGTACAGACGGAACCAATTACTATTAGTGATGAAGGGGTTGCAAAGCTTATCCAGAAATGAAAGCTTGCATCAGCTGCAAGTGTCGACGGCATCAACTATAAGTTTCTGAAGAGTACGTGTTTATATTCATCCATGATGTTGTCTGAAATTTGCACACAGTCCCTTCTAAGCACATCGCTACCTGATGATTGGAGGAGTGCCAAGGTGGCTCCTGTCCACAAGTCTGGTGACCTTCATAATCCTAATAACCACAGACCTATCCCCTTAACATCAATTCAGTGCAAGCTTCTTATACATATTGTTTATTCACACCTTGTTCATTATTTGGAATCTAATTCGTTCTTTACATATTCACAGCATGGTTTTCGTAAGCATCATTTTTGCGAAACTTAATTAATTGCATTCACTAATGACTTAATTTCTGTTTTGGACCGCTCTTCTCCTATTGATTGTATATTTATCGATTTCGCAAAGGTTCAACACCGTGTCACATCAACTGATACTTTATAAGCTAAGTAAACTAAATATTGATAGTGCTGTGCTAAAGTGGATAGAGTGCTTCTTAGGTAATCGGCACCGCTATGTAAATGCTAATGATCATGACTCCCATATTTCTCTCGTAACATCTAGTGTTCTGCAAGCATCAGTACTAGGATCTCTTCTTTTTCTTATCTATATTAATTATCTTCCGTCTTCGATTACTTCCAAAATAAGATTTTTCGCTGATGATTGTGTTTTATACAGAGAAGTTACAAATGAAAGTGATGCGTGTGCTCTTCAAAGTGATCTGAACAATATTGAAACTTAGTGTAATACTTAGCTTATGGAACTAAACATTAGCAAATGCAAATTAATGAGAATTACACGCATGACTAAACAAATTACTCCGTGCTCATACTCCCTTAATGACTCCCCACTGACCTGCGTTAGCAAGTATAAATACCTCGGTGTTCAAACAACATCATCTGTCCTGGAAGGCGCACATTGAATACATTACTAACGATTCCAACCGCATGCTTGGTTTCATTCGTCGCAACTTTTCACTTGCCCCTACCTCTTTAATACTGCTGCTGTACAAAACACTATAGTGCGTTCGAAGATTGAATACGCTGCATCAGTACGGGATCTATACTCTAACTTTCTCATTGCAATGCGCGAATCAGTTCAGAATCGCTCTGTTAGATATATAATGTGCTCCCGTCATGTACTCCCTCCTGTACTCCCGTCATGCTAGGGTTTCAGGAATAAAAAAAAAAAACACTTAATCTTTCAGATCTTTCCATACGACGTCGAATATCTCGCCTGTGCACATTTCATAAAATATATTACACTAACAACACCCTAAACCGATCCCTGTTTATTCCTCCGGTGTACTTATCGTCTCGCAGAGATCGCCACCTAAAGGTGCATGTTCCACAGTGCCGGACACACCAGTACTTGAGTTTCTGCGTCCCAAAAACTGCTTCGGACTGCAATCACCTGCCTTCCTTTGTCATCACCATCAACGATCCTGCTTAATTTAAGGATACTGTTCATAGTTATCTGCTGTAACCTTTCCTATTCTTGTTTGTTTTTATTGTATTTTCCCCACTCCTCTCTGTAACGCCTGACCGGCCCTGAGAGTAAAATGAAAATGAAAAAAAAAATGATAAAAAATGTAGAACGCATCACTTTAGTCACAAAACGTGGCGCGGCCTATCAGGGAACGAAAATTAAACCTATCTCACTTTTTAAAAATTCCGTAGGAAGTCCAGGACGGAGCATATTTTATTAGATAAGTATAATATGTCGTGCTTCGGAAGTATACTTTGCTAACCAGCAGGCGTCAGCAATGGTTAAGTACCCGCCGTGGCTGCTTAGTGGCTATTGTGTTGGGCTGCTAAGCACGAGTTCGCGGGATCGAATCCCGGCCACGACGGCCGCATTTCGATGAGGGCGAAATGCGAAGACACCTGTGTACTTAGATTTAGGTGCTCGCTAAAGAACCCCAGGTAGTTCAAATTTCCGGAGTCCCCCACTACGGCGTACCTCCTAATCAGATTCTGGTTTTGGCACGTAAAACCCCATAATTGAATGTTAACAATGGTTACGTACTTTCCGTTAAGTTGGATTCAAAAATAACATTTGAAGCGGATTTCAAAAGTTCCTTTGTTGTGCGTATAAGCTTCAGAAAAGTGCCATCGTTTTACAATACTATATACGGCCAGAATAGAATATTCAAATTATGCGAATAGAAAATTCGAAAGCCAGATACTAATTGAGTACGAAAGACTACTCGGCTCGTATTTGAAATTTTTCCCTACTCTGTATTTATTTATTATTCATAATCATGAAGCTCATTTCCTTCTTGACACATTTTCATGTCAGAGGCAGGAAAAAGCGATGAAATTTTCACCAGTTTACCATCCCTTGCAGAGCAGAGAGTGGCAAGGAACTCACTCGTGGCAGTATAATGCTACAATATTACACAAAAAAAGTTCTGGACATTAGAAATAGGCATTAAAAACTGACACGGCAAATAGAGTAACTAAATCCAATAAAAAAGTACGATCTAATACAAAGCAACTTAGAATATGTAACGTAGTTTAGTTACTACGACAACAATAAAAATACTGAAATACTGAAATATATGTAATGACAAGAAGTTTATAAAAAAGAAGTTTTGGAAGGCCAAATTGCTCACATTGCCGATATCTCTATTTGTGCGAGTTACACAGGCAGCTGACATAATAGCAATTGCCATTCGTAGCCTGTCCTTACAATGACTAACACCCAGTGCTGTTTGTTTGGGATACCTATAATCGCATTGAAGCTTGATTAAAAATGCTATTTATGTTTGTTTTTAAGCATGAAATGCTTTTAGCTGCCGTTCTCGGTGACCTTCAAGTGACCTTGAGCCAAAAGCCGGAGCCGTCATTCGGGCACTCAGAAGAGAACATCAGGACATCGTTGCGAGAACAGAACGAGATCATCTGGGCAACTAGTCAAAATGTAAGAAAGTGCAGTCTCTGGCCTCCAACCCTTTGTACAGGACCGCATTACATACGTTAGTTACTGCCCAAACAAGTTACAAAAATTATTGCTTCCGAGTTTTTCCTAATGTTTGTTCACAATATCCCTCAAGCTGTAACTTCTAGTGCGCTGAAATTTTATTTGTCATTTCCAATATCGACGTTCAAAAGGCAGATACAGTGCACCATGCACTTGATTGTCATCTTTTGGCGCTGAGACAGGATTGCCTGTGCTCTTTTGAACGCCAGCGGTCCGTGAATTCCGCGGCGCCAGTTTTGCGCCGTCTGCTTCGAGAGATGGCGCCACGCTGCATGACCAGGCCGGCCGCGTCCGGCGCGCCGCGGATGGTGGTCGTGAGATGGTTGTGAGTAATCGTTGCAATTGCTCCAACCAATCTGCTTTGCCGGTAGCCATTTCATGCTTACATCTACTCTCGATTACGGAAGAGTCAGCATCCTTTTTAGGCCGGTTTCATAGGCGCGTGAAAAATTAAATTGCTTAGATTAAAAACATTTGCAGTTTTAATGACTGAATAAATGTCTGGTTTTAAGAGGAAGCTCGACCTCGTGGCTGCCTCCGGGATTTTCATTCGAATACAAATAAAAAGCAAAAAATACTTTTATTAGACAACCGCCCGACCGATCTCAATGCGCTTTGTTGCGTTTGGGGGAAATGAGTAAGTTCCAACAACTCAACGAAGTAGAATATTTATTTACGACCTCGTATGTTGTACAAAAATTGCCAAGAATCGCTAGGTTTAAAAAATGCAAGCACGAAGTATATGAATCCGCAACTGTGCACTAAAACCAGATATCGCAGTTCTGTAACTTGCATCTGTTCGGGCATCTGAAGCCTACAAATTTACATTCTAATGTACAGCTTACGCCGAATTCTGCCAATGTGTACGAGTGTCTCGCAAATGTCCTACCCACAAATTAGTGGTATATTTCAGAGTGGTCCGTATTACATTTATTTTATCTGCTTTAGATGTATTGTTAGGTTGAGTTTACAGAAATGGATTATCATTTCTATTGCCAAGTTAGAGTGGAAAGCTTTATACTCAGTTTTCTTAAAAATTCTGCAATTTTCATTAATCTTTTTAAATGTACACGGCATAAATTAAATATGCGCTTCCTACATTCACTATAGATTTTAACTTTGTCTTTTAAATGCAGCAAATCTTATCAAAATCGGTGCAGTGGTACTGCCCACAAAGATGATTTCTCATTTCCCATGTATTCAGATCGGCGCTCCGGCGCTAATGCTAACCAGGCGGCTGCAAGTTGACCTGGAGGAAATATATTCTTCACTTTGTGGTAAGAGAAGCAAAACGTTATGAAAACTTGCACTCGCATCACATAACGATCTCGCACATCAGGTTCTGTGATTAGTGCGAGGCATAACAATGTCTCAGGATGACTGTTCGTATCAATGCGATTAGCATTGAAGCAATGTGGCGACGTATCGTATTGCCACCGCTGAAACGCGTCATATATGAGGCGTGTGCTGCAGCCGGCCGGGCTCCTCATTCGCGCTTCGATGATGATGACGATGATGGCTTATTGGCATCATCTTTGAAACAAGGGAGCTATCAAAGGCGGCACTTGCCGCCCCCTACTGTCAAAAAGGGGAGGGGGCAAAGTATGTCATTTGACCTCCCCCCCCCCACACACACATACAAACTTTTGAAAGCGAACAATTTCGGCTGCATGCTGTAAAGTGTAACAAAACTACAGCTGAAGCTAAATTTTCTTGATAGAGTTACCACATGAGTAATTGTTTTCTTTACTCCGCATATCCCTGCCTTGGACAGCGAGGATTGTCTTTTGTGCCTTCTCGGGACGCCCTGTAGCGGACGACGCGCGGGATTCGCCATACACGCTCGCCTTGCGGAGAACGCCTGGCGCTGGACAGTTCCCGTCCTAAGAAACTGTCAGCTTGCGCAACTTGCATCATGCCCCGTTTTTTGGGACCGCTGTATCCGTATTCGAAAACGCTATCAGCTTGCTTCATTTAACCTGCGGGCGAGGGGGACGTCCAGATAAAGTATTATAATCAGCCGCGCCCAACGACTGTTGTGCCTTACGGCATGAAAATCGTTGGATGATCAAATGCTAGAACTATTTCATCTCTGTCCAGAGAGAGCCTACATAAGCGTGGCAGTCTCAGTATTTTATCACCATCAAAGGTCCAATCAAACCTCTTACAGGTATAACTGTCGAATTTCATTGCGTAATCACGACTTATCGGGGATATGCTCGTGAAAATGACCTTGGTCGAACATGCAGAATCATTTCAATACCAATAAAACACTGACGATATTTTTTTCTGAAGGCATGTGTCACTTCTGACTTTGAAGATTTCATTTTCAGACTGTTTCTAAATATGAGCTACACAGTACCTATTGTTTCCCGACAGGAGCAAAAACTGCAGGTTTAGCATTTAGAAAAAGCGAGGGACACTTTTTGGTGACGTGTACCGAAAATTTGCACTGTGTAGTTTGCTTATGTGCACTGAAAACATTTACTGAATAGTCGCTTTCTCCCAATTTTTATGCGTTATACACGGTATTTAGTTGTCTTCCCTCGGTATCCTCGGTAAAATATGCGGGGCACGGTGTTTATATCTATTCGAAGTATACGAAACAATGTTCCGAGTGACGAGCGTTATATGTTCATTCTGGGTGTGTTCATTACAGCCTTTGTAGAAAGTTACTCATTATTCTAAATGTTTCCTAGACCCCTAAATCAACAGCACGAGATACGGACGTGAAATTCCGTGAAAATAGGAAAATTCTAAGCACCAATGCGCTGCGAAACTTTCACTTTCCTGCTTTAAATGCAAGGGACGCGGATAAATACTAAACCTTCATTTTTTCATGTATTTTCGTGCATATTACGAGATTCGTAGTCTGTTTCTCCGGTGTCCTCGGTGAGCTAAACAAGGCATCTTGTTTGTATATCGGGAAAATTAGTGGCATGAAATGGTGAATGTATAGGCAATATTCCGAATGGGTGGGCTAAATGTGCATAGTCCAGTAGAATACGGATCCAAGTGGTCCACATCGTTATCAGTCTGCTTTACAAGCGCTGCAAGACTTAGACGGCTGCGCTGGCGTAATTACAACTACAACTAAGGTCAAATTTTTCGACCATAAGGGGAACAATACAGCAAGTTTATGTGCGATGGTAAATGCGTGTTGACCAAAAACAGCGTTAAAAAAATTGAAAGCAACTATTCGTATGTATCACACTGCTGCTATTAGTGTTGCGTTCTTCAGGGTAGCGTACCCCACCGTTGCCGGTAATTGTTGCGGTGCCATTTCTCGAAGCCCGACCGACGTTACTATTGGGTAGCGTGGCGTTGTCGGTGGGCTGCAGGCGTCCGGTAGACCATGGCGATCAGGCAGGGATGAGACGATTTCTAGTACGAAACTTGCACGGTTTATTCAATGGTTGGTGAAAGATAAGAAGAGAATGAATTTTTTAAAAAGTACATTGCGGAGTCCTTTAAATAGGCCCACTAAAGTCGTAGGCGGGATCTTACTCACGTCAACGTCACGCGACATGCACTGAGTCCCACGGTGCTTGGCGGCGGCACCCACTTTCCCAGGACTATGTTTTCCCCAGCTTGCCTCCGCTGGTGGCTACCCGCAGGTACTGGGAATCGTAGGCAGCTGCTCCCTTCTCTTTCGCGCGTTGTTGGTTCGCGGAAAGGGTGTCTGGTTGTGGATGGGCTGTTGCACCCTGTTCCAGGTGACGTTCGCACTTGCTTATATCCGCTGGCGGCTACCCGCGGGTCCTGGGAATCGTAGGCAGCTGATCTCTTCTCTTTCGCGCGTTGTTGGTTCGCGGAAAGGGCGTCTGGTTGTAGAGGGGCTGTTGCACCCTGTCCCAGGTGACGTTCGCACTTGCTTATCCCCGCTGGTGGCTACCCGCGGGTCCTGGGAATCGTAGGCAGCTGATCTTTTCTCTTTCGCGCGTTGTTGGTTCGCGGAAAGGGCGTCTGGTTGTAGAGGGGCTGTTGCACCCTGTCCCAGGTGACGTTCGCACTTGCTTATCCCCGCTGGCGGCTACCCGCGGGTCCTGGGAATCGTAGGCAGCTGATCTCTTCTCTTTCGCGCGTTGTTGGTTCGCGGAAAGGGCGTCTGGTTGTAGAGGGGCTGTTGCACCCTGTCCCAGGTGACGTTCGCGCTTGCTTATCTCCGCTGGCGGCTACACGTGCGTCGGGGATCGTAGGCGGCTGAGCCCTTCTCTTTCGCGCGTTGTTGGTTCGCGGAAAGGGCGTCTGGTTGTAGAGGGGCTGTTGCACCCTGTCCCAGGTGACGTTCGCACTTGCTTATCTCCGCTGGCGGCTACACGTGCGTCGGGGATCGTAGGCGGCTGAGCCCTTCTCTTTCGCGCGTTGTTGGTTCGCGAAAAGGGCGTCTGGTTGTAGAGGGGCTGTTGCACCCTGTCCCAGGTGACGTTCGCACTTGCTTATCCCCGCTGGTGGCTACCCGCGGGTCCTGGGAATCGTAGGCAGCTGATCTCTTCTCTTTCGCGCGTTGTTGGTTCGCGGAAAGGGCGTCTGGTTGTAGAGGGGCTGTTGCACCCTGTCCCAGGTGACGTTCGCGCTTGCTTATCTCCGCTGGCGGCTACACGTGCGTCGGGGATCGTAGGCGGCTGAGCCCTTCTCTTTCGCGCGTTGTTGGTTCGCGGAAAGGGCGTCTGGTTGTAGAGGGGCTGTTGCACCCTGTCCCAGGTGACGTTCGCACTTGCTTATCTCCGCTGGTGGCTACCCGCGGGTCCTGGGAATCGTAGGCAGCTGATCCCTTCTCTTTCGCGCGTTGTTGGTTCGCGGAAAGGGCGTCTGGTTGTGGATGGGCTGTTGCACCCTGTTCCAGGTGACGTTCGCGCTTGCTTATCTCCGCTGGCGGCTACACGTGCGTCGGGGATCGTAGGCGGCTGAGCCCTTCTCTTTCGCGCGTTGTTGGTTCGCGGAAAGGGCGTCTGGTTATCGAGGGGCTGTTGCACCCTGTCCCAGGTGACGTTCGCACTTGCTTATCTCCGCTGGTGGCTACCCGCGGGTCCTGGGAATCGTAGGCAGCTGATCCCTTCTCTTTCGCGCGTTGTTGGTTCGCGGAAAGGGCGTCTGGTTGTGGATGGGCTGTTGCACCCTGTTCCAGGTGACGTTCGCGCTTGCTTATCTCCGCTGGCGGCTACACGTGCGTCGGGGATCGTAGGCGGCTGAGCCCTTCTCTTTCGCGCGTTGTTGGTTCGCGGAAAGGGCGTCTGGTTGTAGAGGGGCTGTTGCACCCTGTCCCAGGTGACGTTCGCACTTGCTTATCTCCGCTGGTGGCTAACCGCGGGTCCTGGGAATCGTAGGCAGCTGATCCCTTCTCTTTCGCGCGTTGTTGGTTCGCGGAAAGGGCGTCTGGTTGTGGATGGGCTGTTGCACCCTGTTCCAGGTGACGTTCGCGCTTGCTTATCTCCGCTGGCGGCTACACGTGCGTCGGGGATCGTAGGCGGCTGAGCCCTTCTCTTTCGCGCGTTGTTGGTTCGCGGAAAGGGCGTCTGGTTGTAGAGGGACTGTTGCACCCTGTCCCAGGTGACGTTCGCACTTGCTTATCTCCGCTGGTGGCTACCCGCGGGTCCTGGGAATCGTAGGCAGCTGAGCCCTTCTCTTTCGCGCGTTGTTGGTTCGCGGAAAGGGCGTCTGGTTGTTGAGGGGCTGTTGCACCCTGTCCCAGGTGACGTTCGCACTTGCTTATCCCCGCTGGTGGCTACCCGCGGGTCCTGGGAATCGTAGGCAGCTGATCTCTTCTCTTTCGCGCGTTGTTGGTTCGCGGAAAGGGCGTCTGGTTGTAGAGGGGCTGTTGCACCCTGTTCCAGGTGACGTTCGCGCTTGCTTATCTCCGCTGGCGGCTACACGTGCGTCGGGGATCGTAGGCGGCTGAGCCCTTCTCTTTCGCGCGTTGTTGGTTCGCGGAAAGGGCGTCTGGTTGTAGAGGGGCTGTTGCACCCTGTCCTAGGTGACGTTCGCACTTGCTTATCTCCGCTGGTGGCTATCCGCGGGTCCTGGGAATCGTAGGCAGCTGATCCCTTCTCTTTCGCGCGTTGTTGGTTCGCGGAAAGGGCGTCTGGTTGGGGATGGGCTGTTGCACCCTGTCCCAGGTGACGTTCGCACTTGCTTATCTCCGCTGGTGGCTATCCGCGGGTCCTGGGAATCGTAGGCAGCTGATCCCTTCTCTTTCGCGCGTTGTTGGTTCGCGGAAAGGGCGTCTGGTTGTGGATGGGCTGTTGCACCCTGTTCCAGGTGACGTTCGCGCTTGCTTATCTCCGCTGGCGGCTACACGTGCGTCGGGGATCGTAGGCGGCTGAGCCCTTCTCTTTCGCGCGTTGTTGGTTCGCGGAAAGGGCGTCTGGTTGTGGATGGGCTGTTGCACCCTGTCCCAGGTGACGTTCGCACTTGCTTATCTCCGCTGGTGGCTATCCGCGGGTCCTGGGAATCGTAGGCAGCTGATCCCTTCTCTTTCGCGCGTTGTTGGTTCGCGGAAAGGGCGTCTGGTTGTGGATGGGCTGTTGCACCCTGTTCCAGGTGACGTTCGCGCTTGCTTATCTCCGCTGGCGGCTACACGTGCGTCGGGGATCGTAGGCGGCTGAGCCCTTCTCTTTCGCGCGTTGTTGGTTCGCGGAAAGGGCGTCTGGTTGTAGAGGGGCTGTTGCACCCTGTCCCAGGTGACGTTCGCACTTGCTTATCTCCGCTGGTGGCTATCCGCGGGTCCTGGGAATCGTAGGCAGCTGATCCCTTCTCTTTCGCGCGTTGTTGGTTCGCGGAAAGGGCGTCTGGTTGTAGAGGGGCTGTTGCACCCTGTCCCAGGTGACGTTCGCACTTGCTTATCTCCGCTGGTGGCTATCCGCGGGTCCTGGGAATCGTAGGCAGCTGATCCCTTCTCTTTCGCGCGTTGTTGGTTCGCGGAAAGGGCGTCTGGTTGTGGATGGGCTGTTGCACCCTGTCCCAGGTGACGTTCGCACTTGCTTATCTCCGCTGGTGGCTACCCGCGGGTCCTGGGAATCGTAGGCAGCTGATCCCTTCTCTTTCGCGCGTTGTTGGTTCGCGGAAAGGGCGTCTGGTTGTGGATGGGCTGTTGCACCCTGTTCCAGGTGACGTTCGCGCTTGCTTATCTCCGCTGGCGGCTACACGTGCGTCGGGGATCGTAGGCGGCTGAGCCCTTCTCTTTCGCGCGTTGTTGGTTCGCGGAAAGGGCGTCTGGTTGTAGAGGGGCTGTTGCACCCTGTCCCAGGTGACGTTCGCACTTGCTTATCTCCGCTGGTGGCTACCCGCGGGTCCTGGGAATCGTAGGCAGCTGAGCCCTTCTCTTTCGCGCGTTGTTGGTTCGCGGAAAGGGCGTCTGGTTGTTGAGGGGCTGTTGCACCCTGTCCCAGGTGACGTTCGCACTTGCTTATCCCCGCTGGTGGCTACCCGCGGGTCCTGGGAATCGTAGGCAGCTGATCCCTTCTCTTTCGCGCGTTGTTGGTTCGCGGAAAGGGCGTCTGGTTGTGGATGGGCTGTTGCACCCTGTTCCAGGTGACGTTCGCGCTTGCTTATCTCCGCTGGCGGCTACACGTGCGTCGGGGATCGTAGGCGGCTGAGCCCTTCTCTTTCGCGCGTTGTTGGTTCGCGGAAAGGGCGTCTGGTTGTAGAGGGGCTGTTGCACCCTGTCCCAGGTGACGTTCGCACTTGCTTATCTCCGCTGGTGGCTACCCGCGGGTCCTGGGAATCGTAGGCAGCTGAGCCCTTCTCTTTCGCGCGTTGTTGGTTCGCGGAAAGGGCGTCTGGTTGTAGAGGGGCTGTTGCACCCTGTCCCAGGTGACGTTCGCACTTGCTTATCTCCGCTGGTGGCTACCCGCGGGTCCTGGGAATCGTAGGCAGCTGATCCCTTCTCTTTCGCGCGTTGTTGGTTCGCGGAAAGGGCGTCTGGTTGGGGATGGGCTGTTGCACCCTGTTCCAGGTGACGTTCGCACTTGCTTATATCCGCTGGCGGCTACACGTGCGTCGGGGATCGTAGGCGGCTGAGCCCTTCTCTTTCGCGCGTTGTTGGTTCGCGGAAAGGGCTTCTGGTTGTAGAGGGGCTGTTGCACCCTGTCCCAGGTGACGTTCGCACTTGCTTATATCCGCTGGTGGCTACACGTGCGTCGGGGATCGTAGGCGGCTGAGCCCTTCTCTTTCGCGCGTTGTTGGTTCGCGGAAAGGGCGTCTGGTTGTAGAGGGGCTGTTGCACCCTGTCCCAGGTGACGTTCGCACTTGCTTATCCCCGCTGGTGGCTACCCGCGGGTCCTGGGAATCGTAGGCAGCTGATCTCTTCTCTTTCGCGCGTTGTTGGTTCGCGGAAAGGGCGTCTGGTTGTAGAGGGGCTGTTGCACCCTGTCCCAGGTGACGTTCGCGCTTGCTTATCTCCGCTGGCGGCTACACGTGCGTCGGGGATCGTAGGCGGCTGAGCCCTTCTCTTTCGCGCGTTGTTGGTTCGCGGAAAGGGCGTCTGGTTGTAGAGGGGCTGTTGCACCCTGTCCCAGGTGACGTTCGCACTTGCTTATCTCCGCTGGTGGCTACCCGCGGGTCCTGGGAATCGTAGGCAGCTGATCCCTTCTCTTTCGCGCGTTGTTGGTTCGCGGAAAGGGCGTCTGGTTGTGGATGGGCTGTTGCACCCTGTTCCAGGTGACGTTCGCGCTTGCTTATCTCCGCTGGCGGCTACACGTGCGTCGGGGATCGTAGGCGGCTGAGCCCTTCTCTTTCGCGCGTTGTTGGTTCGCGGAAAGGGCGTCTGGTTGTAGAGGGGCTGTTGCACCCTGTCCCAGGTGACGTTCGCACTTGCTTATCCCCGCTGGTGGCTACCCGCGGGTCCTGGGAATCGTAGGCAGCTGATCTCTTCTCTTTCGCGCGTTGTTGGTTCGCGGAAAGGGCGTCTGGTTGTAGAGGGGCTGTTGCACCCTGTCCCAGGTGACGTTCGCGCTTGCTTATCTCCGCTGGCGGCTACACGTGCGTCGGGGATCGTAGGCGGCTGAGCCCTTCTCTTTCGCGCGTTGTTGGTTCGCGGAAAGGGCGTCTGGTTGTAGAGGGGCTGTTGCACCCTGTCCCAGGTGACGTTCGCACTTGCTTATCTCCGCTGGTGGCTACCCGCGGGTCCTGGGAATCGTAGGCAGCTGATCCCTTCTCTTTCGCGCGTTGTTGGTTCGCGGAAAGGGCGTCTGGTTGTGGATGGGCTGTTGCACCCTGTTCCAGGTGACGTTCGCGCTTGCTTATCTCCGCTGGCGGCTACACGTGCGTCGGGGATCGTAGGCGGCTGAGCCCTTCTCTTTCGCGCGTTGTTGGTTCGCGGAAAGGGCGTCTGGTTGTGGATGGGCTGTTGCACCCTGTCCCAGGTGACGTTCGCACTTGCTTATCTCCGCTGGTGGCTATCCGCGGGTCCTGGGAATCGTAGGCAGCTGATCCCTTCTCTTTCGCGCGTTGTTGGTTCGCGGAAAGGGCGTCTGGTTGTGGATGGTGGCTTATACATTCTCCCAGTTGACTTCTTACGAGCGTGCCTCCGCTGGCGGCAGCCCGGGGGTCCTGTCTGGTTCGCGGAAAGCGATGAAACTTCGCGGAAAGGGTTTTCACACACACACACTAAGGGGCCTGTAAACACTGCGGGGCGTCCGCCAGTCCGGCATCCACTCGAGACAACCATAGCAAATTAGTAATCCATCCTTCGTTTCGCTTAGGCATGAACACACACGAAGGTGCCTGTAAGTACTTCAGTGCACCTGCCAGACCGGTAACCACTCGAGACAACCACAGCAAATTAGGAATCCACCCTCCGTTTCGGTGAGGCATCGTGGTTGAGCATCCTTTTTGCCCGGGGTATTACACGCCAATCGTAACATTAGCTAAATTTCCCAAAGTCCCAAGAGAATTCTGTGCGTGGGAGATTTTATACTTTGAAGGATTATGTAGCATGTTAAGTGCAATGTGCCGCGTAGCTTTAACGTATCTGGCTTATTTAGAAGCGTTACGAACAATTATTGAACCCTCATTTTGTAACCTTACTTTTTTTTCATGTGGGATATAGTAGTTTCTCCTGGTGGCCTCACTGAACTAAAGGACTGGCAGCGTCATTATGTTTGGTGACTGTAAGGACAAGTTAATGAGTGATCTGTAGGTGAAGCTCAAAATAAATGGATAATTGAGGGCTTCGCCATAAATTACGTATGCAAGCACTCATGAGTGTTTGAGCGTTTCTAACGTGCGGGGAAGAAAAGAGCCCGCTGTCCTGGCAGCACTGTAAAAGCCGCCAAGACCAAATTTGGAGAAATGTGGTAGTACACTATGGAAACTCTGCGAAATTAAATGCGGTTGGATCAAACACAGCCTTCGTAAAAAAATTCTTATTCAAGTGCTAGAGCGTGTGATACATGGCCGCTATCAGTTATGCGTCCCATTGTACCAACATAGTTGTAGTTTACAACAGGCTTATATTGTGGGATGGGGAGGGGGGACATGGTAACTGCAATCTGCGACAAAAGTTTTACGTTCCTGGTACGGTTAGAAGCGTTGCAAATAATTACTGAGCCGTCGTTTCTCTTTCTTTTCCTGTTTTCAGGCGTCGTAACATGTTCCGACTTAGTTTCAGCGATGTCCTCGGTGGACAAGGCATTTTGTTTATATTTGGCGAAAAATAAAGGGCGAGTTATGGGTAATATTTTGGTAAACTTCGAAGGCACAGGCCTAATTATGGAATTTTCAGTAAATTACACACGCAAGCGATACGGAGCTTTATGAATGTGTTTTGCGGAAAATTATATCAGCACCATTGGCGTCACCGTTCGGGTGAACATATTCGCTCGATATTCAGTCGCAGCGAGTCTGAATTCCTAGATTTGTGGCGTGCCTATCGACATGTTCTGTGGACAGCGATTCGGCTAGCAGGCATTAGTGTATGGAAGGTGCAATAAATGTCCTTGTGATTGTTTCCACTACTGTGTTGTCGTTCCTTTGTCCCAAGAGCACAGGTGAGACCCCACAATCTTCAGAACAGAGAAATGATTTCTCGAGTCCTTCATTCCGGCATGTCAACGGGCAGCCACAAAATAGTCAATCATTATTGTATAGCGCGCACGCCCATTTAAACAAGTGGCCCTCGGTTACACATGCGCGTTGGTTTCACTCGTTTATCACTGCCACTCGATAACCACAACACGTGTAACATATCGCGATGTGAACACAACATTCGCTTTCTCGCATATACATTAAGTACGGCCGTAACCCCAGCTATCAGGAGGACGGCGTTGCCGGCATGCTTCTTCGGAGCGTCGTCATTTCAGATTGCTGCGTGCGCTCCGTGCTTGACTGTTGTTGTGCAGGTGGGGGAACCGTCGACGTCAAAGCATTTGGGTCACGTTCTTCGGGCACATGGGGTAGTTTGAACTCGTAGTCCTCAGCTGGCTCTTTGTCCGGTTCCAGGCATGAGTGGCGCAAATGATCGGAATGCACATATCGCGCACAACTTCCCACCAATACTTAGGGTATGTGGATTTGACCGCCAGCACTTTGCCCAGCAACAATCCAGCCTCCCCTCACATTGATCGTACAAGTACGCAGTCATTCACAGCAAAAGAGCGGAAAAAAAACTGCGCGACGCTTGTAGGTGCATGTTTCCGCTTTCACTGCTTGGTCAGTAAAAGTGGAAACTGCAAATAAGCCTTACTTGAGTCAAGAACCGAAAACACGGCTCCGCCTTGCAAGGTGATGAAAATATCCTCAGGCAGAGGTAATGGTGAACTTCTACGATAGGATTGACGGTGATTTTAATCATCGAGCAGTTGAATCCTATTATTATTTTTAAGTACTATCACTAGTGGGATCGCTCAAGTACTGTACCTTACACGGTACATAATGTCTTCCTTTTCCATATTAAGCTACTTTTTTTCTATCCTGCTCGCGTGAAGAATTGGTCGCGTATCTGGTCATAGTAACGATAAGCGGGTCCTCAGATTGCGTCGCAGAAACATTTCCGCTGGTGATCTGACATTGTGGAGAAATAACAAATCGTGTCTTTCTGTTCTACCTCAGACAGTGGTTGTCGTGACAAAGCATCAGCATGAGTGATGGCCGTACCTGGCTTACGCGTAATCTTGTGACGATATTCTGCCAGAAATGTCAGCCATCTGTGCACCCTGGCGGTTGCAACGGCACCGCAGCGTCGATCGTACAGCACCGTCAGTGGTTGGTGATCCCTTAAAACTTCAAATGCCCTGCCATAGAGATACCTGTGGATTTTTTTCACTCCACTTAGACGATGCTATGTGCCTCTTTTTCTATTTGTCCGTAGTTACGCTCGGGCACCGACAACGATCTCGACGCGAAAGCAATAGGCTTCTCTTCGCCATTGACTACATGCGGCAGTACAGCTATGGTACAGGTCCTAAGCCATACTCGGAAGCGTCACACGTCAGCTGAATTTATTTTGCCACATCACATATCTCAAGCACACTTTCATCCGTCGACAACGTTTTGCACTTGTTGAAAGCATCGTTGCATTGACGGGACCAGCGCCACTCCCTGCGAAGTTTTGCAGAGGCCGCAATACCGAGCTACATTTGGCAAGAATTTTGCGTAAAAGTTGACCAAAGGAAAAAAAGAAGGAGTTTAATTGCGTGATATTTTGCGGTTTGGGCGCATTCTTTATGGCCCTTATCACTGGTTGGATGTAACCCATTGCTGTCTACTTCGTGTCCCAAATATGTTACTCTTTGTTGGAACAAGTTGGACTTTTCCGCATTGGCCTTGATATCGTGTTGGCTCGGGCGCATGAGTACTTGCTCAGCTTTTTCACAGCACTGATCGTAGGTCCCTCCCGCCATGATTACATCAAGATAGCTGGCTATGTCCTGCAAGCCACGCAGGATATGGTCAATCACAGACTGAAATGCGGTCGTTGCACAGGCTACACCATAAGGTAAGTGCCGGTAACGAAAAAGGCCCATATGCGCGTTGACTGTGAGCAGTTCCTGAGCGTGCTCATCTAATTCAAGCTGCAGATAAGCCTTGCTCAGGTCAAGAACAGAAAACACAGATCCTCCTTGCAAGGTGGTGAAAATATCATCAGGCAGAGGTAATGGTCAACTTCTATTATAGGATTGATGGTTACTTTTATCATCGAGCAGTCGAATCCTATTATTCTTTTTAAGTACTATCACTAGTGGGGTCGTCCAAGTACTGTACCTTACACGGTACATAATGTTTTCCTTTTCCATATTAAGCAACTTTTTTTCTATCCTGCTCGCGTAAAGCGTATGGCACTGGTCTCGCTTTACACAAAAATCGGGAGTAATGCATTCCTTAAGAACAATGCTATTGGCCTCGAGCTCCACCACTGGAAAAGCTGGCGCCACCGTCGGCGTGACGTGCTAGGAGGGATCACGTGGACATAGCGGCCGCGTCGGCTGCTTCGGGCGCGCCGAAGCGAGCTGAAAACGAGCTTAAATTCCCTCGTACGCTGCGGTTTTCATTTAGTGGCGAAATTTTCCCGCTTCGAGTGTCTCCTTTACAACGCTTGAAAGCACTACAATAGGTAGTGGCTGCCTTTGAAGGCGCGCGATATGGTAGGCTACTGCTCGGTACCGCAGGGCCGGACGTACGTAACGGAGGCCGGTGTCAGCCTTATTCGCACGTAGCCGCAGGACAAGCTGGGTGAAGCTTGGCTCGCGAAACATAAAACCGGTAAACAGTCATCGGCTACAACTCGGGTATGCAGCAAGCCAAGACGCGAGGAAGATTTCTGCTACGGCGCCCGGTCCGCGACGTTCTGAAAACGCGCACTGAGACGCTCGCGCGAGTCCGCTGCCCGACTAATGTCATGACGGTTTAGTCTATGAACTTGTGATATTATAGATACTGGCAAGTTCAGTGGAGTGGAAAGGCAGCGGTAAGAAGCACATTTAAAGAAAGCATGGCATATGGTCATGTTTGTGTTATGAATTAATGCGCTGGATTACAAAAAAGGAGCAGCGGGAAATTGCGCGCTGAGAACGCCGATAAACATACAGTGCGACGCAACTCAAGAAATAGCATTGAAAGGTCAAAGAATTTAGAAGAAAAAAAAAGATTGAATCGTCGCGACGGCACATCACAGTCCCGTAGGCGTCAAGTCTCTACAATGAAATTATTTTTGAACAGCTTTGATAGCGCCCACGCAACAATGGTTGCTTGTATACTGTCAAATGTTCATATTCTGCGGCCTTAAGCTCATGGCACGGTGCGAAAACGCGCGCGCGGAGAAAGCGAAACAGTGCGCGGACAAGCATGCAGACGCGCAGTCGGTCGCGGCGAATCTGCGCGATCGCTGCATTGAGGCTTCATTCTATTACGCTCCATTTAGTTATACAAACACTATAAGAACATATTTCACATAGTTTGCTCTCAGCGTTTACCTACCTTTCACGCAAGAAGCCGGTTCGGGAGACTCCATCGCGGCGACCGCGCGCAGTGGCGTTCACTGTACGTATTCGGTAAAGAGATCGCGGCTGTAAACGATTGTGTGCTTTCAGTTTGCGAAAGATTATTATTTAGACAGTAAGAAACTTCTCTCGTTTCGGAAGTACTTACAGAAATGTCCGGGAGAGCTCGCGCGTGGTGTTTTCAGTGAGCGCTGACAGCAAAACCTATGAGGAGCGCGCCACGTGATCCCTCATACTACGCCAGCGAGGCGCTTCCGATAGAGGGCGACTCCGTAACTCCTCGGCGCCAATAGCGTTAAACGCTCAATGGCACCGTATCCTGGTTGAAATAGCTCACGGCACTTATCATTGGGCTGTGCTTCATCACAGACGTTCTTCACCCGTACTACAATCGGCCAGTCTAGTTCTGTTTTCATTACTCACTCACGACCTTATAATTTTGTCATTCGGGCCCCTGTGGTATCAATCACCAGTAGCAAACGAACGCGCTGGTCGTGGTATTTTACATAGACATCAACGATACCTTTTAGCATGACAGGCGTGCCAATGTAGGTAACTAGGCTTACATCTGTTTCCCTGAAACTTCCGCCGGGAAAGTGCTTTAAGCAGTCTGCTTCGCACATTACTGATACAGCTGCGCCTGTATAGAGCTCAATCGGAATCTCTTTTCTGTTTACTAGCAAATGTACTACAGTGGCAGGCGTGCGAGACTTTCGGTCTGTGTGACAGGGTTAACCATTCATCCTGCGCTGCACCATTCTCTACGAAATGATTAGGCCTTGTTTTGCACATTTTGGCTACATCTCCTTTCTTCTTACATTTAAAACGCCGGCTGTTCATGAAAGGCCAACTTACAGGAGAGTAACGCCCACCGCAGCGATGACACCTCTTAGTCTCTAGTTGAATGGTTGTTGACACAGTTTTCGACGTGGCAGTCCTGGCGTAGTCCACACTGGATACGTGCCGCTGCGTCGTTGTTGTTTCCTTGTGTCAGTTGTGGGGATGCGCGACCCTCGCGCCTCCCCTGATGTTTTTCCCGCATAGCGCGTCTCCTGTACTCCCGCTTCGCTGCGTGGCCTGCGTGACGCCCGCGCGGTCGAAGTGGTTGAAGCGCAGTGCGAGAGATGGCGCGAGTGTTGCGCTGCTAACGCCGCGAGGTTACTTGGGCGCCGAAAGGAAGGCGCTTGCCCTCTTTGGGTTCGAGACAGCAAGCGGGACGGACGTGCCGTGCCACACGTGCAGCGACCCTCTTTCCCGGCGGGTCGGCGCACGGCGGGGACGTCTCCCGCGTGCGCGCCGACCCATGCTTCTGCGAGACCGCCTCGCGTGGCCGCCTTCGAACGCACCACCGTTGGCGTGACCGAACACGCGAACGACCAGGCGTTGGGATCCAGCATGGGGCGAACATATTCGCTCGCTTCCGGTCGCGGTGAGTCGGACTTCTAGATTTGTCGCGCGCCCATCGGCATGTTTTGTGGATAGCAACTCGGCTAGCAGGCGTTGATCTATGAAAGGTGCAATAAATGCCCTTGTGATTGTTTGCACTACTGTGTTGTCGTTCCTTTGTCCCAAGAGTACGGAGGAGAACCCCATATCTCCCACACAGTGAACGTCGCTCTCAACTGGTGTCTTCGATGCGAGGTTCGCCACCATTTCCCATTTCCCGGCAGCCGATTCCATGGCTGCTATAATAGCGCAGGTGCGGTCCCGGGCTAGTTCGGCGTCAGGCGTAGAGCCGGCAGCGTACGGCGTCGGAACATAAGCGATGAGACGATCTCGCGGGGCTTACACCCACCGTGGTTGCTTAGTGGCTATGTTGTTGGGCTGCTAAGCGCGAGGTCACGGGATCGAATCCCGGCCACGGCGACCGCATTTCAATGAGGGAAAAATGCGAAAACACCTGTGTACTTAGATTTAGGTGCATGTTAAAGAACTCCAGGTGGTCCAAATTATTCCGGAACCACTACGGCGAGCCTCATAATCAGATCGTGGTTTTGGCACGTAAAACCTCACGTTTAAAGAAAAAAATTTTGGCAGGACTTGAAAACTGTAACAAATTCACATGTTGCTGCGAATTTCTTGAGTCTAGCTACTATGAAGTCGCTGATATTTTCTTGTGGCTGTTGTTTCCTTCGGTTGAAACGATAGCTTTCCCTGACCATGGAGCTTTCCGGGGTGTAGTGCTTTCTCGACGTGGCGATGACGTGTCCTAGGTAGGCGTCTTCGGCGGAAGAAGGCTCCTGAGCGTGACGTATGCTTTCTCCCCGATGGACGTCAGGAGCACTTGCAACTTCTTGTTCTCTGCGATGTCGTTCGCAGCGACGAAGCACTCGAAATGCTCGAAGAAAATGTCACAGTTCCCGCCGTCCGGATCGAACACTGAAATCTTGCCCAGCTAGGCGCCCTTGGTAGCTTTAGTCTCGGAGGCTTCTGTTGGGATCGCATCCTCGTCGCCAGTCATGTTGTATCTTCAAAACAGAGACATGCTTTTTCGAGCCCTTTATTCCGACATGCCAACGGACAGCCTCAAAACACACTCAAGCATTATTGTAGCGCGCAAGCCCATTTAAACAAGTGGCCCCCAGTTAAACATGCGCATTGGTGTTCACTCGTTTATCACCGCCACTAGATAACCACAACGTGCGTAACATATCGTGATGTGAACACAACACTTCGAATCGATGCATATGATTCGATAGTGTAATGTTAATTATTACTATTTTCTCGAATATTCGATTATGGCTGAACATCACTGCGAAGAACGGGAGTTGGGCTGGTAATGTGGTGCGTAGAGCAAATATATTAAATTGCCAGATTTTATGCAAAAAACAGAAAATGTTTGTGAGCTGCACAGCATTAGATGCATGGAGTGGTGATGTTGAAATCTGAAACGCTTGGAGTGACGCTTGACACCGGCAAAAGATGCCGAGAGCGAGTGAGGCTGTACTAATCCAGGTACAACCAAATTAGGAAGACCCACTAAGTTTCAACAAAAACTCTCCCTACCAGAACAGGAATTGGCCTACTTGGTGCAGTATTCGGCCACCCCCTCCCTCATGATTCCAACAATTAACACATGGCCCTCAGTCTCCAGCAGCTGCGGAGCACCTGACCAAGGCAGTGGTCAGACCTGTAACGCAGCAGAGGGTGCTAAGAATCTCTGCACCCGGACAGGCCGCCAATGGAAACTGATCCTGGTAACCTTTAACAGCCAAACTCTGTCGAGTGAGGCTAGCTTAGCAGGACTCTTTGAGGAACTGTCAGACATTGTTTGGGATATCATCGGCCTTAGTGAGATTGGAAAAACTGGTGAGGCTTATACAGTGCTGACTAACGACCATGTCTTCGGATATAGAGGTCTCCCAGATAAGAAGCAATACGGGGTCGGATTCTCTAATCCATAAGGACATAGCGGGCAACATCGACGAATTCTGCAGCATTAATGAAAGGGCAGCAGTGGTCGTAGTCAAAGTTAACAAGAGGTATAGATTAAAGGTAGCACACGCCCACACTCCAAAATCAAGTCACGATGATGATAAAGTAGATCAGTTTTATGAAGATGTTGAATTAGCGATGAGAAAAGTGCGAGCTCAGTATACTGTAGTAATGCGCGACTTCAGTGCAAAAGTGGGGAAAAAGCAGGCTGGTGAGCAGGCAATTGGCAACTACGGCGTCGATTCTAGGAACGCTAGAGCAGAAATGCTGGTAGAATTCGCAGAAAGGAATAAGCTGAGAATAATGAACGCCTTTTTCAAGAAGCGTAGCAACAGAAAGTGGACCTGGAAAAGCCCTAATAGTGAAAGAAGAAATGAAATTGATTTCATATTTTATGCCAATCCCAGCATAGTGCAGGATGTAGAAGTGATAGGTAGGGTAAAATACAGTGATCATAGGTTAGGGAGGGTTAGGATTCACCTCAATTTGAAGAGAGAAAGATCAAAATTGGCCAAGAAGAAACAGGTCGACCTAGAGGCAGCAAGGGTAAAAGCAGACAAATTCAGGCTGGTGCTTGCAAACAAATATGCAGCCTTAGAACAGAGAGATGAAGATGACATAGAGATAATCAATGAAACCGTAACTATAGACTGGCTTCAGAGGCATCAATTCAAGTGGGAGGCAAGGCACCAAGGCAACCAGTATAGGCACGCTCTCCCATGTAACAAAGGACCTAATAAATAAACGACAAAGAATGAAAGTGTCCAACTCAAGAGATAAGATAGAATTCTCGGAGCTGTCAAAACTGATCAACAAAGCGAAAATAAGGGATATTCGAAATTATAACGCGAGAAAGACTGAAGAAGCCGTAAGAAATGGACGCAGCCTGAAATCAGTGAGAAGGAAACTTGGCATAGGACAAAACAAGATGTATGTACTGAAAGAACAAGCGGGGTAATATGATCAGCAATCTCGAGGTATAATAAAAGCAGCGGAATAATTCTATACTAACCTGTACAGTACCTAGAGGGTTCAGGATAACGCCATTCGAAACAGTGATGAACAGGATACAGAAACTCCTCCTATAACTAGCGATGAGGTCAGAAAAGCCTTGCAATTGGACATGAAATGGGGAAGAGCGGCAGAAGATGGAATAACAGTCGATTTAACAAAGATGGAGGAGACATAATGCTTGGAAAACTGGCGGCTCTATTACGAAGTGTCTATCGACTGCAAGGGTCGCAGAAAACTGGAAGAATGCAAACATTATACTATCTACAAAAAGGGAGACGTTAAAGATTTGAAAAATTATAGGTACATTAGCTTACTCCCAGTATTGTATAAAATACTCACCAAGATAATCTCCAATAGAATAAGGGCAACGCCAGACTTTAGTCAACCAAGGGAACAGGCAGGTTTCTGGGAGGGATACTCTACAATGGATCACATCCTTGTCATCAATCAGGTAGTCGAGAAATCCGCAGAGTACAATCAGCCTCTATATATGGCTTTCATAGGTTACGAAAAGGCATTTGTGAGAGCGGCCCGCTTCACGCTAATCGCGCGCACCGAGGGACCTCAATAAAGTTATTCATCCATCCATCCATTTCATTCAGTAGAGAAACCAGCAGACATAGAAGCATTGCGTAATCAAGGAGAACAGACCGCTGACGTAAGTACCTTGAAAAAATATCTACAGAGATTCCACAGCCGCCTTAATTCTACACAAAGTAGGAAGATACCTATAAAGAAAGGAGTCAGACAAGGAGACACAACCTCTCCAATGCTATTCACTGCGAGCTTGGAAGAAATATTCAAGCTATTAAACTGGGAAGGTTTAGAAGTAAGGGTCGACGGCGAATACCTCAGCAACCTTCTGTTTGCCGATGACATTTTTCTATTCAGCAACACTGCAGACGAGTTACAAGAAATGATTGAGGACCTTAACAGTGAGAGTGTGAGAGTGGGGTTGAAGACTAATATGCAGAAGACAAAGATAATGATGAATAACCGGGCAAGGGAACAATAGTTCAGGATCGCCAGTCAGCCTCTAGAGTCTGTGAATGAGTACGTTTACCTATATCAATTAATCACAAAGAACGCTGATCACGAGAAAGAAATTCATAGAAGAATTAAAATAGGCTTAATCGCATACGGCAGACATTGTCAGTTCCTGACTGGATGCTTACGATTATCATTAAAAAGGAAGGTGTATAATCAGTTCATTTTACCGGTGCTGACATATGGGACAGAGACTTGGAGACTGACAAAGAAGCTTGGGAACAAGTTAGGGACCGCACAAAGAGCGATGGAACGAAGAATGCTGGACATAACCTTGAGAGACAAAGAGAGCGGTTTGGATCAGAGTGCAAACGGGTATAGCCGTTATTCTAATTGACATTAAGAGAAAAAAAATGGCGCTGGGCAAGTCATGTAATGCGCAGGTTAGATAACCGTTGGGCCTTTAGGGTTGCAGAATGGGTACCAATACAAGGGAAGCGCAGTAGATGACGACAGAAGACTAGGTAGTGCGATGAAATTAGCAAATTCGCGGGTGCTATAGTTGGAATCAGTTGGCGCAGGACAGGAGTAATTGGAGATCGCAGGCCTTCATCCTGCTGTGGACATAAAATAGGACGATAATGCTGATGGTGATGATGACGATGATGATTATAAAGTATGCTGACGCTAGGTAACAGGTAACTGAAGATTGGTAGGAGAAGCCTTGGTCCCGCAATGGAAATAATAGGTTGATGATGATAATGATAATGGTGACTGCGATTACTAGAGCCTTCCCGCTGTGAAGAAAGGCTCATGTCATGGTCTACCCGGCGTCTCAAGTGCCGCTTGCGAGTGAGACGAAAACCAAGGAAGTTAATTAACACGCAAGTATCCGGTTTGATATCCTGTATAAACGTTGTGAGTTAATTATAGCAGATGTGGTTTCTTTACAATTTTTAACGTTCGTAATTAGGCTGCCAATTTGGACCAACTTCCAATATAATTGCGTGTATATTGGCAGATTCATAGCAGAGTTTTTATATAACATTTAGTCTGTATGTTTATTTTCTCCCCTAAAAAAAGAAAGTTTGCTGCTTTATTTTATATTCGACTCTTTATTCGAAGTCATTATTTTTCGAATATCCGCTTCGACTCGCATACAATATTTCGGAATTCGAGCACCCCTGGGACGACGACGAAGTGTCTTTTGATACAGCGCTGTTCTTTCTAGCTCCGGGTTATTTCTGTGAAAACCTAAGTTCATCCGCTGGTCCTCGCTCCCTGCTCAGTCGCAATGGAAGTGGACGACCCCGCACGTCTGCCGGCGACGGCGGCGTCAGCGGCGGCCGCCTCCAGGAAGCGGATCGGTCAGCAGAGCGACACCGACAGCGAGGACACCCATGTCTACTCTCTCAGCAGTGAGGACACTTCCGATGACGACTTCCAGCTTGTACAGAGCCGCAGAGCGAAGCGACGGAACACCAGGACGTCCTCATCGTCAAGCACGGAAACAGTGAGACAGACACAGAGGCCGGACGCCAATACCATCATCTTTGTGCCCCTGCTTCCCAACGTCAACATGAAGCTACTTAACAGGCAATCTGTGTCGATGTCACTGGAAGCCTTGGTGTCAAATGAAATATCGGACATTCGAGTGAACACCCGAAAAAATCTTCTGGCGGTTGATGTCCAGCATGCGGCTGCTTTGACCACTCTACGCAGCGTAACGGACCTCGATGGCATTCAGGTGCGCTCTTACATCCCTCTGGGATCTGACGTAGTCACCGGCGTTATCTACGACGTAGACGTCGCCATCCTTAATAACGACTTGCCGATTCTTATCAAGCCAGCCAATGATGAGGTCATCGTTGATGTTAAGCGGCTAGGCAGTTCACGCTGCGTGAAAATAGCATTCAAGGGCAAACATATACCCTCGCATGTCAAGGTTGGACACTTCAGACATGCAGTGCGGCCTTTCATTGCGAAACCTCTCCAGTGCCGCAAATGCATGAAACTGGGACACGTGAGCAGCGTCTGCGAAAATCAGGCAGCATGCCCCCGCTGCGGAGAGCCCCACACTGCAGATAAATGTGGCGCGACTGTGGTGAAGTGTTCAAACTGCGGAGGATCGCATGAAGCTTCATCGAAGAAGTGCCCACATATTAAGAAGGAAATGGCCATCTTGAAAGAGATGGCGAGAGATCATTCATCTCATCGCGAAGCCGCCGAAAAAATCAGGAAGCGACGTTCACGTCACCGGCGCTCCTCAAGACAGGCTTCTCAAGGAAGGCGCATGCCACTTCCTACAACACCACCTCCTCCTCCACCGCCTAGGCCAGACAATGTGGAAAGGACCGCGAAGAGCAAGTCCACTGAGAAGGCCACATCTGCCGAATCTTGGCCGGCTCTACCAAAACGACAACATTCACCAACAGAATCACAGCAAACTTTCGCTGGACAACCCCCGACGTCTACTGTCGGCGATGTGTGCGACCAAGACAGGCAGGTGGCTGATATGCTGCAATCGCTAATTAATACAATGCGCATTATACTGAACAAGCTGCAAACACCAGCAGCTCGAAGCGCTCTGCAAATACTGGATGCACTAAATCCAGTGCTTGCTAGCATCGTTTAAGCACCATGGCTCGACCAATAGTCCCCTTCCGCACTGAACTTAAAAGTGCGTCGATCTTTCAATGGAATGCCAGGGGTCTAAGGACCCGTATATCAGACTTTCGCCAATTCATTTTCACAAATCGCTTCCCCATACTGGTCATTTGCGAACCAAATACATCAACTCCACTCAGACTGTCCGGTTATGAATCTTTCGTCTCGTCCACACGCGGTGCGAGCACGAAAGTGATCATCTACATCCGCACGGACTTCACATATGTCGCTAACGCAATAGAGCCTCATGACGACAACCAATATGTCTGCCTAAATGTCCAAAAGAAGAATGTGTCATTTACACTAATTGGTGCCTACATATCCCCAGCGGGTCACTTTGACGGCGAACGACTCAAGAAAATATTACTAATGAAGAATGGTCCCTGGGTTATCACAGGTGACTTCAACGCGCATCACCAGCTATGGGGAAGCACTAAAATGGACTCCAAAGGCAGGAGCCTTGCCTCCTTTGCTGCCGACCATGATTTGTGCTGTGTAAATGACGGCAGCCCTACATTTCTGCGAGGCACGACCTACAGTAGCTGCTTGGACTTGACTTTGGTGTCACGGCGCTTTGCCTCGAGCGTCCAATGGTTTACAGACGTAGAAACACATGGAAGCGACCATATTCCAACATACATAACGATTAGAGGAATTGACCAACGCTCCTCTACTGTGTTGCGTACAGTTGATTGGACAAAATTTAAGAAGGATATGGATGACACTTGTCGGGAAGGCCTCTCACACACTTTCGAAGAAACAATCGCAGAGGCATTGAAAACGTCCATGTGCTCGCTTACAAGGTCAACAAGGCGAACAGACTTGGACGTGGAACTGGATAGGCTGCGTGCGACACGCCGACAGGCGGAGAGGAGGTATCGGCGCACGAAGTCCGTCTTGGATCTGAGGGCTTCACGGCGCATACAAAAGAAAATCCAGCGTCGCATGGATAAATTGGAAGATAAGCGATGGAAAACATTCTGTCAGTCGCTTGATCCCCGAAAATCGCTCTCGCACATATGGAGAACGGTTAGGGGTCTTCGCTCATCTCCGCATCAAAGGAAGCCCTTCGCTGCTCTGGCCCTCTACCAACTTCGCTCGGAACTTCAATTGGCTGAAGAGTTCTGCGCACGGATTGCTGGGTCCGTGGCCATCATTACTGACGCAGCATTGAATGACATCCCTGAGGCACGTGTACCAGAAATCAACGTGCTATTTTCACTCGAAGAGCTCGATGCTGCGTTGGTGACTTGCAGGCGTTCTTCGTCACCAGGACCTGATGGCATCACGTATGCTGCCCTATGCCACCTTGGACATGAGGCACGTGATGAGCTTCTCAACTACTACAATGAGTCTTGGCAGAACGGCGCCGTTCCTAAACAATGGAAATCGAGCCGCTTGATCCCCATTCTGAAACCTGGAAAGTCACCGCTTGAGATCTCATCATATCGTCCGATTGCGCTTTCGAGCTGCGTCGGCAAAGTGATGGAAAGAATGATTCTTGCCCGATTGGAATGGTACCTAGAACGATTCAACATCTATCCGAACGCCATGACAGGCTTCCGTCGGGGTCGCACGTCCATAGACAACGTCATTGACATCGTAACATGGGTCCAAAATAAAAAAAGCCTCAAGCGCCTGTCTGCGGCACTTTTTCTGGATATAAAAGGAGCCTATGATAACGTCACCCATGAGGCCATACTAAACTCACTTGAGGCTGTTGGAGTTGGTGGCCGGATGTATCAATGGCTTCAAGACTATTTGACTGAAAGGCGTTTTTTCTTACAGACCGAAGACGGCCCAACTTCAGACCATTACATCTGCCGTGGTGTGCCGCAAGGTGGAGTGTTGAGCCCTATTTTGTTCAACCTCGTCCTGGTAGGACTAGTGGATTACCTACCGCAGACAGTACATGTCTCAATATACGCCGACGACATTTGCATCTGGGCCTCTGCGGTGACTCGCCCTCAGCTAAGAGCCAGGCTTCAGCGGGCGGCAACCATGACGGCTTCTTATCTCCGAGAACAAGGCCTCAGTGTGTCTACTGAGAAGTGCGCATTACTTGGTTTTACGCGGAAACAAATGTCATCGTATCCTGTTACCATCAATGGTCAAGCTGTATTCTATGTTAAGACACATCGGTTTCTGGGCGTCATCATTGACCGCAACCTCTCGTGGAGCCCTCACTGCGTCTATCTGAAGAAGAAGCTAGTCGCCATTGCTCAAGTCTTCAAATTTCTATGCGGGAAAAACTGGGGTACACCAGTCCATTCTATGTTGCAGCTGTACAGGGTTCTGTTTCTCGGACTCCTACGTTACAGCCTACCAGTGTTGTCCAATGCATACAAGACGAACTTTCGCACCTTGGAGAGCATACAAGGTCAAGCCCTACGCACGTGTTTGGGGCTGCCTCGGTGCACGTCAACAGCAGCAACAATTGCCATCGCAGGAGACCATACAATCCAGACACATGTAGCTGTCGACTCTCTCAGAGCGCACATTCGCCATCTGTCAAGGATCCCCGACCACCATTTGGCCTCCCTACCAGCCGAGAGACCTCAAGCGACCTTTTCACGAATGATTAACGCTCATCAAGAGTACATACCAGCAAGTTTTACACCGGCGGCGAAGCCTTCCTCCCCCCTGTGGTGCCTGCGACAGCCTCAAGTGAATTTTGATATTCCTGGAATTACAAAAAAGTCCAATCATCCATCGCCGGCTCTGAAGCAACTTACACTCCTATTACTGCACCAGACGTATCATGACCGCATACACATATATACCGATGGTTCAACCTCACCTACCAGCTCAACTGCCGCATTCGTCGTTCCAGCCAAGAACGTTACAGTTAAATTCAAACTGTCGCACACGACTACATCTACATCGGCAGAACTTGCAGCTCTCCATGCCGCTATGATGTACATCACCGAAGAGCCAACAGAGAAGTGGGTCGTATTTTGTGATTCCAAGGCAGCCCTTCATAGCATCAAGTCCGCGTTACGTCACAGAACTTACGAGCAAATGACATCTGAAATCAGGGAACTGCACCACCATGCTCTGGAAAGAGGACACCACATTGTATTTCAGTGGATTCCTGCTCACTGTGGCATCGTCGGCAACAACCTAGCTGACAAGGCTGCCCGGTGTGCCCACGAAGATACAAAGACGCGTCCAACACCTTTGGCGAGGTCGGACGCTGCCAGAGAACTTCGCCTACTTGCGCGCAAGAAGTCCCAAGATCTCTGGACATCAAGTGGCTTCAATTGCAGATTACGTCAACTGGACCCCACGCTACGGCTACAACTGCCACCTAGCCTTTCCCGCGGCGAAGCAACCTTGTTGTGTCGCTTGTGGTTGGGAGTGGCGTTCACGAACGCATACTCCTACCGTATGGGAATGGCCGAGAGCCCGATGTGCGACTCCTGTGGGTGCGAGGAGTCCATCGAGCACGTATTGTGTACCTGCCCTCGCTACGATGTCCACCGCCTCCCTCTGCGGGCAACTTTACACAGACTAGACTCGAGACCATTCACCGAGTCAAAGATACTCGGACCGTGGCCACAACCGTCACTGGCTCGAAAAGCGATTCGTGCACTAGTGCGGTACTTAAAGTGCACGGGCTTAAGAGAACGCTTATAGTGTCATTGTGTAAGGTGTCCCTCCCACATGTACTCAGTGCTGACTCTCTCCCTTTCTTCCTCTTTCTATTCCCCTTTCCCCCACCCCCAGTGTAGGGTAGCAAACCGGATGCTGTTCTGGTTGACCTCCCTGCCTTCCCTACCCTTGCTTTCTCTCTCTCTCTCGAGCACCCCTAGCTTCAATGCTATACTCTGGAAGATTTTGTGGTTATTGCTTAGAACGTCGTCGAATTAATGTATAGGAGTCGTCTCGCGACATCGAAGAGACTTTACTGTTCATTTGCATTAAAACCACAATTTTGTTGTCCTCATCATGAACATTTGATTTTTATTACCATTCTGCTTCCCCAGTGTCGAGTAAATCTAGTTAGAACTTCGATTCAGGCCGACTTCTCAGCATTCCCATCACAATAAATTGCTCTATCTTTATCTATCTCGTGATTATTCAATATTGCATACGCGAAGGCGCAGGAGCGCCTCTAAACGTGTTTATGCACTATTTCTAGTTTTGTTTTCTTAAACCAACAGACGTTATATTTTTTAGCACGAGGTCGCGGGATCGAATCCTGGCCACGGCGGCCGCATTTCGATGGGGGCGAAATGCGAAAACACCCGTGCATGTTAACGAACCCCAGATGGTCCAAATTTCCGGAGTCCCCCAGTACAGCGTGCCTCATAATCAGATTGTGGTTTTGGCACGTAAAACCCCATAATTTAAGTAATTTTAACGTTATATTTTTAATGCATAAGTGAGAAAAGCCCATTCTTTTGTGAGGAGATTCTTGCTGTCACATCCCCAGTTCCCATACCTTCTTCTCCCATACTCAGCTCCCATGTCTCCAGTTAGACAACGAGCCATTCTTTTCAAAATAAATAAATTCATTCATTCATTCATTCATTCATTCATTCATTCATTCATTCATTCATTCATTCATACTTTTTATCTTGCAACACTGGCGACAGGCGCCGCGATCTCGTTTTCGGAGACAACTCTGCTTCGCTAGAATTTGGACTTTTATTCCGCAAGGCCGCACAAGTATGCTGCTTCTATCTTCTCCTTTTTTGATCCTTTCTTCCTGATATGGCGAGTTCGGTATAACGGGCTCGGATCTCACTAGTTCGACATCGCTCGTCTCCTAGCGCACAGGCTCTCTGATGTCGATGTGGCCCTGTGCAGCACGGGCAACGCCCTTGATCCTTGGGCAATCACGTACACACCCATGCTAAAGTTACCAGTATTTTCTGCCGATGCGTCTCTAAACGTAATGCGTTCTCCATTTCAAGAAAACCTGTGCCATTGGTGGCTTCAGCTTCAATGACGCACTTATCGCGCATGTATGGACTGAGGTATAAGTTACTGGCGTACAGGTTTATCATATGTCCCCCAGCAGGTATTCTCTGAATCTATTGGTTCTGTTTTCGTGGTTACACAGAGCAGACTTGCGAAAACACCTTCTCCCCTTCACAATCGCACACCAGAACATTGAGAGCCCAAACTGATTTTAGCCATCTTTGTGCTTGATTTTCCGAACTTGGGTCGCTTCTTCTAATTTTACATTACTTCTTTCTATTATGGCTACGTGAAAATAAGCAGCCGTCGACATTTTAAGGTGTCTAAGTCTCCTATCTTTTTCTTTTATTTCAATAGAACAAAAACATTAAGAGGGACCAAACGTCCAAGGCTTCCAAAGTGGATGTGTCCGTAGACACGTGGTGTAAACCACGCACGTGAGATTTTTATATCAAACCTGCGTCTTCACACTAAGATTTGACGGCATGGCGTATACTGCCTTTTTATTTAGTCATCCTACCGCAGTAAGAAACTGTTTTTCTAATGTGCATGCACGTCGATCTGTGCGTAGCGCTGTCCGGTCGCAGGCAGTCATTTACAACCACCAGGAATGCCTCTGCGGTTCAGCTTCCGGAGTTGCTGAAGTTCACGATAAGTCGCATGTGTCGTACCATGGCTGATCGAGATGCTTGAGCTTGCCTGGTCAAAGGAAAAATAAAGAAAATAAATATAAGAACGAAGGAAACATAATCAGAGTTTTCTTAGCCTTTAACCAACAACGCTAAAATTGGTGTACTCTTGAATGACTGTTTGGAAATATATCGGTGCAGGTCACAGATGTCCTACAATACTCCCCAGAGGGATAACGCTAGAGGATTTCCTCCCTGGCTTTTCTTTTTCCACTGCAGCTGATAAATTTGTATATAATGAACGCATCCGAAAAGTTCGTTTAAGTTCGTTATAGGCGAGCTCGGGTATATCGAATTACATGATATATTGAGCTATTTTTATCTTATTGTTTTTTAGTTTTAACTGTATTCGGACTGACAAGACCACATACAATGGCAGACGGGATGCCTCTAGCATTACAGGAGAAAAATGTCTGTATGCGGAGGCCCCATTTCGTGGTAATGCCAGTGCCAGCTTTTCCTTGCGTAACAAGCTCTATGATGCGGACACTTACACACAGACCGTTTCAAGCCGCTACTTAGTAGGAAACTTTAGCTCGGGGCCTACTCTTGATTTCTCTATTCACATACGTGAAACGCAGAAGCGCTCGCGATACACAGCTTCTGGATGATATTAGAAGACTAAATTTTACAGGCTCTTGTAAGTGGCATTTTGAATATTGGAAGCACCCCACTACACTGAGGGGCTGCGTCGCTGCCGGTTCGATGACAGAGTACACAGCGTGTTTCAGCCAACCCGTCCTAAGCTTTGAAAAATACATGTGTGCGTTACGAGTTTTCGAGCTGCTTGCATACTCCGGCACTGCTCTCTTGAACAATTCAGTGTTCTTTTTATTTTTAAAGTATTGATTTAAACGCAAATTTTCAATGGAGAAGTTGACAAATATTAAAATAATTTCTTTTCATGATGACATCTGCCGTTGCTTTAACTTTTCGGGGCTGCAAATATAGTGCGCGAGGTTTGAAAGAGTACCACGTGACTATAGCCACTCAGGGCAGCGACATTAGTTCCCTTAAACATGCTACCCCTGATCGAATGATCGATGCTCCACGCAGAGCAAAGCAATGAACAGGCCTTGAGCGACGTAGATGCATCGAATAGAATGGTCTTGACTTCCACTTTTGCCGAGATGTCTCGTTTGTTGAAGTTACGAAGCCAATGAAGCCATGTGATAAGCGATAAATAACGCATGTCAATTCTTGAAGCTCTGTCGGCGTTTCTGCTGTAGACAGACAGCGTAAAGCGCGAGGAAGTTTTGGCGGCGGATGACGATGTATCGGAAACGACGGGCGTCGCCATCGCCTGTAATTTTTGCATGGCGGCCTAGTCATTCCTTCGGTCTGCGTGCAGCATCGATAAATCGTAGTTGATAGATGAGGGCACTAATGTCGGTCCGCGCACGTGCCTATAGTCAATTGGTACTTTTAAAAATCTCGCGCACCTTCTTTGCAGCCCAGAAAAATGAAAACCACTGCAGCTACCACCATGGAAGAATTTCTTGAGATATTTGTCAATATGCTCTACAATTTCTCTGTTGAAGATTTTCCGTTTAAAGCATCACTTCAAAAGTTGGTTAATTAACTATGCTTAATTAATTACCTAAGCTAATAAAAGATACCCCGAGTTGCTCAAGGGGACAGTTAACAATTCTAAGTCGATAGCATTGTCATAATGCACACATGGATATTTTAAGGCGTGGAACGGGGGAGTTAGCAGAAAAACCCTGTATGCAGGGGTTGGAGTACCCAAAAAAGGTGAAACCATTCTCGGTGTACTTATGAAAGCTGACAAGCGGCTCTGTTTTATGTCGCAGATAAAGGACTTGCGGAGTTATGCCTGGGGCAGACCAGTGTAATGCGGGAAAGGCTACTTGGCGTGCTCGCCTTGCTTTTATTTTTAGCCCGCGGGTGCGCACTTTGTCGCGGGGCTTTATCAGAATGCAATCATTTTATTATACCCAAATCATAAGGAATTTGGATTTTCATTTGTCGTTGGTTTCCCCGCTACATAAGTTCATTTGTCACTTGGGTACATCACCCCGTCAAACTGTTTTCGGACGCAACCTATTTATTTTATTTTATTTCATTTTATTTATTGCGAATTTCGCCACCCCTACATACAGGGAAAGCACAGTCTAATTTCACCGGTAATTTTCTCGTAGGAAAGCAAACAGCAGCAGCAGCGCGAGGCTAGGTTGAGGGCATACCATTTGTAGGAAGTTCTCTGCACTGGCGTTGTCTCCGGAATCATTGTACAGTTTTCCAATGTTCACTAGGTGAAGGCCGTAAATGGCGCTGTACATGCCGTAGCAACTCCTGCATGAAAAAGAAAACAGACAAGCATGTGCCCATTTACCCATTTACTTGTATGCCAGGTCCCCTGGGAGTTTACGACTAACTCTGAAAAGAAACGTGTTCGACCACTGCATTCTACTGGTGCTAACATATGGGAAGAAACTTGGAAGTCGACAAAGAAGCCCAAAAACAAGTTAAGGACTACGCAAAGAGCGATGGAAGGGAAAATATTAGGCGTGACGTTAAGAGACAGGAAAAGAGCGGTGTTGATCAGATAGCAAACTGGTATAGCCGATATTCTAATTGACATTAAGAGAAAAAAAAATGGAACTGGGCAGGCCACGTAATGCGTAGGGTGGATAACCGGTGGACCATTAGAGTTACGGAACGAGTGCCAAGAAAAAGGAAGCGCAGTAAAGGACGACTGTAAACTAGATGAGGTGATGAATGAGAAAATTTGCAGATGCAAGTTGGAATCGGTTGGCGCAGGACGGCTAATTGGAGATCGCAGAGAGAGGCCTTCGTCCTGCAGTGGACACAAATAGGTGATGATGATGATGAGGATGACTTGCCGATTACGCTGTTGTTGTTTTGCTGGACGCCGCCGTACCGAACGTGGAGCAGCTAAGAATCACCCGAAGTTTCATATTGCTTTATTTATAGGGATACTGAACCAGCTTTTACCTTCTTCTTCTCTTTTTTTCTCTCTTTTTTTTCAAGCCTCAAGAACACCTTGTAACACTTTTTGTGCCTCTGAGGAATATATTACCAAAATATTTTTTTTTCAATGAGACCTAGTAGGAGGCGTAGATACTACGAGCGCCGCAATTACTTTTTTAATTACCCCTGAACGTCCTTCGTTCCGACGGAGTGGATCACCAGGTTGCACATTTCGTACCGGAGCTGCTGGAGCTGCCAATGGCAACCCCACCCCTGAACATTGCGTGGGGTCTGCTACTGACTCTGGGAAATGGAAGTTGCATTTGGCACCTTTGACAGAAATTTGTCAACTGCCACTGTGCGAGAACGACAGCGAAGCGGTGACGGGAGAGCCGTAGCGTAAACATTTTCTGTAGTCATAGAAGGTGTTGGCCAGACATGCACTGCCGCTCAATGGGAACAACACCTGCCAGGTTCACTGGATGCAGGAGTAACGTGTGCTCTGCCCTGGCAGCGTTCGGCCAATGGAAGCCGTCTATGGGAATCTTGCACATGACTACACATTCCAGTCGCCAGCACCTTCGTAACGAATGAGAAGGCTTCCGGATTGAAAAACGTTGTTTGAGAAGAAGGTAATTTCGTGCAGCGCTTGTGAACTCCACGCGCCGCATACGACTGCCAAATTTGGCCGAAATGTTCACAGAGCTTCGTATGTTATCTGCGGAATGCGTTTTTTCACCAAGCCCGAGGAATAGTTCAGGACGCCTTTGATGGTCGAGGGGGCATGGTGTTTAGGATAGCTGCTAAATCTTGCTCACGTGTATTGTATTTAACGAAACCTGGAACCTGGCAACGCTGCGCGCAGCGCTGATAAAATTTCTGCGTGAAAAATTGAGCAGTTATAATTCTATAGTCCACGCACTCACAGAAACAAGAATGGTCACTACAGTTTTCTGTGCCTGGTACTATGAAATTATTGTTGAAGCTACCGCACACTGCGGATTACAGTCTGTACTCGCAGCTGTGTTACTTTTGTAACGTCAATTTGCTATTGCTATGGCTTACCGCATTTCCAAGCAGTACAAGACTTCACATTTACTGATACATGTAAATTTCCATGCAAAATTCATTACATTTGCCAGATGACGTGCCCCCTGTCTTGACCTCCTTATCTGGCTGACATGGAGTGAACAGCAGGACCAAAGACATATCCAATGGAGCTTAGATTTTATTATACTATAGCGTGCTGTGATACGGGCACCTCCGTCCATCCGACAATAGTCTCCGCTACGCATTTTGAAGGGGGCCAGCACACGTTTTCAGTTATTGTTTCAATGATGATGCGGCACTCCATGGAGTGGAAGCCACAAGGTGTGCTCTAGCACTCGAGGATGTCGAGAACGAGCAAACGATGCTTTGAAAGTTGTTACATGTGATTCGTGCAGTGAAACATTTACTAGCATTATCGCGCTATTTGTGGACGCGAACTGTAGCTTGCAAACTACCGCTACATTCGTGGGGGCGAAAATTTAAAAGCGGAATCGCAAGGCTGTATAGATTGTAACACTTTTTAAGGTGTGTATGTTTGCGGCCTTGCACTGCATGCATCGAAGGGGCCATACATGGCACTCACCTCATGATCTCCATGGCCTGAAGCGCAAAGCCGATGGCTTCGGCGTGCGCGGCCATTCTGGTGCCACACTGGAAGCCCAGCAGCAGGGTCTCCACCTTGGCGATGTCGTTGGTGGGCAGCTCTTTGCACTGGCACTCCAAGATCTCGCGACAGCGGCTAGCAATGCGCTCCACGTCGGCCTTGTTGTCTGCGCGCACGCGACCAACTTTACATTCAAAAGGTAGAAACGTCGACAGCGGAGAGCTCTTCCGACGCGAATGGGATGACCATGGCTGACAAGCAATTTCAGGTCAGGTGAACGAGAAGCAGCGCGCATCTGCTGCCTGTCATAAATTACGGTAGATCCAATGCTTGTTGGAATCAAAACATTTGGATTAAATGCCGCTCAAAAATACGCATGATGCATGAAATTTTATTTAACCTACAAGTACGCCCAGTTCACGTTTCTTCAAGTTCACGTTTTCTTCCTGTCACAGGAGTTTTGGGTCATTTGGCTTCCGGTAATGCGCATGTGGCTGTTCGCGCTCTGAAGCGCGTTTTGCAGCAAACGGAATACGTGCTTGTCCAGTAGGACGACAAGAGGCGGACTGCCCCCACTATGCGACCCACGTGACTGCGGTTTACTGTCTCCGGGATCGGCCTAGTTTACTTGGTGATAAACCGGCGGAGCAGACACGCCACAACCCAGGAAGGAAGGCACAAGATTCCCTTTAATAAATAAATTGTGCGCTTGAAGGCGCAGACTTTTTGCATTTAAGATATTTAAGCACCATTTGTTGCTTCATTACGTAATTCTGTATAGAACAGAGCCGGTCACCGGCACAATTGTAGGGGTAGTGCGGATTGCTATGTTCGTTATACAGGGTGTCTCAGCGAACATTTTTCAAACATTTTTGAAGGTAGCCTGTGGCAGATAGCGCAACTCTAGTTCATAAGCTGGTCTGCTCGAAGAGTAGCTGCATTATTTAGCGACATTATTAAAAAATTATGGCAACACTGAGCAACACTCAGGAAAAGAACACTGGTCATGGAGCTGTGTACCACGAATTTGTACCTGAAGGTCAAACTGTCAATTCATCTTTATACGTGTAGGTCCTATAAAACACCTGAAGGATACCACGTGCGACCAAATTTGTTGAAAAAGAGCCGTGGATTTTGCTCTACGATAATGCCTATGGGCACTCTGCATTGAGAGTGTGTGAGTTTTTGGATTCTAGTTTCATCACTGAACTAGAAGACCCTCTATACTAACTTGATCTAGCCGCCTGCAATTTCCTTTTGTTCTCCAAATACAAACTGGTGCTCCGGAGGCGGCATTTCGGGGATGCGAGGACAATTCAAACGGAAACTGCATCGAAGCTGAAGCGCTCAACAGAACAGGACTTCCACAGGCACTTCCAGCAATGGTAGAAGAAGCAGAACAAGTGTATTGTGTCAAAGGGAGGACGTTTTGAAGCTGACCACATTGGTGCATCTTAAAGGTTGTGAAATTATTATTTTTTTATTGCACTACACGGACGTTTGGGACAGACCTCCATACTACACGGTCACTTAAGCTAACTGCCGGAAACGGGCGCTCGTAGTCACACAAATCACGAAAAAGCACCGAGAAAGCAAAAAGAAAGCAAGAAAGAAGGATGGAAAGGAACCCGTTTGGACACGCTCTGGTTATGCTGCGCGTATGATGCGTCATTTTCCTTCTCTCTGAGAAACGCGTTACACCAGCTATATAGCGCAAAGTTCTGCCCGGCCGGTCCGAGGACTGCTGTCCTGATTTATTTTCTCGATTTCTCTTCTTTAGGAAAACGCGGTCTCAGGTAGTCTGGGACTGTCCAGGAATCGAAAACGTTTACTATTTTCAGTGCAAGCTAACTCGCCCATCATAATTTTTTTTCGTTATTGAGAATTAACACTGGCCGTGGACCCGCAAATCCGTAACAGCGGATTGCGATCGGCCGGCACCCCTAAGGGAACAAAGCCCAGGCCTTTTCACACACCGGTCTTCCCATGCACGTGCGAACAGCCACGTGAATCCGGCCCTTGGTTATCGAGAAGAATTTGCATCCACGCTCGAGCTTGAGCCCGCTCGCACTGACCTGCCTTGTCCAGCTCCAGCTGCAGGTTGCGGACGCACTCTGTCAAGCCGCTCCACTTTTCTGTAAGTGGATCTCTCGCGTCCTGCAGCGCGTAAAGATCCTGTTTCATTTTACAATGCTGCGGGATACCTAGGATTCATGTAAAAGGAAGCAGACACTATAAGTACATATATACATTTTAAGGAAAATTTCAAAGATGACCGTATTGAGTCTTGGTAACAGCGATCCCAGATAGTTCTCGCGCTAGTGAAACTAAACAGCCGCGTTCTGCGTTCCAGTGGCCGAACAAGTCATCGGCTCATGGTTGGCAACAAACTCCCAGATCCTGGGGCAAGGGTGACACTCAATGACGCTGCCGAAGCGCGTGAAACGCATGTACAGACGAATACCAACACCTTGTTTATATGATCGCGCGAGAGTTTATCGTTGGGATGAAGTACGTCGCCAAAGGCTCCTGACTCAACTGACACCGACGGCTGTTTTCGTATGGTAAACGTAACCAACCAAGTTTGCTGCACTTACTGGTAGAAGTATTATGACGCGAAAACGAGTATTAAAGAACACACATCGACAGCTATAAGCGCCTGTTATGTATATGTATGTTTGGTGAAGCCATCGTTGCACAAAGAAAACACGCACAGAACGCAAGACCAGACACCACGGCCTTGTGTTCTGTCTCTTTTACTTGCCCTACAATGGCTTTACCAAGTGCTAATCAACTGTCCCCCAGGAACAGTTTTTTTTATGTATGTGCATTCTCGTTTTTGCACGCTATGATACTGACACGTGTACTTGTTTGTCTTTATTGGGTGACCGCGTTTCACCGTCTAAGATATGTTATCGCACAGCGCATGACGCGCCTGCATGTATCGGAAGTTTCTGGAATGTTATCGGCGCTTCTGTCCGCTGTCTGTGGTCACTGAACCTTGTGTAATCTGATTGCTTGTATGTGCGACAGGAATTGTGTAGAACTTTCTGCAAGACTCACGGGCACCAGCGATTATTCTGGAACTTTCGATGACTGATGTGTAAAAGCCGATGCGCTTGTCCCACAGATCAGATTTCGACGATCGCCGACTGTGTTCGCCGCTATCGTTGTGCTTTGAGTTTAACTTGTTTTTGTGGGCACAGGTTCGCCCAATAAAAAGTTCTGTCGTTCACAGTATTGCGACTGTTTTCTTCATCGTCACTTCAACGTGACAATACCAACAATACTTCTACCAGTGTGTCTCAGCAACTAGCTCAAGCAAAAGCTTTGGTTCGCCTGGCTTGAAGCCTTGAATAATAAAAATCAGGGGTCGAATTCTCAAGCTTTTCGTTGTAAAGTGTCCTTCGCCATTGGCCATATATATTAAATTATGGGGTTTTACGTGCCAAAACCACTTTCTGATTATGAGGCACGCCGTAGTGGAGGACTCCGGAAATTTCGACCACCTGGGGTTCTTTAACGTGCACCTAAATCTAAGTACACGGGTGCCATATATATTCGCCACACACACACACACACACACACACACACACACATATATATATATATATATATATATATATAATGTAGAGGCTGTTTTTTAGCGGCACATAATTTTCAGATATTGCCTGTGGCAGACAACACAGTTCTAACCTTCGAGTTAAATTACTCAATGAGGCGCCCGCTACTTTAACGAAAAATCAAATTATTTAATTGAATAATAACTCACCGCAATTAGGCTAATAAACTTTTTAAATTAACTTTACGGCACGTATTTCAGTCTGCGAGTTGTAGCTAGTAATTGTTCAAGGCACATCGACTTGGAACTAATTCAGAGCATAGCACCGGTTTCGCGATTTTCGCCGTCAAACTTGCGGTAATAGTGCACTGTTGTCCCACTTTGTTAAGAAAACGCTGTTTTATGTATTGAAGCATGAAAGTAACTGGAACGCCAATGCATTCCGTCGGGTGCTTTAAAAGTAAGTACGTATCTCGAAACTCGCATAGTCCTGAGAATTCGTTCCAAGTGGATACGCCACGCAAACTCACCGGCTACAATTCGTAAATGGCAAAATGTGTCGTAAAGTAAATAATTAAAAAGCAGTTAGTGTGACTCTCTCAATTATTCAATTAAGCAATTTGATTTCCCGTTGAAGTAGTAGCCATCTCGACGGTTAATTTAGAGTTCAAGGTTAAAATTGTGCTGTCTGCCATGGGCAATTTTTACAAATTTGGTCCAGATAAAAAGAACCACGATTTGTATGTATGTATGTATGTATGTATGTATCTGCACAGCATGCTATGTCAATATATATATATATATATATATATATATATATATATATATATATATATATAGGGTGTCCCAATTAACTTCGACCATAATTTAAAAAAATACAAGAGCTCTAGAGAAATGGTACCGACTGCTTAGTAGCCGTAGTCGTGTGCACTTACAGCCAGTATTTTCTTCATCACGAAGTATTAATTATTTGCTTTTAATTAGTGAACCTTTAATTATTACCTGAATCGCAAACATATCAATTATAAAGTTGTAGGGCACCTCAAATAACCTCCGAATCAAGCATTTCTTTCGTGCTCAGCTTTGCCTCGTTGGTTTTTTCGAGAGAAAACAAAAGCGCGCGATACATCCAAAATACGAAATACACATACGCGCTAGCACGCCGCTACTCAAGCGCTCCCAAGCGAATAGCCACGGATACATGGTTTTACTAGCGGCGGCTGCGCGATACAGCTAGGGCTTCACGCTATGTGATGGTTGCGGCATCATGAGAACGCGCCGCTGACGAATTGATAAGCGGAGCGGAGCCGTAGTGGGGAATTTCGAAGCCGGGAAGCCGTGACGGCGCACTTGGGACTAATTTTGCCCACTGTCTTGTTCTGTAAACAGGCGTGCCCGGAACATATGTTCCTTTTGTTCCCTTTAGCAATAGAAACAAACCTTGCGCAGGTTATGTCCATCTAATGCGTTTAGGCGGATCTGTACGGCCCGCGTATGCCGTTGTCGATTACGTAAATCATTTTTGCTTGACGTATCAGTGCGTAGATAACGGGAGATTTAACGGTACCACGTCAGTGACCTGCTATTCAAGAAAACAGTCATGCCTTTCACGAATGATCAGAAGGCTAAAATAATCCTGGCCCTGGGAGCGGCGCACGGCGACAAGAGGAAGGCAGCCAAGTTATTCCGGATGTGCCATTGTGGAGGACGCCCAAGTACGTCAACAATGCTTATAACGTACGAAGTCATTTGCGTGACGGGTAGCTTCACAAGAAAATGATACAGGACTGGTAAGGTAGTTCAAGAAGCGGAAACGGATGTTTTGGCATTCTTTGCTGCTAACCCTCGCGGTAGTGTGCGCGACGCCAATGCGGAGGCCGGTACCTCGAGGTCATCAGTGGGGAGGATTAAAAAAAAAGGCCATATACACCCGTATCATGTACATCTTCATCAAAAATTTGAAGACCGAGGTTTTGAAAACAGACTTGACTTTTCCAATTGGATTTTCACGAAATGTGGAGAAGAACTGGACTTTCTCACTCGCGTGTTTTGTACGGATGAGGATAGTTTCTCCAGAAACGCACAAGTTAATATTCACAACGCGCACTACTGGAGTCTGCCGAGCGTGCAGTGTTGCATTTGTGTCGCTGGTGAATGTTTTGGTGTTATGAAATCCCTCCTGCTCTTGTCGGGTGATATAGAGATGAACCCTGGTCCTGACAGATTGGACCATGTTCTTGCTAAGCTGGAGACGTTGTCAACCGGCCAGGACCAAATAATCACCGATGTACAGGTGAGCAAGCGCGTAGCAGACCTAGAAGGTGTTTTCCAGGGCGTCTCAACTCTCAAAACCGATCTGCAGTCTGCCCAATCTGTATCCGCTAAGACTGCTGCTCTTGTTACTAACCTTGAAGCTCGGTTAGATGACGCCGAAAATAGGTCACGCCGCAACAATTTGATATTTTATGGCCTTTCGGATTCTAATTCGCGCGAAACGTTCGTTGAATCGGAAGAATTGCTAATCCGCCATTGTCGTGACAAATTACGAATAACCTTGGACCCATGTCAAATTGAGCGTGCACATCGTCTGGGCCGCTACGAAGATGGCCGTCAGCGGCCGATTATAGTTAAATTTGTGCCCTCTAAAACAAAATAAACTGTCCTCTCAAACGGGCCCAAGTTAAAGGGCACCAATTTTAGCATTGAAGAAGACTTTTCCCTTCCTGTTCGTAAAGCACGCAAACACCTTGTCGCGTTTGCAAAAGCAAGAACCGGATCGTTCTCCCTGCGGTACAAGACTTTGTTTCTCGGAAAGAAACGCTACACCTTCGATGCCGCCACGGAAACGGTTACGGAAATAGCATAGCGTTTACCTCGCCATCGTCACAAACCTAATCTTTGCGATACCGCCCCTCGAGAGAATATTTGCCTCTCGGTTATCTACACCAACATACGCAGCCTGCTTCCAAAGAGCGATCTTGTGTCCAGCCTCGTGTCTTCAACGGGCAGCAACCTGCTCATCTTGACAGAGACCTGGCTGACTGATAATATAAGTGACGCTGAAGTTCTTTGTAACCTACCGAACTTTAATCTTTTCCGCACTGATCGCACAAACTCTCGAGGGGGTGGCGTCCTTATTGCTACAAGCAATAAGCTACAGTGTTCCCACATAAACATCTCATGAGACCTTGAAATATTATGGCTCCTTTGTCGCGCCACACCAGTATCTATATTAATTGGCGTTTGTTATAGACCCCCTCACAATAGCCCCGAATTCCCCCGTAAACTGCACAACATTTTAAACAAACTTAAAACTAGACACCCTAAGGCACACATTCTTCTTTTCGGGGATTTTAACTATCCTGGCATAGATTGGTGTGCACCTAATTATCCTATTTTTAGACAGGATGAATCCCGTGAATTTATGGATGTCTGCTTAACTTTTAACCTAGCCCAACTAGTAACCCAGCCTACACGCATCGCCGGAGATACTGCTAACATTCTTGACGTCATACTATCTAGTCACCCCGACAGCCTGAACGCTATTACTTATCTCCGTGAAATCAGCGATCATAAAGTCATTCATGCATGCTTTAACTTCACCCCAATAACAAAAGCAACTTGCCAAAAAACAATTTCTCTCTACAACAAAGGAAACTATGAGGCCTTGAACGCGGAATTGGAGGCCTTTTTTCCATCATATCAGGGGTCATTTGACGAACAAAACATCCACACAAATTGGTCAATGTTTAAACATAAAATGAATGAATTGACTAATAAATATATTCCCAAATGCAGCTTCCGCGCTAACCACCACAAGCCATGGTTCACCAAGACTCTGGGAAGATTAGAAAATAAAAAGAAACGCCTTTTCCGTAGTGCTAAACTGAGCAGAACAGACTGCGCATGGGAAAAATATTACGCTGCTGAAGAGACGTATTTGGTCGCAGTAAAAAACGCTTAACGTTCCTTTTACCACATCGATTTGCCAAACATACTTACAGATAACCCGACTAAATTCTGGCAGCTTTTAAACCCCCAATCTTCGCGCATTACCCGCCGCGGTTGCTCAGTGGCTATGGTGTTAGGCTGCTGAGCACGAGGTCGCGGGATCGAATCCCGGCCACGGCGGCCGCATTTCGATGGGGGCGAAATGCGAAAACACCCGTGTACTTAGATTTAGGTGCACGTTAAAGAACCCCAGGTGGTCGAAATTTCCGGAGTCCTCCACTACGGCGTGCCTCATAATCAGAAAGTGGTTTTGGCACGTAAAACCCCATAATTTAATTTTTTTTTCTTCGCTCGTTGTTACCCTGACTGACGATTCTGGACGTGTTATTTCAGACGTTGAGTGCGCTAACATATTTAATTCTGCCTTCGCATCTGTATTCACTAAAGAACAAAAACCACCACCCCTTATGACAGCCAGTGACCCCACAATTGCAATGCCAGCCGTTACGTTCTCAGAAGCCGGCATATCCCTTCTTATAGATAAGTTAAAACTTTCTTCATCTACCGGCATTGATGAAATCAACACAAAGATCTTGAAAAACACTCGCCACACGTCTGCCAAGTTTTTATGCTTGCTATTTTCGCAGTCCATTTCTACAGGTATCATACCCCACGACTGGAAAGTGGGGAAGGTCGTCCCAGTCCACAAGTCGGGTAAAAAAGATTCACCACTTAACTACCGCCCCATATCACTTACCAGCATACCCTGCAAGCTCATGGAACACATCATTTACTCTTTAACAATGCAGTTTATGGACTCAAATAATTTCTTTCATTCATCACAGCATGGATTTCGTAAAGGTCACTCCTGTGAGACTCAACTAGCCATTTTCGTTCACGACCTGCATGCCAACCTTGACGCTAATCTCCAAACCGACGCAATCTTCCTCGACTTTGCTAAGGCATTTGACAAGGTACCCCATAACCGCCTATTTCTGAAACTTTCCAGCCTAAACTTGCATTGTGACATACTAGCATGGATAAAAGAATTCTTGACTCACCGCTCCCAATCAGTCAACAAATGTCTAACTCACTACCAGTTTCCTCAGGGGTACCCCAAGGATCCGGCCTGGGGCCTCTTTTGTTTTTAATTTATATTAACGACGTACCTCAGAAATTAGATTGCCATATTCGGATGTTTGCCGACGATTGCGTTATTTACAAAACAGTTACTGGCACCTTTAACCAACGATCACTGCAAAATAACCTAAATCTGGTAGAAAACTGGTGCAACGACTGGCTAATGACACTTAATATAAACAAATGAAAATATATATCTTTCCACCGTCACAGTAATCCTCTTCTGTTTCCCTACACTATCTCTAACGTTCCTATCAACCCTGTCCAATCATATAAATATCTCGGTGTTCATCTTAGTCATAATCTTACGTGGAATAGCCATATCGCGAATATCATTTCATCTGCTAACAAAGCGCTTAACTCTTAAAGCGTCAGCTCCACTCTGCCCCCCTGCATGTTAAGCTACTCGCATACAAATCACTAGTTAGACCAAAATTAGAATACGCATCGCCCATCTGGTCCTCGCAACAAGTATACCTTGCTAATTCACTTGAATCAGTTCAAAACAGGACAACTAGATTCATTCATTCCTCGTACTCTTTTGATATCAGCACATCATCTCTGAAATCGCAGTCCAACCTACTTACTCTTGCACTTCGTCGCCAGATTTCTAGTTTGGGCTTATTTCATAAATTCTTTTATTCCGAGCTATCACAGGAACCCTACATCTGCCCTCCCCCACCACGTTTCTCTCTTCGCACCGGACATCAGCAGCAGGTGTCTCGACCACGAGCACACACAAAAACTTTTGCTTCGTCATTCTTCCCCCGGGCTGCTTGCGACTGGAACGGCCTTCCCCAAGAACTTGCTGCCATCACATGCCCATTTATGTTCCTTTACCAAATTACGCGTGCGCTTGCATCACAATAATCATTTTTGTTTGTATAACTCGTTCAACATTTTTCTGTTTACTGTTGTTAACCTATATGTGTCCCACCCCTTATGTAATACCCTCACATGAGGGTCTTTAAGGAAATAAAGTGAAGTGAAAGTGAAGTGAAGTCATAGTAATCCCCACTGCCTGGCACAAACACGGCGCCAATACCGGTGGTGGTTAAATGTGTGGTGTGGTATGGTATTTTTTATGGCAACATCATGGGACCCATCTTTTTTGACAACCACTAACGACGCAACGCTACGTCAACGACATACTCGAGGGCCCCGTGAACGACGTCTGTTGCAACGTTCCACTAGCGCACCTTCGGAACATCTGGTTTCAACACGATGGTGCTCCTGCGCATAGTAGTAATCTCGAGCGTGGCTCGACAAGCTTTTTCCTGGACAGTGGATTGGCCGGCACGGACCTGTACCCTGGCCTGCAAAGTCACCGGACATGACACCGCTGGACTTCTTGTGGGCCTACGTGAAAGATCGCGTGTAGAGCAGCGAAACTACCAGACTGCATGGACGCCCTAAAGGCAAAAATAAGCAGAGCTTACCGCGAGATTCTAACGTCGTTCGTCAAAGCTGCAGCAGCACGAGTGTTAGAAAGAAGTAAGTACTGTATCGCTTCAGACGGTGACCTGTTTCAGCTCGTGCTATAAGTGACAGTAGAAAAGAACCGCTCAAAACTGGTGTAAAACGTGACTCTGACGCACCTTCATGATCTCACCCTATGTTTACATAAAAAAAACAACTTGCGTCATAGAAATAGGTAAAATACTGCTCTGTTTTGCTTCTTTTCTGGGGTTCAAGAGACAGAAAGGGTAAATGGCTAAACTAGTTGCACCTTTGGATGCTTCTTTGTGGGCGACTGAGAAGCCTTACGTGCTTTTGGATTATTTTTTATTGAAATAAACTCCTGAGTAGCTCTTTTCTGTTCTTCCTGGAGCTGCCTTTTTTTTTTCTTTTTTCGTGCTCTTTACCGCACTGTTTTTTTAGATTGTTTGAATTTCTTTTATAGCTTTGTTTCATGATACATGAAGGTTAAAGCTATCCCGAGTGCTTCATGATCGAGCCCAACATTCTTGCGTCCGCAGATGCCGACGCTTATCGCACCACGCTACTAAAACTTATCGAGCCATCCTGCATAACATACGATGCGGCGATAAACGAATGCAGCCGCATGTCTTTCAACGGTTGCTTTTAGGCGCTTGAGTAGCGGTGTGCGAGCGCGCATCTATTTCATATTTAGCGTGTTTCGCGGGCCTTTGTTCTTTCTTTTAAAAAAAAGACAACCAGGCACACTTCAGCACGAAATAACTGCTTGATTCGGAGGTTACTTAAGGTGCTCTACAACTTTGTAATTGACATGTTTGGGATTGAAGGAATAATTCAAAAGTACACCAATTAAAATCAATTAATTAATGAATACTTCGTGGTGAAAAGAAAAATACTGGCTGTAAGTACAAAGGACTGCTGCTACATTATGCAAAAAAGAGGTGAGGCATGCGGACAGGACACAAGAGTAGAGAAGTGGACAACACTTGTGTCCTGTCTGCAAGCCTCACCTCTTTTTTGCATGATGAATCCTTAACTAGCTCAGCTTTCTGTCGTTCTAAACACTGCTGCTACTATGCAGTCGGTACGATTTCTCTAGAGCTCTGGGGTTTTTGAAAAATCTTGGTTCAAGTTTACTGAGACACCCGGCATATCGTAAGACGCCAACAAAGACACCAAGGACAACACAGGGGAAATCACTTGTACTTACTAACTGAATTTAAAAAATTATAAGTTAGTGGAAATGAAAGTTGATGAAAAAAACGACTCGACATGCGCTCACGCGAACCATCGTAAACGGAGCGCCCCGGCTTATCGACATGACATACGTACCTCCTTGCAGAAGACACAGTTGCAAGTGAAGTAGTACTGCCTCTGGAGCGCCGCCATCCTGTCCTCCTTCAGAAGAAGCTTGTCCACGTAGCAGATGTATATCTGTTTCGTAAACGTGAAGGAGGGCGCGCACGCGCGTCTATCTCTCGCAGGGAAGCAAGTGCTCGCAAGGTGGGAGTACATCACATTCACAGAGGTATGCAGGAGCGCGCCTACCTCTCGCACGCTGTTTACGCTGAGGCTCCTGGTTGCTCTGACCGTGAGGCGCGTCCCTTCAAACACGTAGGCCGCGTCCGGATCGCAAGAATGGTCGAATATGGATGCCCTGGGGAGGCGAATGCATCACTTTCCACAATGTCCAGCATTAGGCGGCCAAAACGGCATTCCCACTATTTAGGCATGCACGCAAAATTTGATGCAGCGCGAGCTCCTTTGAATCGTGCTTGCGTCTGCAAACTTTGGCCATGTTGGCATGATATATGCAGAGAGGAATATCGTGCCGCTTCCACTTGACGAGCTGAGGAATCGCAGGTGTCACCACCAGCCAGTAATGTGCACGTCCCTTACGGTCACGCCAGGTAAGTGCCTCGAAGGCCATCGTGCAGAAACGTCAGTTTGTGTAAACAGGGTTTATAGTATATTAGTGGGCACGCTTCGCTTACAAATTAGGCGATCACCCCTGATCGACTGTTGAGAGCTTTGCGGATCATGTGATCTTTAAGAGTCAACAACATAAAAAAATCATGTCGCTTTTGAACATGCTTTCAAGCAATATAAAGCATAAGCTTTTACAAGGATTTCACCCGTCTGTACACGTGAACGGAATGGGTTACAGATCCCTAATACATATTGGGCAGGTCAGTCTGCAACTTTTGAGAAGCGAAACTTATAGGGGATGTCGCAGTAAGTAAACGTTTAAGTGTTTTTTTTTAACGAACGCCACCTGGAGGCTTGTGCGCATGCGTACAACGTTTCTACCGCCAGTAAAAGAGAATACGGATTGCTAAAATTCCAATAAAAGGCTGCCTACAGCATCACGCTGACTTAGAACAAGCGGCGAGAAAGTGCGGTATGCGTTTTCTTGTTAAAGAATTAACCGCTTTCTTGGCAAGATGCATACTATTCATCATCATCATCAGCTAATTTTGTGTCCACTGTAAGGACAGCCTTTCCCAGCGATCTCCACTCACTGCTGTCTTGCGTTAGCCTACTCTATCCTATGCCTCCATATTTCCCAATCTCATCACATCCCCTGATCCTACTGTCGCCCTCGGCTGCGTTTCCCTTACCTCGTCATGCATTACATTTCTCTGATAGGCTCCCTGTAATCTGCCCTACGCATTACATGACCTTTCCAACTCCACTTCCCCAACTCTTTCTCAGGTTCTCCTCAAGCAAAGAGTTATCCTTGAAGTTTCAGCCCCATAGGTTACTGCTGGTGGAAGGCACTGATTGTACGCGTTTGTTTTCAAGGATGTCGATAAGCTGCCCGTCATTGCTTAGGAGGGCGTGCCATATCCACTTCTATCCATTTTTTTCCCAATAAAACCACCACCAGGGGATCTTTAACGTGCCCCCAATGCACTGGAACGGGCGTGATTGCATTTCGCCTTCATCGAAATGCGGCCGCCGCGGCCCGAATTTCATCTCGCGACCTTGTGCTTAGCAGCGCAACAATAGCCATAGGTAACCAGTCCATTGCTTTTTAATTGTTTGGAAATTTCCTTCTCGTAGACTGGGTGCCTTCTGAGTATTTGTCCTAGATAACAGCTTCAAGAGGCTGGCTGTTAATTACGATTTTTTGTTCATTTGCCAGTCTATCGAACATTGCCTTAGCCTCTTTTGCATATTAATCGCCTTCTCTTAAACTTAGCCGGTTAGTCTTCAATTATTTGTCGCAAGTCATCTACAGCGTTACTGAACAGGACTGCAAACTTCATGTCGTTTAGATATTCCCTCCTATACACCTGGTCCTTTACAATCTAGCATTCTGAACATTTCTTTCAAGCATGCAGTGAATAGTATCAGAGAAATTGGATTGCCTTGCCTCAATAGGTATTTTTTCGGTCTTCTTGTGAATAATTATGAAATTTGTGGAGTCCTTGTAGATATTTCCTAAAAAAATTGAAGTTGATTCCTCTACGGCAGCCATAATGACTGGTGATATCTCTACTGAATTTGGTGCCTTTTCTTAATTCATGAAGGCACTATATACGCGTAGGTTATATATACTCGTACATGCTCGTACACATTCCTTCCTGACTGCTTGTCGGGAGACCCAGACAGGGAGCCTTTCTGTCTGGCTCCTACCGACATAATACAGGTATTGTTAGTGCGTCTCTGAAAACGTGAGAATTGCTTGCTCGAATTGTCGCTAAAAACAAATCCGTGTGCAGTATGACAAAATAATTATTCGGATTCAGCTTTCGTGTCCGCGTTTTACTCAGGGTATAAGTTTGGCGCGTTTGCGCTGTCGGCTTGGCGCGTCGCCATCGCTCATACCCACCCGATGTACAGGCCTTGACCGACGGGCTTTAAGTCGCTGTCCGTTATGCAGAACCGGTTGATTACCATCTGAAACAAAACACAATCTCGTGAAAAATACAAACATTTTGGTGGCTCAACAAGGCACGGAAAGTCCACTATATACCTTGCCGAATATTTCTAACCCGTCGAGCAGAGGCGGCACGTTTTCCTCCCCTAAAATGTACTTGACTGTGGCCCAGCTGGCGTGGAACTTTGGCAGCATCACCGCGTCGTTCATGATGTCATTCGAGTCTGCAAGTTTTGAAAAGGGTAGAAAGAGGCGCTTCAACTTTGCGAAATCCCACTGGCCTCACATACAGCCCCAACCTGAATGGACCTTTAACGTGCATATTTTAATTCGGGGGCCTTAAGCAACCTAGTACGTACCACGCACATATTCGGGACGTCCCGTATCTTCCAGTGCATTTACAACCTACTTCGCATGCCAAGTTTATATATTGTCATGTGCCGAGCATGTGACAGTAATAAACTTTAAAAATTTTACAAAATATTCTACACCTACTATCCTCGAACATTCTGATAGCATTAAAAGTGCACAGCTGATGGTCGCCGTTCCTCTACCAGCTAACGGGGGAGTATCCAAGCAGAGTTTTAAGGAAGTTTAGAAAATAGCGGAGTATTGCTACAAACGATAACAACACTTTCCTCGCATCCCAGCTATTTGCAAAAGCAATGGTCCTAGATTATGCAAGTTGGGGCGCTATAACGTAAAGCCCATTCCAAACTTTTCTATTCCAATTCTGTTATCAGCCCTTTTCAATTGGTCAAAAACTTTTTTGAACGGCCCCCACTTCGCCTGTCTATCACGTGACGTCACGAAAACCACGATTGCTCCCCATATGATATAACGCGTATGCACTGATTATGCATCTTGGGACCCCAAAAAATAGTTATTTCTGATTCGGTGCCTTTTAGCCATTAACCCTCGGCTGTTGGTAAAAAGTTATCGGGCTGCAGCCATTTCACCTGCCTGTCACGCGACGTCACAAAACAGCGAAAATTCACTACGTCAAAGTGACGTGTACGCGTTAAAGATGCATTAATATGCTGAACAAAACTGAACTTTTTTTCTGAATAGCTGCAGGCTGCCCCGTTCCGAAAGGAATAAAAGATGGCTACCGCCGATCGCTCAAGCACTGGCTACTCGCACCTGCCGGAGAGTATGGGTTTATATGCGTACAATAAACCTTTTTGCGTGGCCGTGTAACGTTTTCAAGCACTTTCGGCACGTTTACGACCTCCCTCGCCCAACTTTTTTTTGCTAAGGATCCTTTGTAGAGGCATTATTAACCTTCCGTTGCATGTTACCGCGATTTTCGACCAGCCACCTCAAGCCATGTAAGGGAAAGTGGACCAATCGCAGACGCCGGCACCACTCTCTTCATCCGGTTATCGATTTTCAGTGCACTGGCTCGGCCCCATCGAATCCTTCTCCCCTTGAGCGTGCTCCTCGCCTCTTGTCAGCCAATTAAATAAGACAAGCTGCTCACTGTAGGTAGTTTTATTCGTTTTTATAGCAAACAAAAGTGACCTCCTGTAAGCGATGAGAGCTAGCGTTTGATTGGTCGGTTCAGACAACCCTGCGGGTCACCGCCCGAAATTTGACGTCAGGAGATTTGGAATAAAAACACATTGGAATAGTTTTACGTTATAGGGCCCTTGGTTCACTAATCTGACAAAATTTTTAAAAGACAATGTAGTAGGTCTTAAGGTGTATTTTTTTTCGGTACAACCCTATTCGCGGCAGCGGACGTGAGAATCACCTGAAATTCACGAAGTAAAATTGAATCATTAACTTTAAGGCGAACATTGTGTCACAGAATCAAAGTCAGCCACTATAATAGTGAATGAATGTTCATCATTTTCTCCTAGAAATCCTGAACTTCGCACGAGTTATGTTATAACTAATTGCTTCAAAAGTGCACGTCGAAATGCATTGGTGTTGCAAACAAAACTGTGATGAATTAAGCACACAAGAGTACCAGAAAGCCTTCCTCATTAGGAGAGGCTTCCTAGGTAGTGTAATACACGGAGCCCTCCCCCCTCCCCCTTTGTTTTACACAACACAGTGATAAAACGGGATTGGATGTGGATAAAGGTGGGGCACTCCTTGCAGGTGAAGCGAGTCTAGCAGTGCTATTGGAGGAATTAGAGGGCAGTAAATGGGGTATCATAGGGCTCAGTGAAGTTAGGAGGCCAAAAGAAGCATACACAGTGCTAAAAAGCGGGCACGTCCTGTGCTACAGGGGCTTAGCGGAGAGAAGAGAACTAGGAGTCGGATTCCTGATTAATAAGAATATAGCTGGTAACATACAGGAATTCTATAGCATTAACGAGAGGGTGGCAGGTCTTGTTGTGAAACTTAATAAGAGGTACAAAATGAAGATTGTACAGGTCTACGCCCCTACATCCAGTCATGATGACCAGGCAGTCGAAAGCTTCTATGAAGACGTGGAATCGGCGATGGGTAGAGTGAAAACCAAATACACTATACTAATGGGCGACTTTAATGCCAAGGTAGGCAAGAAGCAGGCTGGAGACAAAGCAGTGGGGGAATATGGCATAGGCACTAGGAATAGCAGGGGAGAGTTATTAGTAGAGTTTGCGGAACAGAATAATATGAGGATAATGAATACCTTCTTCCGCAAGCGGGATAGCCGAAAATGGACGTGGAGGAGCCCGAACGGCGAGACTAGAAATGAAATAGACTTCATACTCTGCGCTAACCCTGGCATCATACAAGATGTGGACGTGCTCGGCAAGGTGCGCTGCAGCGACCACAGGATGGTAAGAACTCGAATTAGCCTAGACCTGAGAAGGGAACGGATGAAACTGGTACATAAGAAGCCGATCAATGAGTTAGCGGTAAGAGGGAAAATACAGGAATTCCAGATCAAGCTACAGAACAGGTACTCGGCTTTAACTCAGGAAGAGGACCTTAGTGTTGAAGCAATGAACGACAATCTTGTGGGCATCATTAAGGAGTGTGCAGTGGAAGTCGGTGGCAACTCCGTTAGGCAGGATATCAGTAAACTATCACAGGAGACGAAAGATCTGATCAAGAAACGCCAATGTATGAAAGTCTCTAACCCTACTGCTAGAATAGAACTGGCAGAAATTTCGAAGTTAATCAACAAGCGTAAGACAGCTGACATCAGGAAGTATAATATGGATAGAATTGAACATGCTCTCAGGAACGGAGGAAGCCTAAAAACAGTGAAGAAGAAACTAGGAATTGGCAAGAATCAGATGTATGCGTTAAGAGACAAAGCCGGCAATATCATAACTAATATGGATGAGATAGTTCAAGTGGCTGAGGACTTCTATAGAGATTTATACAGTACTAGTGGCACCCACGACGATAATGGAAGAGAAAATAGTCTAGAGGAATTCGAAATCCCGAAAGTAACGCCGGAAGAAGTAAAGAAAGCCTTAGGAGATATGCAAAGGGGGAAGGCAGCTGGGGAGAATCAGGTAACATCAGATTTGTTGAAGGATGGTGGGCAGATTGTTCTAGAGAAACTGGCCACCCTGTATACGCAATGCCTCATGACCTCGACCGTACCGGAATATTGGAAGAACGCTAACATAATCCTAATCCATAAGAAATGGGACGCCAAAGACTTGAAAAATTATAGACCGATCAGCTTACTGTCCGTTGCCTACAAACTATTCACTAAGGTAATCGCAAATAGAATCAGGAACACCTTAGACTTCTGTCAAGCAAAGGACCAGGCAGGATTCCGTAAAGGCTACTCAACAATAGATCATATTCACACTATCAATCAGGTGATAGAGAAATGTGCGGAATATAACCAACCCTTATATATAGCTTTCATTGATTACGAGAAAGCGTTTGATTCTGTCGAAACCTCAGCAGTCATGGAGGCATTACGGAATCAGGGTGTAGACGAGCCGTATGTAAAAATACTGAAAGACATCTACAGCGGCTCCACAGCCACCGTAGTCCTCCATAAAGAAAGCAACAAAATCCCAATAAAGAAAGGCGTCAGACAGGGAGATACGATCTCTCCAATGCTATTCACAGCGTGTTTACAGGAGGTATTCAGAGACCTGGATTGGGAAGAATTGGGGATAAAAGTTAATGGAGAATACCTTAGTAACTTGCGATTCGCTGATGATATTGCCTTGCTTAGTAACTCAGGGGACCAATTGCAATGCATGCTCACTGACCTGGAGAGGCAAAGCAGAAGAGAGGGTTTAAAAATTAATCTGCAGAAAACTAAAGTAATGTTTAACAGTCTCGGAAGAGAACAGCAATTTACAATAGGCAGCGAGGCACTGGAAGTAGTAAGGGAATACATCTACTTAGGGCAGGTAGTGACGGCAGATCCGGATCATGAGACAGAAATAATCAGAAGAATAATAATGGGCTGGGGTGCGTTTGGCAGGCATTCTCAGATCATGAACAGCAGGTTGCCATTATCCCTCAAGAGGAAAGTGTATAATAGCTGCGTCTTACCAGTACTCACCTACGGGGCAGAAACCTGGAGGCTTACGAAAAGAGTTCTACTCAAATTGAGGACGACGCAACGAGCTATGGAAAGAAGAACGATAGGTGTAACGTTAAGGGATAAGAAAAGGGCAGAGTGGGTGAGGGAACAAACGCGTGTTAATGACATCTTAGTTGAAATCAAGAAAAAGAAATGGGCATGGGCAGGACATGTAATGAGGAGGGAAGATAACCGATGGTCATTAAGGGTTACGGACTGGATTCCAAGGGAAGGGAAGCGTAGCAGGGGACGGCAGAAAGTTAGGTGGGCGGATGAGATTAAGAAGTTTGCAGGGACAGCATGGCCACAATTAGTACATGACCGGGGTTGTTGGAGAGGTGTGGGAGAGGCCTTTGCCCTGCAGTGGGCGTAACCAGGCTGATGATGATGATGACTCCTTGCAGGATGGTTGCCTCTCATCAGCAGGCATACGTAGAGCATGTCAGTTCCATTGCTCTGAAATCCGCCTAAAGTGGCGTCATGTCAGCGGGGGCCGTGCAGCGCAGAGGCACCGAAATCGTTCCACGCCGCACGCCATGAGGCGTGCCTGCACTATACGTACGCGACTCCATCTCTTCGAGCGTCCGCATGTGTCCCTGCACCATTTCCTTGCAGTCCTTCATCCGTTCTTTCTAGGGAAAGGGACGAGAGAACGAAGAGAGAATGGTGTTTTATCAAGTCCGAAGTAATCGGCCAAGTTACGAACATCAAAACTGAATGTGTGTTCTCTTCGAGTAATCTAATGCCATAATGAATCCTTACAACACGAAAGCATGCCTCTTTTGCCCCTTTCGCGAATAGTCATGCCTTTTTTTCAAGAACAAGTGCACATACTCATGAAGAAAATAACATTAAAAACAAAAGAAATGAAAGTCTCCGCAGACTTACCACACAATACCGATTACTTCAACGAATTTTCTGCAACGCTAGCCTTATATCGAGTGCAATTATAGGCTCTACAACGGCTTTTCAGGATTCGGTAAACACGGGGCGAGCTTGCGGCGATTGCGTGCGATCTTCATATTTTCGTGCTTGGTAGGCGAGGCGAAGTATAATCATGACAGATATTCTGCATTGTAGAACGAATTTTCATGGCCATCACCTTTGTAAACGGGGTGATCACTAGTGACGCCATAGGCTCATTCTCTTCCCTTTCTTCTGCGTATATTTCTGGCCCATTTCGGCCCTTTGTACTGTGTTGCGTTGCCTTTACGCTACCAATCTCCCAGCCTTTTTTTACTGCTCTCCATATTACTGTAAATCCGAGGCCCGGTTTCATAGTCTTTCGTTCGTTCGTGTTTCTTTTTATTATATGGTATTTAGGATATATTGTTGCCTTTAATAAGCGCCGGCTACTCCTTTTCACATAGGAATTTTAAAAAATAAATCATGATAAAAATAGTGAAACCATAACAACACAAATTCCAGTAACATAAGTACACTAATGTCACACTATAACTGAAAGACAACTCCAAATCATAAAAACACCAAGTCCAGTCACGTAAGTACACTAACGCCACACTAAAACTGAAAGTCAACTAAGTTACACAGCAACACAAAGTCCAGTCACATATGTGCACTAAAGTAAACAAAAAGTCCGGTCACTCAGACAGACTAAAATCAGGGCACATAAGAAATCACAGATTAAATTCTTATAAAAGTACAGAAAACCAGGCATTGGATTGGCTAAAGTCGGGTAAACGAAAAAATATAGAATGCGCTGTCACATTTTAACTTTCCGAGAATAATGCTCGCTTCAAGATATCTTTGAAGGGCCAGTAACGCTCGTCTTTGCAATGAGTATGTTTGCCAAGCACCTAAGATTTGCCTGAGGTTGAGGTGCCTGCGATCTAATGCGACTAAATCAAGTGCTTAGCGTTCTCTGTCTGTGTCTTGTCGCGAACATTCTACTATAAGTTGCTATACTCCTTCATCTGCGTGGCCACAAGTGCATTCCGCACTATCAGCTCTTGAAATTTTATGTAGAAAGTACCGAGCCGCAGACAGTGAATCAGCGTTTCAAAGGCACTGGTTGTATTTCATGTGGACGGGATCTTAAATCGAAGTGATGGGTCAATGTGAAATAAATGTGAAGGTTTCAAGTTCTGATCAAATCATGTCACTTTGCAACCACGGGCTTGGGTTAGAGGTAGGTCATGTGTGGCGTTATTAACATGCACTTGTCCAGCTGCCTTGTCTGCTGCAGCATTCCGAGAGATATTGCAGTGGCCAGGTATCCATTGGAACATTACTGTGCGATTTTCTTCACTTGCTTTTGTGAATTCCTTTAGTATCTCGTTAATTAACTCCATGGTTTGAGAATTGCTGATGTCGCTATGAAGTGAAGACAAAGCTGTCTGCGAGTCACAAAGGTTGATTCCCTGTGCCGCTTTTTGCATTGAATTTATGTAGTGTAATAAAGACAATATTGCAAAAAGCTCTGCTGTTGATGACGTCGTGTGAGTTAGTTTTAACATTTGTATTTGGTTCCACTCTGGAATGACTAAGGCAGCTGTAGAATTGTTTGACAAGCCGTCTGTATACGCTTCAATATAGCCACGGTATCGAAAGTATATTTGGTATAACGCCAGTTGTTGTGCTGCTAGCATAAACATATCTTGTTTGCGTTGCACCACTCGCCTTTCAACAGGCAGGAAGACTGAGAAGAAGCCGTCAAGAGCAACGACCTTCAAGTCCAGCTTCGGGCTGTCCAAAGCGCCTTCGACAGGGCTGGAGATCACGGTCTCCCGCCCCTGGCCCGGCCGGCGACTACGACAACGTAGTCCCTTAGGACCAAATGAAGTTTCTTGTCTGTCTGTCTCTCTGTTTGCGAATAATTCCCCTAACCGAAAATTTAATTTTTGGAGCTATATACACCAGTCGACATGGAGGGTAAGAGATATCTGAGAACCAAAATTCGTGATTTGGTATATAGGTCTTTGTGCACCAGAATCATCGAATTGAAGTTCGCCCTGTCTCTCAATTAGGGCACTTACTAGCGGGTGCTTTTTGGGCTGCACTGAAACGCGAAAGTAATGACAGGTTATCAACCGTCCTCATAATAGGAACTGGAGAATGACGTGCCTCTGAAATTACTAAGGAACTTGAGGTTGCTCGAGGAAAGCCTAAGCATGCTCTAAGGCTCCTAGCTATTAATCATTGGAGTCTCTCTTCAGATGAACGGGAGATTCCATGCAGAACATGTGAAGAATATGCTATCTTTTACTTTATAAGTGCATTATGTCGTTTTAGTAAGGATGAAACCGACCCTCCCTCGTAAGCGTTCTTTGCCATTGGCCCACCGCCTTCGCTACTATTATGTCCAGCAGCAGGATTAGCTAGCATTTGCTCTTATGAACAACTGTAGCGTTTTGGTGACTACGGGCTGTGGACATGAACAACCAGTGACGCTAGCATCCGCGAACACGAAACAAGTGCTGAAACGCAGTTTTTCATGAATAACTACAACACAGCTCAAGGAACCGGAGCTTAGACGTGGAAGTTGATTGCACCCAGGCATCCGTCACGCATGTAGCAATACAATATTTCGTCCCCCCTCTCCCCTCCCCTTCTTTTTTTTATCCGAATGCTTATAAAGTTCGAATAATAAGAGCCTTCATGAATGGTCGTTTTATGCAGAAAAGCGCAATCTGCAAACAATGTACTGCGTGAAGTAGCAGAATTTAAAAGCCATGACACATCGTTTAGATACTGTTTTCATCTCTTTCAAGCAGCGCGTCCCTTTATAGCACAAAATAAAATTTGTAGAGTCTCGTGGTTTTTAAAGAAAAGGCAAAACTTAGGCAAAATGCGCTTCTATAAGCTTACCCACATTAGAAAAAAATGAAGAAAAGTAATAACACGCCTGCCCGAGCGGGGGCCCGTGAGGTTCTTGCGTTCGCAGGTGTAGCTATGTGATAACGCAAACGTGAATTCTCTGTTACGATTCCAGAAGTCGTATTTTGCAGTCATATCCATTTATTCCTTTTATTATTATTATTTTCACCCATGGTCACTGGCTAGGATGACCTTGCTGCTGTTATTGCTGGGATAGGCTACACGACGTTATGGAAACGAATGAGAAATGGAATTGATCAATCGAGAGTGCGGCCCCAGCGTAAATATGTCAATTTTTTTCGTTACGTTGGTAATGAAATTCAGCGGTCGTTCGCTCACAGTAAACTACGCCAATGCTTGCGTGACTCCGGGAATCGTTTAGGGAACTTCGTGGCACCCCAAGCAGGTGGTTCAGCGCAGCAGCTGGATCCAAAAGTACCCGTATTCACAAAACCTCCTTACTGTAGAAATGTTTGTAAAAGAAACTTCTAGCCAATCCAGATGATGCACATATAATTAGCGAACGGCGGGCGACTAAAGACCAGGAGCACCTATACGAACGAAAAGCTTTGTAAATAGGGGCCCAGGGCCAGTGCTTACAAGCTCCTACGCTAGAAATGTTCGTAACAATTCCAGACAATCACGATGCTGGGCATATTATTAGCTGAGGCGGCCAGCCAATGAGAAAAAAACGAGAAGAAAGGGAGTTAACCGAGGGGCCCGATTTTTATTAGTCATATCATAAGAAGCCGACAAACACTGGCACCGAAGACAACATAGGGGAAATTACTTGTGCCTAATAAATGAAATGAAGAAACGATAAATTAATGGAAATGAAAGTGGAGGAAAAAATGGCTGTGGCTTAGCTAAGGTTAAGCCCAGGATGCGAAGCATACTAGCCTTTATTTTAACGCGACAGCGTTAAGGAGCTCGTGTCGCAGAAAAGCCGGTGTCGTCGGCGTCGGCTCAGGCGTGCGGCGCTTCCTCAGGCGCACATTTCGTTGTCGCGCCGGACGCTGCGTTGCTCGACGCTCACCGCGTCCGATGCGGGGGGCGACGCCGCGAGCGACGGCGCGAGTTGGAGCCCCGTTTCTCCTCTGTCGTGACGTCACGGTGTCACGTGGTATTGAAGGCGACACCGCCGCGCCTGGGGAGCTGGGTTGAGCTCTCGAGCGACGGCGCGAGTTGGAGCCCCGTTTCTCCTCTGTCGTGACGTCACGGTGTCACGTGGTATTGAAGGCGACACCGCCGCGCCTGAGGAGCTGGGTTGAGCTCTAGTAATATGCTTCGCATAAAAACAACTTGCCGCAGGTGGGGAACGATCCCACAACCTTCGCATTTCGCGTGCGATGCTCTACTAATTGAGCTACCGCGGCGCCGTTTCTCCATCCACTTTCTTGGTTATTTACGTTTCCTAGTAGAACCCTGGGAGTGTTAGCCAGCGCCACCACTTACAGATCTTGGCGGCGGATCCACGTAGAACATCCTTTCTGCCGCAGGCGTCACGAGGACGTGATATTTTTTTTTTGGGGGGGGGGGAGTGAAGGCAACCGGTCAATAAACCCACACATGCTACCTAAAGGCATCAATGTTGCCGGATTCGAGACCGTCGTTATGTAATAAACGGTAAGAAAGGGGGTTAACCGAGGGGCCTGATTTTTTATATGACTTGACCTCTACACAGCTCTAAACCAGTTAGAAGGAAGACCTTTCTCACTGGACAAGATCTTGGCACCATGGCCTCGCATATCACAGAGCTCGGCAAATGGTCCCAAAAGCACTACTGCGATTTGTGAAGGCTACCGGACTGAGCGGCCGTCTGTGATAGGGAACTGTCAATATGTTGGCGACATAAACAGTTGACTTTCTCTTCGTATCTTAATATTTTCCTCCCCTTTCCCCCGGAACAGAGTGGCCAACCGGCCTCAGTCCTGGTTAACCTCTCCATCTTTCATTTGTCCTTCCCTCTCTCTCTTACGGAGCATGGCGAACACCTTCCCTCCACCTGGCTTGCATGAGAATGATGATGACGACAACGACTACAGAGGCCGATGTCTCCTCATTTGAAACTTCTTTCTTCATCGCCGTGTCTGCTTCCTTTCGTACACTCAAAGTATTGGTCGAGCCTTTTCCTCGCGCGCCTGCGCCGCACCTCCATCATCGCGGTCTTTTTCGTATTCAATTTTCGTGGCAGTAGTGGTTTGCCGCCGTTTCCCGATTCTGCTCTATTCCGGATGAGAGACTTCCCGCTCACGCGTATCCCACATCACACTTTGTAGAAGTTGTAATTAATTACTTGCACCATATTTAACTAAATTTTAACCCGGACGTGGGTCCGTCCGAAAATAGTTTATTCTCTTGAGAGAGCGTGTTAGCGCTCTCCTATGGATCGAGTGCGTTCACTTTGCTAAGACACGCGTTAGGATGAACGTACCTCACGTGGGTGCGTACGTTGTGCGTGTGTGTGTGCGCGTGTGCGTGAGCGTGTGAGCGCGCGTGTGTGCGCGCGTGTGCGCGCGCGTGTGTGCGCGTGTGCGCGCGTGTGTGTGCGCGCGCGTGCGTGTGCGTGTGCGCGTGTGTGCGCGCGCGTGCGTGTGCGCGCACACACGCACGCGCGGTCTCCAGTGGTGCGTGGGCATGTGCGTGTGTGTGTGTGTGTGTGTGTGCGTGTGTGCGTGTGTGTGTGTGTGTGTGTGTGTGTGTGTGTGTGTGTGTGTGTGTGTGTGTGTGTGTGTGTGTGTGTGTGTGTGTGTGTGTCTTCATATAGCCAAATTTAAGCAAAGCGATCTTGCAGAAGTGCATACGCAATCTATTGACTTTCTATCGTCATGTTTACTAGACTTATCCCGCAATTAAACATTAGTCAAATTTGGTAGTGTACGCAAGTGTGCGCATGCCTGCGGCACTCACCTGCAGTTTGTGGGTGATTCGAGTGAGGAGCCGCACCGTGACGTCTGGAATGTCGGGGAACACTTCCTCGAAGTAGCAGCATTCAGGCAGGTGCTCGGACAGGGCTGACGCCTACGGAAGCCCGCAGATGACGCGGCACAAATTATATGTATTGCAGTGCCAATTCTTGTTTGCTTTCACATCAAATAAGTTTTCAAAGAAAGACTCCTGTAGGCAACACGAGAATAATAGCTCTTTACAAAGCAAAAACCAACCACTCTGCAGAAGCAAAAAAAAGGGAGGGGGGGGGGGTCGAACAGCTGAACTGGGGAAGGTGAAATGATGCCTATTACATTTACCTATTATCCCCAAAGTAACGCTAACCCTTTCGTTATATTTACACCCTTCCCCATTTGTCGACCAAAATCATGCAATATAGCTCAATAAGCGAATATATATTTTGCTTAAACTGTTACCAAGTTAGTCGGTTCACATGCCAAATACGTGTTTTTCAGGTCGTTTTATTTGTTTATTATGAAGAACCTTTTTAAGTACATATATCTCTAACCTACCCTTAATACATGTAATGGAACTGACGTCATCGCTGACGAACAGTTAAACTAGCGAACAATCTTCTTAAGGTTCTCTTAAGGAAAATAAAAAACCTGTGAAACATTTGTGCAGAAATCATCAAAGACGATCGTCAAAGTAGCGAATAGCTTCTGCGGTCTCCAGAAATCAAACGGACGCACTAGCGATGCTTCCGAAGTATACTGCATGCAGATTTCGATAATGATGTTTGATGATGGTGGCACAAATAATAGTCGACATATTTTGGTAGACGGTATGACAGCGCAGCATTAAAGCTCCTAATACCCCTTCCCCCCTTTTCGCCCAAGACTCGCTCGCACCGGATATAGTATATCGTTTGCAAAGACTTGGGTATATTTCGGGCAGGGGTAAACCAGACCCTATGAAGCGTCCGAAGTGTGTGAGAACTTGTCTTTGATGCACGAGTTGCTCGCATTTCCGTACTTCTGCGAAGTATTATTTTTTAACTTTTTCGAACACTGTGTGTGTTTTTCTTAAGGTCTTAATCGTGGCTCATTGTGCCTGATATTTCTTCCACGCATCCCCCGTATGTTCCCATGCCCAACGTCCTCCTCCTGTTTAGTTTATGTTAATGTGCGACATGCATCAAACAAATGACAGACATTCATAGGTCTATGCAATAGCGCGAGTGAGCAAATTTTCTGGCAACGCGCGCCTACTCAGATTCCTCTTTTACGAAATTTGCACCAATTTTTACAAGAGTCCGCGGAGGGTGTTATGATTGGGGGTTCAATCCCATCGCTCGTGATCCGTTGTCAAGATTGGAGTCCGGCATGAATTAGAAGGTAGCTGGCCCATGCCATCGTCCAACTTATCCACGCTGAGGACGTTGATGAAGGGAAGGACTGCTTCTCATCGAGAACGAGGAATATGGGTTTATTTACAGTATTTATATCAGTCTAACATGAGTGTTTGAGAAAGTACATCAGTCTAACATGACTGCTTGAGGGAGGGTGTCCTGAGCAGCCGCACAACAGCGGTTTTTAAACACTCAGTCCTCTCCCGATACAAGGTGACGCGAACGTTCGTTTAGTCATCGCAAACTAGCCGCCTCTTCGCGGCACATTTTACACACACACACGCACACACGCATACACACAGGTGCGATGATCCGGAGCCGACGTCAGAGGGGCTTCGTAGAACTCGGAGCCGATCCGGGTAGCGCGTTGTCTTGCGTCTTGGTTGGTGCGTGGGAAGGAGCGTCCGTCGGCGTTCCTGCCGCAGCTCCCCCGCCCGTAGGATATCAGGTCCTCTTTGTCGTGTTGCGCACAAAGCCTGCTTCGTCGAACTCCTTCAGTCACAACGCCGACGAGGCTAGAGCGTAACGGTGACGGTTTCAGCACAAAGCCTGCTTCGTCGAACGCATCCTAGCTGAAGCGACGGAGAGTGGAGGATGCGCATATTGTTCATGACACAAAGTCGACTTAGTCACGCCGTGGCTTGAGGTTGGCGGCAATGCTCCCGGGATGTTGCCTCCACAGTCACAACTGGTTGGCAAAACTTGCACTGCAGCTGGCTGTTCTTAACAAGGGGAAAAGCTGGCGCGAGTCCATTTGCTCATCTTGGCCTTGGCACGCCAGTGTTGCGCAGCACTAATCAGCACGCCGCGTGTCATACGTATAGCCGAGCATGAAGCAGGCTCCGTAGATGAGTGACGTGATGTTCTGCAGTTCCCTGCGAGGCTGCGACACTATATTTGAGCCCCTCGCTGCCCAGCCAGCGGAGAAAAAGAAAATCCCCGACAAGCTAGCAATGCAGCTCTTGTTCAATTTTCTCTCGAGTAGTTATAAATAAATAAATATTCCACAACACTTTGAAAAAGAAAAAGGATGGGCGAAAGGAATATTGTGTGCGCGCCTCGCCTCCGGCATTCAATTTAGGAATAAATATGGAGCGGGAGAGTCGTTCTCGCTCTCGAAAATTTTCTGGACGACTGCCACGGGCGCGCCAGCATTGCGTGTGCTCTGCGCGTAGTAGCTCTTCGCGTTCTAATTCAGAAAGTCAGGAGCGCGACTAATTTATGCGAGACGACTGGGCCAACAGATAGACATCGGAGAAACATGGCTCACGACGCACGTTTTTACACAGTATATAGTGCACACTGACTTAAGAACAGCTTACAACAAAGCAGACTGCGCTCTTTTCTTCTATATTCACATGCAGCTGAAACGCAGAGATAAGCACGAATAACAGCTGCAGCGTTACGCGTTTGAATTTGAACCACTTGCTTTGTGGCGCTTAGTAGCATACGTCACAAAATGCTTTCGTATAGCTCAGTGCGAATTGACCGTGTCATTGCAGGGGGTGTAGACGCGCTAAACGTTAAGGTTATGTTTCGTATACTTATCGGTGCATACATCCGTACTTGCAATTCTACCTTCACCGCGAGACGAACAGCCTCTCTGTATTGAAAGTGGGTTGGAACACGTCGATAAGCTTCCCGTCCACCGATTTCTACAGCGCGTGGGACCCACACAATATTTTGTTCTTGCCGGGATCATCCTTGCGTTCAGCTGAATCACTCTGTGAGTATACACCTAGCATGCAAACAACAGGCGTGCCATACTTGCCCGGATTCAAACTCGATATCCAGCAAAATTCCACGCGAAACATAAGTGCCGAAGTACACTCCGCCCATCCTCTCACCTCGCACAGCTTGTTGCAGTAGTGTGCCACGCGACACCGGGCGCAGGGCTTGAGGCTCTCGCACCTGCACCAGGGAACACGCGCGCAGAGGCATTGCCGCGAGTTTAGCAGGGAACGGTGACAAGTCATCAATAACGCTCTCTCCCTTAAATCGAGCCGACAACCAGAAGTCACTTTCATTGGGCACCCGCAACCTCTGGCGCCCTTCGCTATACCTATCTGGCATTTATACGCGACGTTAAGCCCCTCTTTGATCCACTTTACTGTTTACTCCATTCCTTGTAATGACTTGCTGACGACTTGAACTTAAAGTGCTTAAAGATTGATCTCTTTCTCTCCCACAAAGGGAGAGAGAGAGAGAGAGAGGAACAGAGGCCTTGTGTGCACGCACAGTAACGTGAAAGCAATGCGTGCCAGTTGAGTGCCGGGTTGAGACAGCTTACGACCCGCAGCAAGGAATTGTTTACATGAATATTTTAAACGCGGGCGGAGACAGCAGCGGCAGCCTTTTAAAGGGGCCCTGCAACGTTTTTTCGACCGCCTTCTGTGGCACTGGAGTACGTTTATTATGGAATACTGAGATGAACGCAGAAAGAATGATAAAAATTGGCAAACGGGAACTTGAGTTATTCGCCATCAAAGTTCGAAATCCGAGCAGACAACGAAGGAAAACTTTCCCTTTCGCATTTTTTCATTTCATTTTTCATTTCATTTATTAATACTGTCAGCCTCATTGAGGGGCTATAACAGGAGTGGAAAAAACGGAACTGAACAGCAAAATAAGTAGTAAAGAACATATTTAAAAAAAAGATCATCTCGTGAAATGCAAACATAAACAAAAACAAAATTGCATCACTCAGAAATCAGAACAGTAATCTTATACAGCAGCAATCTGATCTCATCGACCTATGCTAGTGCCATAGATGAAATTATCTAAGTGGCGTAGGAATTCAGCTAATGATGTCTCCTAATGACTCTCCTAGGGACCTCACTGGTTGTTTCCAATCACTGCGCGCCTCTTATAGAGATATGCATGAAGTCTCGCCTCGTAGTGGCCTTTACACACCTCTATTTTCGACGGTGGTGTCACCATGGTTACAACGAACCACGTACGTCGCACAAGTTAGCAGACGCTCCCGTGATTTGTCGCGTAGTGTCGATGGTAGCGACGTTTATAAAGTTTATAGTGTTTATAACCTTTACTTTCCGATCAATACAGGAGCGGGAGAGAGAGAGAGAGATGAAGAGGAAAGGCAGGGAGGTTAACCAGATATTAGTCCCCGGTTTGCTACCCTACACTCGGGTTGGGAGATAAGAGCTAGAAAGAGGACAGAAAGGAAAGGGCCAAAAAAAGAAAAAATGGACACACAGATAGGTTCATGCGCAATTACCACAGCTACATACCACAGCCCAGAGGGCATTATGCTGATACCCAGAGCGTTCTCGTTGAAAAGGTCTCAGTACACCTATTGTCACCATGCAGCACAATACAAAATGACGATGGAGGAGATGGGAGTAAGAGCGACAATCACTGATTGCGCGTCTCGTCTGAATCGCAAGTCGTCGTCTGCGCCTGCGTACCTTCACAGAATGGCAACATGCCGGTGCCCTTGCAGTTACCGATTTCAATGCATGGGTGCTATGGGAAGCTTTTCCACTAGAGTTGGTTATACAACTAAAGCTCGATCTAACGAAAACAGATTTTACGAAGTTCCCGATCTAACGAAGAAACTTACATTTCCCGGCAGGTACCCATAGAGTTCGATGTTATCATCAACCCGAATAAACGAAACAAACTTGGCCGAACTTGATTTAACGAAGTTTTTCCTCAAATAAATGAGTAAAAAAAGCGGTGATTTGTGTCTAATTTTGACACAGACGAGTTCTTCGAGAGTGCGCACTAAAGCTGTCACGTTCATATGGTCACATCCCTAGCTTTATTTTGACGAGGCTACATGCCGCGCCCATGCACAGAGCAGCCGATTCAACACCGCCTCGGCCGGGGTGGTGGTTGCTTTCGTTATTTCATGAGGGTTTAGGCGACAGATGGCTCGATTAGCGGCAAATACAATGCCGCGGTAGCATTTGCGTGTCACTACGTTACAATTCTAGATTTCGAAGGACCGAAAAATTTCTTTCTTGATTTTAGGAGCTTCCCGATTTAACGAAATAATTCATGCGTGGTCATCACTTCGTTAAATCGAGTTGCAACTGTAGACGTTTTCATCGGGGAAGTGAGAACCTCCTCTCTGAACTGTTGCGCGGGAGTACAAAGGCACGTGCGGGCAGCGTCTGCAATGCTTGAAGGACAAAACCAGTAAAAAAACACAAAGGACAAGAGGAGAGGTTCGCACCACAACGACTGGACTATCAACTGAGCTTTATTAGAAAAGGGCGTAGTCCCAGCAAGGCCAGCAGAGCATGCGCAACCACATCATCGCTAATCACAGAGCATGAAAAGATATGATATCGCATTCATCGTGACCGACCTATAAATGCAAATTCTTTTTCAAGTAATCGCACCAAGGTAGTACTAATGCAGTCGTCACCTAATAAACTGATGTAGTGCGCTTCCAGGATTTCTCGCTCTTCTATGCCCTTGCCCCTACCAAGAATGGTTAAATTGCTGAACAAAAGTCTGGCCTTGCTGGGTCTATGCCCTTTTCTAATAAAGCTCAGTTGATAGTCCAGTCGTTGTGTTGTGAACCTCTCCTCTTGTCCTGTGTGTTTTTTTACTGGTTTTTTCCCTTCAAGTGTGTACCAACTGGCCCGGATTTCAACCATTATGCAATGCTGTAGCGTGGATGTTCATGCGCATTTACCACAGCCCAGAGGGCGTGTGGCGACACCCAGAGCGTTCTCGTTGAAAAGGTCTCAGCACACCTATTGTCACCATGCAATTCTTTTCAAAATACGATATTCAAAAGCAGAAATACTTTTGTGTTTGGTAAAGCATAAAGTATGTTTTCATTTGTTTAAAGGTGACTTAGCTTAGACCATGCGAATGTTACCTACGGCCTGGCGTGTCAAGCCAATCAGAACGCGCAACCACTGGCGTTAATGTCGCATGTAACATATGTCACTTCCACTTCCAAAAATCGTCGTTGTGGGTATACCTGTGGTCGGAGCAGGAGGCGGTTTCTCCGGTCAGATAAAATGACAAATACTTTGCTTTCAGCGTTCTCGATGGCTTTACGATATCGCCGCATTCCACTGCGCAAGGAGAAGCGATGAAAACGGCATGCTTAAAGGGTCTTGCAAGTGACCAGAATGTGTTGCGAGACGTTGATGAAAATGATATGAGCATGAGTTATAGTGATAGCATCCAACACGCTGTTCACGATTTAAGTAGGAATTATAACTTTAAATTGGAAAAGAAAGTCCCAAAAACCAGTACGCGGCGAGGCCTGGCAGAGAAATATTCGTACTTCGGATGCAGTACCTGAGGTTACTGTACGTAAGTGGGCTAGTTATTAAGAAAAGCATACTTATTGCTTAAAATTGCAGTTCGTATATTATTAGGTTGTTGCCCTTCATGCATTGCGCATTACAAAGTAAACAAAAAGTGCACGCTAACGAGCTGTTCAATGCATCGCGGCGCACACGAGGGCTGTCGCAAGCGCGCAAGTTTGCGAGTTATAGTATACCCCGAATTCTGTGGTCTCTGCGAGATACAAAATGTCATCGACGAATTGTGCCGTAAATGCGTACCAGCACTGCAATAATAGCACTACTTAGCTTGGCTAGGCTGAAAGAAAAAAAAATACCAGACGCATGCAGCCAGCAAAAGCGTGGCCTTCGACTTCAATTTGTGTTACTTGGAGGGAGCCGTCGCTGGGGTGTAGATTCGGACACCAACTATTATTGTAAAAATAACTCGGCGCTTCATAAAACATGAACAGCAGGAACATCGGCTTGACAAACAAAGTATGACTTTCTTACATCTAGAGCCGCACCCACCAATGCCGTCGTATAATCGCTATCCCCTATCTTATCCCCTATCCCCTATCCTATCCTATCCTATCCTATCCTATCCTATCCTATCCTATCCCCTATCCCCTATCCCTGTCCTATCCCCTATCGCTATCCCCTATCCCCGTTTCCGACATGTTTCTTGAGCACGACTGCATCCTCAATGCAGATCGGAAAATTATGAAAAAAAATGTTCCACGGCGTTTTCGGCGTTATCACTATATGATTGGACACTCAGAGCAGTAAGCGTTCCATTGCACAAAAAAAAAAACGGGCACCTTAAAATTGGTTTTCAGTCCCTTTAATTTATGTCACAGGGGAGAAAGCGGGACGCGGCAACATAACGAGTATTTTGCTGCCTGCGAACTGCCGTCCCGACACCGCGTTTACTTAAATGCAACAGGCAAGCAGGTCAGGCTAAGTCAATTCTATACTCCGTGCCACGCGGACTCACCAGTTTAACTCGACGCCCGCTCAGCCACAACCACCTCTCAGCCCGACCGGCGAGAATTCACGCAAGCCACGCAGGGCATTTTCGCTCCGAGCTTGAGTTAGCTGCCGTGCAGCGTACGCAATAAAAAATGCTGCACCCCTAATGGTGCTAAAAGAGAGTTTTTTTTTGTCTTTACGCCCTCCATTGCATTCACTTTGCACCAGTGTATACTCATAATACCCAAAATACAGGCGTATGCGAGGAAAAAGAAATAAAAAGGTTAACACCCACAAGGTTGCTGAATAGATGTTTTAAAATCAACACATGTTGTTGCATCCTTTACACACACTGTATGCAGGGTGTTTATGTTCACCCTATAAGAAAAAGCGTAACGATTGTATTTTTACCAATGGAAGATGCGTTCTGATCCTAAATTTCTTATGGAATGAAGCAGCTTGATGATGGGAAAGCTGCTTTTTTCCCTTTAAAATAACTACTTTGTATGGTAAATAACAATCACATTACGGGATATTTTTGTATGTCAGCCCATTTATTTCTTTGCAAGGCTAGTTTTTATTTCTTTTCCTTTTTATTTCTGTTTTTTTTTTCATAGCTGCACTAAATATTCCAGGCTGCATTACTACTCCGATAGAACAAAGAACAATGAAATGCAATTACATACAACGACGTTGCGTTTCCGGCACCTTATATACGACCAATTTGCACACACCCTTTACGCCTTTACAATGAAACGATCTGTATAACGAAGGTCGCCGTATGTCCCGCGGCCGCATTCCTATGTTTCATATGTAGTGTGAACGCCTCTATAGCGAAGACTACACTACAGCAAAATTGTCTGTACAACGAAGGAATTCAGGCGTATAGCGGACGGCTGATTCGTTACTTTACAACGAACGCACGTAGCGACGCCACCGCTGCTCTCCACAGCTGCGGCGCGCCTAGAGAGAGCGCCGCAGTCAGCACGACGACCGCGTGGCAGAGCCTGGACTCTGCGGTATCTATGGCACAGAAACACCATAACGTGCTTTGGCGAAATCATCCTGGTGAGGAAGGAGGCGAAGGTAGCGGTGATAGAGAGCCTGTCGACGAAACAATTTTAACAAGGGAGGCAAACAGGCAGCATTCGGCGCTCTGTATATTATGCAAAATAGAAGTGAGGCGTGCAGACAGGACACAAGAGTAGAGAAGTGGGCAAGTGGACGTGTTGTCCACTTCTCTACTCTTGTGTCCTGTCTGCACGCCTCACTTCTATTTTGCATAATGAATCCTTACCAACAAGCTCAGCTTTCTGTCGTTCTAAGCTCTGTATATACTACACCTTGTGTCGCTCTCTGGTTTCACCGCGGTGCATAACGTGAGCAGTGATGCCGTGAGGTCGGTTGCAGTTGCACATTCCGTTGGACCAATTGTCAACAAGTAAATCAGCTACTTGTTTAACTACCTCTTGAATTCGTGTTAAATAAAAGTTTCAGTTTGCTGAGCGTGCTCATACTATATGGCGGCTCTAATGCAAGCGGCACAGTATCCGATCTATACAATAAAGTGACCTGTATAACGAAGGATAGTGCAGGTCCCAAGCGCTTCGTTATAAAGGCGTTTGACTTAATATCAAAAGTGTTGCCGGGCTCGGGCAGCGCAGAAGTTGCAATAAAGCATCACGCAAGTTTCGGAACGAACTATGTATACACCCGGCCACGGCGCACCCGGCCACCATGAAATCTGAGAAAAATCTGAATAACTCCGCAGCCTCACAACGCACCCTGGTATTTGCATTTAGGGCCTCGACTAGAATATGCTAACAACATTTTCGTGTACAGTTTCACTGGCTACTACTACAGGTTGTTCAGTAATTTAACGTTTTCTGAGATCCCGTGGTCTGTAAACTTTTGTGGCCGGTTGTACTTATACCAACATCATTCTGAAGAGCTGCAAGGTGTCTGCTGTATGGCGTAGTGATATTAGAGCGTTTGGCTTCCATGCGAAGTTCCTGAATTCGAATCCGTGTATTTCTTCAGTAACCTATATAGATGAATTATTTGCGCTTTGATTGAAGTATACGTAGTAGTGTGAAGTATAACATGAAAACTATGAGGAGTGCCTTTTTTTTCATTTTGTTCCTATAGTTCTAACACCGTTCCTTAAGTGTGTTTATCTTAGCACCCCTTTTTTGAGGCCATGGCATGTCACCATAAGAATATATAACCGTGCAACAAACCAAAAGTAGACTTAAGCGTGATACCTTCTGCGTAGATTTCGTAAAGATGTCAAGAAGGTATCGATGCCACCCGAAATTTCTATAAAGTAGAACCAGAGGGTGGTGTCCGCAATTCCTAAACCAGGGAAACATGCCAACATCCTCAGCACTTTGCACACTGCAAGCAAGTTAGCCTTTACGCGGATCCCCTAACATCTTGAGAAAAAAAAAAAGAACCGAAATTTTAGCTGCGCAACAATGAATTCCAACAAGACATTTATGCATCTATAGACAGCCTCTTCTTGCTCTACCGTTTCGCAGGGGCACGGTGAGGCAGGCAATTGTACCAAGCATTCTGCTAGACGCAGGTCTATAGGCTATCTACTGGCTCCCCCCTGGACGCGACCACCCTACCTGGACTCCGAGCAGAAGCACGAGTGACTCAAACAGAAAGTGGAAGAGTGAGCTAAGCGTGAATAGAGTGCTTTAGTTGAGCGTCTTTCCGGTAGCTCCGCTCTGAGTCGCCCTGCTAAGCCACAGCGGAGCGGCGGGCGATTTCCACGTTTTAGTTGTACGTTTAGCGTAGCGGTGCGGACCTTTTGTGGTTGCAGCGCCCTCTGGCCAAATTCAGGGTAATGAAAGAAAATAAAAACACCCATTGGTCACTTTTATAAAGTAAAACGTATATATATATATATATATATATATATATATATATATATATATATATATATATATGACTTATTCGTCCATGAAGTATGTAGCCGTGCGCTTGTAATGCGTTACCGGTCCATTTTATCCAGTGGAAAATAAAGCGCCGTCTTGGGGAACGCCACGTGATAGCCAGCGAGCTTGCTTTCTGCATCCAATCCAATCCTTCCTGACGCCAACGCTAGCTAACGTGCTGCGCAGCCCGTTCTGCTCAGGCAGCTTGTAAGCGAACCGTGTTTGTCGCTCCGCTGGCCCGCTTGCGGCTAAGCGGAGGGTGCATGCGCATTTGCACTTCCGCTTCACTTAGCTGCTGAGCGGAGCGCAAAAACGCCAAACTAGAACACTCTAATCTGCCTCGCGATGCCCTACCCAACGGAATCGTTTCTGAGGCTCAAGTCTTGGATCACAAGGCAAAAACTGGCTCAGCCCTCACAAGACGACATCATGGCCAATCGGCACGCATACACCGCCTCAAAGCAGGCATGACGTTTCAGTCATGAAGAAGGTATGAAGCAGGCAACTTATAATCGATGAACACGTTTGCACAGCGAAGAGGAGCAAGACACCACCCGTCGACACCTCAGCATCAGCCTTGAGGTGTCAAGTACGTTGTTATGATCGACCTGTCAGGTGTGAAAAGCATTCAAACGGGCTTCCCCACGACAACATAATTGCCCTCTTCTCTGAATCGACGCCACCTCGTTCTCCACGAGCTGACACAAACGGATAGAAGCAGAAACCGAACGTCAAGACGACGTCACGCTTTTACCCGAACTGACACAAAAGGATAGAAGAAGAAACCGGAGGTCAAGACGACGTCACGCTCTTTCCTGAGCTGACACAAAAGGATAGAAGCAGAAACCAAAGGTCAAGACGACGTCACCCCTTTTCTTCGAGCTGACACCAAGGATGGGCAAAATGGAAAGACAGGCTCCGGAAGAAGACCGCGATGACGACAGGACCGCCAGAGGATATTTGAGGCCGTGCTGGCCCACGTGTTATTAAGAACCGCCCGAGACTCAGATGAGAGTTACATCCATGTACCAATGAAGTGAATACAACCTTTTTTACTTTTTGAAGCGAAGCTTTCTTTGCCTCTTCCTTCGACTTTCCCACTGCTGCTGTGGGCTGCTGCTGTCGCGCACACTGCGTCGAGGGGTGGTTCAGAGCGTGTATATACATGACAGGAGCGAGTAAGCAAGGAAAGGTGACGGGAGAAACTCGTTTTCACCCCACCGCGTCGAATGTGCACAATGCCCTTTGGAGCTCCCTGGCCGTCGCCATCATTAGCCGCTTGACAGCTGTAATTATCCGTGACTCCCCTCAGAAGCATTGCAACTGCAGCGCTTCCCTTTCTACTAACGTGCGAGGCCAAAGGGGACGCAGATAGAACTGTAGAGAAGAGGAGAAGAAGTAGAGGGAGAAGAAGAGGCAGTTCCCATACAAGAGAAGGGGGAGGCAACGTTAGAAAGCAGGGAAACAGTGGTGGCGCGGAAAAAGGATAAGCGGAAGTTCAAGGTATGGTACAGTGCGTTGCTGCTATTTCTGAAAAATAAACGTCATGCAAATATGTCAAGCGGGCAACTTACGGAGGGCGTGCAGAAGCAGAGCCGCATTAATTAAAGCGCACCGCAGGGTCCAGGTGACACTACGGAAGCGGTCGACCGTCAAATCAACACTTCTGCGCCCGGCGCGTTAGCTTTGCGGCTATGGAATTGCTAGAGGTCATGGATTTGATTCCAATCGCGGCAGCCGCATTTCGACGGGGCGAAATAGAAAACGTATGGGCACTTAGATTTTGGGACACGTTAAAGAACATCACGGTCTCAAAATCAACCCGGAGTCCCCCACTACGGCTTGCCTCATAATCCGAGTGTGGTTTTGGCACGTACAACCCCATAAATGCAATTCAAGTTTCATACTTCTGCCACAATGCGATGTGCCATGTGAGAAAACGACAACGCTCAACCTTCTCCGAGGTTATAAAATATGGCGCACAACAACGCCTCAAGCAAACACCGCTGCCTGTGTGTTCTGTGTACTACGCAGAGAAACAGCAGTGGTGCACGCAAGGTAACGTTTAACATCAACTCACCACTCTCGTGTCAGCCTAAACATTGAAGAAATTAGGATTTAGCAGTCAACATCACCGCTAATTACCGTCAATCAAAGCATCCAACACGGAAAGCTTCGCTTACACCGATTCCCACAGTGCGTGGGATCTGCATATTTCTTTTTTTTTTTTTCATCACCATGCCCGGCTTCGTCGTCGTTTCCTGATTCCTGCGGGGAAGACCCACCTCACCCAGTCGAGATCATATCAACGTATACTGTATGTGATACCGGTGCCCGTCCTATAATATACTTACGGTCAGGGACGCTGTGGGAGTACCCTTGCATACTTAGAGACAAGCACAAAAACGTAGCATTACTCCATTTCATGGGCGGCATAGTAGAACGCCATGTCTCTCAGGCACCAGGCAAGCACGTGGAAACAGCTGAGAACAGGATCGACGCACTCACACACGACAGAAAAGTCAGCTGAAGATATCCGAGTTTTACAGTTCACATTCTAAAATGAATACTGCGGTGCAATGTTCACGATTCGCTGTGCGGATTCGCTGTTCACTCCGCACAGCGAATCGTAGTATTCCGCAGTATTCGTAGTACTCCGCAGTATTCATTTTAGAATGTGAACTGTAAGACCCGGATATCTTAAGCTGGTTTTTCGGTCGTGTCACTGGCAGCTGGCTTTTCTGTCGTGTGGCACTTGCAGATACACGGCTGCAAAGTCACCGTATACGGAGCCGGAGCAATGAATGCGGAAATGAGACCTTCGCAGACGTTCTTGACGTGCACCCCATGACACCCTCTGTCTGTCTCCATTATCACGCTAATTTTCCCCTTGCAGTAAAATGCGCCCGTTTTATTATATACGCTTTAGTATTACGAAAAAAGCAATACGAAATATGTCCCTTCTTTTTTGGCCCGCAACTTTTCTCTGTTCTGCGAATCTCTACGATTCAAAAAGCCAACCCACTTGGCATGCGCGTCGCAAGGACAGTAACGGAGCAGTCATGTTGCGCACATTATGGACTCGAGCAACGCGAGCGGACATCAGTCAGCGTCTATTTCAGACGTAATGAAGAACCACCTCTAGTCACTTCTTTGACCGACCACAAGAAAAGGGTGCAAGGGCGGTTGCAATTAGATAAGGAGAAGAGATACGCGGTGCCGGCGAGGAACGAAGCTCCGCTGTCAGACGTCGTGCCAAGCAAGAGAAAAAATCACCGCGCACGCGGCTTTTCGCTTACACTATAAGTAAACAAGCGCGCGCCCACTGCAGAGGCAGCTGGCGCGTATTTTGGGGGAGGTGCATGGTGCACGCAACAGGAGGCCGTCAGTCTTTCGCGAGCGGCAGGAACGAACGTGACGGAACTCCAGCGGCGATGCCGCGCTCCGCTCACTCACCAGGCTGTTCTGCGCAGTGTTGGCTGCGTGACAAAAGCCTCCAACGCGGCGAAGCCCGTCTTTTTCACCATTTCGTGCTTCGCCGCGGTCTTTAGCGGTTCGTTCACTTGCCTTCCGCCTTCATCGGCTGATGGCTAGGACATACAAGTTACATCGTCGGAACTTGAGGTGTTGAACCATGAGCGTTACTGCTATTGTCTGAGTTCACTTTGTTTGAGGCTGCTTAGGGCCACAACTATACGTTAACTAAACGTTCCTGGCCTTACGCACGACCAGGCACGTACCCAGGATTTTTTTTCGGGGGGGGCCCACCACCTCCATCACCACCATCATCATCATCATCATCCTGTTTTGGGTTTACTGCAGGACGAAGGCCTCTCCCTGCGATCTCCATTTACCCCTGTCCTGTGCCAACCGATTTCAACTAGCACCCGCGAATTTCCTAATTTCATCGCTCCACTTAGTGTTTTGTCGTCCTCGATTGCGTTTTCCTTCTCTTGGTACCCATTCTGTAACCCTAATGGTCCAACGGTTATCTAACCGGCGCATTACATTACCTGCCCAGCTACATTTTTTCCTCTTGATGTCAATTAGAATATCGTGTATACCCGTTCGCTCTCTGATCCAAACCGCTCTCTTTCTCTCTCTTAACGTTATGCCTAGCAATCTTCGTTCGATCGCTCTTTGCGCGGTCCTTAACTCATTCTCAAGTCTCTGCCCCATGTGTCAGCACTGGCAAAATGCACTGATTGCACACCTTACTTTTCAATAATAATGGTAAGCTTCCAGTCAGGAGCTGGCAATGTCTGCCGTATGCGATCCAACCTATTTTTATTCTTCTGTGAATTTCCTTCTCATGATCAGGGTTCCGTATGATTAATTGACCTAGGTAAACGTACTCCTTCAGTCTCTAGTGGCCGACTGGCGATCCTGATCTCTTGTTCCTTTGCCCGGCTATTTATCATTATCGTCATCTTCTGCATATTAATATTCAACCCCACTCTTACACTCTCTCTGTTAAGGTCTCCATTCATTTGTTGTAACTCGTCTGCATTGTTGTTGAATAGAACAATGTCATCGGCAAACCGAAGGTTGCTGAGATATTTGCCGTCGATCTTTACTCCTAAGCCTTCCCAGTTTAATAGCTTGACTTCTTCTAAGCACGCAGTGAATAGCTTTGGAGAAATTGTGTCTCCCTGTCTGACCCATTTCTCTATAGGTATCTCCCTGCTTTTCTTGTGTAGAATTAAAGTAGCTGTAGAACCTCTGTATATATTCTTACGCGAAGGACGAGCCAGTAAGACGAGAAACTATTTACAGATTATATTTACAACAACGGTTGCAGCGCTGACCGGTTCGATTCACAGTGCGAGCCCAGTTCGTTCTTCCTCCTCTTTTCTGGAATGATGGCGCCCACGCACCTTGTTCAAACAAACAAATACCACACGCATGTAGCAATATTTTTCAAGCTTTTTACGTAAGCGTTCTGTAGTCCTTGATTACGTAGTGCCTCTAGACTGCTGGTATCTCTACTGAATCAAATGCATTTTCGTAATGTATATAAGCCACATATAGAGAGGCTTATTGTACTCTGCAGATTTCACGATAACGTGATTGATGACATGGATGTGATCCATTGTAAGGTATCTCTTCCTGAAGCCAGCCTGTTCCCTTAGTTGACAAAATCCAGTGTTGCCCTTATTCTATTGAAGATTATTTTGGTAAATATCTTATATAATAGTGGGAGCAAGCTAATGGTCCTATAATTTTCCAATTCTTTAACGTCTCCCTTTTTGTGGATTAGTATGATGTCTGCATTCTTCCAGTTTTCTGGGACCCTTGCAGTCGATATACACTTCGTATAAAGAGCCCCCAGTTTTCAAAGCATTATGTCTCCTCCATCTTTGATTAAATGAACTGTTCTTCCACCTTCTCCTCCCGCTCTTCATCGTTTCATGTCTTGCAGCGCCCTTCTGACCTCATCGCTAGTTATAGGAGAGTTTATGTATCCTGTTCATTGCTGTTTTTAAGTGAGGTATCGTGACTCCTCTGGGTACATACAGGTCAGCTTAGAATTTTTCCGCTGCTTTTACTGTATCTTCGAGATTGCTTATGATATTATCCCTCTTATCTTTTAGTGCATACACCATGGTTTGTCCTATGCCAGGTTTCTTTTTTAGTGATTTCAGGCTGCGTTCATTTTTTTACGGCTTCTTCAGTCTTTCACATGTTATAGTTTCGAATATCAGTTATTTTCGCCTTGTGGATCAGTTTTGACAGTTCCGCCAATTGCGTAACGCTGTGCGGCCGCCAGTCCCATACAACCGCGTAGAGCGCAGGACTCTGCGATTCTAGACGTACTGCGCTCACATAGAAAGGTTAGAAAAACACCCACATATGCACAGCAGAGAAGTGGCTACGTGAGGCGGTTCGACCGATAACTGTAGAAGCGTCATTCAAAGCAAGTAATTATTCTCCACTTCCGGCGGCGTTTTCTCTACTTCCTTTTTAAATAAAAAGATGTTGGTCCATAAATATTCTCATAAACAACGGTTAACATTTTTATTATTCGCTTTTGCTTGCAGTTTGGTTGTTGCGTTGGCTCTCTCCCTTAGTAGATTGCTTAATTTCTCAACTCCTTGCGATTTTTGTTTCCGGTTTCCAATTTTGCACGAGAAGTGCTATACAATTAAGGAAAAACAGACGAGGTAACTGGCGACAGTCATCTTGCTTATGGGTTTAAGGGTTATTGCAGGGTTTCATGATGGACGCTCTTTCACATCATTTTATTTCCCACCTTATCTAACCCATATCACGTGTATATGGTTCCGGGCATCTGCCAGCGTCGCGGCGAGCCGTAACTCAAGGAAATAATGAAGCAAAGGGAAAGGTTAAACGCAATTGGTGTTTTCTCCGGCCGCAACTCGTTCTATGAGAGTACAGACCAGCTGAGTGACAGCCGCATCCCTCTCCTGGTCCCAGGATCAGCCTAAACAAAGAAGGTTGAACTAACAAAAGCAACAGCTATGCGCATGACGGTTGAATAGATGGTGACAGCTGAGCGCATCGCGAGTTAATCGCGCGGGTGCGGAATCTATGAGAAAACTGTCCTTCACATTACAAGAAATGCCGATAACTACCGCCATCTAAAAGGAGTGAAAAAGGCAGCATAAGGCTGACCGATGAACAGCTGCCAAGTCTCAACATTAATCTGGCGGCGCTTTAGGAATGTGTGAGAAGTGGTGGCGTGGGTGGGGAGGGGGGGGGGGGGTATGCCACTTGATTTCGGGGGGGGCCCGGGCCCCCCCGGGCCCCCCCCTGGGTACGTGCCTGCGCACGACTTTTTACTGTGCAGGTTAGTACAACTGACAGGCTCTCTTTGCGTTTTCGTTGCACTGTCGTTGCTGCCATATTGTTTGGTAGTCGCTTGTTGCGATTGATTGTGTTGCGCATATCTGTACCGCTTAGTTGAATTCTGCGCAATGCCTACTGTTGCTGAGCTGAACAAAAAAGTTATTGAGCTTGAAGCCAGACTCGACGAGTGCCCTGATGATTTGGTTGACGCTATCTTTAACAAGTTCATTGTCAAAGCACATCTATCTGGTGTGAACTTCTCTGGTATAAAACAAAAACAAATGACTGAGCTGGTAGCCAGCACTGAGCACATGAATGACTTTGTGGAAAGCTTGCGACAGGATAACGCCTCTCTGATTGCGGAGAACAAGGCACTGAAAGCACAAAATGCGGCGCTATCTCATAAAGTGGCGCAGATGGAGCAATATTCACGGATTAACAACGTCGAGATCAAGGGAATCCCGGTAACGGAAGGTGAAGACTGTGCAGCAATCATGCAGACTATAAGTGATAGGATTGAGTGCAAACTGGCGCCCTTTGATCTTGACATTGTTCACCGTGCTGCGACCGTGAAATCTGGTACAAAAAATCTGCTTGCTCGATCGTTTCTGCTCCCGAAAGAAAAAAAGCTGATTTCGTTACCAAGGCTCGGAAGGCTAAACTGTGCCTAGGGGCTTTATTCTCGACACGCATGGCGGCTGCACGGCTGCCATTATCCGCCATGTTGAATCTCTGATTGGCTGTGGAGAGCTCACGTGCCTTGAAATTTGTGCCGGGATACGGAAGTTTTGCGAACCGCAATTTTGCGTTTTCATCAAGATGACGAAACGTGACCTGCAGCTGCAAATTTTATGGACTAATACATTTTTTTGGTCCTTGGCGGTTTGCGACGTTGGTGCTTCCAAAAGAATGTGAGCGGTAGCGTACAGATGCCAGTGCAATGCATCTGCAATTTCGCGAATATGTGGTGGCGACCCAAGATATGCGCCATGCCAGCTAGTTGGCTGAAGGAATATGCTGTGGGGAGCGTCACAGGAAGAACCGTTTCGTAATTAAACGTCAATTTGACGTTGCGTGACGTTGCGTTGGGCCGCCATTGCAGAGATTTTCTGCCAAAATGTGTGGCGCGACGAGCCGCGCGAATCATGCTAATGAGCAGCCATATGCAAAGGCGACCGAGAGTAATGCGTATCGTCACATTTTCTCCGTCGTTTGGCGCCATGAAAATCTTTTGTTCATAACGCGTGCTCATAGTATTTGCATCGCTCTCGGGTGGTGTAGGCAGTTGTGTTTTGGACCATCATATTTTAAAAGAACGCGTATATAAGAAATAATATTGGTTGAACATAGCAAACTTCCTGCAACGTTGTCCACTTTTCACTGCTGCGTTTGTATTGTAATCAAGATTAATGCCTTTTCGCACAATCAAAATTTATCACAACGGCGTCTTTTTAATTTATAAAAAGGAATGTACGTGAGGCGGCGCCTTGAAGTTTCCTAACGCGCAACAAGAGATGGCAGCGCCGGCGCTCGCGTCGCGCAAGCGGATACCCCTGGCGCGCGCAACGCTATCGGCGATATTCGGCCTTCCTCAGCCAGCCGAGTCGGGCTTAGTGTTTCGCGAGAGAGCGATAACGTGGCCTAGAACGTGCGCGCATCACCACTGTTGACTCAAGGAAGAAAACAAGCGCATTGGCGCCAACATACGATAACTGATTCCATTTGCCGGGGACACGTACCCTTTCTATGAAGCAGACGACGGAAGCGATATACGCGTTTTAACGGAACAATGCTCTTCGAGCTAGCTGCTTTATTTTTACTGCGGAGGAAAACTTTTGCTTTACCGAGAACCTTACGTTCAGTGCCTTCATTTAAGTTTCTTAGGCAAAACGTCAAGTTGGCGTCATGTTACGAAAGCAAAATGGGGCCATATCAGCGCCATTTTATTCGCGTCGCGTGTACGTCACGCATCGAAGAAAATGGCGGAATGTCCAGAATAGCGCCCTAGGAGACATTGTCTGGATCCGCCAATAGCCCTGTCTACATTAACGACCACCTCACATCCGAAAACAAGGTACTTTTTTCTCAGGCACTCTCCCTAAAAAAGTCGAACAACTGGAAGTTCTTATGGAGTGACAACTATCAAATCAAAGCCAGGATGACTCCAGGGAGCAAGGTGCTCTGCATTACTTGCGAAGCTGACCTATCCAAGATCGGTTAGCAGACCACGTTCAATTTGAAATTCTCCCTCTGTTGTAATCAAGTCCATCCAGTTATGGCTACCTACTTCTCAATAGGCGAACTCAACAGCTTTCTTCTTTCGCCTGTCTCCCACTCTGCTATTCATTTTAACGCAAGAAGCATCCGTAAACATTTTAACGAGATACAGCATCTTCTCTCGGCTCTTAACAATCCTTTTTCACCTGTCAGTATTTCTGAAACCTGGCTTTGCGACGACGACAAAAATCTGTTTTGTCTCCTTTCATAAAAGTCTGAATACTCCCATAGAGCAAGCAGCAATCATGGAAGTATAGCTATTTATATCAATTCTAACTCGTACTATAAACGACGGCATGACATTGAGTTAAATGTAACTGACTGCGAAAGTGTCTCGGTACAATTCAACCATGATTTTCTGAAATTAGACAATAAGAGTTTCATCTTTGGATGCATTTATCGTTCCCCATCCTTGTCGGTCATTAATTTCTGCGAAGCTTTCCACAAAGCATTACATACATTAGCCCTTGAATGCACAAATGTAGTGATTATGGGTGATTTCAACATTAATTTACTTGACCTATCTTCCTCTAATTCTTTGAAATATTCCAGTGTCTCTCAGAGTTTCAGATACGAATTTTTAATATCCCTTCCCACTCGCTGCATTAATGGTGGAAGCACCCTAATTGATCATGCACTTTCTAATCTATCACCAGCACCGGATGCAGGGGTTCTTAATGTCGACATCACTGATCATTACCCGATTTTTTTTTTGCGCTTCAGCTTTAACGCTACTCCCACCTGCAAATCCTTTATCAGGCATGTTTTAGACAAGGAATCGTTCATTGATGCCGTTATGCGCACTAACTGGCCCTCAGCGATACCCTTAGATGGTCCACAAATTGCCTATTCTTTGTTTTCATCCATTTTTCTTTTGTCCCTCATTCAAAGTCATACGCAGGCTTGTAAATGTAAAAAAATTATACGCTAGTCCTCAGAACCGTTGGATTACTGAAAAATTATTGAAATAGCTGAGAGCCAAAGAGAAGCTTTATCGAAAAACAAAACGGAAGTCTTTTAATTTAAAACTATACTTGCACGTTACGAAACATTTTGCACCACCCTTATATTACGGCTGAAAAATGCAAAAATGACCTATTATGAGCAAAAAATTGAAGATGCTGCTCAAATGTTAAGAAAAAATGGGAAATCGTTAACACATTCTTGAACAGGAACGAAAGGCAATCTAGCATAAATACTATTCAGTACAACAACGATACGTACGACAGCCCGTTAGAGATTGCTGAGGCCTTGAGTAACTACTTTTTTCACTCTGACGTCATCCCCAATGCTTACTATCATCTTCCCATTTGTCGCGTACCACATTCCTTATTTTCGGCAACATGAAGTTCATGACGTCATTCGCAACCTGAAAACAGCAAGTGCTGATCTTGATGGTATTCACCTAACCCACATAAAAATGGTTGCGTATGCTGTTTCTGATATTCTGGCAACCAATATCATCCTAGCTTTCAAATCTTGCATCTTTCCTGTAGTACTGAAGAGAAGTAAAATCGTTCCCGTTTTTAAAAAAGGTGACTGCACGCTAATATCCAACTATCGACCAATTTGCATACTACATTTTTTCAGTAAAATATTAGAAAAATTACTTGAAATTCGCCTTACGAAATACCTAAATAAATCTCAGGTTCTATCACCTTCCCAATTTGGTTTTCATGAAGCATATTCAACTGACCTCTCTTTGTTATCTTAACCGAAAAGCTAAAGAAAGCAATTTATGGAGGCTACTGCGCAGGTTCTGCATTTGTAGATTTCACCAAAGCATATTCGACACTATCGACCACCACATTCTTTTTATGAAGCTTGACGCAATAGGCATAACTGGTCCCACACTCTCGTTAATAAAAAATTACTTACCCTCCAGAAGTCATGTTGTTAGTCTGTTAGGTTATAAATCTAAACCTAATGTAAAAATATAGGAGTACCCCAAGGTTCTATTCTCGGCCAACTTCTTTTCATAATTTACATAAATGATTTGCCAACTTGTCTTACTACTTCAGAATGCTTACTTTATGCAGATGACACAACCATTGTTAACACTGGTAAATGCCTCCAATCTCTGACACACAAACTAAATAATGACCCGGCAAGCTTGGCGGCTTGGTGTTTCCATAATAAATTGCATATTATACCACTAAAATGAAGTTCGTTGTCTTTCACTCTCACCAACGTGTACATAATTATATCCCGCCAGCATATTTAAATCAAATTGCAAATGAAGCAGACGAAAAGGCTACGTTTTTGGGAATTCAACTGGATCATCACTTGAAATTTCACTCGCATGTTGCTCACCTGCGAAAAAAAAAATGGCTTATGGCATACGTGTTTTAATTCAATCTCGTGATATATATTCTCAACCTACATTACTTTCGTTATACTACGCTTTTATTCATTCCAATATTCATTACTGTATCCTATCTTGGGGCAATACCTACAGCAGCCACTTGTCTCCCTTCAAAATTTACAAAATCAATCCATTAGAATACCTACCCCTTGTCCCTATCGGAGAGACGCGAAAGCACTCTTACATGCCAACAACATCCAAATGGTTGATAACACTTTAAAATACAAGCTAGGTATATTATTATTCAAGAAAATCAACAATCAGCTTCCTGTGCTGATCATACCTCAATCCGATTTATTGAATACTAACTTGAAGAGGTGTGCACATATTCAGAATTTAATTTTACCTCCTGTTCATACCAACTATGGAAAACAAACGGCATACTTCATTAGAATCCGTCTCTGGAATACCATACCACCGGCAATTAGCTCTCAATCAATTGGCATATTCAAAAAAAGAACTGAAAGCTTTCCTCACACCCATGCCATATTCTGCATAATAGTGGTTATTTCTTTTTGTTGTCCTGCTCTCTATCATACCTACCTGTCCACAACCTTTTCTTGATGAAGCATCTCATCAAGGGTTCTTTTACAGTGCTGAAAATAAATGCGACTTCTTTATGTTTTCTTTTTTTTGTATATTTTAAGTATTTTCACCCTGGTAACCATCCGACAACTTCTTAGGAGTGTTGAATTACCTCTACTTTTACCCTATCTAATTGTGGCTTTTGGTTCCTTTGTTTGTTTCTTTTCTTTTTTGCCTGCAATGTATTTTATTGTTTGATTTCGCTACTGGTGTTTGCTGCTTTAATTAATATTTCTACATTCACTACCATAGGAGATCCCGATTCAGTCTCTGACTATGGGACCTCCTTCTGTATACACAAATTTTTGTAATTCATTTTATGCTTAAATAAAACCACTTCTGATCCTGACTCTGAACAGTGGGTTCGATGATTGCTGGAACTATTATTATTATTATTATTATTATTATTATTATTATTATTATTATTATTATTATTATTATTATTATTATTATTATTATTGAAAACATATATACTCTAAACAGGAAATGGAAAGTGACAAGCAGGCTGGCAAGGAATGAATGATCAATGAAACAACACACTCTTGTAGTGGCGTCAGTTCCTTTCACATGTTTCTGAAGTTCCTTAAGAGACGTTAACATCTCTTTTGGGGCGCAGCTGATGCAAAGTTCTCCTTTACAGATAGCTTGCACTCGAAGAGACAAATGCGCCTATGCTGGATTCGAACCTTATAGCTGCGTATACACCGGTGCTTAGCGCTGTAAGGGTCAAACACTAAAACTTCGCCGTGGAGAGGTGTATGTAAAGATTCTTAGCTGTGGTTCTAAACAATATACCGTTTAGCCAAATACATATAACTGTTTCCCTTCTTATATAGAAACGCTGAATCGCCAGAAGGGGCGTGATGAAAACACATTAAACGTTTCATGAACTACGATTTGAACGATAGAGCGCATGTCAAAGTCGTTCAACGCTTTATTATTTTGACAGGAATTATATGCGTACTTCCCGCGAATTTTCAACGTCGGTGACGCCGTGAGGTTCCATATAAAGTCGAAGTGCGATAAGATCCCATCGTGGCTCGCGCGCCGTATGGTGTGGGTGCGAGGGAAAGCGTGCGAGGGTGAGACGAGAAGGATGGTGGCTTGATCACGCGTCGACCTCCCGTGAGCTCAATAATGGCGCGCGAAAAAAAATGGGGGAGGGGGGGCAGGGAGGGATTGAGAACATGGTATCATGATCAAGCGCGCGCTGGGGGGGGGGGAGGGGGGAGGCACGAAACGCGTGTCTCCTCCTCTAGCCCGACCATGGCTGCGCAGGACTGACCGCGCTGCTGAGCGCTTACGCAGCCTGCGCACCCTATCTGCAAGGCAATCTGCGGCGGGTACAAAAGCTGGGCTAGCCGAGATGGCTGATCGCTTCAATGCGCTGTCTTCCAGCGTACCTAGGGCCGGAGGTAGCGTAAACTCAAAATTCGGAGATGTGTTGAAGCAGGCAGCACAAAGTAGTGTTTTTCACTCCCCGATGCCGGCGCTCTTCATCATGCCGTGCAGCAGTTGGACACCGAGTGTTCGCGGTCATCGAGTGATATTTGTTCATTTTTGTCTGTTCACACAAACACGATAACTGTTAATTTAATTAGTAAGCAAGTGTTTACTGCAGTTTATATGGTCAATAAAACTACGAACTGAACTTCGTGTAGTTGCCCAGTACTTGGCTATCGCTACCTTTCGGACGAATGTGCGACGTTTTCTAGGTATACGCAACATTGTCGTGTCTTCCCTTTAGGCATAAATTTAATGGCAGATATATAATATACATAAGCTCACAGAATTCTCGCGCCTATTCTCAGCGATATTTTTCTTGCTTCAGTGGACCGCCGTTTGAACGGTAGCCTTTTCGATACCGCGGTACTACGGGCACTCAGGTACGTAGATGACTATTTGGTTTTCGTACAAACGTCTAGGTGCGAATATTTTGAAAAGACTGTTGAAGGTCTAGTAGTGAAGTTTTTCAGTGTCGCGGATGGCCTTAAGTTCACTTGCGAGTTGACCGACACAAAGACTGACTTCATTTTCTTGATTTAAAGTTTGATTTCAAGAAAGACCGTTTCTGCTGACTGTACAGTCCTAGAACGACGAAGTATTTACTTCCATATAACAGCGCCCATTCTAAGATAACCAAAATGGCAATCGTCACAATGTGTTGCCGTTCCGGCCTACAGAAGCCATGTTTCCAAAACTTCGAAGTGAGTTTTGCGCTACAGATCAATTGCGCTTAGAAAAAGATGGTTACCCCTGGCATTTAATTACAAGCGTAAGTGAACGTATTCTCCAAGAACTGCAAGGGGTTGAGCGACGTAAACAAACCTTCGAAGGTGTTAGGCATCTTGTGATGCCTTACATGCACTGGGTTTCCCATAATGTTAAGAAGGTAGCGAATAGGTACGACATTATAACAGTCTTTTCAGCTCCCTACAAACTAGCAAGTATTGGCACAATAATACGCAAAGAAAGAAAATGGTGCCTTTGAAACACGACAGGTCAACTATTTCACCATGTTGCATCAACGAGAGAGCAAGAGAACATGATTTGGCGGTGCGAAGGAAAACGGGGGGGGGGGGGCATTTAGGTCTACAATGCAGGAACTACGGGGTACAGTATTCGAAAACACGATTATAAAAAAAGTGGAAGATAAACTGGAAAGTTTGTGAGGCTCATTGCATTAACAGGTGTACAAAAAGATGCGGCAGCATGCCATCAGTGTCCTTGACGAAGAGAGAACTTTGTTTCTTGGATGGAAGAGGATAAACATTGATCGTGCTTATGGGTGTAGTACATTCGAGCATTTATTTGTAACTGTTTTCTGATATCTGCCAATCTTGTTTGGGGGTCTGGTGAGTGGCATTTCTTTCCACACTTGCCGGTTTTCCTTTGCTTAGGTTATTTTTCGAGATAGTGTGCACACGCGTTTTAAATCGACAAGTGCGATTTGACTGGTCTTAGTGCTTTGACAATTGATAGTTCCAAGGCTATCAAACTTTTCTTGTTAACGGCAAAAACGATGCTCTGAGGAAACTTGCGTGGCACATGTTGATGTCGAGCATTTATAAGCGTCTGTAACGGCTTATAGTATACAGTTGGAAGTTTGTGCCTGTCCTGTGTACTTGTGTCTTTCTTGGTCCATGTTTTTTTGCACTGCTGATATAATCTTGACAGGGTTAGGTGGGCCTTCACCGCAGTAATCAGGAAACGACGACGAAGCCGAGCATAGTGAGGATGAAAAAAAGTAGAAAAGGCTGTATTCACTTCATTGGTACATGGATGTGACTCTCATCTGAGTCTCGTGCGGTCTCTCTAACACGTGGGCCAGCCCGGTCTTAACAGGGGTAAAAAAAAAAAAAATAACAGGGGTATTCATAACCGCTCCAATGCTATTCAACGCATGTTTACAGGAGGTATTCAGAGACCTGGATTGGGAAGAAGTGGGGATAAAAGTTGATGGAGAATACCTTAGCAACTTGCGATTCGCTGATGATATCGCCTTGCTTAGTAACTCAGGGGACCAATTGCAATGCATGCTCACTGACCTGGAGAGGCAAAGCAGAAGAGTGGGTCTAAAAATTAATCTGCAGAAAACTAAAGTAATGTTTAACAGTCTCGGAAGAGAGCAGAAATTCACAATAGGCAGCGAGGCACTGGAAGTCGTAAGGGAATACATCTACTTAGGGCAGGTAGTGACGGCGGATCCGCATCATGAGACGGAAATAATCAGAAGAATAAGAACGGGCTGGGGTGCGTTTGGCAGGCATTCTCAGATCATGAACAGCAGGTTGCCATTATCCCTCAAGAGAAAAGTATATAATAGCTGTGTCTTACCAGTACTCACCTACGGGGCAGAAACCTGGAGGCTTACGAAAAGAGTTCTACTCAAATTGAGGACGACGCAACGAGCTATGGAAAGAAGAATGATAGGTGTAAGGGTAAGGGATAAGAAAAGAGCAGATTGGGTGAGGGGACAAACGCGAGTAAATGACATTTTAGGTGAAATCAAGAAAAAGAAATGGGCATGGGTAGGACATGTAATGAGGAGGGAAGATAACCGATGGTCATTAAGGGTTACGGACTGGATCCCAAGGGAAGGGAAGCGTAGCAGGGGGCGGCAGAAAGTTAGGTGGGCGGATGAGATTAAGAAGTTTGCAGGGATGGCATGGCCACAATTAGTACATGACCGGGGTTGTTGGAGAAGTATGGGAGAGGCCTTTGCCCTGCAGTGGGCGTAACCAGGCTGATGATGATGATGATGATGATGATGATGATGATTCATAACCACTGCCGGTCCCATTGTCGTCGCCGTCTTCTCCCGGAGCCTGTGGAGTTTTGTCCACCCTTTTGTGTAAGCTTGTGGAGAGAAGGAAGGGGGAGGGGGGGGGGGGCTTTGTTGCCTTTTTGTTTGCCCTGCATCCTTTTGTCAGCTCGGAGAGCGGGAGGGCGCCTTGCCTTTTTGCTTTGCCCTGCACTCTTTTGTGTGAGCTCGGAGAGCGTGCCGTTGATTCGGAGAAGACTGCAATCGTGTTGACGTGGGGAAGCCCGCCTGAGCACCTCACACCCGACAGGTCGATCAGTACACTACTCGTCAAGGTTTTCAGCTAGGAACCAACTGGCCCAAACAAAAGTTTCATTGTTGCCTAGTTTTTGTGGGCGACTGTAACAAATAGTGCAGGCGATGAGTCAGCAGAGAGCTAGATCTTGAATCAGGCTTATTTAATTAATGAACCAGGTGAATGTAGCGTCGCTGTAAGTCGATTAGAAAACTTGTCAGTGACGCAGTGCTCATGAACTAAGTTTTTTTTTTTTTTTGCTTCAAAAGGCCTGCGTCAGTAGGTCCCGAATCCGAAAGCTGGAATAAAGTATTTTCCACAACGCAGCGAAAGCTCATGATTTCATGAATGGAACTGCAGCAGGTGATGGTATGATGCATTCGCGCAAATGTGCACATTCCCGAAGCGGCCAAAAAAAATGTTAATGAACATAGCAGCAGCGAGAAGGGTGCGAGTAATTTTTAGTCGCACTCTAGTGAAATTGTGCGCTTGCAGTAACCCCACACACGCTATAAATGGTATATGAATTAAAAGATCATCCACATACGTTTGCTGAATAGTTAATACACTACTGTCTACGAAAAAGATCAAAAAGTAATGACTGACAAAACCTTAAAGCGTAGAGCAGCGTATGCCGATCGAAACTGCCTCTAAAACCGCCAAATCCGTTGTCGTCTGCTCCGGCGGCGCATGTCTAGAGGCACACGCCGCGGGAGCTTGACGTCAAAGCAGAAAAATAAATCTCGTTTGCCAAGAAAGTGGCTCGTTGTGCCTTTTGTCGGAAGAACACTTGCACTTCTCTGCTTCCGCTTTCTGCAGCGGCAGACACGGCGGTAATCCTACGGCATCTTGCGTTCTAAACAGCTTCGATTTCGTCTGTCCGTCGCGACTGACATGACGCGCGCGCCACTCACCTCTTGAAGCAGTAATCGCACACCCTGCCGGCTCCATTCAGCGGGTCTACCACATATGCGAACGGCGTGGAAGAGACGATCAGGTCGCCCGGCTTGTACGACAGCATGGCTGCGGGTCTTGAACGGGCAGTAGAGCGGCCCCTCTCCTTCTCTTCGACGAAACCGCCGACAGTTGTCGTCCGTCTACCCAGACCTCGTCGACGCTAGAACGGGCCTGCTCTTGGCAGCCGCGAACCGGCGCTGTTGCGCGTGCGAACTCCGGTTCCCAACTCTTGGCGCGGACCCCGTCCTTCTCCCCTCTGCGCACTCCTCCTCCCCCCTCAACCCGCCCGCCACCAGCTCTGATCCAGACCTCGTAGGTTGCGCCACACCGTGCAACCGCCGCCGCCTAATGTTCCGCCAGATTTAACGCGGGACGGCGCGTCGAGAGGGCGCCCTTCAGCGGATTTCTTTCGCCATGTTGGTTCCGACGGGACATGGAAAAATTCCTTCGGACGGCGGTTGTCCGCGGCGTTTTGACGGACGAAATAAACGCCATTGTTCAGGCTGTCGCATTAGAGTTCGCCTGCGTTAAGCGGAACAACCACTGCGGCTGGGTGACCTGCAGGCTGCCACGACCAACGTCGACCGTACACTGCACTGTATTTCCACCACACAGCGGCCGTCGGAGTTGCGAAAGAGCAAACTTAGCGGCCTACGCTTCTGGAGCGGCTGCCGTGGCGCGATGTCGAATAAACTTGAACTTGAAACTTGAATTTGAAGTGGGATGGGTTTAGGCGGGAGAACGCATTGATCGCGACGTCCAAGGGTGCCGTTTTCGACGTGAGCTACCTGCTGCTAAATGAACAAGGTTTTCTTTCCTAGCCGACACTGATTCAAAATTCAAAATTGGAATGGCTGGCTGGTTCTTTCCTGTGTACTTGGTGATTAACTCTTGTGCAATCTTACATCTGGCGTCATTGCACATACCTAGAAAAACGAGGACATTATACCGCCATGTTTTTTGCACATAACTGTCAAACAATATTATAGAAACGGGTAGACGAAGTGATTCATGAAAATCTCCGCTGCTTACTGGTCGACGTTGAAGCTGGCGGAAAACGAGTGCGCTTTGTTGAAAATGGACTAACTGCACAACTGTAACAATACATCGTCCTTTCTTTTTCTCCTAGCATCTTTGCCTGGATTGAAATTTTCTGGCACGTAGTCACTCAATATTTGTATGTAAACGCTCCCCTCGTTTCGTCTTGTCTCATACACTACAAAGCGTCTATCACTTTGTTACAACGAAAGCTAGAAGTACGCGCCACTGGTAAGTTGAAAATGGCTACGCAGTATTTTTAAGTTTTACTAAATTTTTGAGAATCACCTGCTGCAGATAACATAATTCTAGTCATTAAGCTCGATTATTCAAGGAGGCGGACATTAGTAGCACGAGAAACCGAAACACATGCTCAACTAATTAACAAGCGTTCATTAATTCACACTTCTTCATTAAATACTTTACGTCGCATATTTCAAGCCGGTGAATTCGCAAGGCGTATCCACTTGGAATGAAATTCCAGAATGACACAAGTTTGGAGATATGCACCATCAAATTCGCCGTAGCAATTGACTGTTGTTCCACTTACTTTTTAACACAGCGCTCCTTTATGCAATAAAGCACTAAAGTAACTGGAACGGCCATGTATTTAGCCGCAGGCTTTGTTAAACAATATCTCGAAAGTGGTGTCATCCTGGAAAATCAAGCCTTGCAATTTCTCCGACTGCAATACGTAAATTGCAATATGAGCCGTAAAGTAAGTAATTGGGAAGTCAACTAGCGCATTTTTGTTAATTAGTTGAATATGTGTTTCGATTTCTCGTGCTGGTAACGCGTGCCTCTTCGTATAACCCAGCCGAAGGAGAAGAGTTACACTATCTGTTACGGGCGATTTTTAAAAAAAACTCCGTAAAAGTTAAAAATGAACACCCCCGTACAAGGCTGAGTCAATGCCCCCTATGGCGACCCTCTTGCGTGACACTACCGAATAGTGAGCTTGAGCTCCGGCACGCATGCACACAGGCGAGCTCAATGGAGCCGGCAACGTCCGCGCGCCTCGCGCCGCGTTCATGACTCGCGCTGTCAGCCACGTTGTAGCAAAACGCAGCGCGTCCGGCGCGCGTACCGGCATCGGCGCGAAGGGCGCGGTGCATGAGCTGCGGCAGGTGCCCAGTGTTGCCCGGCTATTTCCAGCAAGGCCGACGGCTCGTTCAGGAGCTCGACCGCCTGAAAATAGCCCTCCTGCGCGAGCCCAGCGCGGCCGAACTGCCGGCAGGTGCGCCGCGCGGCCACCGCATCCAATCGCCGCCCCTTCCAAGGCCCACGGCGCAGCAGCCGCGGCCGGTTTATTTTCACGGCCCTCGTTTATAAGTGCAGGGCCAAGCGGGCCCGCGGTAGTGCATTCGTTCACCGGGCTGTCAGATGTCGGAAGCTGGCTGTTGAAAGACGCAGCGGGGTAGCGTCGATTCGGAGAGCCTGCGCCAGTAGCCCGTCGGAAACACGGCCTTTTCTCGTTTGTTTCTGTTCATAAAAGAAATGTAAACAAGAAAAGTCCGGCAGAATCCGTCTCACGACGGATGTCTATCTTAATGCGATTAGCATTGATGCAATGCAGTGACACACCGTATGCATTCACCGCCGAAACGCGTCACGCGTGTATATGCAGCCGGGCGCGCTTCCCTCTTCCACTGCGCTCCGGCATCAGCTCTGCGAGTGGCTTCAGCTGTTGCGCTCAGAAAAGCCCCATTGTTCGCGTAAGCGTTCTCTGTACCATACCTGAGTTCTACGTATGCAACATGCGCAAAGAAACTTGCAGCATATACGCAGTATACCGCACGTTTTCTTTACGTTCGAGAAGATATTTAAAGAGAGCACGAAACAGCAACACTAGATCATGTTATGCTGGTAAATTTTCCTTTCCAAACTTTCTTTTCATTCATTTGGCGGTAAAATGTTCACTGCTACTGCAATAAATAACGAACAAGCTTTGCTTTCTTGAATATCGCGCCGAAAACTGGGCGCCGGTCACGGCAATGCGGCTTAATGAATTTCGAAACAGTTTAGCATACTTAGGTGGCTCTGGCAAAGATAAATGCCCTCAAAACTTGCGATATTGAGTATTTGTTTCTTTTAGAATGGAATGGAGTCCTTTCTTGCCGATAAACAATTAACTAGAGCCGTGTAGATGCTGTCGAAAGTCGTGATACGTACCGGCGTGCTCGGGCAGGAAATTCGGAACGACATCGCCGTACGTCTTCCTTTTTTTTCTTGTTTGTTGTGGTTCACCAAACTTTCTAATACAGTAAGCGAGTGACGTCGCTTTGCTGTTGTACAGGAAGTGTAATTTATTAGTACGACTAAATATTGAAAATCGTCAGTGACAGACAGCGCTGTTTCGCCTTTTCAGATTGATAGAAATCACAATGTCCAGACAGCTAATCAGAAACAGTTACTAGCTAACTTTTTATTTTCTCGTTTCTGGGCACATGTTGAGCTTGCGAAATGAAAGCCGAGGAGCAGTTAAGCCATGTCTACTTAGCGAAAAATCCGCAGACTAGCACCACTTACGAGATATGTATGTACTCAAAGTCTGCTTTAAAATATGTCTTGCCGTTGCAGCTAAAATAGTTGCGAACTTCCAGACTGTGTTCTTATTCTCGGCATGTAAGTAGTCATCGCAATTCCCCAATGTTTTGTCTGCAGATATTGGTTTCTTCATTACGCAAAAAGTAATTGTGCCTCGTTAGTTCATGACTCGTCCCTGTTTGTTTTGCTTTCACTGCAGTGCGCGAGTGCTTTATTACACCCCGGAGGCGAGCTTGTGTTTTGCTTTGGTCAGAGTTAGATACACTTTCTTCTCTCTCTCTCTCTCTCTCTCTCTCTCTCTCTATATATATATATATATATATATATATATATATATATATATATACATATATATATATATATGTATATATATATATATATATATATATATATATATATATATATATATATATATATATATATATATATATAAGGAGGCGCCATTTATGTGATAATTCTCTGAAGTCATCGCTGTGAACTCGGTGGGTAGGTAAAGGTGGTTCGGCGGGAACCCAGAAGCACTTCCAGGATCATACCCAGGAATTATGGACATACGTTCAGTTTCCTTTTCGCCACCACGTGGCGTATCGCCCTTAAATAATTAAAATTCACTCCATGACGTATGTCATGACGCACAACTAAAGAAAACACCATAAAAAGAAGCACACCCTGAGACTGTTGCTTCACCTCGGTACTTGGAAGCGAGCGCGCTTATATATATATATATATATATATATATATATATATATATATATATATATATATATATATATATATATATATATATCGGCGTTATCTCAAAGACGACCATGCAGCTACTTGCTCGACTGGGAATGAATCAACAATTTTGCTAGACACCTCGCCAGACAGCTCGTCGGCATTTCCGATGAAATGTCTGGCTGAGATAACGGCTCCCGCAAAGCTACCGTTGGGTTTTCTTTCGGCATTGTTTTTTTTTCTTTCTTTCTTATTCGTTCACCACTGCGGCCGCGGCCTTACGTATAGTCAGCGTTATGTTTCGTGGGTTTCATATAGAACCGGTGTGATGCATGAAAAATATTTAGCTCGGGCCTGTCGTCGATGCCGGCTGCTCAAATATACGGAAAACGTTGTATGAGAAAACTGCTCAACAGATATGAATTAGAATTGTTGCATTTGTGAAGGTTAAATCACAGTGATTGCTGCAATAACAATTTTGATTTAGGCCCTGACATTTTTGGCAAAAATTGTCGGAAATCAGTAAACCGGAAAAAGGGTTTAACTACGAAGTTTACGAATCGGTTAGTTAGCATCAAAAACTAATATCTCACCTCTATGAACTGCATCCCTTGGAGCATCTCTATCGGACAAATTTGGCATAAGAATTTACAACTTATGTGAATTTGTTGCAATTCTTGTAAAGGTTTTGCGAATGCCATATTCAAAAGTTAGTGGTGTATTTCAGGGTGGCATATGATACATCGTTTTTGTCCGCATTAAATGAAATATTAGGTGCAGCTTAAAGAATTGTGATATCGTTTTTAGTTGCTGAGATACACAATTGTATACTTCAAGTATAGTTTCTTGGAAGCTCGCAATGTTTCAAAATTGATGTAAAAAAGTGGAAGATAAATAAAAAATTCGCTTTCTGAAATCGCATTTTAACTGTTTCTTTTAAGTTCAACATAACTCATTATTTCGGTGCACTGGTTGTCAGAAGAAAATATTGCTGATTTCCCATATTGGAGCTAAAGCTTCCCGTTAGGTTCTATTTAGAATAATATTGTTGCTGAGGGAAAAAGCAAGACGGGTAACGGACAGTTTGGCGGCCGCATTTCGATGGGAGCGAAATGCGAAAACACCCGCATACTTAGATTTAAGTGTACGTTAAAGAACCCCAGGAGGTCGAAATTTTCCCGAGTCCCCCACTACGGCGTACCTCATGACCAGGTTGTAGTTTTGGCACGTAAAACCCCATAGTTTATTTTATTTGTTTATTTACAGTATGTACAGTAATTTACAGTACTTTACAGTATTTGACAAAGAGAAGCATATATACAGCAAGCTAGTCATTGAAGCGTTGTGTTCTTCAGTCTCAAGCTCGTGCTCATCTTCCTTAGCGTTGTGCAGAGCTATGCAACATATTTCTGCCCGGCGTGGAAGCGCCGTCCCGGTGCTTTTTAGGCAGAAAATGACAGGTAGCGTTTTAGGCGACTGACATAAGCGACGTCATGGGAAGTCTTGATGGAGCGAGTAGTAGGTGTGACCGGAGAGACCTCGTAGGGGAATTCGGTCACCTGACGGAGGACTCATTAAGGGCCGGAGTAGCGGGACATCAGTTTTTCCGAGAGGTTGAAACGGCGGGTGGGAGATCGCAGAAGGACAAGATCTCCGAGAAAATATTCGGCGTCCCGGTGACGGCAGTCACAAATGCTTTTCTGGTTGTTCTGAGAAGCACAAAGGTGATGGTGAGAAACTTGGTGTTTCTTCGGCTCGAGCAATGACATCGCGGGTATACTGAGACACGGACTCTTGAGCGGTAGGCAGTATTGTATTAAGAGGCAATACTGTATTGCGGCTGTACAAGAAATATAATGGCGAATAATCTGCAGTGTCGTGAAGTGATGAATTGTACGCGAATGTGACAAAAAGAGAGAGCAGTATCCTAGTAACGATGGTTATCAGAAACACATATGCAGAGCTTGGCCTTTATTGTTCGACTAAGCCGCTCCGTAAGACCGTTCGTCTGCGGATGGTGTGCAGTACTAAGTTTGAGTTTGGTAGAACATGAGCGGAGCAAGTCTTCTACAACTGTAGAGAGGGAGGAGCGACCCCGGGCGGTGAGAAGTTAACGAGGAGCGCAGTGGTGAGCAATGGTGTTGTGCAACAGGAAGAAGAAGAAGAAGAACAAAACTTTATTCGTAGAAAGAACTTCGTTGCCCCTAAAACGGGGTAACGCCGTGTGGTCGGGCCCCTATTCCAAGGCACCGCTGGCCCTCGCCATCCTTTCAGCCCTGCGGACGAGCCTGAGCTGATCCCCAAGGGCGGAGCTGGATAGCAATGCCTCCCACCTCGCTCTCGTGTTATTATCTTCTTGTTCTTCTGTGTGAGCTGTGCACTCCCATGTGATGTGGTAGAGCGTTGGTGTGCTCCCACACCACGGGCATATGTCCTTGTATGCTGTTGGGTAGTATATGTGCAATTTATGTAGGTTAATGTATGTGTCTGTTTGGAGCCTGCGTAACGTCGCTGAGTCCATGGCTGAAAGGTTCCTATGCGGGGCTGGGTAGAGCCTTCTGATTTCCCTGTAGTGTTGCAAGATCGCTTTATTACTTGGATCGATGGGTGTCGGGTCCTCCACCATGTTGCCATGGGCAGCTCGGCAATTAGTAAAACCTCGAGCCACCTCATCTGCATGGAGGTTCCCAGTAACACCCTCGTGTCCCGGGGCCCATGTTATTGTTTGGGTATACCTGACGTCAAGGTCTCTGTTGATTTCGGTAAGTATCCGGCGTGCCCTCGCGCTGATCTGTCCCCTCTGATAGTTTCTACATGCGGCCTGAGAATCTGTGACTATTGTTAGTGGAGCATTGCGCTCTATACCTTCTCGTATAGCTAAGGCGATGGCTATCTCTTCGGCTTCTAAAATGGTTGCTCGGGAAACAGAAGCACAGGCCGTGATTTTCCCTTTACGGCTTACGACAACTGCCACCATGTTCTTTGCGTTGGCCCGATATGGTGAAGCATCCGTGAATCGTGCAGTGTCCAAGTATTTTATTGTTTTGTCTATGTATTCTGCCCGAGCTTTTCTCCTTCCTGCGTGTAATGTCGGATCCATGTTTTGTGGTATTGGTGATACCCCATACAAAGCTCTAATCTGGCAGGGTAGACCTTTGGTGTTTTGGTGTATTTGTATGCAATCTCCAAGCCCCACTCTTAGAAGAAGAGCTCTGCCGACTGTCGTTTGCGCCAATCGACTCCTCTGCGCTATGAGTTGGACCTCAGCCAGCTCATGAAATGTATTGTGGAGGCCGAGGGCTAGAAGCTTCTCATTTGAAGTGTTGCGTGGCAACCGCAGGGCTGTCTTATATGCCATCCTTATTATTGTATCAGCCTTTTCTTCTTCCTCCCTGTTCATGGTATGGTAAGGAAGGGAGTACATTAGTCTGCTGATGACCAGGCTTTTCACCAGTCTGAGGGTGTCTTGTTTCCCCATTCCTGTCCGATTATGAGCCATACGGGATATCATCCGGTTAATTTGTTGCGTTGTTTTTCTGATCGTGTTTAAAGTGTGTAAACATCTGGCATTAGATTGCAGCCACATCCCCAACACTCTTACTATTGACCTCTCAGGAATAATTTTCCCGTCCAGCCTGATCTCGAGTTTGAGTCTCGGGTCAGTTCTTTGTTTTTTTGTTTTTGTGAGGCGAATGAGTTCTGACTTCTCCGCAGAGCACTGGAGTCCTCTTTGTTGCGTATAGTTGTCTATTATATTGGCTGCCCGTTGGAGCTTTTCCTCCTTCTCTCCCAAGTTGCCCTTGGTTATCCATATCGTTATATCATCCGCGTATAGGGAATGGTGGACGTCGGGGATTTCTTGGAGTTTTTTAGCTAGTCCAATCATGGCTATGTTGAAGAGTGTAGGCGAAATCACCGCACCCTGTGGCGTTCCTTTGTTGGGAGGATGGATGACTTCAGATTCATCGTTTCCTACTTTTATAACTGCTGTTCTCTCGTTGAGGAAGCTTCGGATGTACTGGTACGTCCTTTGAACGCAGCTGGTCTCTGCAAGTCCATCCAGTATCCCTTTGTAACTTACGTTGTCGAAGGCCCCTTTTATGTCGACAGCCATGACAATGTGTTCTCCGGCCTTGGGGACGTTCGTTAAGACTTCCTCCTTTAAAAGCAGGAGTATGTCCTGTGTTGACAGATGTGGTCTGAAGCCAAACATGGTATCAGGCATTAAGTTGTTTTCTTCAAGATGACGTTGGAGTCTAGTGTTTACTAATCTTTCGAACACCTTTCCTAGACATGATGTAAGAGAGATGGGCCTAAGGTTGTCTAAAGTAAATTTCTTCCCTGGTTTTGGAATCATGATTATCACAGCGCGTTTCCATTGCTGTGGTATCGTTCCTTTGACCCAATGATCATTTATAAAGTTCGTAAGGGCTGTTATGGCTTCATCATTCATGTTTCTAATCAAGGCATTTGATATTTGGTCCGCCCCAGCCGCTGTGTTCCGTTTTGTACTGGCCATTGCTGCTTTAACTTCTGCTACCGTGAAGAGTTCATCCATTTCTGGGTTTGGGTGTCCGATGTAATCAGCTTGGTATGGGGGTATCGGGGCTTTGTTACCGAAGCATTTTCTACGGACTGCCTGTAGGAGTTCTTCTTTTGTGCCTGGGTACGAGTGTAGCAATCTCTCCAAGTTCTTTTGTCCTTCGCGTCTGGTTTTGAGCGGGTCAATCATTCCTCTGAGGATGTTCCACGTTTTTGCCATCCCTAGGGTTCCATTAAGTGATCCACAGAAGCGTTCCCAGTTGGCTGTTGTAAGTTGATTAGCATATTCCTCGGCCTTCTGGGTTATTTCTTTGATTTGATTTTCTTTGATTTCTTTTCTTTGTCTGTTGGAAGGAATCTGGTGATCGCGAACCGCGTTGCATAATGAGTTGCGATGGCAATCCACTTGTTACCTGAGTCAAATGTGGGAAAGGTGCCAGGAGGTCTGCACCAACGCGATAGGAGAGTTCGGTAGGAACGTCAAGAGGTTGGAGTCGACCAGCAGGGAGCACAGATGGCTTCTTCCGGCGCTGACCTAACAAGAAGTGACGTAGCGGTGGACAGATCGGTACAGACCAGGCCAACAGAATCGTCGCCGGACACGGTCGTACGTACTGATTCCCGGAGGTGACCAAAAGTTGGTAGATCGTGCAGCTTGGACAGAACAGTAGTGCGAAGATTCCGGCGTATGACAAGCAGCATCTCAGATCCACTAGGTACATGCTGCACCGATATAAAGTGTCGTTCTGGAGTAGGAACATGCGAAGAGAAGGATCACATGACCCAAATGTGAGCTTGTCCATGATACCACGTATGCTTGGATCTCGGTGCTGTTCGGTAGCGAGGTGAGCGAAGCAGATAGAGAAAATACAGAAGCAGAAGCATCGGTAGCAGGAACATCAGGACTGACTGGATGGTGGTACAAGCAGTGGGCATCTTGGTATAAACGGTCGGACTTGTAAGCAACTGTGTATGATTATGCAAAGAAGAGGAGAGGCGTGCAGACAGGACACAAGAGTAGAGAAGTGGACAACACGAATGCTGACTAACAACTGAAGGGAGCACTGAGGCGAAAAAAGAAAGAAGACACAAAATACATCTACGCAAGCTCAGGAATGGTATCACCACGTGTCAGTCGGGTACATGGGCCGGTCTACTTGAGAGATAACTGTTAAGGCACTTAATCTCTTCCTTATGTAAAGTAATCGAAGGCTGACTCACGCACGCACTTCCACCATTATAGATATGCTATGCCTCTACCATAAGACGCGTATCTTCATTCTTGTGCCTGTACAATATCGCGCACTCACCTGACTCAGGAGTGCAGTTACAATCTTGGCAATGTAGGGAAAGATTAGAAGGCGATCCACCGGTTAACGACCTTTTATGTTCCATTAGCCTCTGATTAATTGTTACACCGCCCCGTTTGCCCTACGTAGAATTGGCCTGGCCACAGCTAAAGGGAACATTATAAACAACACTCACATGACACTCAGTAGAACTGTTGTTCTTATTGTACTTCACAGGACAAATATCTGTTCTGTTTTGCCTTTTACCTGCTCCTTCTTCCTCTGCACGGCAGCGCATATCTTACCTAGCTTATTGGGAGCAGTGAAAGCAACATTAACATCATATCTACTGGCAACTTTTTTAAGCCTGTGCGATACTGAATGAATGTACGGAATAACCACTACTCTATGTTTGCTATTACTGCTTTCTGTAATCCCGTCCGTCCCCCTCGAAACCGACTTCTTTAGGCGTTCAGCCGCAGTGGCCACTGCTACGCTAGGATCACCTGCTTCTAATAGGCGTCGGACCTGTGCATTAAAACTGGCACTTAGAACTTAGAATAACAAACTACGACCCCCTTCTCTGTTGGCTTTTCGGTGATGTACGTCATAGCGGCATGGAGAGCTGCAAGTTCTGCCGATGTATGTGACAATTTGAACTGTAACCTGCCTAGCTGGAACGACGAATGCGGCAGTTGAGCTCGTAGGTAAGGTCGAACCATCGGTATATATATGAATGTGGTCATGACACGCCTGGTGCAGTATTAGGAGCGTAAGTTGCTTCACAGCCGGCGATGGATGATCGGACTTTCTTGTAATTCTATAAATAGTAAAATTCACTTGAGGCTGTCGCAGGCACCACAGGGGAGATGAAGGCTTGATCCGCCGCCGGTGTAAAAGATGTCGGTATGCACTCTTGATGAGCACTAATCACTCGTGAAAAGGTGGCTTGAGGTCTCTCGGCTCGTAGGGAGGCCAAATGATGGTCGGGGATCCTTGAGAGATGGCGAATGTGAGCTCTGAGAGAGTCGACAGCTACATGTTTCTGGATTATCCGGTCTCCCGCGACGGCAATTGTTGCTGCTATTGAGGTGCACCGAAGCAGCCCTGAACACGTGCGTAGGGCTTGACCTTGTATGCTCTCCAAAGCGCGAAAGTTCGTCTTGCATGCATTTGACAACACTGGTAGACTGTAACGTAGGAGTCCGAGAAACAATACCCTGTACAGCTGCATAATAGAATGGACTGGTGTACCCCAGTTTTTCCCGCAGAGAAATTCGAAGACCTGAGCAATGGCAACTAACTTCTTCAGATAGACGCAGTGAGCTCTCCACGAGAGGTTGCGGTCAATGATTACACCCAGAAAACGATGCGTCTTAACATAGGATACAGCTTGACCATTGATTGAAACAGGGTACAATGACATTTGTTTGTGCGTGAAACCAACCAATGCGCACTTTTCAGTAGACACACTGAGGCCTTGTTCTCGGAGATAAGACGCTGTCATGGTTGCCTCCCGCTGAAGCCTGGCTCGTACTTGAGGGCGAGTCACCGCAGAGGCCCAGATGCAAATGTCGTCGGCGTATATTGGGATATGAACTGTCTGCGGTAAGTGCCCTCCACATGCGCCTCAGTGGAAGCTAGCTTCTGCCGACTGGAACCATTTTAAAGAGTCGACCTACCTATCACGAAATTTTGTCACCGATTTTAGTATTGACGACGCGGTGGCGTATTTTACGGGTTTTATCACCGAAGCAGCGAATAACTTCATTCTACAGTCAAGCGGTAGCTCATCCAAAAGCCGTGTTCCGTGGTGGAATGACGACTGCAAGGAGGCGCGGAAAAAACAAAATAAAGCGTGGGCCATACTTCGCCAATCCCCAACTGGTGAAAATTTGATAGCATTTAAAAACATTAAGTCACAGGGAAGGTGAACGCGACGGAAAGCTAAGAAGACAAGCTGGGAGAGGTTCTTGTCCGGCATTAACTCGTACACACAGGAGTGAAAAGTAGGGAACGGGCTAAGGAGACTTAAGGGACAACAAATCTATGCATTGCCCCTGGTTGATAAAGAAGGAAACAAGTTGGAAGACCAGGCCGACGCTCTCGGTGAACACTTCGAGGGCGTGTCTAGCTCCACTCGTTATTCGGAGAACTTTCTTAAACATAAAGCAATATAACTTAGGCCACTCAATCAGAAATGTACCCCAAATTATCCATATAACCATCATTTTATCATTGCCGAACTTAAAGCTTCCTTATCAGCATGTCAGAGCTCTGCACCGGGCCTCGATAGAATCATGTAGAATATGCTTAATCCTGCACTCCGACACACAAATCACGCTACTCACACTTTTCAATACTATCTGGGCTGCTGGTATCTCCCATCTAAATGGAAAGAAGCTATTGCGATCCCTGTTTTGAAGCATGGTAAAGATACATCATTGTTGACCAGCTGCCGTCCTATAGCGCTTACGAGCTGCCTTTGTAAGCTTTTTGAAAAAAGGATCAATTGCCATCTCATACATTTCCTAGAGTACAGCAAAATGCATGACCCATTTCAATGTGGCTTTAGGGAAGGGCGATCTACAACCCACCATCTCGTGCGCATCGAAGCACACATTCGCGATGCTTTCGTACGTAAGCAATCCTTCCTATCCGTGTTTCTTGACATGGAAAAGGCGTACTATACAACTTGGCGGTACGGAATCCTGCGCGACCTGTCGGCGCTGGGCATCCGCGGCAATATGTTAAACATTATCGAAAGCTACCTACACAACCGAACATTTTGGGTGAAAATAGGTAATGCACTGTCGCGTACATTCATTCAGGAAACTAGGGTACCCCAGGGTGGCATACTCAGTTGTGCCCTCTTTGTCGTTAAAATGAACACGCTTGGTACATCGTCGCCAACATGCAATTTTTATTCTGTCTACGTAGACGACATACAAATAGGTTTCAAATCCTGCAACGTTACAGTGTGTGAGAGACAGGTACAGCAGGGCGTAAACAGGGTGTCGAAGTGGGCAGACGAAAATGGATTTAAAATCAACCCCCCAAAAGTTCTTGTGTTTCCTTTACAAGAAAGCGAGGCTTAGTTCCAGATCCTTTTTGTAGAAGTGTGTGGACAACAAATATCTGTCAACAAAGAGCATACATTTCTAGGTGTCATACTTGAATGCAGGCTTACATTAATTTCGCTCATAAAATGTCTTGAAGCAAAATGTCTAAAAACAATGAACTTACTTAAAATCCTATCCCACACAACATGGGGTAGCGACAGGAAGTGTCTATTGAAACTTTACAGGAGCCTAGTTCGATCACGACTGGACTGCGGGATCGCGGTTTATCACTCTGCCGCCCCGAGCGCGCTAAAGATGTTAGACCCCGTCCACCACCTAGGTATCCGCCTGGCCACTGGCGCATCTAGAACAAGCCCTGTCGAAAGCCTATACGTAGAGTCAGGTGAGTGTTCACTCCATTTTCAGAGAACATACACCAGCTTTACCTATTTTCTGAAAGTGCGCTCTAATAAGGAACATCCGTGTTTCACAGCCGTTAACGACTTGACGTGTGAAATACTTTTTCGTAATAGAACCTCTATGAGATTGCCTTTCTCACTGCGTGTAAGAGAACTTAGCAAAGAAATGGATGTCCCATTTCTCGAACATCGCCTACTGGCTCCAGCTAATCTATTACCGCCCTGGGAGTGGCAGGTGATCCTTTGTAAAAGTCACAAAGCACGCTCCTGACCCTGAAATCGCTATGCATTTCCGTGAACTTCAATCGAAGTACTCCTGCTGCGAATTCTACACAGACGCGTCAAAATCACATGTTGGCGTATCTTACGCTGCTGTTGGTCCCTCTTTTTCTGAATCTGATGTGTTGAGCCCCCTAACAGGTATCTTCACTGTAGAAGCCTATGCAGTACTGTCTGCGGTAAAACATATAAAGAAATTAAAACTTGATAGAGCAATCATGTTCACAGTCTCGCTAAGTCTTGTAAAACCGCTAATGTCCTTACAAAAGCGCACAAATCCTGTCTTCAGTGAACTTTACTCACTCTTATCCAACATCTAATTATCGCATAGACATGTAGTAATATGCTGGGTTCCTGGCCATATAGGAATTGAGGGTAATGTGCTTGCCGACGAGATCGCCAAATCAGTAGCATCGCAGGGTATTCGTTCTGCTGCTGTCGCTGCCACGGACATGAAGCCTTTCCTGCGAAACAAACTGCGAAGCCACTGGCAACGCTTGTGGGACGCTGAAACGAGCAATAAGCTTCACGTGATTAAGCCGAAGTTAGGTTTCTGGCACCCAACTGCGAAAACACGAAGAACAGATGTCCTATTCACTAGACTAAGAATAGGCCACACATTTGGCACACATAACCTTCTCTTGACTGGTAACGGGCCTCCAACCTGTGGTAGATGTGGTGAAAGGCTGACCGTCCTCCACGTCTTCCTGGAGTGTCGGGAAGCCGAAAAAGACAGGAAGAAACATTTTCCTTTTGCCTACCGCTATTGCGTCCCTTTACGTCCGGCTACGTTTCTTGGTGAAGAACCGCTTTTTAAGACCAAACCAGTCCTCGCTTTCTTGAATGATGTTGTGCTACATGTTATAAAGCCATTAAATTCGTAGCGCATCATCTTCCCAGAGGATGCCGCTACGGTAGTTTTCTTTGTATAGCACATATGCCTCTAGGCCCTTGTGTTTCAACGGCTCTGGTGAGGCAGTTGTGCTCTAGCCAAGTTTAGCATCTTATATTTGGTATATTGCATCATTCTTTCGCAATGCGTTTTAATGTTCATAGTACACATCATTAGTCATTGCCATAATTTTGTTACACGTACATTTTATGCAATATACATCAACTCTTTTAGGCCCCTTTACGGCCACGTCAGATAACTTCACAGAACCCATCAGTCCATTGCGAACTCATTAACACTAGCATGGCGCTCTTTGGCCATACCTGTCCCTTGCGCCCATAAACATCAAACATTCATTCATTCATTTGTTTACATCGCTCTCAGCTCGTCAGTTCTTCCTTGTGGTTTCAAAACCGGACCCGTGCCATTCCTTTCAGGCAGAAAATTATGTAAGCCAGCATAACAGTTTGGAACCACCTGTTCTGGGCTCTGACGCGCTCGTACATTTGAAGCCACTCGTCGACATCAAGATTGTCAGTCCAGAAAACGACAAGATGACTGTTGGCGTTGTGGCAGTGGTTGCTTCTTTCGGCACGGTGGCTGTCCTTGCAGCGGCTCCATCGGTCGTCATGTTGTTCGTGGCCAACCTACGTCCGCTTCGGAGCTCCGTCGTGCACAGCAGTACCCCGCACCTCCACAAAATATGTTGCGGAGAAAAGAAGCAAGACGCGAAATGCATTTATAGTATGTACAGTAATTTACAGTAACTGACGAAGACAAATCTAGAGCAGGTTAGTCACTGAAGCATCTTCTTCAGCGCCAAGCTCGTGCTCATCTTCCTCAGCGTTGTGCAGAGCAGTGTATTAATATATTTGATGGCAGGATATGTTTCTAAAACAGCTTGGGGGGGAACAAGAGCAAAGAAAGAGAGAAGGCATGGATGCTAATCAGAAGGGCGCCTGGTTGGCTAAAAATCATTGACTGCCCTATTGCAAAAACCAGCGTCTCCCAGCGTCTTCCAGCGTGAAACCAGCGCGCTTTTTGGCGCTGGGTCGCACTGGGTACGCTGGCACTCGCTGGGACACCAGTGAGAACGCTGGATAAGAGCTGGGTCACACTGGAAGAGACGCTGGTTCCACTGCCATGACGCTGGGGCGCACTGGTTTGTGCTGTACAGGCGCTGGTTCTCGCTGCAGTTCGCTGGTTCGCACTGCAAACTGCGCTGGTTGTGTTTGTGCCGCGCTGGTTCCATACGCATGGACGAGCGCTGCTGAATATTTAATACTTAATTTATACAATTTTATTGCTTGATACTAGTCTCTTGTCCTATATAACGCTATATCTTGGGGTTATGAAACCCTATTTCGTGTCCCAGCTTGGAATAAAGGTGCGTGAGCTGCCCATGTTTATTCATGCGCACTTGAAACAGAAAATCACTTTCGCTTTTTTTACTTTCCCTTTGGACTTGGCACATAGCGAAATTCTTGAACGAAACCACGTAAACGCAGAGGACGCCGCGTTTTTAGGTAGTTTGCACGTAACGTATGACTGGGAATTGTCGCAGTGTTGTGGAGTGGACATGAAATGCAGAAGTCGTTCAGACGCGCGACGGACCCCGAGTTCGAAGCTTATCGCTGAATGATATTATCGCACCGATAACAAAGCTGAAGTGATTCGTGCGCTTCCACTTTCCCTATTGTACTGAAAAAAGTTTTGAGGCTAAAATACGCACTTAGCTTTCGCCAGCTACCCGCGCCGAGATCGGTCGCCACCGAAGCTTAGGCCTAGCGTATCAGCCGAGTCCGTCCTCACGCTATCGGCGCGTCTAGGCTCAGGTATCAAGAAATATAACAATGATAAATCACTCTATATTTAAGCTTTCGCATCGGTGTTCTTAAATAAACAATTTTTTCATGTGTACAGTGTCAGCACAAGAAGCGATGACCGCTGATGTGACGCATCATAAACACAGGTATATGCGCTATCGCCGAAGGCTCCCAGCACTAGCCTGCGCTTCTCTGACGAAGATATATGACTAGACAGGCGTGTTGACTGAAAGGCATCACTGAACTAAGGAAACGTTGCACATCCTTTGCGTGAAGAACAAGAAACGGCTATCAAAATCGGCAGAAACAGCCCATACACCGTCCCGGGTCGGCGGTTCATTTAGGACTTTTTTCGAAGTTAAAATAGCGATCGCAAGTGAAAATCAATGTTCTGGCACTTCCAAGCATACTGCTGAATACGGACAGCAACCTTTTCATTCTGGTACAGGCGTGAGTTTTAGTTGCTGGGCGATAGGGCATCAACCATGCCTGTACAAGACGTAGCTTTGCGAAACAAACTGCTTCTCGGCTTTGACATGGTAAATTACGCTCGTGCTTCCGTCTGCTGGCGTGGCGTAGTGGTAAGGTGTCGGGCTTCGGATCTGTAGGTCAGACGGTCGAATCCTGGTCGTAGCAGTTTTATTTTAGCGTTTTTTTTTCTTTTTTTATATTGCACTAAAACGCTCCTTGTTGCTTTTTATATTCAAAAAAATATATACGGCGTCCAGGCATCGCATATTTAACGCGCTAGAGCTGTTTTTCGCGCGAGTAGCCAGTGCCTCCCAGCACGCTGCGCGATCGCAGCGCCCCAGCATCCAGCGCGCTGCACTGGGCCCATAATCAGGCGCACTGGGTCCCAGCGGCACTGGGTTTTGCAATAGGGTGCTTACTTCTGGAATTCTATAATGGTTATATTAAATAATTTAGTAGATACTACTGCCATGTGCACCAGAAACTTTCAAAGCGCTACGCTACAAGGTGTCTTACAGAGGTCCTGTTCTTCTCTAATTGCTCTTAATATGAAGCTGAAACACTATCAAGATAAAACTAGACAATCTCAAAAACACACAGCCTTTGTGCGACCCATAGAATGCAGCAAAATTTTCAGTGAAGCTACTGTGTCGAACAGTTGCAGCAGGAATGTATTGCCTGTAATATTAACACACAGCTTAAAACTTGGCGCGCATGTGGTTAATGCTTGACCCCCATTTCCTCCGCAATGAAAGCAAGTGTCACGCCTCGTTCTCCAATGACGCCTCAAAATATGAGCATAACGCTTACGTAACGCTCATATACATTAACGACCTGCCCGCTAACATATCTTCTCGTCTACGACTCTTATTTTGCTGGTGACTGCATCATTTAGCGCTCCATTAATTCCATGGATGATCATCTCGCCCTCCAAAGTGACTTTAACCTAATTTCCAGTTGGTGTAATAAATGGAAAATGACACTTCACTCGAATAAATGCAAGGTTATCTCTTTCAGCCGCAAGCGTACCAATTCTAACTTCTCCTATCTCATAGATAGCACGGCATTGTCTCAGGCATCATCATACAAGTATTTTGGTATTCATCTCACGCATAATCTTTCATGGGCCATGCATGTCAACACCATTTGTGCGAAAGCTTCAAGCACACTAGGGTATCTGCGCCGGAACCTGCGGATTTCCCCTAAAGATGTTCAAAAACTGGCCTGTCTAACATTTGTGCGGCCACAGCTATAACATGTAGCATCCATATGGTCCCCATATCAAAACTACTTAATAAACTTGCTAGAATCCGTACAATGAATGATAGGTTCGATAAACTAAACGACGTACTAACTGTTATTGCAAAACACACAGAACAACTGGCTCAGTTACGGTCAGAGGTCAACTCTTTGAAAGAAACTATACACAATCAACAGAAGAAGCTAAATGACTTGGAAGACCGAAGTCGACGAAGGAACCTTATAATTTTTGGCCTTGAAGAACCAACAAATGAGAGCGCTGGTGACTTCAGAAAGCGGGTTCTTGATGACATATTTTGTGCAAAACTAGGTGTCACCACCCATACAGTCGAACGGATACACAGAATAGGTAGAATCAGCGATAAACCAAGACCTGTGTTGCTTAATTTCTTTGACTACAATGAAAAAGTGTCTGTATTGAAGAATTGCTTTAAGCTCAAGAAAACAGGTATATCGATCTGTCACGATTACTGTAAGGATACGCTGACTAAGCGTTCTCATCTTTGGCGGTATGGTAAGCAATTTAAAGATGAGGCGCGAAAAATTTCACTGGACTATGACCGGCTACGTGTAGACGACAAGATATACGAATGGGACGAAGTAAGCTCGCAGGTTGTCGCTCTTCATAAATCTCGATCTACACGGACATCTAACTGACCCGAAACGAAAGAACTCCGAATTATCTTGCTTAATGCAAGAAGTCTTGCCAATAAGTCTAATCAGCTTGAAGATATTCTTTTTCTTCACAACCCACATATACTTGCCGTAACTGAAACGTGGCTTACACCTAATATTAATGATTATGAAATTATTCCGCCTTCCCACAAAATAATAAGACGCGATCGCGAAGGACGAGGAGGGGGCGTGGCTATAATAACAAAAAATGAAGTACAATGTGTCGAGCTTGAGGGGATCCGAAACCATGAAAGTGTCTGGTGTAAAATCAATTACAGAAATATTTGTACCTTGTTTGGCGTGGTCTACCGGCCACCAAAAAGCAATGTGTCATACCTGGAAGCACTGGCCGCTTACCTAGAGCGCATGCTCAAACCAAATCACAAGCTGGTGCTCACTGGCGATTTCAACTTGCCAGACATAGACTGGAATGTACTCGCTATCTCGGCGCCCGATGATGCAGACAACGCACGCCTACTTCTCGATTCTTCATTTTTTCATGACATGAAACAAATAGTCACTACGAGCAATAAAAACAGCGCTAAACGACGGGACGAGTGAAGGGACACAGACAACGGCGCTGACTAACAACCAAAGTGTGTTTATTCCGTCAGTCAGCATATATATGCTCCGCTTGTCACACTAATTGCATTCCCCCTGCGCATGCCCTATCCTGTAGATTCTGTGGTTTCAGATAGCGGCGGAGCATATATATGCTGACTGACGGAATAAACACACTTTGGTTGTTAGTCAGCGCCGTTGTCTGTGTCCCTTCACTCGTCCCGTCGTTTAGCGCTGTTTTTATTGCTCGTAATCATGAACCAACCAGCCCAAATGCGTACTCTTTTGCAAATAGTCACTATTCCCACTCGCACCACTGCAACTGTGCAATCGGTTCTCGACCTCGTTTTTCTGAAAAATTTTCCTGAAGATTACTCAGTTATTACTTCCGATGGCATCTCGGACCACAAGATTGTTCAAGTTACCCTAAAGATCAATAGCACAAAAGCACCTCCCTCGGTAGCAACTTTTCATGACTTTTCTGCTGCAGATGATGAATCTGTCCTAGATGCAATGCATTTCTCACTTTTTGATTTTGAGCATGGTGGCGATGTTTCTCATCTTTGGAACGAGTTCAAGAAATTAGTGTCATCATGCATTGACAGATTTGTTCCTTTGCGTAGAAAGATTACAAAGCGTCGGAACCCATGGATTAGTCGGGACATAATCCATCTAAAGCGGCGTATTAAGCGAAAAAGGAAGGGTAAAACTACGTCAGCATTAACCGCCCTTCAAGAACAGCTGGTTACTAAATTGAAGCTTGCGCGTAGTAAATTTTATGGCCAAACTCTTACAGCTTTCTTGAAGGAATCTCCTGAGAAATTCTGGCGCTACTTGTCAGGTTCCCAACCGCGCGTAAATTACCTAAAGATTAATGGTAACATGTGTACAAATCTTACTCTTGTTGTAAATGAATTTAACACTACTTTTCATCAAGCGTTTACAAGACCAAATGCTCAACATTTACGAACGCAATACTCTGACCCACCGCCCGTTGCAAACTCAATGCCCGACCTAGTTCTTGGTCGCGAAGGAATACTTTCTCTTCCTTTAAATATAAAAGTGCAAAAGTCAAGTGGTGCTGACGGCATACCGAATGCCTTCCTTGTACGGTACTCAGAGATTGTGTCCCATTACCTTTATATTCTGTTTAACGCATCACTCAACCAATGCTCCTTACCCGCAGATTGGCTCACGGCAAGAGTAGTTCCCATATTTAAATCGGGAGACAGGCTAGAAGCTCGTAACTACAGACCAATTTCACTAATAAGCACATGCTGTAAATTGCTGGAGCATGTCATAGCTCACCATATATCTCAATACCTTGAATCAAAAAAATTCTTCGTTGAGTATCAGCATGGTTTCTGGAGGACTGTCTCAACAACTACACAACTAATTTCGGTTATACATGATTTTGCTTCAGCTCTAGATAATTGTTGGCAGATAGATGCGGTTTTTCTTGACATGTCAAAAGCCTTTGATCGTGTGCCACACACTTTACTCATTGACAGATTAAGGGATGCCGGGCTTCCTGAGAGATTGATATTATGGTTGCAGGCTTATCTGAGTAATCGATCACAGTTTGTGGAGTGTGCGGGTGTTAGGTCTGCTGATCTGCCGGTATTGTCTGGAGTTCCACAAGGTTCAGTGCTTGGTCCTCTGTTATTTTTAATTTATATAAACGGCATTGCTTCTAACATCCATAACTCTGTTACAATAAAATTGTTCGCTGATGACTGCGTGATGTATAGTGTTGTCAAGAGCTCCTCTTGCCAAATACTACTGAACAATAGCCTCTGTACACTCGCGGACTGGTGCGAACGAAACGGTATGCAAATAAATTTTGATAAAACCGTTGCCATGACAATAACCACAAAGAAAAAGCCACTGTCTCATACGTACCAAATTGCTAATAAAGCTATTCAATCGGTAACGTCTGCCAAATATTTAGGACTAACCATCACAAGCAACTTAAAATGGGACAAACATTTGAAGAACGTTTGTACAACAGCGTTCAATAAACTTTGCTTTTTGCGCAGGAAGCTAAAAGACTCGCCGTCAAGTGTTAAACTCGAGGCATACCGCACTTTGGTTCGACCAGTCCTTGAGTACGCTTCCGCAGTATGGGACCCATACTACGTTAAAGATATCGCACAAGTAGAACGAATTCAGCGCCTGGCTGCTCGATTTATTGTGTCTGACTATCGGTCTACATCATCTGTTACTGACATGTTGCAGCGACTGAATCTGGAACCCCTCTGTGTACGCCGAAAGATTGCGAGACTAAAGATGCTTTATTTGATATATCAAAACAAAATCGGTCTCCCGCGCGAAACTTATCTTTCCCGCTCACAACACAGATCTTCTAGAATTAATCACTCGAATGTTATCCGCCCGTACTTTGCGAGGACGAAAATGTTTCAGAAGTCTTTTTTCCGCTCACAATTGAAGAGTGGAATTGTCTGCCAGCGTCTGTTGTTGATTGTGCAAATGTAGATTCCTTTGTGAAATCTTTGTCATTGCACTTGATGTAACCCTCTCCTGCTAGGGCAGCATTGCTGCCTGCAGTATTTTGAAATAAATAAATAAAATAGAGCCGCTAGCTATACTACACGTGACTACAGTCCCCTTTCGATGGTAACACAGATCACACTTGATATCTCTCTTGAACCATCACATATTCGTCGTTCAATCGCTCTTTTATGCTTATTTCATAAATATCGCCACTGCGCCAGGCAATCGCGTTACCTCTCGAAGCGCCGCCACGCGTTTCGAGCCGTTTACATAATCAGTACAGCATCAAGCGCATACACGGAAGAACACAAGCCTTCAATTCATCAGCCTTTCCAAGTGCCATCGTTCTTTGGAATGATCTTCCCGATAATGTTGCATCCATATGCAACCATCAATCATTCCATGATCAACTGCGCGAATACTTTCAAGTGACACCGTGACGTTAAACGTTCTCTTGTATAAGATATCGCGATTTTTGGCGATTGTGTTTTTCTAAACCCCTGCTTTTTTTTTCTCCTTTAGTCATGTGTAAGCCATTTGTGCTGTATTTAAATACTGCAATTATTTTGTGTACTTTGCTATTATGCTTGTTGCTGCTTTTTAGTACTAGCCCTGTGCAATGCTTTCCCTTTCCCTCTTTTTTACCTGTATATTTTGCATTTCTTATAATATCCTTGTTCGTCCTTCTTACTATATGGCCTCTGGGCCCTGTAAGGTATCGTAAATAAATAAATAAATAAATAAATAAATAAATAAATAAATAAAGCCGTAAATAACCAAAACTAATTAAACTTTGCACGCATATCTGACGTAGCCTGCGCCATTTCTAAAATATATGAAGTAGGTGCGTAGTTCAGCTGACCAAGGACAATGGGGATGCCTACTATATGCGTCGTATTACGTATAAAAATAGGGGTAAAAGATGTATTCACTAATTTCTGCAGAACTCATGATTAAGCCAAAGGACACTGAATTGGTCCTTCGTGAAGCAACCGGTAATTTCTTTCGCTATCTAGGTTGCATCAGCATCCGCCAATTGTACCTCTATCGAATCAGTACGCGATATAAACTTATAAATAATCAAATTGAAACTATGTGTTAACAATTCCTTGTTTGAAAAACAAATGAACATGGCTATAAGAAGAGCTAAGGCGAAAGGTGGTAAGTGCTAACTGCAGGTTTAAATTATTAAGTTCCTTGAATTCTTACGGGTCGTTCTATTTTCATTTGTTTAACGGTGACTCAAGCAAGTTAGGCTTGAATTTTGTAAGCGCGACACCACAGTGTGATTAGGTAATAATTATCGCTTTCAGCTGTTCACTGATTATTGAGTTATCTATAGAGAAATGACAGAATGGCCAATATATTATTAGAGTCCTCTCTGACCTTGACGCCGTAACAAATTAGTGTAACGGATGGCTCATGGAAATAAACGCTAACAAATTTAAATGTATGCACGTGTCCTGGAATAATTGAAATTTATTCTTTATTCATACATGAATCACAGCGCCATTAAGCCATTATTGCGTGCGGCAAACATCAACATTGTTGCAGTGCACCACATCCGCATGAAGTGAATTCCAAGCAACAATAGTTCTTAGCAAAAAAAAAAAAAATAGAACATTCAAAGTGATCAGACCTGGAAATGTAGGGTCTAACTCGAAGTGGATGGACTTTACGCGAGGAAACATAATGCGGGGCCTTGTGATGAGCATACTTCCGTATGATTATGGAAGGTTGAATAAAACAGCTTCAGTCGTAACTTGCTTCGTCGTTCAAACAAAAAGATAATACTAAGTTCTTTTTTTAATTGCTGTTGCACTTGCAAAGCATTCATATCTCCCCAGGGCATACCTTGCCGCAGTGGATTGGATTTCTCTAATGCATTAATATGCACACCACAAAACGGATGCCACACAGGGCAAGCATACTACAAAACTGGTAGAACACATGTTTTATACGCTGCTTCTCATACCAAGGAAATCTGGACACATTCTGCGGTCCTTCAAAGCAATGCACAAGCGTAACTAAATGGGTAAAATTTAAAATATATATATATTTTTTTCAGAATATCGGCCCAGGATCAACAAGTTTCAACTGACTACGCCGAGAGGGTAGCCCCTTCTAACATCATATGCGTTTATGGCAGTTAGTCCAAACATTTGTGGTACGTTAAAGCAGTGTTTTGGCCAGGGACGGGTGTCACACTTCACTTCAGGAGCAAATTGTGTTGCACCCTTCCGGCAGAGAGAAAATTATGGCTATTTTTTTACCTTCACTTCGTGCAGACAAGTGTAGTGCCGGGCAGAGGCTACGACGTAGTGTGTTGCACTTAGCTCGCTGGGCTGTAGCCAATCACAGTAATCACAGCCAATCGCGCGTCGTTTTCTGCATCGGCAGAAGAAAAGCCCCTGACTTCGCACTTACGGGCTGCGTATTTCAGTGTTAGCGGCGACAACACCCAAGGGAGCATCGCTACTCGTAGCCGCTTGCCATGGCCCCTTGCAGGAGCAGTAATCCCTGTCACACACGCTGGCATCGCGGACTGACGACGCCGCGGACAAGCCCACCTCACGCTACCCTGAAATTAGGCGTCAGTGTGCGATTTTCCTTTCGTCAACAAATCCACACAAACTGCAGCTAAATACATCGCGCATGCGCAGTGCACGAAGACAGCGCGGAGTCTAAAACAGCCCGCACCATCGGCGAGTAAGATAATTGTACTTTCTTGGAAGATTAGATCACCTCCCTCTGTGACACATAGTCACGCAAGCACTTCGCTATTGTCTTTGCAGCGAATATTCACTATCGTCGCCATATCAGGGCCCACAATGTCAGACAAAATGGCGCTACGCGTTTGCAACGCCAGCCTGCTTGTTTGACGTCCGCTGCCTACTCATCGAGACCGCTGTGTAGAAAGTGTAGTTTTCATTTAAAAAATGGCTCCGCGTAGGTAGGCGGAGCTACACGGTTCTACGCCAAGTAAAAAAATGGCCACTTTCTGCACTAACTACATTCGTCTAGCCAGTGTAAGTAAAAAAAAAATAACCCTATTGACTTCAAGAAGCACCAAATTTAAACCGTAAGGGGATTTATTAAAGGTGCATGGAGTTGGGGCGGTAATTGCAGAGCGAATGTGATTCACTCTGCAGGCGCTGGGTTTTGAGAGGACGCAGGAGGGAGAGGGAATGTATATGTGTGCGCACGTCTTGAATGTACGTGCGTGTGTACTTGAGTTTGAGTGTGCGCGCGTGCTTGTGTCTTCGTATTTGAATCTGCGTGCGCACGAGCGCGTTTATCCATCTGTGAGCATACGCGCGTTTGTGTATGCGTGCATTTCCGTGTGCGTGCATGGGCAATTCTTCTGCGTGCGTACATACGTGGGCGCGTGCAAATGTGTATGGGTGCGAACCCGTGTGTTATCTGTGCGTCTGTATGCGTGTGTGCGAGAGAGTGGTGTATATCTGTTTGTGTGTATATGTGTGTGTATACGTCGTTACACTGGTGGAGGTGCTGGGTATTCTTCATGCTTGGCACCCCTTCGCGGAGCCGACGATCGAGCCCGGAATCACCATCGTGCATCGAAACACCGGTCCACCGCTTCAGTTGTCGCCTGCTAGGCTTAGCGCCCGAGTCCAGTCCCCTGCAAGAAACTTCGAGAAATCGTTTGCCTCCTACAAATAACATGGCCACCGCAGCTCCATCGCAAGTAATACTACAGAATCCTATGGTCCCGGAGAGCTTTCATGGTGATGCCTTTGAAGACGTCCAAGATTGGCTAGACCAGTTCGAGCGCGTCGCCCAGTATAACCATAAGACCAGCTCGGCGGACAAACTCTCGAGTGTCTATTTCTATTTGAAGGACAATGCTCGTACGTGGTACGTGAACCGGGAGAGGAGCTTTGCCACGTGGGACGACTTCCGCGCACAGCTGCTGGATACCTTTTCAAGCATTGACAGGAGGGAAAACGCGCAGCGTCTCCTTGAAATCCGCGTTCAAAAGCCCAATGAGAGCGTCGCTATGTTCTCGGAAGACATGGCCCGTCTTTTCCGTAGGGCAGACCCAGACATGCCAGAGGAAAGAAAGCTGCGATATCTCCTGCGAGGAGTGAAGGAGCAACTGTTTGCCGGCCTTGTGAGAAATCCACCGACAACAGTGGCACAGTTCACAAAAGAGGCTACAGCCATTGAACGGGCCCTGCATCAACGATACCGCCAGCATGACATGGGCACCTCGACGGCGAACACTTCCGTACTGGCTGCGAGTAACGACATGTCGCTGCGTGAAGTTGTCCGGGAAGTGGTGCGAGAAGAGCTTCGGCAGCTCGGCTTTGTGGTTGCGACTACGGAACCGACGCCAGCGTTATCTTTTGTTGCTGATGTAGTCCGGGAGGAAGTCCGGCAAGCTTTTTCAGCGCCAGACTGTGGCAACGTTCCGCGGCGCCTCACTTATGCGGAAGCTGTTCGCCGTCCACTCAACGCAACTTCAACGCCGTTGACTCCCATAACTACAACACCACCTACGCCACAAATAGAGCCGACATCGTCACCCTCGTCGACTCTACCGACCCCGCCGATCATGCCAGCACAAACAACGCCGTATTTTCGACATGCGCACACCACTCCTTGGCTCCATGGAGAGGCGAACTACCAGCGTCGGAAAACCGATATGTGGCGCACCGTCGACCAGTGTGCTACCATTGTGGTGAAGCTGGACACGTCTATATAGTTTGCCGCAAATGGAACAACTATCGCACCGCTCAACACCTAAGCTTTCCTGCCAACTATGCTTATTCTCCGTACGACGGTCGACGCGCTTACAACGACGCTCCTGTGAACAGTCAGCCACCAAATACGACGACGCCCCGACCACGTTCTCCTTCCCCATCTCCGGCGCGCTACAATTCCCCGACTCGTCGCAGTTTTGCCGACGTCACTAGGGGCAGATCGCCTAGCCCTCGACGGGGAAACTAGCCGCAGCGACCTCCGGGGGTGAGGTTGCCAATACCCTAACTGCTCCACATCCCCCGCTATCGACGAACGACGACGTGAAGACGACATTGACGAAAAAGGCGCCCAGCACAACGACGAATACGACGGATAGAAGTACGAAAAACGTAACTGACATCGTCAGCGCCGAGCTCATCGTTTGCATTGACGGCCACGAAATAGGCGCTCTGGTTGAGACTGGCTCCCATTTTTCAATCCTTAGCTTACAGGTTGCTGACAAACTGAGGAAGGTGAAGACACCATGGCACGGGCCCAACATAAGAACCGCCGGAGGTCAGTTGATGACACCTGTCGGGAAATGCACGGCCCGACTCTTAATCGCCGGTTCAACCTTCATCGTCAACCTCGTCATCCTCACTGAGTGTTGTAAAGAACTTATATTGGGCATGGATTTCCTACGGGAGTACGGTGCCGTGATTAACATCCGTGATAGAAGCGTTACATTTGCCACGAGTTCAGATAATGTCACCCATGAGAAGCCACAACAACTTCGCTTACGTATTGCCGCGGACGACGTCATACTTTTGCCGCGGAGTTGCTCTCTCGTACAGGTGCGCTGTGACAGCCTGCAAAGCGGGACTGGAGTAGCTGAACACATCAGTGCGCTAGCACTGAATTGCGGTGTGGCCATTGCCAGAGCATTTATCAATGTAATCGACGGAAGCGCCGAACTCTTGCTGACAAATTTTAGTAGGGAGCGCCGACACATCGTTAGAGGCACTGCTGTCGCCTATTTCGACGAAGTGACAGAAATACAAGACTGCCACTTAGCGCAGGAGTCGGCCTCTACAATCCACACAGCTGCACCTATTGTAGACATTAATCCGACGTTAACGGCCGTTGAGCGGAACCGTCTGCTTGAGCTCATCAAGCAGTACCAGGGCTGTTTCTCCTCTGCGTCAAGAGTTGGTCAAACGGCACTTACCAAACACCACATCATTACTGATGTCGATGCCAGACCCATCCGACAAAACCCTTATCGTGTGGCCCCAAAGGAACGCGAAGCAATACAAAAACAAGTGAAGACGATGCTAGAAGATGGCGTTATTCGACCATCTAATAGTCCGTGGACATCACCTGTAGTTTTACTGAAGAAGAAGGACGGTAGCCTGCGCTTCTGCGTCGACTATCGGAAGCTCAATCAGGTCACAAAGAAGGACGTTTATCCACTGCCACGTATTGATGATTCCTTGGATAGGTTGCGAAACTCGTGCTACTTGAAATGCGGTTAATGGACTTGAAAAGCGGTTATTGGCAGATCGAAGTGGATGAGAGAGACCGTGAGAAAACAGCCTTTGTGACGCCTGACGGACTTTATGAATTTCAGGTACTTCCTTTCGGTTCGTGTTCGGCCCCAGCAACATTTCAGCGTCTAATGGACACTGTGCTCTCCGGACTCAAATGGCAAACATGCCTGGTGTACTTGGATGACGTGATTGTCTTTTCCGCAACGTTCGACGAACACTTACGAAGGCTGAAAACTGTTTTTGAGGCGATACGCTCTGCCGGTCTTACTTTGAAGCCTGAGAAGTGCCATTTTGGTTTTCATGAGCTCCAGTTCCTCAGTCACGTCGTCAGTAGCCAAGGAGTCCGACCTGATCCGGATAAAATTGCCGCCGTCGCTAATTTCCCGATTCCATCAGACAAAAAAAGCCGTGCGACGTTTTCTGGGACTCTGTGCATATTACCGGCGATTTATTGCGAATTTCTCGCGTATCGCATGGCCGTTAACACAGCTCACCCGAGAAGATATGCCTTTTACTTGGGGCGAAGACCAGCAGCGGGCATTTCACGAGCTCCGGCAACGCATGCAATCTCCTCCCGTATTAGCACACTTCGATGAGGAAGCCCCGACGATATTGCATACAGACGCTAGTAACGTCGGTCTAGGGGCGGTGCTAGTACAATGGCAGGACGACAGCGAAAAAGTGATTGCTTACGCCAGTAGGACACTATCCCGAGCCGAAGCTAACTACTCCACCACTGAAAAAGAATGCCTCGCAATGGTATGGGTAGTTCTGAAATTTCGTCCGTATTTGTATGGTCGGTCTTTCACCGTCGTTAGTGACCACCATTAATCCCTCTGCTGGCTCATTAATTTGAAAGATCCTTCCGGCCGGCTCGCACGCTGGAGTCTTCGACTCCAAGAGTTCGACTTTGTTGTTACATACAAGTCGGGAAAACGGCACGCAGACGCCGACTGCCTTTCTCGGTCTCCTGTTGAGCCGGCAGCACAAGACGATGACGACACGGTTTTTCTGGGACTCGTGGATACTGCCGATCTTTCACGCCAGCAACGGGATGACATTGAATTGCTGCCGCTTATTGATTACCTCGAAGGACGAACCAACAGCGTGCCGAGGCTCTTTGCAAGAGGGGTGGCATCATACTGCTTGCGTCGCAACGTCCTCTACAAGAACTTCTCGCCTAGCGGCAGCAACTACTTACTTGTTCCATCACCGCTTCGACGTGAAATCTTACACGCCTGCCACAACGAGCCGACTGCTGGGCACTTGGGCTATACTCGCACATTGGCACGGATTCGGCAGAATTACCACTGGCCGAGACTTACTGCGGTCGTTAAACGTTACGTTCAGACATGTTTGGATTGCCAACGTCGTAAACCGCCATCCGTCAAACCAGCCGGCTTACTGCGCCCTGTTGACGTACCGGCCACACCATTTGCACAAGCATGGACTTTCTGGGCCCCTTCCCAACGTCTACTACTGGTAATAGGTGGATAATCGTTGCCACGGATTATCTCACTAGATATGCCGAGACAAGTGCCCTGCAACGGGCAACAGCAGATGAAGCGGCACGATTTTTTCTGGAATCCATCGTTTTAAGGCATGGCGCTCCCGCAGTAGTCGTCACGGACAGAGGTACTGCGTTCATGGCCCAGTTTTTAGATATCGTTCTACGTCTAAGTGGTACCGCCCACCGGAAGACAACAGCGTATCACCCTCAAACGAACGGACTGACAGAACGACTCAATAGGACATTGGCTGATATGATCAGCATGTACGTAGATGTAGAGCATAGGAACTGGGACGAGGTTTTACCTTATGTCACCTTCGCGTACAATACGGCTCGTCAAGAGACCACTCGCAAGACGCCCTTCAGTCTCGTATACGGCCGTGAGGTTACAACAACATTAGACGCAATGCTCCCTCATGAATTTGACGACAACGAGACGGGTGCTGAAGAGATAACACACCGAGCAGAGGCAGCTAGGCAGCTTGCGCGTCTGCAAATCCGCGAACAACAGGACATTGACGCCAGACGCTACAATCTTCGGCACAATGCCGTAACATACAACATCGGCGACAAAGTGTGGATCTGGACACCTATTCGACAGCGTGAGCTCTCTGAAAAGCTCCTGCACAAATACTTCGGGCCCTACATAGTTCTCCGACGCATCAGTGACGTCAACTACGAAGTCGTTCCAGACAGCTCGCACTGTTCAAAGCGCCGACGGCATTTACCCGAGGTCGTTCACGTGCTGCGTATGAAGCCGTACTATGAGGACTGCCAAGACTGCGCAGTTCTTTACCGCTGCTTTCCAAGCCTCTATCATCGGGACGATGATCTTTTCTAAAGGGGGAGCAAATGACACAACTATATTTGGCAGAACTATAATTCAGCGGGTATGCGCCAGTGGGGACGACGCTGAAGTAGCGCGGGTTTTTAGGTGAAGCGGGGGAAACGAAGAAGACGTTGTTGCTGTTCCCTTGGACGACTGATAAAGTGCGTTTCTTGGCGGTGCTGCTACGCATATACTCGTCGATCCCACGTGGTTACAATATTTTAAAATGTACAGGGCTCTCTCTGAACGTCTTTACAATCGTGATCATTCCATCTATATAGCACATGTGGAAGCTAGTACTTCAAAAATTCAGTCTTTTTGGAGACACGGTCGTGAATCATCCAATCGATCGTGAGTCATCCAACAATACGAAACAAGATATATCTCTACTTAGTGACGACGGCCAACCTGTCCCAGATGTCGCGGGCGCCTTCGCCCTACACTTCGGGTCTGCGTACGGTGAAGGGTACAGTGACGGAGTTAGTGAACTTTCCAATCACCCTTCCCTGGATTCAAGTCTATCGGACTGAGAGGAACTTGTCTTTAAGAGCGTCAAACGCTTAAAACTGTCTTTTTCATGTGGTCCTGATGACATTCCACCTGTTTTTATTAAGACGTACGGATCCTTGCTTGTTCCAGTGCTTACTTGTATTTTTAATTCTGCTTTAAAGACGAACACATTGTCAAAGGCTCGGAAAACAGCGCAGGTCGTTCCCGTCTTGAAGTCGGGGGTACAAACTGCTGCGAGCAACTATAGGCCTATTTCTCTGCTATGCGCAGCATCTAAATTATTCGAGTCAACTCTGCACTCAATATTTTCATCCTCTATTAGAAATACTAGCATTCCTCAGCAGCATGGAATCATATCGGGACGCTCCACAACTACCAACCTCGTTAGCTTCATGATGCATGCCTCATGTGTTGTGTGTTTTGGCTGTTCAAAATATCTGACTTTATATAAGCGTACGTGTACTGAACTCATAGACAAACCTTTGCGATTGCTGTTGGACTATATTTTTTATTCATCCAGTGTTCTACTGAGGGTCATATTTTGTGTCGCTATTCTCCCTTTTTACGCAAATTTGTTTCCTTTGCCATGTGAGAAGGAGTAGCCGGTGCCACAATAAAGGCGCCAGCCTCTCCTGATATTGATTTCAATAAAAAAAGGACAGCTGGATTTCATTTATTTTGACCTCGATCAGTAAGGCGTTTGACGTTGTATGCCACAAAATACTTCTTCAAAAGTTGACACAACTTCATCTGCACCACTCTGTCACAGCTCTGATTAAAAGCTACCATTAGCGTAAATGGTCAGTCGTCAGAACTTTATGCGGTTACAAGTGGAGTTCCTCAAGGGTCTGTCCTGGGCCCTCTTCTATTCTTGCTGTTTATTAACATTTCGGTAGTCACTCAAAATTCTTCTATTTTGTTATATGCTGATGACGCGAAACTTTTCAAAGCGGGAAAAATGTTAATGATTACGCCGCTCTTCAGAAAGACAATGCAAATTTCGCGTCATGGTATACGCTGAAAATAAGCTGGTCATAAATGCATCAAAAACGAAAGCTTCACGCGGAAGACTAACAGGACTTTATTTCCCTATAGCGTTAAAGATGCTCTCCTGCCAAGAGCTCAGGGAACGAAGCACCTTGGAGTGTACTTCGATAGCTCTCCGAGTTTCTCGCCCCACGCTCAACCGACCGGGCAGCGTGCACTTCCAACGCTCGGCACAGCATGTCGGATGACGACAGACTTCAAACGACCCGGGTCATTTGTAACTTTATATAAGAGCATGTGCCTTCCAGTTCTTGAGTACGCCTCCGTGGTTTGGGGTGGAACTTGTAGGTCAAATTGAGAACTTCTCAAAAATGTGCCAAGAAAAGCTCACATCTATATTTAAACATCAATTCTGTCAAAAGCCTTCCATCTCCATAGAACTAACACAGACACTCACGTTACCTACCCTCATCTGTAGACGCAATAAATCGGATGTTCTTTTTCTTCACAAATTATAACATGGAAAAATCTGCTGCTCGATCTTGCTTTCTAATGGGCGCTTTCACATTCCACAGAAAGACTCAAGGAAACAGCGCGCCTTTCAGCCTTCACATTTTTGTGACCCTCTATCTAGAGTGCAGGCGACATAAAACGCCCACGCAGAGTGCCTGGATATATTCATGCCTAATTTTAATATTTTCCTGAAAGGAGTTGCAGAGGTATTCCAATAACTGAAAGAAAACTCTCATATCTGTTGTGTGTTCCATCATTCTATAATCCTTTTTTCTGTTTCACCACTTTTGCTTTGTACTCTCTTCGTGCACAAATTTTATGCTATATTAAAGTCTGTGTTCGCGGAATTGTTATTTTATGTGTGCACCCGTGTGCATGAGCTTCCATTGTTCTCCATGTGCATTGTATTGCCGAGTGCGCCAGCACCAAAACCCTCGAGGTTGTGCCTGAGCACTTCAATAAACACCCTTGATTATTATTATTATTATTATTATTATTATTATTATTATTATTATTATTATTATTATTATTATTATTATTATTATTATTATTATTATTATTATTATTATTATTATAAGGGGCGGTGCACTTGAAGCCTGCTTCACCTCCGCCGCGTGACGGCCCGATATAGCACAACCTCTCACATAGGCCTACATTTTTGCCCACGCACACGACAAACACATTGCGGGACAGAGGTATACAGCTACGCTGTAAAAGCGCCTGTGCAGTTAATAGAGAATTGTAGGGCGTTCGGTATGTAAATGTAAATTTTCGACAGCGGCGTAATCGTGTTCATAATTACGCCGCTGCCGTAAATTTGAACCAGCAGCGAAGCAGGATATAGAAGGTTATTGCGATTTTAACCCTTGATTTTAACTATGTGTTTGTCTGGTTGAGCTCTACGCCACTAGGCGGCTGCACCGCTCCGGCCGCTCACGTTTACGCCCCCCCCCACATCCGGCAATCCGCCCAAACCAACGTTACTAGATTACTTTCTAGTAGCGATGGCCCAAACCACCCCTGTTTGCCGGAATAGCGGACAAACTATTCACATGACACATGACATGACAAACGTGAAAGCACGTTCTTTTTTATTGTCAAACGTTTCGCCTGGTGGGCCAGCCTTCGTCAGTGACTATATATATATATATATATATATATATATATATATATATATATATATATATATATATATATATATATATATATATATATATATATATATATATATATATATATATATATATATATTGTACTGAATTCACTGGGCAGTGGGCATAGTGCTTGCGAAAGAGAAGACGACGAGAACTGCTGGCTTCCCCGTTTCGCCATAGTACCCACCTATTTAAGCCTACCGCTACAACCTAGAACTAGTGCTGCTAGGCTAACACCCCCGTTGTATTTGGTGGAGGTGCTTGGTTTCTCTTCGACATCCTTGAACTCCGCAGTCGGACGCTACCACCAGCTCTTTCAATGGCGGAACCGGGACCATCCCAGGCTGCTGCTCCCGTGCCACCGACCGTCGTTTGCTCTCGCGTCATCCGGCAGCGCGATCCGGCCATATCCGCGCCAAGCTCACAAATGTCATCTTTTACTTGACTGACGTGGCAAACCTATGGTTCCGCAATCATGAAGCCGATTTTACCACCTGGTCGGCTTTCACGACAACTTTGGCAGAGGTCTACGATCGTCCCGCCGTTCGCCGGCTTCGCGCTGAACAGCGCTTGCGTGGCCGAACTCAACGCCAGGACGAGACTTTCACCAGTTATATTGAAGACGTGCTTTCGCTCTGCAAGCGCGTCAACACATCTATGGACGAAGCAGACAAGATCAAGCACGTCATGAAAGGCATCGTTGACCATGCCTTCCAGATGCTCGTCGCGGAGAGTCCCCGGACGATTGCCGAGGTCATACAGCTTTGTCAGCAGTACGACGAGCTGCGCAAGCAGCGTGCATCAACACGCGCTGCTCAGCAGGACTCCGCGGATCTATCTCCGTTGGATTTCGGCCGCGACGCTGCCGACATCTATGTTTTAATGCCAGAGATAAAGCAGTTGATCCGTGCAGGAAGTCGCACGCCAGCTCTCTCTGGCGAATAGCGCAACCGAGCCGTCGACAACGTTCGCTCCTTCGCTTCGTCACGTCATTCAGACGCAAGTTGCTGCGGCGCTACCATCTGCCCCTCCTCCGCAGCCTGCAGCTGGACCGCTAACTTACGCTCCTCCGGCTCCTGATGCCTACCGGACCACCGGCACCTTCCATGTGCCGCCGCCACCTTCGCGTCCGATTGCCGTCCCAACCCCTGCCGTCAACCCGTGGCGTACACCTGATAACCGGCCAATATGCTATTACTGCCATTTTCCAGGCCACATAGCACGATTCTGCCGCCGTCGCAGCCACAGTTTACATGACGGTGGGGGCGCCTCAAGCTACAGGCCTGCTCGACTTCCGCGTCAGGACCCACCTAACCTTCCTCCGGACTCGTCCTACAGTCGCCACCCCTTCGATTCACACCAGTCGCCTATCCCACGTCGCCGATCCATTTCCCCTATGGTTCGCCTACCCAGCCCAGCCCGAGAGGAAAACTAACAGTCGCAGTTCCAGAGGCAAGAACTGCGTTTACGTCGAACATTTCAAGGCCTCATTCTGCCCCGGCGAACGAAATTGAACTGTCCGTAGACGGCGTCACCGTACACGCAGTTATCGACACCGGAGCCGCCGTTTCTATTATTAGTGAAAAGCTTTGCCGCAATTTGAACAAAGTGACCATTCCCCTTACTTCTCTTTCTCTGCGTACGGCAACTTCCCATCGCAGTCAGCCTTCAGCGTCGTGCACAGCCCGGGTCGTCATTGAAAGCGCTATGTATGTTATCGAATTTGTCGTCCTTTCTCGTTCCTCGCACGACGTTATCCTTGGATGTAATTTGCTATCTGTCATTCAAGCTCTTATCGACTGCGCTCGTGCCGAACTTACGTTATCAGTACCGTGCTTTGACTCTGACGACCCTGGGCATCTCCGGTTGTCCTCGCTAAAAAAAAAAAAAATATGGCTCCATTCGGTTCTGCGTCGACTATCGCCGCCTTAACCGAACAACGCGCAAAAATGTATATCCTCTGCCGCGCATCGACGATGCCTTGGACAGTCTGCAGGAAGCGGAATTATTTTCCTCGCTGGATCTGCGTTCTGGGTACTGGCAAGTGCCAATGGCTGAGGCCGATCGCCAAAAGACAGCCTTTGTAACACCTGATGGGCTATATGAATTCACCGTCATGCCGTTCGGCCTCTGCAACGCGCCTGCCACTTTCGAGCGAATGATGGACACCGTTCTTCGAGGGCTGAAGTGGAAAACGTGCCTCTGTTATTTAGATGACATTGTGGTTTTTTCCACCGACCTTGAGTCGCACCTCAGCCGCCTTGAGCAAGTCCGTGCGTGCGTCTCCACTGCAGGCCTGTAACTAAATCTGAAGAAATGCCACTTCGGTGCTCGCATGCTTACTATTCTTGGCCACGTAGTTTCAAAAGACGGTATCCTCCGGGGCCCCATGAAATTTAGCGCCGTATCCGAGTTTCCTAAACCAACCCACCATGAAAGAGCTTCGCAGCTTCATCGGACTCTGCTCATATTTCCGACGCTTCGTCCGTAACTTTGCCTCTATCATCGCCCCCTTGACGCAGCTTCTCACCGGAAGTTCTGACCTGTGAGCCTGGACCCCGGCGTGCGATGACGCATTCCAAGAACTGCGACGCGTTCTCACCTCTTCTCCAGTACTGTATTCAGTACTGTACTCCAGTACTGTATTCAGTAACTGCGACACTTCGATCCCTCTGTTCCAACTGAGATCCATACAAACGCTAGCGGTGTCGGGCTCGGCGCTGTTCTTGCACAACGCAAGGATGGCTTCGAAGAGTACGTCGTCGCGTATGCCAGCCGCACCCTTACCAAAGCCGAGGCGAACTACTCGGTTACTGAGAAGGAATGTCTGGCCACCATTTGGGCTACAGGAAAATTTCGTCCTTATGTGTACGGGCGTCCATTTGACATCGTCACCGACCATCATTCCCTATATGCTGGTTATCTTCACTAAAAGATCCAACTGGTCGGCTCGCCCGTGGGCACTGCGCCTACAAGAGTACGACATCCGCGTTGTTTATCTCTCAGGCCGAAAGCGTTCAGACGCATTCGCTCTATTCCGGTCACCCCTGCCCTCTGATCCTGTACACTCGTCTATTTGCACCTGCGGTCCCTTCGCCCTCAATATTTCCGACATGCCATCAGAGCAGCGCAAAGACCCATGGATCTCTTCACTTATTGACTTCCTGTCTAAACAGTCGCCAGCGCCGATCTCTCGGACGCTCCGTCGTCAAGCCGCGAACTTCATCATTCGGAATAACTTGCTGTACCGCCGCAACCGCAATTCTAGCGGCCGCAAGCGGTTGCTTGTTATTATACCCCGACACCCCCGCTCCGACTTCTGCGCCATGTTTCACGACGACCCACAATGCGGCCACGCTGGTGTATTAAAGACATGCTCTCGCCTCCAGCTTCAGTACTACTGGCGCGGTATGTACCGTTTCGTTCGCCAGTATGTCCGGTCATGCCTCATATGCCAACGACGCCAGACGCCAACTCAACATGCCTTCGGCCCCTTGCAAACCTTACCATATGCCCCGCGCGCGCGTTCGACCGTGTCGGCATTGACCTATACGGTCCGCTTCCCAACACTCCAAGCGGCAACCGCTGGGTTATTGTTGCTATCGACCACCTTACGCGGTACGCTGAAACTTCAGCCCTTGCATCTGCCACAGCAAAAGACGTCGCCAGTTTTATCCTTCAACATCTGATTTTACCCCGTGGAGCACCTAGAGAATTACCGAGCAACCGCGGCCGCGTATTCCTCTCCGACGTCATTTCAGCATTGCTAAAAGAGTGTCGCATCATTCACCGCACTACCACGGCATATCATCCTCAAACTAATGGGATTACAGAACGTTTCAACCGCACCCTTGGCGACATGTTGGCCATGTATATTTCATCTGACCACTCGAATTGGGACCGCATTCTGCCTTTCGTCACCTACGCTTACAATACCGCCATGCAAAGCACCACTGGGTTCTCCCCTTTTTTTCTCTTTTACGGACACGAACCTTCATGTAATATGGACACGATTTTACTTTACCGGCCGGATGCTTCGGAGTGGACGACTGTTTCTAGAGCGGCTGCTTACACCGAAGAATGTCGCCAGCTCGCTCGTTCGTTCACATCCCAGGACCAGTGGCGCAAAAAGCATCGCTACGATTCATCCACTACGGCTACGTGCTTTGCTCCTGGCTCGCTGGTCTGGTTGTGGGCCCTCTACCCCTCCAGGCCTTTCCTCCAAGCTGCTCTCCAAGTACCACGGTCCTTATCGGATACTGAAACAAACATCCGCGGTCAGCTACCTTATCGAGGCAATGGAAGCGCCTTCCGACAAGCGTCGTCGCGGCCAGGAAATTGTCCACATCTCCCGGCTCAAGCAGTACCATGACCCCCCTGTGTTCTCCTACCCTTAGGTCGCCAGGATGGCCCCTCTTTCGGCGGGTAGTGATTTTCCTGAAGGCACTGGACAGTGGGCATAGTGCTTGCGAAAGAGAAGACCACGAGAATTGCTGGCTGCCCCGTTTCGCCATAGTACCGACCTGTTTAAGCCTACCGCTGCAACCTAGAACTAGTGCTGCTAGGCAAACACCCCCGTTGTAATATATATATATATATATATATATATATATATATATATATATATATATATATATATATATATATATTAGGGCGCCAACAAACCATGACAGCAAGGAAGACATAGGGGAAATTGTACTCCCTATTTGAATTAAAGAAATGATTAATTAATACAAATAAAAGCGGATGAAACAACAACTTTCCACAGATGGGAACGATCCCACGTCTTCGCATTACGCGTGCGATACTCTTGCCAACGCTCTTACGAAGCGTTCGCTTCTCGCTGCCGGCGCTCTTCATCACGTCAGCGTTGTGACAGCGACTGCTCGTGGTCATCGAATGAAATGCGTTTGCCTGTACGTGCGTGGCATCATGCTTGTCATAGGTGTTCCTACCGGTTCGGGGAGGTGTTCCCCTCCCCTCACGGTCAGACTTGAAAAGGAAATGTAGGCCATTTATCCGCAGCCCTACGCATACACACTCGTGAAAGTGAGCACTGTCGGCTGCACACTGCACACATACAACAAAACAACAGCTGAGGCCATGTTTTCTCTCAGAATTGGGCTCGCATAGGTACGGTTTATTTATTACGCATCCCCTGCTTTCGGGCCTCGCCTCCGCGTGCTGCAGCAGATGACGCGTTACTCCGTACTTTGCTGTGCGAGACGCCTGCGGGACGTGCCTTGCAAGCCTGCATTGCTGAGAAAGCTGTCGCTAGGCTGTCCAAAACAAGTTTAATCTACCATCACTTGCATCATACCGTGTTTGTTGGGGCCGTCTAACCTAACCATTTTTGAAAACACAAAATCAAATTTGCTTTTATAATTTACCGGTATTTTATCAGTGTTGCCATTTTAGCGATTCTCACGCTAGATTTTGTGCCTTTTTTGGCTGTTTACGGCAAAGTTTGCTATTTAGCAATCTGACTTTTTTAGTGACTTCAAATAACAAATGGAGATATATTTTAAAAACTTATAAGTTAGAAAGATTGCTTGGAAAATGGACTTCAAGAACGTGCTTTGATAATTAAAAGCTACATGCAAGTGGGCGAAACTCGCTGTACGATGGATAGGCTCCGTGACCATGATGAACCAACGGTTGACTTCACATAGCCTTCACATCGTGACAGTGCTTCACAGCGCAGTGGTCACCATAGCCTTGACATTGTGGTCACAAAATTGAAGTTTACTTATTATTTACAAAACCTATTGAACGTACATATAATTGAATATTACAAAACCTATGGTGTCACCAAATCCATTCGATTGGTAGACGCTTGGCAAGCGTGTCAGATAACTAATTTACCAAAATCAAGTGGAATAAGTTTTCCGTTCAGATTTAGAGCACAGCATATGAATAAGACATATCGACTGTGTAAAAGCGTAAATATCGGAATGGCTTTGCTCGTTCACGCGCGATTGAACAAAGCGCTTTCGTTTCTCACACCTTTCGGGCCAATCAGTACTTCACGGCGGCCTTCAGCTAGATCAAGGGCGAAAATCTTGTATTTAACGCGTACAAAGCTCGGGTAATTGTCATTGCCATGTTAACAACACGCGGCCAAGTGCGTTCCACAAAATCTAGTTCTGCTACCACGAATGTCAACAAGCACAAAAAATTTAGGAATAATATGCAGCCTAAATGCATTTTTATGCTAAGAAAACTACGTTGCCGGTGTTTTTTTTAAACGTGCTGTGTTTTTAGCCTTCCAATCTGAAAATAATGAAAACATTAAGCTGTCATAATCCAGTATGTAAATATTAGACGTTGACGATCGAATATCGACTTTTTCAAATGCGAATCGAATACGAATAGTAAGTATAGAATACCGAATAGACAGGTGCAGGCGCACATATTTACAGCAGGAATATTTGTTTCAGTATAATTAGGAACATGCTTGCACTCAATAGACAGCCAACTATCACGCACAATTAAGATCGTTTTAAACACAAGATCACAACAGTCCTTGACTGTACGAATAGCGGCTTGCGCCTTCAAGCCTGGTGGCTAACATGCTCTCCAAGAATGACAGGCCTTTGAAACTGACGAACTTTTTAAAAACGCATAGTAAATAGTTGTTGAAAAATATAAGAAGTTATGGAAAAGTAAAAAAAAACGCTAAGGAGGTATTTGTGTGCCCTAGAAAGAACACAAAACCTTTCACAAGAAAAAATATCACTGGTAACGTAAGAGATAAAACTCCTACATGACTAGGCTGCAAAAAAGACTAATTGGGAGGCCGTAAGCACAAGTATTGGACGAAAAGAAAAAAGGAACCAAGGGGCCCGGTTTTGTAAGAACGCTCGCACGTATTTGTTAGTTCAAGTTCAGTTCAAGTTTATTCATCAACGATGTCAGTTTTACAGAGAATTGTATGCAAAATTAGCACTACACAGGGAGTCCCAAAGTTAGGAACTGTCAAGGGGGCTCCCATACATGAACAAAATGAAAAACAACAACCGAGATACAGATCAAGCATTGGTTACGGTGGCTTTACAGACGATTTGATAACATATGGAACAGTGCGAAAAAAACAAGAAAAAAATAGAGCTATTTAGTAAGACAAAAATTGCGAAGTAAATTTTTGTAGTGAGCAAGCAATGCAAATTTACAATACAATAAAAATAGGAGTAATATAACATGTAGTATAATAGCTAAGTCAATTATGATTACAATTAGAAAAGTCAGTTGTTAGGATGAAGAGAGTTACTGCATAAATTATTTCTTAACTTGATTCTTGAATATATGCTTTGTGAGGGATGATTTAATGATATGTTGAATAGAATTCCATAGTTTTATCCCCGCAAATGTGCTAGTGAACTTACCATAGTTTGTGCACACTTTAGGTAAAAGACGATTATCGAGCTCAGAGAACCTAGTAGTGTTAGTATATACAAAGGTTTCAATAACAAAGCTATCTGTGAGTGCAATATTACGAATAACTTATAGATCACGATTGTTAACTTTAACAGAAAGAGCTGATGAAGACGATGAATGTTTAAACTGCAATAAAGTGGCGTTGCATTCGATAGGAAATGGCTGAAACTCATGAGGCGAATCGCCCGATTCTGCAGGCGTTGAAGTTGGCTGAGGTGAGCGAGGTATGTGTTTCCCCAGGCTGATATGCACTAGGATAAATGGCTGCGAATGTGTGCATGATAAAGGGATTGGATAATGTGTGGCTGAAAATATGAGCCGGTTTTGATTATGGCGCGTATTCCAAACGAAATCTTACGGACAAGTGACTGCGCATGAAGATTGAATTTCAGATGTCTGTCTAAAACTACGCCAAGAAACTTTGTGCTATCAGATATTGGTATTAAGCTGTTTTCAAGACACATGGATATAGATTTCGAAATTAGTGTCGGGAAGGAATGAAAAACCATAAAAACAATTTTTAGCGGATTGATGCACATGTTCTTTCGACACCAGGAAGTTACGTTATGCAGAACCACGTTAACATTTCGCTGTAGCTCGTCGACATTGTGAGCGCAAGCATAAATAGTAGTGTCGTCTGCATATAATATACAGTCGGTGGTGGTCAGAACATTAGGTAGGTCGTTAATAAATAGGAACAGCAGCGGGCCAAGGATCGAGCCCTGAGGAACGCCTTGATATGTGTTCTTAGAAGATGAGAGTTTGCCGTCAATCTGAACAATTTGAGTACGTTTGGTTAGGTAGCTAGAAATGAGCTGAAGTGGCGGGCCAGTTATGCCGTAAGATTGAAGTTTATGTATTATAATTTTGTGATTAATGGTGTCAAAAGCTCTTGTTAAATCTATAAATACATTTCCAACCAGCAAGCCTTGGCTTGCCCATCTCCATTTTTTCCTCTTGATGTCAGTTAGAATATCGTCTATACCTGTTTACTCTCTGATACAAACCTCTCTCTTTCTATCACTTAACGTTATGCCTAGCAATCTTCGTTCCATCGCTCTTTGCGCGGTCCTTAACTTGTTCTCAAGCTTCTTTGTCACTCTCCAAGTTTAAAAAAATTAAATTATGGGGTTTACGTGCCAAAACCACTTTCTGATTATGAGGCACGCCGTAGTGGAGGACTCCGGAAATTTCTACCACCTGGAGTTCTTTAACGTGCACCTAAATCTAAGTACATGGGTGTTTTCGCCCCCATCGAAATGCGGCCGCCGTGGCCGGGATTCGATCCCGTGACCTCGTGCTCAGCAGCCTAACACCATAGCCACTGAGTAACCACGGCGGATTCGATTGCCTTCCTGACTTTATCGGTGAAGGTAAGAAGCGCAAGCTCATTTGAGCAACCCTGCCGAAAGCCATACTGTTAGGTGATAGATTAAATTTTGCTAGGTTGGATGATAAACGTGTATGAACTAATCGTTCAGTTATTTTACTGAAAAATGAAAGAATACAAATAGGCCTGTAGTTATGCAGAAGTTCACGATTGCCTTTTTGTAAACAGATGTTATTTTACCAACTTTCCGAGAACTGGGAAATATGACTGCTTTAAACACTTTGTTAACAATATCTGCTATGATAGGAGACAGTTCATTAGAAGCTAACTTGATACGAGGTGGGGGAACAGATTCTAGGCCATGTCCCGTAGACCTAAGCGAATATATAACATGAAGAACTTCTTTTGCATTCGTAGGTCGCAAGTAGAAAGAATGAAGATGACGAGGCAATGTCGGTAATGGGGGATCTGTTTGAGAATCGCAAGTACTACTAAAATACTCACTGAAGTCATTCGCAATATCAGCTGGGTGGCAGTATGTTTGTGTCAGTTTTATTTTTGTTACATGCTCACGGCATTTATTATTTAAGAATTTGTTGATGACCTGCCAGTTGCGCCTCGTATTATTGCCATTATTCAAAATCTTATTCTGAAAGTTATCTCGTTTAGCACATTTAAGTGCGGCTGCAAGTGTGTTAGAATATTTTTTTGAAACGAGATTTAAGTTCACAGTTAAATGGCTCACAAATTACCCTTTTGTGGAGACGATTTTTCTTCAAGATACATCGAAGTAGCGCTTTCGTGACCCAAGGTTTTCGAGGGGAACTGAAGAAACGAGTTATAATAAATGTAATAGCGCATTCATAAATGCAACGTGTAACTTCAGCCAAGGACAACTGATACGCCCCTTCAGCGCAAGATTCACAGAGTACTACGGTCCAGTCATTTGACTGTATCATAGAGATGAATTTTTCAGAGTCAAAATATACTTTCTCTTTCTTTTCAGTCAATTTAAAATTTTCTGTACCTAAAGTCAAAATTATAGGGTATATAGTGGTCGGTTATGCTGTGCTCGATGACGCCTGCCATATGATCTGCAGTGAAGTTGGTTAATATGTGATCAATTAACGTATTAGATCCTGTCATGTCACATCTAGATGGAGTAGTAATGAAAGAAGCAGGACCATAGCTAAGAAAACACGCGAGATAATCAGAACATGATGGAATATTAGGGTCGATAATGTTTATGTTGATCTCTCCGCCGATAATGACATTTTTGTTTTCGTTCTCAGCAGTGTGCAACAGCTTTTCAAACTGTAGACAAAACTCAGAGTATGACGATGACGGTGAACGATAAATGCACGCTAACACTGTGTTCCAGCCATCAATTGAAAAAACGCTGCACTGATCGAATTCTAACCATATAGACTCGCAGAGCAAATTAGAAAAGGCAAGATCATTGCAGCATTTGTATGGCAATGACAATTTAATAAATATGGCAGATCCGCCGCCACGTGGCATAGTACGATAGCAGTACTCTGCATTGTACTCTAGTATCGCATATAAATTTCCATCGTCCAGTGACAACCATGTCTCAGATAGACAGATAAAAGAGAAGTTGTGATTAATTATAGAAAGAAATGCTATGAGGCTGTCAGAGTTTTTTCTTAGACAACGAATATTAATATGTATCAGCGATAACTTGGGAGTTTCATCACTGAAACATTTTTTTAAGATCCTCACAAGGAAACATTCTTGCGCAGGTTTAAGGTACGCAGGCGCAAACGGTAGTAAGCTAGGTGAAAACATTAAGATCACCCGCACTAGAGATACGGCGGACACGGCTGTCATCTGTCTTTCGCGCCTTGATTACGCAGTGGTCTGTCCAGAGGTGTTTACAGCCTCTCATACCCAGGAATTCTGGAGTATCGACCTTAAAGATTTGAAATTCGCGCCGTGACGTATGCCATGATACAAAACTAAGGAAAACACAATAAAAAGAAGCACGTGCACCCTGAGACTTGTTTCACGTCGGTACGAGCGCGCTTATGTATCAGCCTTATCTTGAAGACAACCTGCTACTTGATCGACCGGCAATACATCGATGATTTTGCTGGACTCCTTGCCAGACAGCTTGTCGGCATTCCGGGTGAGATGTCTGGGCGAGGTAACGGCTCCCGCAAAGCTTCCGTTGGGTTTCCTTTCTTCGCTGTTCCTTTTTTCTTATTTGTGAACCACTACGGCCGCGGGCTTCTGTATATTCAACGTTATGTTTCGTGGGTTTCCGATATAACCGGTGTGATGCAATAAGAAGCTTTAGCTCTCCTTGCTAGACTCCTTGTCAGACAGCTCATCGGCATTCCGGGTGAGATGTCTGGCCGAGATAATGGCGCCCGCAAAGCTTACGTTGGGTTTCCTTTCTTCGCGGTTTCTTTTTTCTTATTATTTGTGAACCACTGTGGCCGCGGGCTTCCGTATAGTCAGCGTTATGTTTCGTGGGTTTCGATAAAACCGGTGTGATGCACTAAGAGGAAGCTTTAGCTCGCGCTTTTCTTCGATGCCGGCTGCTCAAATACATGTAAAACGCATAAATGATTTTATGAGAAAATCGCTCAACCGATCTGAATGAGAATTGTTGCATTCAAGAGAGAACGTTTGGTCACAGTGATCACTGCAATGAAGATTCTGATTTAGGCTATGGCATTATTGACAAGAATGATGGGAAATCGATTAATCGGAAAAAAGAATAGAAGTACGAAGTTTACAAATTCGTTAGTTAGCATCAAAAACTGATATCGGACATCTAAAAATTTCATCCCTTGGAGCATCTCGATCGGACATATTTGATGTATTAATTTATAACTTATGTGAAGTTGTTACGATGCTTGTGAAGATCACATGGTAGTGACGTTAAAGAACACAGTAGCGATACTGTGAAAGACAAAACTAACTTTTATCGGGCGAACCTGCGCCCACAAAAACAGGCTACACTTAAAGCACAACGACCGCGGCGAACACAGTCGGCGATCGTCGAGAATCTGATCAGCGAGTGAAGCGCATCGGCTTTTATAGATCAGTCGTCGAATGTTCCAGAGTAATCGCTGGGACCCGCGTGACTTCCACAAAGTTCTACATCATTCGCGTCGTGCATACATGCAATCAGATTGCACATGGTTCGGCGACAACGTGACAATATTCAGGAGTTAGTGGTGTATTTCAGGGTGGCATTCAATATACCATTTTTGTCCGCTATAAATGAAATGTTAGGTGCAGCTTACAGACTTTTGATATCGTTTTTAGTTGCTGAGATACAGAGTCGTATACTTAATGTATTAATTCTTGAAATTTCGCATTTTTTAGAATTTAAAAAAGTGGAAGCTGAATAAATATTCGCTTTCTGAAAATATCATTTTAAATATTACTTTTATGTTCAACATAACTCACGAATTGTGGTGGAGTCGTTGTCAGAAAGTCCATGCAGGAGCTAAAGCTTTCCGTTAAGTTCGGTTTAGAATATTATTTTGCTGAGAGAAGAATCAAGACGGGTAGCTTATTTACATTGTGGCAGCAGCACTTCGAAGGGGGCGAAATGCGAAGACACCCGTGCACTTAGATTTTGGTGTGCGTTAAAGAAACTCTGGTGGCTGAAATGTTCCGCATTCCCCCACTACGCCGTGCCTCATAATTCGATGGTTATTTTGGCACGTGAAACCCCATAATTTAATTAATTTACAGAATGTACAATAATTTACAGTAATTGACAAAGCCAAGCATACAGCAGGCTAGTCATTGAAGCGTTCACTTCTTCAGACATGAGCTCGTGCTCATGTTCCTCAGGGTTGTGCAGAAGTGCGCAACATATTTCCACTTGGCGTGGAAGCGCCGTCCCACTTCTTTTGAGGCAGAAAAGGACTGGTAGCGTTTTAGGCGGCTGACCTGAACGACGTGATCGGAAGTCTGGATGAAGCAAGTAGTAGGTGTGTCCGGTGTTGCGTACTCCAGGGTAGCGTATCGTACTGCTGCCGAGTAGTAGCGACGCCTGCATATCGAGGCTCGTCCGACGTTACTTAATGGGTAGCGTGGCGTTGTCGGCGGGCTGCAGGCATCCGGTAGACCATGGCGACCAAGTAAGGGAGAGACGATTTCAAGTGCGAAACTTGCACGGTTTATTCAAAGGTAGATGAAAGAAAATGAGAAGAGCATGAAGTGTATAAAAGTACATTTCGGCCGGAGCCCCTTAAATAGGCTCTCTACAATCGTGGGCGGGATCTTGCGTCCGTCGTCGTCACGTGACCAGCACAGAAAGAGGACCCCTCCTCCTCTGGTTATACCGAGCCTGCTGAAAGGAAGAGGTCGTCCCGCCTCGTGGAATTGTAGACGCCTGTCCGCCTCTCCTGCGTGTTGCGGGTTCGTGGAAGTTCTCCTCTAGGTCCAATTCGAGAAAAGGGTCTCTATAAACTCGCACACCCACACACACATACACACACAAAAGAGGTCTGTGCACTGCGGGGCTTCCGGCAGACAGGCAGACACTCTAAATGGTCATGGCAAATTAGAAAGTCACGCTTCATTTCGCCGAGGCCTGGTGGCAGAAGGTCGGGTGAGAGAAAGTCCTTTTTTTTAATACGTCTTTATTTATGCGTTTCATAGGCGAAGCCTTGCGGCAGAAAAGGGGTGCTCTATGGGGGAGGGGGACCGGTGCTCTCTTCTTCCTCGAGGTGGAGTGGTCCCGAGGTCGGCTCTGCAAAGAGGCGGCCAGGCCCTTCCTTGTCCCTGAAAAAGTCCAAAAAAGCACTCCAAAGTTGGACTGAGTCCTTGAGCCCGATGTGCGATGGTGGGTCGAGCCACTTCTGCAGGGTGCCAGGTCGGTTCCCGCCAAGGGAGTGTAGTGTCCTTTCTCGGACCGTGTGAAAGGCAGAGCAGCTCCACAGAAGATGTTCGGCCGTACCTCTGGCCGGGCATGCCGGGTACTTAGGGCTCGGGTATGAGCGCGGGTTGATGATGTGTAGCCTTGCTGGTGACAGAAGCTGGCTGGTCTGGGCTCGGCGAAGAAGAACCGCCTCTATTCTGCGAAATGTGCTGGGTGGGCGGCGAGAGAAAGTTCTTTCTGCACGTGGAGCGGGACGCCAACAATAGCAGGCGAAGTCTCGCCTCATTTCGACGAGGCAGGGTGAGATTGTCGGTTGAAATTCCTTTCAACACGTGGTGCCAGACGCCAACCCTGACACCGGGGACATCTTGTAGGTTGCGTCAGTTACCTGAAAGACGACCCGGTAAGGGCTGGAGTAGTGGGACATCAGTTTTTTCGAGAGGCCGAAGTGGCGGTTGGGAGATCACACAGGGACAAGATCCCCGGGAAAATCATCGGCGTCCCGGTGACGATTGTCACAAATGCTTTTCCGCTTGTTCTGAAAAGCACAAAGGCGACGGTGAGCTACTTGACGTGTTTCTTGGGCTTGAACAATGACATCACTTGTATACTGAGACATGGACTCTTGAGTGGTAGGCAGTATTGTATTAAAAGCAATACCGGATCTCGGCCGTCCAAGTAATAATATGGCGAGTAACCTGGCGTGATGAATTGTCCGCGAATGTGACAAAAGAGACAGCAGTATCCTAATCACGATGATTATCACAAACACATATGCAGAGCTTTGCCTTTATTGTTCGAATAAGCCGCTCCGTAAGACCGCTCGTCTGAGGATGGTATGCTGTACTAAGTTTGTGTTTGGTAGAGCAGGAGCGGAGCAAGTAGGCCACAAATGTAGAGAGGAAGGAGCGACTCCTGTTGGTAAGAAGTCGACGAGGAGCGCCGTGGTGAACAATGATGTTCGGCAACAGGAAGTAGGCTACGTCTGTTGGAAGGGCTCTGGTGAACGCGAACAAAGTTGTATGATCAGTTGCGTCGGCAATCCACTTGTTGCATCAATCAGATGTCGGGAAAGGTACCAAGAAGTCTACACCAACGCGATAAAATGGTTCGGTAGGAACGCCAAGAGATAGGAGAAAACCAGCAGTGAGCACAGATAGCGGCTTCTGGCGTTGACATCACTCGCAAGAAGCGACGTAGCGGCAGACAGATCGGTACTGACCAGGCCGAAATAATCGTCGCCGAACACGGTGGTACGTGCTGATTCCCAGAGGGGACCAAATGTTGGTAGATCGTGCAGCTTGGACAGAACAGTGGTGCGAAGATGCCGGGGAATGACCAGCACCACCTAAAATCCACTAAGGTACATGCTGTGCCGAAATAGAGTACCGTCCTGGAATAGGAACATGCCAAGAGAAGGATCACATGACCCAGGCGTGAGCTTGTCCATGATACCACGTATGCCTGGATCCTGGTACTTTTCGGTAGCGAAGTCAGCGAAGCAGATAGCGAAAATACAGAAGCAGAAGGTGGCAAGAACATCAGGAGCATCGTCAGGGCCGCTATTTTGTAGCGATGCCTTATGCCTTATTCAATGCTATTCTTATCATCCACCACACACGGCTGCCTGATCGCGTTGATAATGTGGGCCGACTGTCGCTCTGACCAGTGGCCAAGCGCGAAAAGCCTGAAAAAGCATAGAATCGGAAAAGGCATCCCTACAAGATACCGGCCTATACAAGCAGTCGGCATCTTGGAGTAAACTCGTACAAGCAACTGTGTACGAGTATTCCTGTACGCGTAGCGCCCAGTGACCTAGGCGATCGGTAAGTTCTTTGAGAGACGAAAGTCAGCAGAGCACATGGTGGTCTGTGGTGAATGTAGAGGGCCGACCATATAGGTAAGAGCGAGCTTTCGCCACTTCCTAGAGAAGTGCAAGATGCTCACGTTCAGTAATGAAATAATTCCGATCAGCTGGAGAAAGCAGATTGCTGGCGTCAGCAATGACGCGGTGGTGGCGTCGTTACGTTGGCAAAAAATGGCACTGATTCCATAACCACTGGCATCAGTGCGGACTTCTGATGGAGCAGGTGGGTTGAAGTGCGCAAAAAGGAATGAAGATGTTAGGAGAGAGATAAGCTTCGAGAAGGCAGTTGCTTGTTCAGGTCCCCAAGAAAATGAAACGTCTGCCTTCAGAAGTGCAGAGAGCGGGTGACTTCCGCAAAATTGTGCATGAAGCGGCGAAAGTACGACCACAGTCCCACGAAGCATCGGACATCTTTAGCACATGTTGGCACGGGAAACGTCTGTACGGCACGAGCTTTTCCCGGGTCTGGGCGCACACCAGATGTGTGAACAAGATGACCGAGGATAGTAATTTAGCGGCGTCCGAAGTGACATTTAAACGAATTAAGTTGAAGGCCATAATTTTGAACATAAGGTACAAACTCATTTATTGTCTTGAGGGTCGTCATTATTTCACTCGCAACTGCAATCACATTCTTTCAGAATGTCAAATCGATGCACGTACTCCGCTGGGTGGTCGGTTGGGCCGGATCAGTGTGGCATCGCAAGGGATATGTCTGTAACACGGAACCCGTAAACCGCTCCCTTTTCGGTACCCACACATACACATTGAAATCATCGACAACGACAACAGAGGTAGTGTCATCGGAGCTGATTCACGCAAAGTGAGTAGCCATCAAACTTACGGGACTATGAGTCATTGCATTTTTTGCTTGCTTACTGGGGTATGAGCCATTGCTCACGGGGGTTTGAGCCATTGATGATGACATTTTTCGACGTGTTGTTCTGTATGTTGTATGCGTGATTAGAAAGAATTTAAGCACTGTTCGCTTCACTTTGCTAAGTGCTTGTAGCCTCTGTCTTGTGGCGCTATGAGGCATTGCATTTTTTGTTTGATCGGGAGTTCATGTTGCTGTACAATTTTCTCATTGGCACTTCTCACCGAATTATAATATTTGAGAAGTTGATTAATTAAGGCTAATTATCTCATAAGGCCGAATGAAAAATTAATCTGAGCATCTCCAAGCGATGGCAAACAACATTTCCTTGGGTATTTTCAGCTACGTTGTATTTGCATATTTTGAATGTTTGGCTCAAGTTAGTTGGGACACCCGTCCATACGCATAGGTATATACATTGTTTGACTATGCGTATGACTTGCTGTTGAATTGGCACGATGTAATTATTCGTCACTTCATTAAAGATCATAATTCCTGATTTCTCCGTGCTATATTTAAAGGCTAGGTTCGTCGCTGCGTTGCCACAAATATTTCCAAGTGTATAAATCACATGCATTGTCCGCTAGTGGCAGAATGTCGCCATCATACATCAGTCCGGCGACCTTCTGTTGCGCAATTTGTCAATTACTCATGCAAGATAAATCGGACCCTAATTCACCATTTTCCACCCACCCCCCCCCCATCCTTCCCGACGAGAGTGCCACTTTGAAGTGATCGCGCATCCCGACAAGCTTGAAGAGGCCAATTTTCACGCTTCCCAGTTGTAACCTACCTAAAGCAGTGACCTTGGCGTTGCGCCACTAAGCCCGAGGGTGTGGGTTGGATTGCCAGCCGAGGCGGCCGCATTTCCACGGCGACGAAATTCAAGAAGTCTAGCGTACCGTGCATTGTGTGGAAGTTGAAAGAACGGCCAGGTGGTCAAAATTAATCGGGAGCCTGCCATTACGACGTGCCTCATAATTATATCGTCGTTTTTGCTCGTAAAACCGAAGGATTTATTATAATTCACCTTAAACAATGAATCTATTTGCAGCAAGGCACTCATCCTAAAATTTCGATATTTTCCGTCCCAACCCAGATCTAATCGGGTCTGCACTGTCCCATCTATTACGAATTAAGGAAAAAAAATTATCCAATGCTTTCGCCCAAACAGTTGTTATTAAGGTAAATAGCATTATTTGCCTATATTTCAGCCATTTAGAATCCGTCCGTCCGTCCGTCCGTCCGTCATCTTACGCCGACCCAGTGGCGAAAGTAGTCTACCTGCTTAGGCCTCTAGGTATGTGCTCCTTTCATTCCTGATGTAAGTGTCGTTTCTTTCAAAGCTCGGTGACTTGTTTGGGTCACAATGTGACTACGGAGGACATTTACCCTACTGACGCCAAAGTACAGGCAACCCTGGAAGCGCCGGAGCCACGTTCAGTCTCCGAACTGAAGGCGTATCTAGGAATGTTGAATTTTTATTCAAAATTTTTGGATAACGTGTCCACTGTAGCAAAGCCACTTTACCAGCTTCTAAAAAAAATCAAGAGTGTTCATGGTCTACAGAATGCCACGACACGTTCCGATCCACCAAAAAGCTGCTCACAAGCAGCGAAGTGTTAACCTTCTACGATGTCAATAAGCCTATCGGCATGGTTTGCGACGCCTCATCTTATGGCCTGGGCGCTGTTATCTTTCGTGAGATGCCAGATGGCAGCGAACGTCCCATAGCTTTTGTCTCCCGAATGCTGACAGCTGCGGAAAGGAAGTACCAGCGCGAAGACTTGGCTTTAGTTTTTGGGTTGAAGAAATTCCATCGTATTTATACGGCCGGAAATTTACACTTACACCGACCATCAGCCATTGCTGGGAATCCTTGGCCAGGACAAACCAACGCCTACTTTGGCCGCAGTGCGCATGCAGCGTTGGGCCATGATGCTTGCTGCCTACAGTTATCGGCTTAAGTACCGCAAAGGCAAGAACCTGGAAGTAGCGGATGCACTCTCCACACTACCGCAGACTGAGAAGGAAACTGATGTTGCAGAGGAATGCTTGGCAGTGTTCGAAAGCCTGCCGTTATATGCTGCGGATGTTGCTAAGGCCACAAAGCTGAACTTGACTTTGAGTCGTGTGTCTGAATACACACTGAATGGTTGGCCAAACCAATACCCTGAAGAAATGAATGCATATCACGTGCGCCGTTATGAATTGTCCCTTGAGCAAGGGTGGCTAACATGGGGTACTCGGGTAGTAATACCGGATCAGTTGAGAGAACGCGTGTTAGACTTGTTTCTTGACGAGCATCCTGGCAGCACTCGCATGAAAATGCTAGCCAGAAGCTTTGTATGGTGGCCGGGTCTGGATCAAGCCATCGCGATGTACGTCAGGAAATGCAGAATCTGCCAGGCAGTCCAACCAGCTGCCCAACCCGTGCCGCTCCATCGTTGGAGCTACCCGTCGAAGTGTTGGGCACGAGTTCACGCTGATTTTGCATGCAACAATTCTCACATGTTCCTTGTTTTAGTTGATTCTTTTTCTAAATGGGTGGAAGTTTGGCCGATGTCCTCAACGTCTACCACGAAGACGGTTGAGAGACTAAGAAATGTCTTTGCAGCCTACGGGCTGCCTGAAACGTTAGTCAACGACAACGGGCCTCAGTTCAACTCTGTTGAGTTCTCGGACTTAGAGCGCAATGGTGTGAAGCCTACAGAACTTTCGCAGTTAATCAACAAGCGTAAGACAGCTGACATAAGGAAGTATAATATGGATAGAATTGAACATGCTCTCAGGAACGGAGGAAGCCTAAAAACAGTGAAGCAGAAACTAGGAATTGGCAAGAATCAGACGTATGCGTTAAGAGACAAAGCCGGCAATATCATTACTAACATGGATGAGATAGTTCAAGTGGCTAAGGAGTTCTATAGAGATTTATACAGTACCAGTGGCACCCACGACGATAATGGAAGAGAAAATAGTCTAGAGGAATTCGAAATCCCACAGGTAACGCCGGAAGAAGTAAAGAAAGCCTTGGGAGATATGCAAAGGGGGAAGGCAGCTGGGGAGGATCAGGTAACAGCAGATTTGTTGAAGGATGGCGGGCAGATTGTTCTAGAGAAACTGGCCACCCTGTATACGCAATGCCTCATGACGTCGAGCGTACCGGAATCTTGGAAAAACGCTAGCATAATCCTAATCCATAAGAAAGGGGACACCAAAGACTTGAAAAATTATAGACCGATCAGCTTACTGTCCGTTCCCTACAAACTATTTAGTAAGGTAATCGCAAATAGAATCAGGAACACCTTAGACTTCTGTCAAGCAAAGGACCAGGCAGGATTCCGTAAAGGCTACTCAACAATAGATCATATTCACACTATCAATCAGGTGATAGAGAAATGTGCAGAATATAACCAACCCTTATATATAGCTTTCATTGATTACGAGAAAGCGTTTGATTCTGTCGAAACCTCAGCAGTCATGGAGGCATTACGGAACCAGGGTGTAGATGAGTCGTGTGTAAAAATACTGGAAGATATCTATAGCGGCTCCACAGCCACCGTAGTCCTCCACAAAGAAAGCAACAAAATCCCAATAAAGAAAGGCGTCAGACAGGGAGATACGATCTCTCCAATGCTATTCACAGCATGTTTACAGGAGGTATTCAGAGACCTGGATTGGGAAGAATTGGGGATAAAAGGTAATGGAGAATATCTCAGTAACTTGCGATTCGCTGATGATATTGCCTTGCTTAGTAACTCAGGGGACCAATTGCAATGCATGCTCAATGACCTGGAGAGGCAAAGCAGAAGAGTGGGTCTAAAAATTAATCTGCAGAAAACTAAAGTAATGTTTAACAGCCTCGGAAGAGAACAGCAATTTACAATAGGTAGCGAGGCACTGGAAGTGGTAAGGGAATACATCTACTTAGGGCAGGTAGTGACGGCGGATCCGGATCATGAGACGGAAATAATCAGAAGAATAAGAATGGGCTGGGGTGCGTTTGGCAGGCATTCTCAGATCATGAACAGCAGGTTGCCATTATCCCTCAAGAGAAAAGTCTATAATAGCTGTGTCTTACCAGTACTCACCTACGGGGCAGAAACCTGGAGGCTTACGAAAAGGGTTCTACTCAAATTGAGGACGACGCAACGAGCTATGGAAAGAAGAATGATAGGTGTAACGTTAAGGGATAAGAAAAGAGCAGATTGGGTGAGGGAACAAACGCGAGTTAATGACATCTTAGTTGAAATCAAGAAAAAGAAATGGGCATGGGCAGGACATGTAATGAGGAGGGAAGATAACCGATGGTCGCTAAGGGTTACGGACTGGATTCCAAGGGAAGGGAAGCGTAGCAGGGGGCGGCAGAAAGTTAGGTGGGCGGATGAGATTAAGAAGTTTGCAGGGACGGCATGGCCACAATTAGTACATGACCGGGGTTGTTGGAGAAATATGGGAGAGGCCTTTGCCCTGCAGTGGGCGTAACCAGGCTGATGATGATGATGATGGTGGTGGTGTGAAGCCTTTCCGTGCCCTGCCATATCACCCCGCGTCCAATGGTGCTGAGGAGCGCACCGTGCAGACGATAAAACGGGCGGTGTTAAAGCAAGTCATGGAGCGTGATGTCACTCGCGTGCGGTCACTTCAGGAGTGTGTTGATAATTTTCTTATCGCCTACAGAAATACTCCAAGCAGTGTGACGGGGCAAACACCGGCACAGTTGTTTCTAAGGCGTCAACCACACACGAACCTTTCTTTGCTCTAGCCCAGCTTTGTCGGTGACATGCGGCAAAAGCAAGCTGAAATGAAAAACAAGCGTGATGTGTCGCGTGGTGCTGCTCGTGTGTTTCGCGAAGGTGATCGCGTGTACGTGAAGAAGGTGCGAGGGGAACATGCCTCTTGGGAGGCAGGTGTGGTTCAACAAGTTGTGAGTGCTGTGACATACGTTGTGACATACGTTGCTGTGACATACGTACACGGGCATCTTCGATTCACCCACGCCGACCGTCTACGCCCGCACCATGCTGATCCAGCGGCAGCCCCAGAGCGACTAGTTGCAACAGAACCGTCAAATTGCCGGCCTCTACTCAACGGTCCGTTACCTAATGAAAGGGCTCAATCAGCTCGAGTACCAGAAGAACAGAGTCCGACCACTCTTCAACCTCCTCTAGTGGATGACGTAGTGCACACCTCTGTTAGTGCAGACCTCGCACCACAGCAAAGCTCAGGGCAGCTGCAAGTGTCAGAGCCAACGCCACCTATAAGGGAAGAACCAATCCTTCGTAGAAGCACTCGTATGCGCAAGCAACCGGATCGGTTCAGACACGAGAACATTTAAGTAGAGCCTGGGGAGGGGGGAAAGAAATGTGATAGCGCGACGCTGTGTTGTGACCTCATCGCGGTCTTTAAAGAACTATGATTCCGTGTTGTGTTATCACGCCTCTCGGGCCTATATATATATTCATGCGTACTGTTGACTAAACGTTCTTCGTCATCCATGTCTGGCGTCAGTCATATCAGAACTTCAACATCCAATTAATATTTTACAACAAAGCAACATGTCATTAACACGTTAAATAAAAGAACGTGTCACTGTTTATTGGTCAGCGGCCGATTCAGCGGCATCTACCTAACCCCCCTCCCACCCGCGCTGCGCGTCGGCTCGCTCTATTTCCCTTGGAAGGAGCCCTACGTGTCAGACTTTATATGGTAAAGTGTAATTGGAAAATAACTTTCCAAGATATATATATATATATATATATATATATATATATATGTATATATGTGTGTGTGTATGTGTTGAAAAGCGATTCTTGCAGTACGTGCACGCCTACAATGGCAGCTGCACTATACTCTAACCTGCATATAATTTCGCCTTATATATATATATATATATATATATATATATATATATATATATATATATATATATATATATATATATATATATATATATATATATATATATATATATATATATATATATATATATTATTTTCAATACTGCTGCTCTCCTTCGAGAGCGTGGCAGTTGGGCAGTACAATAATTCAGTTGTACAATGCAAAGAAATCAAAGTATAGATTATACAAAAAGTAAGAAAACGACATAAGCAGTGCAAGTTATACATAGCACTATACAAGTAAACCATGATAAGATTAAACGTAACAGTAAATAATAAAAAAGATGTAAAAGAGCAAAATGCTTTATAACAAAAGCACAGATATTACTAAGGGCTAGTAATAAAACAGAAATAGCTAAAATAAACTACGAGTGTTAGGGAATCATTATGGCAAACGAATAAGCTGTCGAAAATTAGAGTGTTTATTAAAATTTCCTAACGAATAAAGCAATCTGTGCCGGTGTCCCTGCATGCATAATAGGTACTGTTATTCACACACAGTTTTTTCTATTTGTGAGATAAATTCGGAAAATGATTCAATGTTGGTGATAGCAGGATGAAGTTGGTTCCATTCTGCTATCGCGAGCGGAAAAAAAGAATACTTAAATGTGTCATTTTTGCATGTGTATTCTGTCAATGTGTGCGCATGCTTGTTACGTGTAGCTCGAGTTTCGGAGAATGAAATGTATCGGGAGGTATCTATTCTGTAGTTATTTTTTAGTAGTTGAAACAAGAATTTTAAGCGAGCGTGTTTCGCTCTTGTGGATAGCGTTCGCAGACCAGACTGGGTTAAAAGATGTGTTGGCGAGTCTGTACGTCTATATTTGTTATGGATGAACCTCACAGCTTTCCTTTGTATTTATTCTAGCTTACTTATGTTAGTCTGTGTATGCGGAAACCAGACTGTGTTAGCGTATTCGAGAACAGGCCTTACAAATGATGTGTAGGCTAGCAGCTTCGTTGACTTGGTTGCGAGCGCCAGGCTTCTTTTTAAGAAAAATAGTTTGCGCAGCGCCTTTGAGATTATATTACTGATATGGTTGTCCCATTTGAGCTCCGAGGTTAATGTAACGCCTAGATATTTGTGTTCTACAACTTTGTTAAGTGGAGTGCCATTAATTGTGTAAACAAAAATTGATGATACCGTTTTCCTGGTTACAGACATGATCGCGGACTTTTGTATGTTTATTTGCATCTGCCATTTGGAGCACCAACCAGCTATGTCAGCTAGAGAATCATTTAATTTAATATGATCATTGTAATTGTTAATTTCTCTGTATATGACGCAGTCGTCTGCGAATAGCTTTATATTGCAATTGATGTTAGCTGTGATATCGTTAATATAGAGTAAGAAAAGCAATGGTCCAAGCACAGACCCTTGGGGAACTCCGGATGTTACTGCGACTGTGTTAGAAAGAGTTTTTTCTTAAGTAACCGCTCGCAAATTGCGAGCGGTTACTTAAGAAACCTTTTATCCAAGCAGAAAGTTCTCCTATACCAAAAACCTTTTCAACTTTAGCTATTAATTTGCTGTGACATACACAGTCGAAAGCCTTGGACAAATCGAGTAGTATCAAGTCAGTTTGACCGCGGTTATTAACTGTAATAGCAAGATCGTGGACTAGTTCCGTTAGTTGGGTTACTGTCGATAGACCACTGCGAAAACCGTGTTGGTTGGGTGAGAAAAAATTAATGCGTTCTAGGAATACGGTCATGTGCTTTAAGATTATGTGTTCTAGAAGTTTACATGACGTGCTCGTTAGTGAAATGGGTCTGAAATTTGAAGGTAATGTTGTGTCACCTCCCCTGTGGATCGGGATTACCTTTGCAATTTTCCAATCATGAGGTAGTTGCGAAGTCTTAAGTGATTTCCGGAAGACTAGGCCAAGATATTTACTGCACCACTCTGCATATCTTTTGAGGAAAGTATTGGGTACGTCGTCGGGGCCACTACCTTTCTTGGGGTCAAGTTTAAGCAGTAGATTGAAAATACCGGCATCCGTAATATCTAGTTTATCGATTTTCGCGTGATGTTGCGTTGCAAATGGGGGGATAATGTTATCATCTGTAGTGAACACTGACCGAAAAAAATCGTTATATGCGTTAGCCTTAGCAGTTTTTTCTTCGGGAAGAGAATGTGATGTAGCATTTTTATTAGTACGAAAGTAATTCCAGAACCTCTGAGGGTTATTAACAAGAAAATTAGGTAGTGTTACATCAAAGTAGTGCTGTTTAGCACGTTTAGCTTTAAGCTTGAATTCAGCGATGGCATCCGGTAATTTCTGAATTCTGGATTCTGCACAACCTTTTGTTTTTATTGCCCTACGTAACCTTTTCAAACGTCGTTTTGCTTGAATAACTTCTCGCGTGATCCATGGATTATTTTTTGGAGGACGCTTTGTTTTTGTAGGAACGTAGTGAGTGATGCAGTAAAGTACAACCGATTTGAAGTGAAACCAAAGGGAATTTACATCTACTGAAGCATCGGAGCCAATTTCTGAAAAATGGTGGAATTCATGAGCGAGGTGCATTAGTATGCTGTTATCGTCAGCGTTTTCGAAGTCTGTTACTATAGATACAGAAGAATGAGTGGTTATGCTGCCACCAAGAGGCACGATGCACACTGGTGCGTCGTGGTCTGATATACCATGAACTACATCAGTTTTTATGCGATTTATGTCGAAGTGGTTACTGAAAAAGATTAGATCTAGTATGTTCCGAGTATTTCCCTGTGAGCGGGTGGGGCATGAAACGATCTGATGAAGATTGAAGGTTAGCATGAGGTCAAGCAATGCATCCGAAGCTGATGATGAGTAGCACATACTATTCCAGTTAATGTCTGGCAGATTAAAGTCGCCCAAGAGGACAACGCGGGAACCAAACACGTGGCGTTCTATGTAATCATGAATGACACTGATAGAAGCATCATCAGAGTTTGGGCTCCGATAAACACAACCTATGAATATGTTTGTGCCGTCACAAAGAAGTTTACAAAAAATGGCCTCAGCGCCTTGTACCTCTGGAAGGGCTATAAAGGAAAGGCCCTTTTTTATCAATAACGCCACTCCACCACCACGTGTGGGGCGGTCCTTCCGGATCACAGAATAGTTGGGCGGTGCGAACTCGTGATCAAAAATATCAGGTGTGAGCCATGTTTCTGTTATGGCTGCTAGGTCAGGTTCATGATCAATTATCAGATTTTCAAGTGATTCCGTCTTGTTGATGACGCTTCTTGCGTTCACCGTGAGGAGTGTTAGTTCGCTAATTTTGCAGTGCGACGAGTAGTAGCTCCCTTTTTTGCTTGGTCGCTGGACGCACTCACCGCCTTTGATGTGCCTGCAGTAGCTACTTCTACGCGTTTTTCATTAAGTGGTACCTTGTCCTCTTTCTCATCGCTCCAAACATATGCTCGATTATTTATATATAGCTTATCAAAGACAAGGGAAACTTTCTCATTTCTTTGTCGGTTTGTTTTCGCACTGTTCCAAAGTTTCCTACGAGTATCGCGTACGCGTTTCGAAAAGTCTTCTGCAATGGATAGGCCTGTACCTTTAAGTTTGTATCCCCGTTTTAGTATTGAAGATTTGTCTCTCGAGTCAAGTAGCTTAAGAATTACAGGCCTAACCTTGTTCGGCGCTCCTCTACCAATTCGGTGTATACGTTCGATTGCTACTTGTTTTAATTCTAGAGTATCTACAATAATGTTTTTGTTCACCGCACTTTCAAGTATCAAGGGTGTCTCTCCCTCTACCTCCGGTAAGCCATATATTAACAGGTTATTTCGCCTGCTACGATTCTCTAGATCGTCGATTTTTTCCTGCATGTCTTTGATAAGAATATTCATGTTTGCTATTTGTTCTTGACAAGAGTCGACCTTTTCTTCTAGTTTTGTTAGTTGGTCTAATTTCTTGTCCATTTTAGCCAGGCGACTTTCCTTAATCTCTTTTATATCCGCAGCTATTTCCTTTAATTGTTGGCTGATTTCAGGGCCTGGATTCGTCTCAATGTCTCCGCCAAGCAATAAGAGTTCATGTACATGCATCGCATGCTCAATCACAACAGCACAAAGCCGTGGGCACGGCAGCACAAGCAAAAAGGGGTCATTTGAGCGGATACACTTTCCATATCGCCTCCTCACCTGTAGGATGAAGATAAGCGGATTGTTAGCTGACCGCATTCTGTGAGTGCCACCGTGCCCAATGGCTCGGCCTTGCTTGAGGTGGTCTTTTATAGCTGGGTTGAGTGGTGGCGCTGGGCACAGGTCATGCGCACAGCCCATGCTCCCAGCGTCCGCGCAGGTGGATGACGAGTGATGCAGCACGGGGTCCCATGACTTGAGCGGCACGGAATCTCGTTGTAGGTTGATAGCGGTGGCATTCCCGACGCATGTTGTTCCGGCTTGTCCTGGTGGCTCGAAACTCGGACCAGCATAGAGCAGCAGTCCGGGCACAAGCTGTAGGATGAAGATAAGCGGATTGTTAGCTGACCGCATTCCGTGAGTGCCACCGTGCCCAATATATATATATATATATATATATATATATATATATATATATATATAGAGAGAGAGAGAGAGAGAGAGAGTGAGCAGAGAGAGGGGGAGGGAGGGAGGGAGGGAGGGAGGGAGGGAGGGAGGGAGGGAGGGAGGGAGGGAGGGAGGGAGGGAGGGAGGAGAGAAAACTTGACCCCCCACTCGAACAATAGTTGGTACGCCACTGGTACAAGTGGTATTGTCCAGCAGAAGTCACAGGTTCTTAGGGGTTGTGATATTGACAGAGACCTGTACTGGACTCCTCACGTGAACCACGTGAAAAAGCTACTGATTGCTATTTGTCATCTGTTCAAGTTCCTCGCAGGAAGCAATTGGGAGGTGTCCGCACAATCCACGTTACAGCTGTACAGGGGATTCTTTGGGTTCCTCCGGCACAGTCTGCCTGTTATATCCAAAACCTGTAAAACAAATTTTTGTACAGTTCACAACATTCAGGCTCAAGGTCTTAGGATATGTCTTGGATTACCACGCAGTGCGTCAACGGCTGAAACTATGACCATTGCGCAAGATTATTCAATCACGACGCACATCGCCGTCGAGACAATGCATATACATCTCAGGCGCAAATCCCGGACCCCTTGCCACCACCTCGCCGCAATCACCGTGGAAAGACCCCGCACGTCATATAGCACAACTGTCAGTGCATATCGTGCCTCGCTTGCATCGGGGTACACACCTGCGGCCAGGCCGGTGTCTCCTCCATGTTGTTTGTGCCGTGCACCGAACTCCAACACTTCAGAAGAAGTCGGATCTATCACGGTCTGCACTAAAACAATTGACGTTATAGTCCGGTTATAGGAGAGATACAGTAGCCACGTACATATCTATAGTGACGGATAGACTACATCGACCAGTTCTGGCGGTGCTGTGTTCATACCGACGAGAGGGATAACACTGCTATTGAAGACGTCACATGTCACGATATCCACGGCTGCAGAACTCACGGCTCTGCGCTGTGCGCTTCAATTTATTGACGCAGAGAGTCCTGGTACATGGGCTGTGTTTTCTGACTCGATACCAGCTTTACACTCTATGGAATTAGCTCTGCAACGTGGAGCTCACGAACAGTTAGCGCACGAAATTGTCAAACTTCACCACGACGTGAAACAAAAAGGCCACGAAATTATTGTTCACTGGCTGCCTGGCCACTGCGGGATCAATGGAAATGATCACGCAGACAAGCTGCCCGAGAGACACATCAAGAACAACATAGCGTTCCCATTCCTCTTTTCAGGACAGGCGCTGCAAGATAGCTTCGTCACCCGGCACGCAAGCTCTCTCTAACAGAGTGCAATACCCCAAATATAAGGCACACCAGATTGCACGAACTTAACTACAACTCCGACCTCCACCCGGGCTTCACCGACGGGAGGCACCGCTTCTATACCGGCTGACGTTGGGGGTGGCTTTCACGAAGGCGTACACTACTCTGATAGGAAGGACCGACAGCGCTGCGTGCGATGTCTGCGGTGGGGAAGAAAACATCGAACATTATTGTGCCACTGTCATTGAAGATTGTCCCCATTGCTAGTCGGCTCACAAAGCTGTGAAGGCACGTTTTTTTGAAGGCGACTGGCCTGTGAACGCCTTTGACTTGCTCAGGCCTTCCGCGTGCGTGCGCGAGCTCACCGCGACTTTGCTCCCCCCTCCTCTCTCTATCTCATCCTTCTATTCCCTCTTCCCGTACCCCAAAGTAGGGTAGTCCAACGGACGCGTTTCTGGTTAATATCTCTACTTTCCCTCTATCTTTCCTCCTCCTCGTCTATATACCTTTAGCCATACATCCTGAGACGACTTGCGAGTTGTCTTAAATAAATGAATCAAGAGGAGGAGGAATAAACTTTGTTAGTAGAAATGAGCCGACGGTAAAATCGTCGGAGGTGGGCGGCGTCCCTAGTCCAGGATGCCGTGGGCCTGAGCCTATAAAAATAAAGAAATCAACGCACTTCATGTAAAGCAGGACAATAATGTACCAAGTTCTCCACCATAGCTGTCACCGACAGATGGTGCTAGTCGGGCACGAACCCAGAGGGAGGGGGGGGGGGCAGCGCCCCCACCCCCCCGCGAAATTAAGCGGTATAACCACTTGACCCCTCGCCCACTCCACCACTCCTCACACGCATTCCTAAAGCGCCGCCAAATCAATCTCGACACTCGACAGCTACTCGGCGGTCAACATTTTGCTGCCTTTTTCACTCCTTTTGAATGGCGGTAGTTCTCGGCATCTCCTGGGGTGTGAAGGCCAATTTTCTCATCGATTCGGTGCCCGCGCGATCAACTCGAGATACGTTCAGTTGTCGCCACCTATTACACCGGCCACGCTCATCGCTGTTGCTTCGTTAGTTCAACCTTCTTTGTTTAGACTGACCCAGGGACCACAAAAGGGATTGAGTTCGTAGTCAGCTGGTCTGTGTGCTCGTGGAACGAATTGCAGCCGGAGGAAACGCCAGTTTCGTTTAACTTGTCCTTTTGCTTCATTATTTCTTCGAGTGACGGCTCACCGCGATGCTGGAAGATCCTCGTGACCATATATTCGTGATATGGGTTAGATAAGGTGAAAAGTAAAATTATGCGAAACAGCGTCCATCATCACACCCTGCAATAACCGTTAAACCCATAAGCAATATGAATGTCACCCGCTACCTCGTCTGGTTTTTCGCTAATTGTACAGCACTTTTCGTGCAAAATTGGCAACTGGAAACAAAGGTCGCAAGGAGTTGAGGAATTAAGTGATCGACTAAGGCAGAGAGCCGAGGCAACAGCCAAACAGGAAGGGAAAGCGAAAATTAAAAAATTTAAATGTGGTTTGCGAAAATATTTATGGATCAACATATTTTTATTTAAAAAAGGAAGTAGATAAAAGGCAACCGGAAGTGGAGAAGGATTCCATGTGTTTTGAATGACGCTTCTGCAGTTATCAGTCAGGCTGCCTGACGTATATAGCCACTTCTCTGCTGTGCTAATGTACGTGTTTTTCTCACCTTCCGCGGCGGGCGCAGTACGTCTAGTACCGTAGCGTCCGGCGCTCTATATGCAGTTGTACGGGACTGGCGGCCACGCGTCTTCACGCAACTTCCCAAATAATAATATGAGTCAGTTTTGGCACCTAACTTGGTAGAGCAGTAAACGAGGTATCCAAAAGAACGGTGATTGTTCCGCGAATATATATTTCTCTATAGTTCTTCCAGAGCTAAATCAAAAAACGCCAATTTGAAATCTTTATTTTACACTTTCGCTTGTTTACCTTTTCTTTGCAGTGTTTTTCCTGCGCTTCTTTCCTGCGCGAGTCCATTTGATGTGGTTTCTTGCTTGTCAAATAGAGGAGAGGTGTATCTCACAGGCGTACTTGTGAGATACACGTTATTTCATTTCTCTTTTGCAGGTTTACGCGTCTTTACGGTGAGCGGTGAGCATTATTCACATTTGTCCTGGTAAAAGTGCCCCCCCCCCCATCCAAATTGATAAAAAAGTTACCTTTGGTTGCCCCCCCCCCCCCACCCGAAAAAAAAGCCTGGTACATGCCTGGTGATAGTTGTCGATCATGTCCCAAATTCCTGACGTGGGCCAAATGACGTGGCTACCTTTCTTTTTCTTTTTATTAACGTCCTTCTGAACGAGGTAGACAAGTTGGGCGTTTATGTGAAGAGGTGTTAACAATTCGGTTGCGCTGTTCGTCATGACCTCCCTATGACCATGGAATTTATTTAATTTGTACTGGAGAAGAACGAGTAGCAGGCACTGCTTCGAGAAAGACGACGACAACGAGTAGCAGTTGAAAGCCTTGTGCCTGTGTTGCCGAAGCTCTGTGTCCTCTCGCTGCGGTGCTCTGCTATCTGAGCGTTTTAGCAATCGAACTATAACGCCTCTTGACATTTGGTGGACGTGCTGGGCCCTTCCCAAACCTGGAACTCCGCAGCCGGACGCTCCCTACCATTTCTGCCATGCCTCAGGACGCCGCGCAGCACGATCCTCCCCTGGCATCGCCTGTCGTCTGCTCCAGTGCTCTACGCTAACGAGATCCTCCGGTCTTCAGCGGCAACGACGACCATGACGTGGAGGATTGGCTCTCCTCATACGATCGCGTGAGTGCGCATAACAAATGGGATGAGAAAGCTAAACTGACTAACGTCATCTTCTATCTTTCTGGAGTCGCTAATCTCTGGTTCCGGAATCACGAATCCAACCTTTCCACCTGGACAGCATTTACCCATTGTTTTAAAGAAGTCTTCGGTCACCCTGCTGGGCGCAAGCTTCGCGCAGAACAACGCTTGCGTAGTCGCGCTCAGCAAAAGGGTGAAAACTTCACCAGCTACATTGAGGACGTAGTTGACCTTTGCCGGCGCATTAATCCCGCCATGCCCGACTCTGAAAAGATCAAGAATGTCATGAAGGGCATAGATGATGACGCCTTCCAAATGCTCTTGGCGAAAAATCCTCAAACGATTGACGAGGCCATTACACTGTGCCAGAGCTACGATGAGCTCCGCAAACAGCGCCTTACTACGCGCCGAGCTGCCGCGCCCGGCGACACGATTTCGGCTTTAACTGACACTTCCAGTGCTGCTCCCGCCCACTCTTCGTTCCTCGACCAAATCAAGCAATTCGTTCGCGAAGAAGTCGCGCGCCAACTGACACTGCTGCCTGCTACCCAGTCATCTGAGTCATCTTTGTCCCCGGAACTCCGACGCGTCATACACGAACAAGTCAGCGACGCACTACCTCTCGCTAATCAGCCACCTTGAGCGCCGGTTCCGCTCACCTACACTGCCGTCATCGCCAGGCCAAGACCACCGCCTGAAGTTGCGCACTACACCCCCACAAGCGGCTTCTACGCCTCGCCTTCTGTAACTGCGTACTTGCTCAGAAGCGGCTTCTGCGCACCTCCGCAGCCCCTACGTGCAGCTCAAAACAGTGAACCGCTACCTATGCCCCCTGTTGATAATCCGTGGCGTACCCAAGACAACCGGCCGATCTGCTTCGCGTGTGGCTTTGCTGACCACGTGGCAATGGTTCTGCCACCGGGGGGAGGGGGGGGGGGGGTATCCTCCCGATACTGCGAGATGTCAAGAGAATGCTCCTGACTCCCAGTCACGCGATTCGCCACCAGTTCCGCACTTCGCTCCTTCACCTCCTGTTCCCTGAAGCTTCAACACTCGTCGGTCTCCATCTCCCCGTCGACGTTCCCTCTCCCCCATCGTCCGCCGCCCTCCAGCTGTGGAGGAAAACTAAAAGGCGCAGTTCCGGAGGCAAGAACTGCAATCTCTTCGAACTGCTCAAGCCCTCGTTTATTCCCTACGAACATCGTTGAAGTTTTTGCCGAAGGTGTCGCCGTTCACGCGCTTGTCGACACGGGTGCCGCAGTGTCTGTTGATTGCCGACCAGCTTCGCCGTCCTCTCCGAAAAGTCGCGACGCCGTTTTCTGTCATTTCGCTATGTACGTACAGCAAGCGCTGAGCCAATTGAGCCATTAGGAACATGTGCCGTCCGTGTCGCCATACAAGACAGTTTACACCACCTTCAGTTTGTTGTTCTTCCCCGCTGCTCTCATGCCATCATTCTAGGATGGGACTTCCTCTCATCTCATCACGCTGTTATTGATTGTACCCGTGCAGAACTTGCGCTGACTCCATTTTGCGGCAGTCTTTCTGAAGATTTGCCTCCACCTTCTGCTCGGGTGTTCGTGGCCATGCACCGACGCTGATATCCCTCCTTTCTCTTCCACCCTTGTCTCCATTTCCTGTGCTGCTTTCTGCGATTCCACAGTTCTTTTCACGCAATCTCAACTTGCTGCACGCCGCCATCCCTTCTTAATTGCTTCCCTTTGCCCTCCTTCCCTTTCGCCAGTGCTCCAGCGCACTTTACGTTTCGAATCCGTTTTTCGTGTCCATCAAGCTTACATCGTGGCGAGTGCCTCGGTTTTGCTGATGTATTCGACACGAGCTCTGTGTACGATGTGCCTGATGACTCGACTCCTTTTCACGTTGATGCCATGGCTCTCCCTGTCTCTGCGCCTGCGCCTGCATGTGACCGAACCTTTGCTCAATTTATTGATCCTAACCTCACTCCGAGTCAGCGCACGCAGATCGTCGACCGCCTCCTTAACCAATTTCGAACTTCTTTCGACCTCCAAAAACAACGTTTAGGTCGTACCTCCACAGTCGTTCATCACATCGACACCGGCAGCCACGCGCCTCTACGCAAACGTCCATACCGTGTGTCCGCGACGGAGCGCCGTGTCATCGATGAGCACGTAGGAGACATGCTTCGACACGGCGTGATACAGCCATCACACAGTCCCTGGGCTTCTCCGGTAGTGCTGTACAAAAAGAAAGATGGGGCTATTCGTTTTTGTGTGGGCTATCGACGTCTAAATAAGATAACCCGGAAAGATGTCTATCCTCTTCCCCGTATCGACGACGCACTGGACTGCCTCCAAGGCGCTGAATTCTTTTCGTCTTTAGACTTGCGATCCGGTTATTGGCAGATCCCCGTGGCTGAGGCAGACCACCCGAAAACAGCATTTGTTACGCCTTATGGCTTATATGAATTTACCGTGATGCCCTTTGGCCTCTGTAATGCGCCTGCAACATTTGAAAGAATGATGGATAACATCCTCCGGGGCCTCAAATGGCAGACATGCCTTTGTTACCTCGATGAAATTGCTATCTTTTCCCCGGACTTTTCTTCTCACCTGTTCCGACTCAAACGCGTGCTCTCTTGCCTTGCCGATGCTGGACTCCAGCTCAACTTAAAGAAGTGTCGCTTCGCGCCCGGCAGCTAGTCATCCTTGGCCACGTTGTTTCGAAAGATGGTGTGCTCCCAGATCCAACCAAACTACAAGCCGTTGCCGAACTCCCACGACCAAAGACCACAAAAGATCTCCGCAGCTTCATCAGATTATGCTCCTATTTTCGTCGTTTCATCCGCAACTTCTCCACCATAATAGTGCCTTTGACGCAGCTTCTCGCGGGTAACCACGACCTCTTGGCCTGGCCGCCAGTTTGCAATGCCGCATTCACGACGCTGCGTCGTCTTCTAACCTCACCCCCCATACTCCGACATTTTGACCCAAGCTCACCGACAGAAATACACACGGATGCCAGTGGCGTCGGCATTGGCGCTGTTCTTGCACAACGAAAGACTGGCTTCGATGAATACGTTGTTGCCTTCGCTAGCCGCGCACTCACGAAAGCGGAAGCAAACTATTCCGTTACAGAAAAAGAATGCCTGGCTATCATTTGGGCCATAATTAAGTTTCGTCCTTACCTCTACGGCCGCCCGTTCGACGTCATCACGGACCACCATGCACTATGCAGGCTGTCGTCCTTGAAAGATCCCTCAGGCCGCCTCGCTCGATGGGCGCTTCGCCTCAAGAGTATGATATTCGAGTGCTGTACCGCTCTGGCCGTAAACATTCGGACGCGGATGCCTTGTCTCGCTCCCCAGTGTCAGGCCGGCCCAATCATCAGTAAGTACAAATCTCCTCCCTCATCGCCACGGATATGCTTTCGGAGCAGCAGAAGGATCCATGGATTGTTGCTATGCTGGCTTTTCTGTCAGACCCATCAGGGCCTTCTACTGGCCGTGTATTGCGTCGCCAAGCACATCACTTTGCTGTTCGTGACGGGCTCCTATACCGCCGTAACTACCTCGTATGGGCGCAAATGGTTACTCCTGGTTCCTCAGCATCTACGTTCGGATATATGTGCAGCGTTTAACGATGACCCGCAATGCGCACATGCAGGCGTACTCTAAACATACGCGCGCCTGCGAATTTGTTATTAGTGGCGCGGGATGTACCGATTCGTCCGCCAATATGTCCGCTTCTGCCTCGCTTGCCAACGCCGCAAGAATACCCCTCATGCCTTAGCTGCTCCAATGCAACCATTGCCTTGTCCAGGACGAGCCTTTGACAGGGTTGAAGTTGATCTTTATGGGCCCCTTCCGTATACTTCAGATGGCAACTTCTGGGTGATAGTGGCGATTGACCATCTCACACGCTACGCCGAAACTTTGCCTCTGCCCAACGCATCTGCGCGGGATGTTGTCTGGTTCCTTCTGCGTAACATCGTACTTCGCCATGGAGCCCCAAGAGAGTTGCTGAGCGACAGAGGCCGCGTCTTTCTGTCTGATGTTATAGAAGCCCTGCTCAAGGAATGCAACGTAATTCACCGTACCTCTACTGCATACCACCCGCAAACCAATGGCATGACTGAGCGCTTTAACCGCACTCTTGGCGATATGTTAGCCATGTACGTCGCATCTGGCCAAACCAATTGGGACCGAATTCTACCCTTCGTGACGTACGCTTATAATACCGGCACACAGACCACTATGATTTTCCCCGTTCTTTCTTCTTTACGGTCGCGAGCCTTCCTGCACAATGGACACCATCCTTCCGTATCGCCCTGACACAACGGAGGCTACTACCGTCTCCGAGGCTGCTGCACACGCGGAAGAGTGCCGGAAGCTCGCCCACACATTTACTTCGGAAGATCAGCAGCGACACCTTCGGGATATTCCCTCTTCTCCGGCACCCTATGCCCCTGACTCACTAGTCTGGCTTTGGGTTCCCGCTACCAGCCCTGGACTTTCACCCAAGCTTGTGTCCAAGTACTAGGGTCCCTACCGTGTCGTCAGTCAAACGTCTCCTGTGAATTATTTGGTAGAACCCCTTGAGCCGCCTTCCGATAAGCGCCGCCGAGCGCGCGAAATCGTGCACGTACAGCGGCTCAAGCCGTACTTTGACCCACCTGTACTATCTTGCCCGTAGGTCGCCGAGACGGCTTCTCTTCTCCGGGGAGGCAATTGTACTGGAGAAGAACGGGCAGCAGGCACTGCTTCGAGAAAGACGATGACAACGAGTAGCAGTTGAAAGCCTTGTGCCTGTGTTGCCGAAGCTCTGTGTCCTCTCGCTGCGGTGCTCTGCTATCTGAGCGTTTTAGCAATCGAACTATAACGGCTCTTGACAAATTATTTTCCATTGCAGTGCTAGGCCGCACATATACGACGAAGTTAAAATGGCACATCAAAGTAATTATAACACAGCACCAAAATAGGCACTTTCTTAAAGGGACCCTGAAACGATTTTGACGATTTTGTACAAACGTACTGAGTAGAGTAGAGTAGGTCCTTCTGATCATTAATTGACGCATCTAAGTGATCCGCGTAAAGCATGTAATTTATTATAAGGTTTTAAAAATGTACATCGCTGCCGATCGCAGCACACTGCTCGGCGGAGTTTTCAGCCGCCCCTACCCATATGACGTAGATCACCCAATTGACGTCAGTAGCGCGAGCTATCCGATTGGCTGCCCAGGGCGCGTCATCGATAATTTTTCCACCTTTGTGGTGAACAAATGATGTTCGTAATAGTTGGAATGTTAGTTAATTTGTTTCTATAAGAAGTAACAGAACGAGAGTGCAGCTGAACAATTTCTCACTAGAGCACTTCCGGCACACAGCAAGCCTCGTCTGCTTGTGTTACAACGTGCTCCATTTTGACGAGAGCTCCGCGGTCAGAGTCGGTCTCAGTCTTTTCGCGAGCACTAAGATTCGACTTTGTTGCGTTGTGGACTGCAAACGTAGCGACTGGCAGTATGTCAAGCTGCGACATCGTGTCCCTCTGCAAGGCAGCAGACAAGCGGACTGGCTGCAGCGCATCGGACTGTCGCTATCCGATCGGCGCCAAGATTTGCGCATTTGTGGCCGTCACTTTACACCAGAAGGTTACTAACACAATAGCGTTTCGCGAGTCCGGTATTAGGGTAAACGCAAGCGCAAGGGGACAGAGCCTGGCCGTTTGACCGTGTCGTTTCACGGGATGAGCAGAAGCGCAAATATGAATGGTCTGCACAGTGCAGCCACCTGGTGGCACAGAGCTCAAGCACACACAGTAGCAGTAACGAAAAATATTCTTTGCTACTGGTGTAAATTTTTCGCAGGAGTGTATATAATCGTTAACACATTGTGTTTGTAAATGTTTAAAATGTTTTACACTTGGTTAGAGCAAGATTAGCTCTTTGTTTGGCTGGTTAAGCTCTGCGTCAACGGGTGGCGGGACCGTAGAGACCGATCAGGCAGCTCGCTAAAGTTCCTTCATCAGCTTGAGTTTATGCCTCCACCGTTCCGTCGAAACGCCCAGCTCGCCTGTGGTTATCGGAATACCAGATACGTTCGGCGCTGCGACAGAATGCTCGCAACGCACGCTGCTTCGATAGCTCTCGCTCGGGGTCGACTGCCAAGCTGCTGGCGGAGAGTTTGGGGAGGTTTCGCGGACAACTTTTCTTGGCTATGAAGCGAAGGTTACGGAAACTAAGCGTGCCTCTTTCACCGCTGCTGGAAGTAGCCCCGCATTTTGTTCACGTTTTCTTTCGTGGGAAATAGAAAACAATATTATTTTTTTACAGCACATAATTTGAAACGATACGTAACATTCACCAGTCAGCTATTAGTATTTTATTGTATTTTTAGTTTGCTCTTCCGATTTTCATGGTGCCTCTTGTGGACCACGAAAATCAGTCATTCAGCCAAGCAATCACTTTGCAAGACTGCGGCGTATCAAGTGTCGTGGCTGCGTGCCGTGTAGACCGACGCGTACACCTGCCTACGTATATGTTTGCGAAGCGCTGAACAGCGAACAGGCTCAGTTATACTTCGCGAGCGAAGCACTCTATTTTCATTCTGCCCTTCAGTGTGGAGCCAGTGGTCTTTTTTTTTTCTTGCTTTCCTGCATTCCGAAACTTTCTTTGAGGGAGGGGACGTGCGCTCGTGCATGGCGCGATACGCAACGTGACAGCGAGGAGTATTTTCCAAGAATTGCTGCCGGTGCACGAATTCGCTTCGTTAGCAAAAGACTAGCGTGTTTTGCAAACACGAGCCGTCCCATATCGCGCGCCTGTCAATTTCCGGCCCCCCGCATATGCGTAACGCAATGCTCGCTGGCTCAAATTAACCAGGGATTGGAACAGTTCAAGTGCGAGAATTCCGGGAATGCTGCAAATATGTGTTTGACCTATTACCTATAATATATGCGTCGCGGCTCGCTCAGCCTAAATAGAGCCGGGAAAAAGTATGTCTGCGTCTTTTATTATTATTATTATTATTATTATTATTATTATTATTATTATTATTATTATTATTATTATTATTGTTGTTGTTGTTGTTGTTGTTGTTGTTGTTGTTGTTGTTGTTATTATTATTATTATCACCCGATTTCTTTTCTGTGCTGCGTCTAAGATTTTTGAACTTGCTCTTCACAACATATTGTCTTTTACTGTGAAGAACTCATTGATTATTAATTCCGAATCAGCATGGATTTCTCCACAGGCGCCGACTACGGGGGGGGGGGGGGTGAGGGGGAGGGCTCCGGAGCCCAAGCCCCCTCCGAAGTGTTCAGTGGGGAGGCAGAGCCCCTACCCCCTCCTGAAGTGTAATTACCAGAGTTCTGTCACCTACATCATTTGAGGTTTCTTTTTACTTTCCTCAACCTTTTCACTTAAAATTTTATTGTGGCTAAAAGCCTACTGCATCATTGTTGGCGAGGACAAGCACGCCTTTTAATTATTACCTCCGCTTTATTTCTGCAAATCCTTGCAGTAGGAGGACAAACGCGTTAAAAGCACCAGCGGCAGCTGCCTCATTCATATTTTTTCACTTCAACTTTAAACGTCATGCACAGACACAATATATTTAAATATATACACAGGAAAATGTTCATTATATTTTTAAAAAGAAGGAGGTAGCCAACTAACAATTACTTATTATGGTGCGGACAGTCTATGCCTAGAGAATGAATATGTAGCTGTGTGTTCACCTCGCTTCAACTTGTTTTGCGTGCTTTTTTGACCCTGAAGAAAACCTGCAGACTTCAGTGACCTCTTTGGCAGAGTCTGTTATCATGGCATATGAAATGCACGTGAATGATATGTGTCTCAGTATTGTTTCTTTTTCCAGTAAGCAATGCTAATGACTCATGAAAAAAGAACAACTCTTCCAATAATTTATAACATCTATTAGGGATAGAAACATCGGCAGTTGTATGCAGAGGTCATAAATATATATAATTCACTCAGTAACCGAAATGAGCCCAAGCCGGATTCACTTGAAATCAGAATAAATAGCAGTCATGCGCAACAGAACTTATACTCGGACTCACAGTAAAACAAAAAGAGGGAGAGAGGCTGCAGTTTCTTCGGAAAGGCGAAGCAGTATTAGGGATAGCGAAGTATGCGACAATTACACGAAGGAAGATTACACCACCGAGAAACGCCAGATTCTTGGTGGTGCGAGGGAACTCAGGCTGTGAAATTGCACTGTCTCCTACTATAAGATCCTGTAGATACTCATATAAGGCCGTCACTTCAGTGAACAAGTCTTCGAGGTCACGCGAAGTTTCTTCAAGTGCAACTGTTACTAATGTTATAGTAATGTTATATAATATATGTAATATATATAATATAATATATAATATATATGTTACTAATGTTATATATATATATATATATATATATATATATATATATATATATATATATATATATATATATATATATATATATATATATATATATATATATATATATATCCCTCAAGGATCAGTATTAGGATCACTCCATTTAAAAATTTTTATTAATGACGTTCTTTCAGCTATTCGGAATTATTTCCTTCTATGTGCCGACAGCATCAAGGTTTTTAAGGAAATTGATACTGTTGATGAGTGTCGCATCCTGCAGCCTGACCTGTTTTCTCTTTCTAGATGGTGCAAAGATAATAACCTCACCTTGAATGCTGCTAAGACCAAAATCATGACCTTCATACGCGAAACAGCGACCATTTGTTTTTCTTATTATGTAGCTTCTGTACCATTGTGTAAGGTGTGCGATATCAATAATCTCGGTGTACTTTCTGACACAACCTTACACCTTTCTGCTCACACTAAACGCGTTGCAATGCGGATTTTGAGCTGTTTCGGTTCTAGTTGCAGTCTATCGAAGGAATTCAGTTATCCTACATCGTTCCACAAGTTTTACACAACAATGTCTCTTCCTCAACTCGGATATGCGTCGGTCGTCTGGAATGGCATTTCTAGATCCAACAGTGACATTATAGATCTGGTCCAGAAGACGTTTCTAAGCGTATATCATCACCGATTTGCTAACACGGGCACTGGACTTTGTTCTAGCACTGTTGGATTATTGCCATGGCCCTTACTTCGCTGCAGATGTTCTCGCGCTGACTTTCTGTTGCTTTTCAAACTCCTTCACGGCATCCACACCTGCCCCGATTTCCTCATCTGTATCATGTTTCGTATTCAGCGCAAGATGACCAGATATACACCTTTCTATGTTCCTGCCTGTCACCACCAACACTCACCGGTCCACAGAATACAGTGTTTATAACGCTTACTTTCAAGATCTCGATATATTTCATAACTCGCTGTCATTGTTCTTTTCCGAGTTTGCGTTGTTGTGTCATAATTTCACACATTGCTCAACTGGCCTTCTCTTCCTTTTCCTTTTATATTCACCTTCCGCTTTGTTGTATGTATAGCCTTCTTTTCAAACTTGTCCTTTCAATTCATTTTGTTTTGCTTATATTCCCATGCAGGTTTTTTTCTTTAATGTATCCGTGCGCCAGCTCTCAGACCTTGGGGTTGTTTCTGAACACGGTTATTTATTTATTTATTTATTTATTTATTTATTTATTTATTTATTTATTTATTTATTTATTTATTTATTTATTTATTTGGGTGGACTGGGGTTGTGGAAGAGACACACATTTCTTGATGTCGAACTGTTACGGTGAAGGCAGTTTGACATTACCAAGTGTAGCTCAGTGAATTTAGCAAGGGCCGATTGAAGCCATACCAATGAATTTATCAGCAAGGTAAATGCAAAGTTTATTGTTACAAAATGACTAGTCACCTCGCGCTTTTACTCCCGTCATTCTTTGTTTTTTACTCCTATTCTGATTTCTCCATTGAAGCACCTGAGCTAAGACATACCTTTTTAATCTACAAATCCATCGGGTAGTGACAGTCGCGGATGTTTTTGTCGAGTAGTTATAAAAAAAGGAGAAAAGAAGGAAAAACAAGCGAGAGAGGCGTTATCGCGAACATTACCGAGGTGTACGTGCATGAATCTATGTTTATTCCGAAGAACCTAACCATGAGGCCTGTGGAGCAGGAGTAAATAGAATCAACACTTATCAAACTTCCAGATAGAATTTCCTTCTCATGGAATTTGAGCTCGTAAGGAAATCTCCGGACGAATAAAAATGCTCGTTGGAGTGCATACGGCAGGCACTAACGAGTTATTACCGGCAGATTACCGACATCCTTAAAACGTGTATAAGCGCACTTTACCAGCCCCAGTAAGTACTAACCGATGGGGCTGGAACCGGAAGTATACATAACACAGAAATTGGACAGAAAGACGGAGTGGCAGTATACGGATAGACAGCAAACGCGGGAAGCTGATATTCCATAGTTGATATTAAAAGTAAGATGTGGAGTACGGCTGGTCATGTAATGCATAGAACAGATAACCGGCTCATAGCATCCTCGTCAGACTCGAGACGCGCTATGCAGACGAATATTCGTGGTCTGCACTCTACACACGACGCTATCGGTCAGTACTCGCTTGTCCTATTCTCGCACTTTGTAAGCGCCGTGCCAGTTGATCCTCGTGCACAGTGTTGTAACAGGCGCAAGTGGTTCATGCCTCTGCAACGTTGGCAATCACGATTACTCCATCCAAGAACGTACCAACATCACTGGCGGATTCAGAGGGGGTCCTGCCACATTTAGTTCTCCCGGGGCACCGTATACGTTCTGCGGACTTCGTAAAACATGAGTATAAAACACTTTAGAACGCTCCTATTAGTCATTCTTTTCCAAAGCCCCTAATTAACCCACGCTCTTCGTACTTAGCCCGCACCCATGACCTCGAACATTCCCTCCATTCCATTCCAGATCAAGCTTGCTGCCACACTTTGCTCTCCCAATACACCAACATTCTACTCACGCATCGTCTAATGTAGGCTGCTTTCTCCCCCCCCCCCCCCCCCCGCTCACATTATTGAAAACGGGTATTGCCGCGGTTGTACTGTGGCACAACCAACAAAACAGAGCTGAGGCCAAGTTTTGTTTCAGAATAGCGCTCGTCAGCCCATATAGATGTGTGTGTGTTTTTTTTTTTAATTACACATCCCCTGCTTGTGCAGCTAGGATTGTCTTTGGGGTCTCACCGCGACCTACTGCAGCGGATGACGCTCGGCCGGCTGTTGAAGGTTCTCCGCGGGGCGAGCCGCCGGCGGGACGTGCGCCTTGCACGCCTGCATTGCAGAGGAGACTGCCACTGGGTGCTCCAAAACAAGTTGCACCTTCCACCGCTTGCATCATCCGGTGCTGTTCGGGGCCGTCTAAACTAACCATCTTTTAAAACACAAAATCAGCGTTGCTTTTTATAATCTACCGGTTTCTAATAAGTATTGCCCTTTTAGTGATTTTCTTGTCTTTTTAGCAACAAAGTTTTCTATTTAGCAACTGTGATAGTTTTTAGCGCCTGAAATGAACAACTGGCGACATTTTAGCGACTTCGTAGTTAGGAAAGATGCTTCAGAGATGGCCTTCTAGAACGCAGTTTATTATTCAAAAGTGGCCGGAAATCGCTGTAGAACGCATAGGTTCTGTGCCCATGATGAATCGACGGTATCTTTGGTAGCCTTCACATTGTGATTGTGCTTCACAGCACATTAGCGGTCACAGACTTCACGTTGTGCTCACAAAATTTGTTTTCTTTTTCATTCTTTACAAAACTTATTTTAATAGGTTTAAATGCTGGGAGCCCTGCGGTATCACTAAATGCATTCGATCGGTGGACGTTCGCAAGCGTAGCAGTAAATTACTTTACCAAGACCAATTGAAATAAATTTTATGTTCAGATTTAAACACAGCAGGTGAATAACACATATCGACTGTACAGAAAGGCGTACATATATATACTAGCGGCCGAGCTCGTTCCCATTAATCTGAACAAATGGCTTCAGTTTGTCACAGTTTTCGTGTCAACCAGTTTTAGGGTATATAGATCAAGGGCGGAAGCGTCGTACTTGTGTAAAGCTCGGGCAATTGTCAACCCCGTTTTAAGAACAAGCGGCCAGGCGTGTTTTGCAGCATTTAGTTCTCCTATCACGAACGCCGCGAAACAGAAAAATTGAGGGATAACGTAGACTAAGTGCCTTTCTTGTGCTAGGAAAGCTAGGTTATTTGTGCTCTCTTCAAGTGATCTTTTGAATCGTTTTGGATTTGTAACCTTACAGTATGAAAGTAAACGCTGACCTTAAGCTGTCATCATCTGTTATGTATATAAAGAATGTTATATATATATATATATATATATATATATATATATATATATATATATATATAGAGAGAGAGAGAGAGAGAGAGAGAGAGAGAGAAAATGATAAAAGAAAGGTAGGGCGGTTAACCAGGACTGAGCCCGGTTGGCTACCCTACACTGGGGAAAGGGAAAGGGGAACGGAAAGATGAAAAGAAGAGAAAGTCCACTGGAGATATCAGTCGGTCACTCAGTCCGAATCACAGGCGCTCACTCAATCCGGTCGCTTTCAAATATCGCAGCAGCGCTTTTGTGGCCTTTTGTAGCTGCGATATGCGAGGCCATGGTCCCAAGATCTTCTTCAAGGTGAACGGCTTCCCATCCAGCTGATTGAGAGCTGTGCAGAGGTCTTGCCTTTCGTTTTCATAAGATGGGCAGTAGCACAGTAGGTGTTCTATGGTTTCCTCGACACCGCAGGCATTGCACTCGGCGCTATCAGCCATTCCAATCAGAAATGCATAAGCATTTGTGAATGCGACTCCCAAACGTAAGCGGCACAGCACTGTTTCCCCATTTCGCGGAAGACCTGGTAACAGCCGCAGTTGCATAGAGGGATCGAGGGAATGCAAGCGATGGTGAGTGAATTCAGATGTGTGCCACTTCTCCAATGTCAAAGAGTGCGCTAGCTTGCCTAAGTGTTGGGCTGCGTCGGTCCGCGATAAAGGTATTGAAACAAGGGTTGCTCCTTCGTGTGCTTTTCTAGCAGCTTCGTCAGCGAGGTCGTTGCCGGAGATACCGCAATGACCAGGCAGCCACTGAAACACGACGTCGTGTCCTTTCGCGATCATGAGATGGTGCATTTCTCGTATCTCCAACACGAGTTGTTCACATGACCCGCGACGAAGAGATGCCAGAAGACATTGTAAGGCAGCCTTGGAATCGCAGAATATAGCCCACCGATCAGCCGGTTGGTTATTAATATAATCAACGGCACCTCGGAGGGCAACAAGCTCCGAACCAGTAGATGTTGTCAAATGAGAAATCTTGTATTGGATGCTTAGTGATCGTGATGGTATAACCACTGCGCTGGTGGAGCTGGTCTGAGTGGAAGAGCCATCCGTATATATGTGTATTCGATCAAAGTAGAAAGTGTGCAAACAATCCAGAGCTGCTCGCTTCAAGGCCAAGGTAGGCAGGTCGGTCTTCTTTCTTATTCCTGGAACCGTAAGACGCACTTGAGGTTGTTTTAAACACCACAAAGCTGAGGTTGAACGTGCAGAGGGTGTGAAACCAGATAGTAAGGAGGCACGATGGATGCTGACCTTGTTGGAGAAGGACGCCTGTGGTCGTCGTTCCGGCAGGCACGCAAGAGAGCTTGACTGCATCCGTGAAACATGACGAACATGGGCTCTAAGCGTTTCGGAACTAATATAAGTCGTGATCGGATGGTCTTGAGCCATTACAATGGTTCCAGCTGTTGAGGCGCTGCGCGGAAGGCCTAGGCAAACACGTAGTGCCTGCGCCTGCACGCTCTGAAGTTCTCGAAGATTTGACTTGCATGTTTTAGCAAGCACGGGAGAACTGTAGCGTAGGAATCCGATGAACAGTGCTCGATATAACTGTAGCATGGAGCCCACTGACGATCCCCATGTTTTGCCGGCGATGAACTTGAAGACGTGAACAATAGATGTGAGCTTCTTTTTTAAGTGGGCAACATGAGGGCTCCAAGTGAGGTCTCGGTCTACAATGACGCCCAAAAACCGGTGATTTCTCTTGTAGGAGATAGGCTGACCATTGATGCATACCGGATAAGGAGTCATCGCTTTTCGCGTAAAAGCGACTAACGCACATTTTTCTGTTGAGATGGTAAGGCCTTGTGCGTGGAGGTAGTCAGATGCCTGTGTTGCTGCTTTCTGTAGCCGTGCGCGAACCTGCAGGCGAGTGACCGCTGATGTCCAGATGCAGATGTCGTCGGCGTAGATTGAAACACTCACTGTTTCCGGTAGGGATTCGGCCAGCCCAAGAAGCGCGAGGTTGAAAAGAATAGGGCTTAGAACACCACCTTGGGGAACGCCTCGGCATGTGTAGTGGTCGGTAGTCGGACCATCTTCTGTTCGTACGAACAAGGACCTTTGTGTCAAGTAGTTACTGACCCATCGATATACTCGTCCTCCTAGTTCAATCGTCAAAAGTGCGTCTAGAATGGTTTGATGGAAAACGTTGCCGTAAGCGCCTTTCACGTCAAGAAAGAGTGCTACTGATAATCGCTTCCGATATTTTTGTTGTTCCACAGATGTTACTAGATCGATGACATTGTCAATCGATGAACGACCCCGTCGAAATCCCGCCATAGAGTCAGGGTAAATCTTGTTGTGTTCAAGGTACCATTCGAGACGCATGAGGATCATACGTTCCATGAGCTTCCCGACGCAGCTGGCAAGAGCTATAGGCCGATAGGATGCCAGTTCGAGCGGTGACTTTCCTGCTTTTAGAAGCGGTACCAGGCGGCTGCGTTTCCATTCCTGTGGGACGACACCATCTTGCCATGAACTATTAAAAATGCTGAGGAGTTCTCTTCGTGCTTCTCTGCCTAGGTGGCGCAAAGCAGTATATGTTATGCCATCGGGCCCTGGTGAAGACGAACACTTACAGAGCGCCATAGCAGCTTCTAGCTCTTCCATAGAGAATGGAGCGTCCATACTTGCATCTCGTGGGCCGGGGATGTTGCCTAGAGCCATGTCAGGGACTAAAACTGTGCCGCCGGCGACGTTCGCACAAAATTCCTCTGAGACGTCTATCTCACAGCGGTTTTGATAGAGAGCAAGGGCGTTGAATGGGTGTCGTTGCCGGGGACTTGAGCAAGACCCCGTAGGGTACGCCATACACAGGACAATGGCTTGCGGGGGTCTAGTCAGTCGCAAAAACACTTCCATCTTTGATTGGCTAGCTTATCCATACGGCGTTTGATCTTCTTTTGCAGGCGCCGAGCTTCTCTGAGGTCAAAAATTGACTTCGTGCGCCTGTACCTCCTTTCAGCTCGGCGACGCAGGGCACGAAGCCTTTCTAATTCAATGTCATTCTCTGTACGCTTTGATGGATGTGTGAAGCAGCGTGTACAATCTTGCATAGCGTCCGTAATTATGTCTTCTAATCTGCGTGCAATATGTGTCTTGCATGTGTCTTCTACGCGATCTTGAAAGACTGACCAGTCGATTTGGCGAGAAACAACTGGTAATGTGGCGTCTAGTCCATCAATTCTCACATAGGTCGGGATATGATCACTTCCATGGGTTTCAATATCAGTGAACCACTGCACGCTCAAAGTCAGGCAACGTGACACCAAAGTCAAGTCAAGGCAGCTACTGTACGTAGTTCCTCGCAGAAATGTCGGGCTTCCGTCATTTAGAAGACACAGGTTGTGGCCTGATGCAAAGGATACTAGTGACCTGCCCCTCGAATTTATCCTGGAGCTTCCCCATATATGGTGGTGAGCGTTGAAGTCCCCTGTTATTATCCAAGGACCGGGAGTAGCAGCCATAATATATTCCAGTCTTTTTCTATCAAACTGACTTGTTGGGGAAAGGTAGACGCCGATAAGAGTAAAAGACAGCTTCTTCTTTTTCACAGTAACACAGACGTAATGGTTACCGTCGTGTGGCGCTACTTGTTGGGAAAAATACGTAAGGTCCTTGCGAATGTAGACCAGAACCTTACTGCTACGGACACACGTGTTGTAAACAAAAGATTCATATCCCGACAGTCTTATGGAGGCTGATAAGTTCGATTCACAGATGACCAGTATAGGAAAATGGTTTGCAAATACGAACTGTCGAAAATCCGAAATACGGGACCTGAGGCCTCTCGCATTCCATTGGAATATGGAGGCACTTCTCACATGATCCCGGAACGATCGTTGTTGTTGTCGATGAGCCATGGTTCTGCTGTAGAAGTTCTCAAGCACTGGACTTCTGAAGGCTCGCCAGAACCGGACTGATGGCATCCAGCACTTGCAATGCACTTCGAGCTGTTGGTGTCTGTAGCTTGTCCAGAAGAACACGAATAGCACTCACCAGAGAGCTGATCATAACAACAATTTGTTGATCTTGGTCCACCAATTTATCAGGAACAGACGAAGTGTCCCCTGCTGTAGAAGTATCACTTCGCTCAGTAGGGGCATGTAGCTTCGGGAGTGCAGGCCACGCGTCAGCAGCCGTGCTTTTCGATACACCCGTGTCCTTTGAGCTGACTGCGTTTGGCCTGGGCGGAAGAGTGGGTGGTGATATACGTGTGTGGCGTTCTGCAGAGGCTTTGGAGGGCCTTGATCGACGTCGGCGACGTGATCGTCGTCGCTTAATAGATGCTGCTGCTTCTCGGTGAGACGAGTGGTCTCTAACCATTTTCTTCAATATTTGCATTTCCTTTCGAATCAAAGGGCATTCCTTCGAAGATGCATCGTGAGGGCCGCTGCAGTTTGTGCACTTCAGCACACTGGCCTCGCACGTGTTTGTGGTGTGGGGCCCAGTGCAGCGAGAACAGACGGTAGTGTTATTGCACACACTACTCACATGGCCAAGCTTCATGCACTTCCAGCACTGCAGTGGTTTTGGTTTAAAGGGGCGAACTGCGTGTCGGAAGTGGCCCCCTTTTACATGCGATGGGAGGGATTCGCCCTTAAATATGGTCTTCACACACCGTGACGTGCCGAGACGAAACGCGTTTGTGATGATGGTGTTCTCTGTAGCTGGCTTTATTAAGATTGACAGATCGGAGTCGACAATTGTCTCGTCAACATCGTAAATTACGCCAGTACGGACTTGTTTGCCCAGCGGAATATAAGGGCGGACTTTCATCGCGCCAAGTTCCGTGATCTTGCGCAAGGAATCCAACGCAGCCGCGTGTTCTACGTCAATCGCTAGCACGTTCTTACGGGTGTGCACTCTGATGTCTTTGATTTCGTTTGGAACCAGCGCCTCTAGATGAGAAGACACGGCTTGCCTGTTGAGGCGTCTCAGGTTGTCAGTGGCGAGAACTGGCGAGAACAGGATGGTGAGCTCCTCGGTATCCCGCGAAGATCTCACGGTGGACTCACTCGAATTCGATGATGCGCTGAGAAATCTTCGCTTCGCTTTACGACTCCGCACCAGCTCGAAGGTGTCGTCATAAGAATCTTCACCGCTGATATAGTACTGCATGATGTCGTCGCTGTCCGTGTCGCTTCCTGGAGGCAGCCGCCGCGGGCACTGCCGAGTCCGGCGGACGCTGTTAGGAATGGCCGTACGGGGTGGCAACGTGCCAGCTTTCAGCCCGCTGCGCGTGTTCCAAGCCCCCCCCCCCCCAGAAGAGGCGCCTTCTGAGAACTACGGATGACAGGCGGCTACGTGGCGCGCGGTCAGCTCTGGAATGTGGTGCGCCGCCGCGCCACCCGGGACGGCGCACAGTTCTACGAGGCCCTCGGTCGACGACACCGCGGGCTATGCTGTACCGAGAGTTCTACAAAGCCCTCTGACGTCGACTCCGGAGCCTTTGCGTGTGGGCCAAACGGCGGGGCGCTGGCAAGTTTACAATGATTGGACGAACATTCCCGACCATTCGTGCTCCGTCCACGCCGAACGATGACGTCAAGCGGAGAGCTTATAAGCAGCGTTTGCCGGCTGCTAGAGTGTGCTCGCGTCGTGCTCGTGTCGTGCTCGTCGTTGGGAGCTGAGTGCTCGTTGTTATGCTGAAAATGTAGTAGTGAGCTATGTGCTCGAATGCTGTTTGCTGAATGTTAATCTTGCGGGCTCCATATGGGAGTCGCGCTAGACTGCCGATGTATGTCTTGCCTTAAAATATGTTAATCTGTAAATAAATCCTGTTCACCGAATTCATCTCTACGACCTTCGACTCCTTCAAATGGTGGCAGCGGCGAGGTAGTCCGACGAGTCCTACATCTGCTTGACAGCGGTAGGATCGTCCGACGAATTTAATATCTGGTTGGCAGCGGAGGGATCCGACTACGGCTCCTAGATCGGCCTACGACTCGGGAGACAGCAACGGCAGCTGACGGACGTTGGCACATGGTGACCGACCGGCATCCTGATCAAGTTGGAGGCGACTTGAGATTGACCACCTCTTGCAACTGACTGGATACGGCGGGGCAGGACTGGTGATATGGTGCTGCTTCAGTGGGTAAGCGTTTGGTTTTGGCTGTAAGATTTACCAGGCTTCAATTTCACTGTGTTTTTGGATTTGATTCGCTGGGGATCTTTTTACTTGTATTTTGATTTGCGTGGGTATCGCAGCAAGTATTGTGTGACAGCAGAGCCAAAGCTTAAAGTAGCGACCATGGTCCTAATGTGTTTGACGAGAGCTGACATGTTGTGGTTGTGTGAGGAGATCGAGGTAAACGTAGAGGAGGACTTGACAGAAGCAGAAATTCGTAAGGGAATTCTAGAAAGTAACAATGATTCCAAATTCATAGAACAAATGGGCAAACGAATTCTAAGCAAAAAGCGGGAACAGGAAGCAATTAGGCAAGAACAGGAAGAATTTAAGCAAGAACAGGAAACAGCTAGGCAGGAACTGAAAAGCATTTCACAGGAAGAAGGCCTAACAGAACTAAAAAGGCAGTACGTTGAGGCATTGAACAAAAAGATTGAAGGTTTCGAGCAGTTAATCGAACAAAGTCAACAGCGGCTTGAAAAATCTGTAGGCTGGACGCAGCGAAAGTGGCAGGATGTCGACAGCAGATTTCAGTCGAAAGCCGAGAGTAGTAGTACCTGTGAGAATAGCAACACGTTCATAAGTGAACTCGAAGTGTTAGCAGCTAACGATGCCTTAGTGGCAGCAGAGGCCGTTAAAGGCCAGAGTGAGAGCGACGAGGTGCTGTGCCAACAGAGGACTGTAGAGACAGCTAGGCCAGCTGCGAACAATTTGGCACAGTTACCGCGTGTGTGCGTCGCATCTCATGGTATCGAGGTCGTTAGCGAGGTACAGGGTACTGTTGACTTGACAGACGCGAGCACCCATGTCGAGTCAGATCTGCGTGCAGAAGAGAAGTGCCAGCTGGACGGTGCAGTTGAGAGTAGTTCTCGGGATGGCGAGCTCCGTAGCTCACGAGAGAACAACTGCATTGTCCAGGGATCGGTGCGGCTCTCCGCCAGCCTAGGTAGCCTAGAGAGGGATGATTCAGTTATTAATCATTCGGGCTGTGCGCGTGAGACAGCGATCGATACCGACGGACTGTGTGTCGATGCACAGCGTGAGCTGGGCAATGTAGTAGAGGGCAGTTCGCAAGAGTGTGAGTTGTCTAACTCGAGTAAAGCCTGCTGCATTGTGCCAGAGTCGGTTGAGCTGTCCGCCAGTCGAGGCAGAGAGAATGTTGATTTAAATGAAAATCAATCAGACTGTGCGGGTAAGAGACCGATCTGGGCCGACGAGATGTGTAACGGCCAGCACGAGGCGCGAGATGACGACATGAAAGAGAAGTCAAAGAGAAAGCGCCGCAGAAAGAAGCGTCAAAAAAATCGGAATGCGGTGACTAATGTAGCGCCGCCAAAGACGGCGAGAGGTCCAGAAGGGCAGGGCGCGGAGAAAAGACAGGTGCGGTCGTAACAGACGATGTTGACGCATCAAACACGTTCGAGCCACCGGTCAAAAGGGGACCGAGAAGCTTGTTCTGCACGGACGCGGACAAAGGGCACGGGGCAGTCAAATTCCTCGTCGTTCCGTCGTTCTCTTCGAAGCTCAGCGTGCAGTACAAAGAAGCGCAAGGTGGCAAGGCGAGACCAGGTGGGGAGTAGCGACGCGGTCAGTCGAGGTCATGTTGAAAGCGGGGCGCGGGGATGCAAATTGGCAGGAGACCGTAACGTCTTGGGGGAGCTAATAGTGAGTCAGCCCTTTTGTTGTTCCTCCGTAGCCAGGGTAGCTTTGAAACTGCGACCACCTCGAGTCCGACTCAAAGTATTAGTCAGACATAAGCGTTTGGAAAGGGAGGCCAAGAGCGCTTCCGTAGAAATGAAGTGTTTGTTTTTTTTATTTTTGGGCATCGGAAGGGTTTCGCGATTTGAGACTAGGATTTCTTTCAATGTGTAAGGTTTGAGCTTTGTTTGTGTTTTCGTTTGAGAAGCTCCGAGATTTGAAAGATGCGTTTTATGTAAACCTGTAGTCTCGCGAGATGTTCATTAATAAGTACATAGGCTTTCTTTTTTGTGTGTGTGAGTAACCTGTAGATCAAGGTTATCGTTGAGAGGCCTATCGTAACGCGCGTGTGTGTAATTTAACCTTCTTTCTTTTTAAGTGTTTTTGAATTTCAAGGTTAAGCGCGTAGATTTTCAGTAAGTACGTGATTTGCACTGAGAAGAGCTCTTAGGTCCATTAGCGCGTGTCCTGTGTGGACGGAAGGAAGCAGAACGTTGATGACTGGGTTGCTCGTGTGTGTCGGGGGCAGCCGTATTCTGACTTCTCTATACGCGTGCGAAGAGCTAGTTAGTAAAAGACACATTTGTTAAGAGGTTCCTCTGTGTTGCGTAAGTTACACAAGTGTGGTTGTTTGTTTAAGGAACGTGTCCTGTGTGGATTAAAGGAACAAATGTGAGTCAGCGTGATGAAAACTTTGTACGATGCAAACACGTGTTCGGAATAGGGACCTCAAATTCAGCGCGTTTGTGATGACGTACCTGTGGAGTTGGCCAGATGGTTCAGTAACAGCAGTACATGAAATAAGTACGCCACTGCGATAGGGTAAGAACAGGCTGTTTGTGAAGTTAAGTTGCTGAAGTTATGATTGAGTATTGGTGTTTGAAAGGCTTCAGTTTAATTCTGCGTAAACCTTTACTCTTCTGCAGCGCGACGGTCGGGTTTGGTCGAACTCGGGAGGAACGTGAACGCTCGCTTTGGTGGCACGAAATTATGGGGCAAAATTTGGGATTTCCAGTTGAGTGACTTGCATGGAGATTGTGATAGGAGGCCTGGTGGGTTAGCAGCTAATTCCGGGCGTTTGAACGCTGAGCGGTATTGTGTTGCCGGGTCGACTCTTCTGTGCCAGTTGTTGTAAGATGGTTGAAGGCATTCCAAGTACGCAGGGGTTGCAGAGAGCAAAGCCGTCATCTTGCTCGCCAGCCATTCTCTTCCTGCCCAGTGGTTGCCAGCACTGGCCAGGCGAGATTTTCCGGGCCATGGAGGAGCTGTTAGGAATGGCCGTACGGGGTGGCAACGTGCCAGCTTTCAGCCCGCTGCGCGTGTTCCAAGCACCCCCCCCCCCCCCCAGACGAGGCGCCTTCTGAGAACTACGGATGACAGGCGGCTACGTGGCGCGCGGTCAGCTCTGGAATGTGGTGCGCCGCCGCGCCACCCGGGACGGCGCACAGTTCTACGAGGCCCTCGGTCGACGACACCGCGGGCTATGCTGTACCGAGAGTTCTACAAAGCCCTCTGACGTCGACTCCGGAGCCTTTGCGTGTGGGCCAAACGGCGGGGCGCTGGCAAGTTTACAATGATTGGACGAACATTCCCGACCACTCGTGCTCCGTCCACGCCGAACGATGACGTCAAGCGGAGAGCTTATAAGCAGCGTTTGCCGGCTGCTAGAGTGTGCTCGCGTCGTGCTCGTGTCGTGCTCGTCGTTGGGAGCTGAGTGCTCGTTGTTATGCTGAAAATGTAGTAGTGAGCTATGTGCTCGAATGCTGTTTGCTGAATGTTAATCTTGCGGGCTCCATATGGGAGTCGCGCTAGACTGCCGATGTATGTCTTGCCTTAAGATATGTTAATCTGTAAATAAATCCTGTTCACCGAATTCATCTCTACGACCTTCGACTCCTTCAAATTGTGGCAGCGGCGAGGTAGTCCGACGAGTCCTACATCTGCTTGACAGCGGTAGGATCGTCCGACGAATCTAATAACGCGCGTGAGGCTCCATCTCCATCGCAGTTAAGGAGGAAATAGCAGTCCACTGGCAAAGTCTAGGAAATTCACGAAATGAGTAGAGCTGGAAGAGCCGGCGTTCTGCCTGAAGACACTTCTATATATATATATACTTGTGAGCGCAGCGAACGTGGCGTTTTTGCAAAAGTTCTTAAGCGAGTTGGACATATATGTACTTTACCGCGTATAACGTTCGCTTCACAAGACTAATTAACAAAATTTCCTTAATTAACTATTTTATTAGTGGCTTAGGAGTTGTTTTTTAAACGGCAAATTTGGAGGCAGTCACATTTTAATGTACCCTCATTTTAAAAAAAAAAAGAAATCTTGAAAGTTAGAATTTCAGCGGTAAATCCAGGCAATACCGAAACCGAGCTCGCCGAAAGTGCGGCAAGGTGGCCCCGCTATCATGTCAGGCGGAAACGTTCTGCGCACGACGGCAGGCGCGACGAGGCTTCCGAACGTCTCGGCCAGTCGCGCCAGCTTTTGATACGGCCCGCTTTGCCTGGCAGGCATGTGCGGCTGTGTGCCGTGTCAGGATTTGCCGCGACTTGCCATCATCCAAACTTCGTCCCACACTTCCACACGGGGCGTTGTAGTCTGACACGCCACGGGACGCGCTCGGTTTCGACATTGCCACGATTGAGCTTTGACACTCGACGATGAATATCGCGAACTATTATAGGTTTGATATTCGAGACTTAAAAAAAATGGGCGCGCATTAAAATGCGAATGCCCCCAAGTTTGCCGTTTAGACAGTTGCCCCCAAGGCACTAATAAAATAGCTAATTAAGAAAATTTTGTTAATTAGTGGCAAAGTATGCCCAGCTCGCCTGGGGACTCCTTTGTAAAAATGACACGTCCGCTGCCCTCATAACTTCTTTTATAATATATATATATATATATATATATATATATATATATATATATATATATATATATATATATATATATATATATATGTGTGTGTGTGTGTGTGTGTGTGTGTGTGTGTGTGTGTGTGTGTGTGTGTGTGTGTGTGTGTGTGCGCGCGCGCGTGGGTGTGTGGGTTGTACACCACGCAGAGGCAAACTCCCCAGTCAAAAATGCTTTAACAACACGTTTTGCACGCTTTGCAGCTATTTCGCATTAGATTATGCTATCATCCTCATACCCTATATTTTAAAAATGATGATATTCAAAAAAAAAATTATTTACGCGTTGATGCATTTATATAATCTGTGTCGATGGCATAGCTGGTGCATGACTTGCAAAAACGAACAGCGCTAAAAACCGAGCCATACAAAAACAAGACAGCACAATGTCGTATGTCTTCTCGTTTTCAGGCCTACTTGTTGCAGCCCAGGAAATTAACAGTGGAGATCACCGTTGTTTTTCAACGAGACCTCCTAGTCAGTGGTACGGCCACGGCTACGTGCGGGCGAGGGCGGGCACTAGGTTGCAAGTTTCCTATCACTAATCGCGCTTTCGGCGTTGTGGGCGTGCTATATTATTCTAGATTTAAAAATAAAGAGACAAAGCCTTGCGCTAGAAATTCGATAGTATCATATGATGCAAGTTTCACTCACTATCAGTGACCTTGCTCCGATTGGTTTGAAGAGATGTTTGGAAGTAACTTCAATCATGGCATTGTCATCATGCGACGCATATTGTTATTTGATCACACTCGGGAACTGATGAGGCAGACAGTCCGAAGCAGGGCTGCTTCCTGTTTAGAATCCCTTGTGAACATTACGGCATCCGGTGTACGCAGTAAAATAAGGGCCAGTAGCTCTGAGGGATATAAAAGCGTCGTGTCTGCCTACACCCGTCTGTTCTGAAAATTGCCGAGACGTCGATGGGCTCTCCGCAGCAAGCAGCACGCGTTACCACGTGGTAGGTGAGCCTCCGCTAGGCGACGGGCCACGGCTATCCGGTGTTCAGCGATCGGGCAGTGACGAGAAGCTCTCTTTATGTACATAATTATCCGCCAACTTCGTTCTTCACGCCTTTTATGCGCGTTCCCTCCTCCTCGTATCAATCACTCCCCTGCGGCTTCTCAGCATTCTTTTCCGTTAGTCACTGTTACACTCTTCAACATTCACTGGTTTGTTGAACGGCGCGGCGGCCGCTAACATCCCTATATTTCTGTCTCTGCGTAGACTTCGAGGCCATTCTCCTACCTGCCCTCCCACCTGTTTGCTGTGGCGATTTCTTAGCTTCCCAGGCCCAGCACCTACGTCCTTGATATAACTTGCCGTGCGAAAATCAGCGTTCTTTTAAAGCGAAGTTTTTTTTCTCTCGAAAGTTTGCCCTTGTCGGGGGTGGTCCAGAGCTTGTATATACATGGAAGGAGTGTGGCGGAGAGGAAAGAAGATGCGAGAAACTCGTTTGAACCTTTGCACCACGTCGAATGCGCACAATTCCCGCTGGAGCTCCCTGCGATCGCCACATTAGCCTTTTGGCAGCAGCAATTATCCGTGACCCCTCGCAAAACCACTACAGCGCTTACTTTTCTGCTACACCCAAGTCTAGAGGGGAGCTAGATAGAATGGTAGAGATGAGGGGGCAGAGAATGGGTAGAACCGTCGCAGTCGCGAAACGAGTGAATAGAGAATTTTAGTGCCTCCGGTATTCCGGCAAGCGCAGGCGGTTTGCCGGTTGAGCGAGGGCGTAAACGTGAGCGGCCTGATTGGTGGCGCCAGCTGGAGGTGAAAAGCTCATCCACACAAACACAACCAATTACTATATTCTGCTTAGCTGCTGGCGTAAATTTTCGACAGCGGCGTAATCGTGTTCACAATTACGCCGCTGCCGAAAATTTGCTCCAGCAGCGAAGCAGGATATAGTGGGTTACTGTAATTTTAGTTCTGTGTTTGTCTGGTTGAATACGGTCACCAGGCGGCTGCACCGCTCCGGCTGCTTAACGCCCCTGAACATCCGGCAATCCGCCGAAGCTGCCCCCGTTTGCCGGTACAGCGGACGCACTAAAAGTCTCTGATAACAGCCTTGCCACTCTTCGCTCGCAGTTCCCATTCAAGGCGGGGGGGGGGGGGGCAGGGAATAGGGAAAAGGCGACGTGAGAAGGCAAGGAAATGCTGCTATGGGGGCGAGCTCCACCACTGGAAAAGCTAGCGCCACCGTCGGCGTGACGTGGCATGAGGGATCACGTGGACACAGCGGCCGCGTCGGCTGCTTCGGAAGCGCCGAAGCGAGATGAAAACGAAAGTTTCAAGTCCCACCTGCGCCGCGGTTCTGATTAAGTGGTGAGGCTTTGCCGCCTTGTGTGTCTGCTTGACAACATTTGAAAGTACTATAAAAGGTAGTGGCTGCCTTTGGAGGCGTGCAGCATAGTAGCTAGGTGCAGTAGTGCCGGACGTACGCAACGGAGCCCGGTGTCAGCCTTATTCACACGTAGCCGCAGGGCAAGGAGCTGCGTGAAGCTTGGCTGGTGAAACTTAGAACCGGCAGACAGCCATCGGCTACAACTCAGGTATGCAGCAAGCACAGACGCGAGGAACATTTCTGCTACGGCGCCGGGACTGCGCGATGTTCGGTGAGTAGCAGAAAACGCGCACTGAGACGCTCGACTGCGCCCGCTGCCTGGTTAATGTCATGAGACTTTATTAGGTCTATGAACTTGTTGATACTATATTATGGCAAGTTCACTAGAATGTGAAGGGAGCGGTAAGAAGCGCATAAAAAAAGGTATGGCATATGGTTATGTTTGCGTTATGAAATAATGCACTCGATCGATTACGAAAAAGAAGCAGAGTTCCGGGAAATCACACGCTGAGAAGACCGATAAACATACAGTGCGACGCAACTTGAGAAATAATATTGAAATGTCCAAGAATTTAGAAGAAAAGAAAAGATTGAATCGTCACGACGGCACATCACAGTCGCCGCAGGCGTCGAAGTCTTTACAACGAAATTATTTTTGAACAGTTCTGATAGCGTCCACGCAACAATGGTTGCTAGTGTCAAACGCTCATATGCTGCGGCCTGAAGCTCACAGCACGGTGCGAAAACGCGCTCACAGCGAAAGCAAAACATTGTGCGCGGACATGCATGCAGGCGCGCAGTCGGTCGCTGCGAACCCGTGCGATCGCTGCATTGAGGCTTCATTCTGTTATGCTCCATTAGGTTATACAGACAGCCCACTATAAGAACACATTCCGCATAGTTTACTTTCAGCGTGTGCCTACCTTTCGCGCAAGAAGCCGGTTCGGGAGACTCCGTCGCGGCGACCACGCGCAGTGGCGTTCACTGTACGTACTCGGTAAAGAGAGAGCGTCTGTAAACGATTCTGTGCTTTCAGTTTGCCCAAGATTATTATATCGACAGTCAAAAACTTCCCTCGTTTTGAGAGTACCTACATAAATGTACAGGAGGGCTGCCGCGTGGCGCTTTTATTGAGCACCGTAAGCGAAACCTACGAGGAGCGCGCCGCGTGATCCCTCATACTACGCAAGGGAGGCGCTTCCGACAGATGGCGACTCCGTAACTCCTCGCCGCCAATAGACACAACAGCGGTTGCGGGGAAACTGGATGAACTTTAGTTCTAGGTACGGTGACATGACAACCCCCTCTTCCCCCTTCGGATGGCCACAAGCCCTCGCCTTGCTTTCATATTCAAGCTTTCCCTTTCATCCATGTCGACCTCTCGGAGCCAGCCTCCTGAAACTTTCTGTTCCGTGGGAGAGGGGGGGGGGTAAACACCTCTTTCCTACCCCAGTGATTACGGATTATGACAGCTTTACCTCAGCGTTTACCTGGGGTGCACGAAGGCGGCTCCCCAGTGCCGTTGATCGAGGACACCGTTGGGGTATATAGAATAGTATAAATGTCAAGGAAAAGGACGCGCTGTCGAGGACGGCAGAGGATTAGGGGGTGTGAGGATAGGGATTAGAGATCGGTGGGCGTAAAATAAGCTGACGATGTTGGCGATTATTTATGACGAGGCGCGTTGCATGCCTTCACTGTTGCAGCCACGGCATCCCAACGTGGCAACGACAGCCTGCGCCACCGTGCCCAGAGCAGCGTCCACGAGCCAACCATGAGGTTTCCATGAGACGTCCGGGAGGTTTCCTCCCTGGCTGGAGGAAACCTCCAGCCAGGGAGCGTAGCTTCAAACGGTCGACTTCCAACTCTGTTCGAGCCGATGCAGTGATCATCGGCCGCGGGCACAAATGCATTGGTTGTCGTCAAACCAATTACTCCCCATAAAATGCTGCATACCATGCCCCCCCCCCACCTTCACTGTCGAAACAGTCGCACTTACATAACTGTGCTTCACCACAACCGAAACGCATGCTGGGCGTGCACTAAGAACTCCCGCAAGCCCCGTGCTCTGTGAACCACCAAAGGAGGAAGGGTCGCTTCCATCTCCAAGCATTACACATTGTAGGGGTTGAAGGACGGACTTCGGGATGAAAACCAAAACTTGGGAGGGATTTATTCTACATTATTTACAAGGAGGTGAGAGTCAAGTATCAGTCGTACAGACATTACGGGCCGGCAGCAACTCGGACGCTGCGGCCCGCGGCAAGAAGTTCGAGAGAGGTGAATCAGGGAATCAGGGCCTGTCCCAGAATGCTCAGGTCTCTCTGGAAGGCTTCTTATAAACCCTTCGAGCACTGCAAGTCACGTCATGTTTGACCAATGGGAGAGTCCGCTCCGATGACGCCACTTTCAGCCAATGGTAGGCGCCCGTGTCGCGGTGTCACACCTGGCGGCTCTCTGTGGTCTTGACTCGCAGACTGGCAATGCACTTCTAACGAGGAGAAGGGGAGGGCTGCTCATGCTCCATTGTCGGAGGCCCACCTGCTAATCCCGGCCGCGCACGAACTTGTTGGCACGTGAACTTGTTGCCTTAAACTTGTTTGCTCGGCCGCTCCTCTGGAATGTGCTTTCCTGCTTCGGCATTCCTCAATTAGCTGTGCTGCGATTCGAAGTGGTTTGGGGAACTCGAAGTAATCGCAGGAAACAGCTCCATATCTAACAGCTCGTCCTCGCCCCGGTTGTTCTGAATGGCCGGTGAACTCAATTCGCTGGCCATGAGGAACGCTGAAAGAAGCTGCAGGGTACTGGGGTCGAGCCTCGTTTGACAACCCTCGGGATCCTGGGCCCTGGAGAACATACGTCAAACAAACCAAACAACACAGCGCTGCACGACGCGTAAGCGCAGGCTCTTCACCCCTGACTCGCCAGGCTATTACTGAGTCAAAATCAACCCTGATCTTTTAGTTCCCCAATTTTGACAACAGTTCCAACCACCCTTTCAAACAGCTATCCATTTCTCCTCGATTGCCGACAAGACCAAACCACTATTGTTGTTGCAAAACAAAAAGGTCGCCGACGATGCAAACAACAAATGAAAACAGCCGAACATAACTTAAGTGGCCTAACTACACGAACAGCATGTTTCCAACCCTACCGCAGTGGCTTACTTATCGCACGTATTGGTGCCACTGAACAATCTGGTCAACCTCACAAGTACGTAATCACAAGCGCATTAGCCTTGTGGTCACTAAACAGAACGCGTACTTGCGTTGTAGGCAATCTTTTCATTTACGCTTACTCACGTTTCTTCCCTGAAAGTCCTACAGGACACGTGACGTAAACGAACAATTAAACTTGCGGGACTTACTGTTAGATATGGAGCTGTTTCCTGCGATTACTTCGAGTTCCCCAGACCACATCGGATTGCAGCACAGCTAATTGAGGAATGCAGAAGCAGGAAAGCGTATTCCAGAGGAGCGGCCGAGCAAACAAGTTTAAGGCAACAAGTTCACGTGCCAACAAGTTCGTGCGCCGCCGGGATTAGCAGGTGGGCATCCGACAATGGAGCATGAGCAGCCCTCCCCTTCTCCTCGTTAGAAGTGCATTGCCAGTCTGCGAGGCAAGAGCACAGAGAGCCGCCAGGTGTGACACCGCGACACGGGCGCCTACCATTGGCTGAAAGTGGCGTCATCGGAGCGGACTCTCCCATTGGTCAAACATGACGTGACTTACAGTGCTCGAAGGGTTTATAAGAAGCCTTCCAGAGAGACCTGAGCATTCTGGGACATGCCCTGATTCCCTGATTCACCTCTCTCGAACTTCTTGCCGCGGGCCGCAGCGTCCGAGTTGCTGCCGGCCCGTAATGTCTGTACGACTGGTACTTGACGTCTCACCTCCCTGTACATAATGTAGAATAAATCCCTCCCAAGTTTGGGTTTTCATCCCGAAGTCCCGTCCTCCAACCCCTACATTACACACTCCGCAGAACCCTTAAAATAATGCGTCTTTTAATAACTCGTTCCGCGCGTACTTATCAGAGAAGTCAGAATACGGCTGCCCTCCACACACACTAGCAACCCAGTCATAAAGTCTGCTTCCTTCCGTCCACACAGGACACGCGCTAATGGAACTAAGAACGCTTCTCCGTGCAAATCATGCACTCACTGAAAATCTACGCGCTTAACCTTAGAAAATTCAACACTTAAAAAGAAAGAAGGTTAAATAAAACACACGCGCGTTACGATAGGCCTCTCAACAGTAACCTTGACCCTCAGGTTACTCACACACACACAAAAAAAACCTATCTACTTATTAATGAGCATCTCGCGAGACTACATGTTTACATAAACCTCATCTTTCAAATCACGGAGCTTCTCAAACGAAAACACAAACAAAGCTCAAACCTTACACATTGAAAGAAATCCTAGTCTCAAATCGCGAAAAACTTTCCGATGCTCAAAATAAAAAAACAAGACACTCCATTTCTACTGAAGGGCTCTTCGCCTCCCTTTCCAAACGCTTATGTCTGACTCATACTCTGAGCCGTCCCCGAGCTGGTCGCGGCTTGAAAACTACTCTGGCTGCCGAGGAAACACAAAAGGGCTGATTCACTATCAGCTCCCCCAAGACGTTACGGTCTCCTGCCAATTTGCGTCCTCGCGCCCCGCTTTCAACACAAACTCGATTGACCGCGTCGCTACTCCCCACCTGGTCTCGTCCTGCCACCTTGCGTTTCTTCGAACTGCACGCTGAGCTGTGAAAAGAACTACGGAACGACGAGGAGCTTAACTGCCTCGTGCCCTTTGTCCGCGTCCGTGCAGAACATTCTTCGCGGTCCCCCTTTGACCTGTGGCTCGAACGTTTAGGATGCGTCAACATCGTCAGTGACGGCAGCACCTTTCTTCTCCTCGCGCCCTGCCCATTTGGGTTTCTCGCCATTTTTGGCGGCGCTACATTATTTACCGACTTTTGGTTTTTACTGCGCTTCTTTTTACGGCGCTTTCTCTTTGCACTCGTTTTCATGTCGCCTCGTGCCTCGTGCTGGCCGGTACACATTTCGTCGGCCCGGATCGGTCTCTCACCCGCACAGTCTGAGTGATTATCACTTAAATCAACACTCTCTCTGCCTCGACTGGCGGACAGCTCAACCGACTCTGGCACAATGCAGCAGGCTTTACTCGAGTTAGACAACTCGCACTCTTGCGAACTGCCCTCTACTACATTGCCCAGCTCACGCGGTGCATCGGCACACAGCCCGTCGGTATCGATCGCTGTCGCACAGTCCGAATGATTAACAACTGAATCATCCCTATCTAGGCCATCTAGACTGGCGGAGAGCCGCACCGATCCCTGAACAATGCAGTTGTATTCTCTTGAGCTACACAGCTCGCAATCCTGAGAATTACCCTCAACTGCACCGCTCAGCTCGCACTTCACTTCTGCACGCACATCTGGCTCTACATGGGTGCTCGCTTCTGTCGGGTCAGAAGTACCCTTTTCTTCGCTAGCAACCTCGCTAACATTACCAGCGACGCACACACGCGGTAACTGTGCCAATTTGTTCGCAGCTGGCCTAGCTGTCTCCACAGTCATCTGTTGGCACAGCACCTCGTCGCTCTCCTTGCGGCCTTTAACGGCCTCTGTTGCCACTAAGGCATCGTTAGCAGCTAGCCTTTTCCCTTCACTTATCAATCGGCAGCCAATCTCACAGGCACTACTCTTCTCGTCGGCTTCTGGCGAAAGTCCGCTAGACACTTCCTCATTCTTTCGCTCTGTACTACCTGCCGAATTCTCAGACAGCCGTTGTCTCTGTGCCAATAACTGATCACAATGCTGTATCTCTTTGATCAGTGCTGCCTTCTCTCTCTCAAACTTTTGCTCACGCTCACGTTCGCGTCGATTCTCACGTTCGTGACGCTGACACCTAAGAGTAAGTTCTTGAAGCTCCTGCTTCCGTTGATTCTCGCGTTCTTCACGCGTACGCTCACTCCTAAGTTCACGAAGCTCCCGCAAACGTACACGACGCACACGCTCCCGTGGCTCCTGTATCACCTCCCAAGCAAGCTTAATGCTTTCATCATCATTGCCACTATCTTGAATCGCCTTTATGATAGCTGGCGTTTCCATCCGTTCGTCCGCCTCAACTCCCAGATCGTCGCACACCAACAACAAGTCCAACCTCGTCAACCTTCTAAGATCCATGGCAGCTGCCCCGACAGGTGGTTAAAACTGTTTTCCTTAATTAATTTGTGCAAACACACAATGCAACAAATTCCCGATTCCCAGAACTATCAAAATTGAACACACAACCTTTGAGTCTGGCGAATCATAAGGGAAAAAAACCACGCGCTCACTTACGGTTGCAGCACCCTGCCATCCGGTTCATTCGTCCGCTGTTCCAGGTTCCTCCGGACTCCCTGGGTCGAAGGCTCGCTCCTTCTTCGCTACTCCCAGTTTCTTCGGACCTCTTTCGACGAAGGCTCTCTTCTTCGCTCTTCCCGGTTCCTTAGGGTCTCTCTCGACGAAGGTTGATCCGTAGCGCTGCCACCAGCTGATGCATTCGGAGGCGATCCCACCGCTGCCAACCAGATGTAGGGGTTGAAGGACGGACTTCGGGATGAAAACCAAAACTTGGGAGGGATTTATTCTACATTATTTACAAGGAGGTGAGAGTCAAGTATCAGTCGTACAGACATTACGGGCCGGCAGCAACTCGGACGCTGCGGCCCGCGGCAAGAAGTTCGAGAGAGGTGAATCAGGGAATCAGGGCCTGTCCCAGATTGCTCAGGTCTCTCTGGAAGGCTTCTTATAAACCCTTCGAGCACTGCAAGTCACGTCATGTTTGACCAATGGGAGAGTCCGCTCCGATGACGCCACTTTCAGCCAATGGTAGGCGCCCGTGTCGCGGTGTCACACCTGGCGGCTCTCTGTGGTCTTGACTCGCAGACTGGCAATGCACTTCTAACGAGGAGAAGGGGAGGGCTGCTCATGCTCCATTGTCGGAGGCCCACCTGCTAATCCCGGCCGCGCACGAACTTGTTGGCACGTGTACTTGTTGCCTTAAACTTGTTTGCTCGGCCGCTCCTCTGGAATGTGCTTTCCTGCTTCGGCATTCCTCAATTAGCTGTGCTGCGATTCGAAGTGGTTTGGGGAACTCGAAGTAATCGCAGGAAACAGCTCCATATCTAACAACATTCGTGATACTAGCTCTTCAGGCCGCTTACTACGCCATGACCATTTTCGTGCACATGTGGAACGCAGTGATCGGACACAATCCACGAAAAATACAACCCGAGTTTTTCATTTCTTTTCTTTTTTTTTCTTTTTTGTAATACGTAAAACACCCGATAAGACGAACCCGGTTAAGCCAAACTTTTGGATATAAAAACAAATCATCAACGGTTGGTTTGGTTTTCAAAGACCGAATGAAATATTACTACTGCTGCTGCTACTATTACTACTACTATAATTAATAATCCTAATAATATTAATAATAATACGAACAGCGAATTCGGTTAAGCCGAACTTCCGCGGTCGCATTTGGTGCCTGCTGTTACTTGATTCAGCGAGAGGCCCGGGTCGGCAGACTTGTAGCAGGCCACTCTGCTGTCTACATGAAGTATAGTAATTTATTGTTTAGTAAAATGAATGAAATAAATGAAGGAAAAAGAAGCGAAGAAATAAACCGCACTGTAACATGCTGGTGAGGAACAGGGAGAAAAGATGGAGTAAAAAGGGGAACTATTTATATTGCATGGAAACTTTGAGGGCTTAACCAACACCCTCTAGACTGGCTTAGCACCCGGTATCCAATCGCTGCTTCACCCGAGAGGCGAAGCAGCGATTGCAACAGCAAATTAGTAGACAGTCATACGAAGTAAGGATAGTAGTGTTATCGACCGTATAAACTTGGAAACAGTCGCTTACTAATTGAATTAACAGGCATGGTGTTAGCGCGCACAGGCAAACATGAACACACCACACTCGATGACCGCGGACACTCGCTGTCAAAACGCTGACGTGAGCAGGCGCAGCAGCACCAGCGAGCGAAATGACCTTCGTGCTGTTTATCGTTCAAACGCAAACAGCGGCGAGAAAACAGCCCGCAAAAAGGCTGTATGCACATCGCTTTCAAGAAACGGCGCGCGCGACCGCGCGTCGTCGCGCAGAGTATGCATTTGCCGGAGTAAAAGCCGCCATTCTTCCCGCGCTGCCTCCCCACTTTCCTCCGTTTTCTCTTTCTTCTCTGCTGGTCGCGAGCTACATGCGCCAACTGTTCACAAGCGGTGAGCAAGATGACACTTTTTAATGCAGTCTACTCTCGAACGATTGGCGCAGCCGGAGGGGTGCCAACCCCCCGAAATTTTTAGTTTGTATGTACACATTGTAAGGTTTTGGAGGTCGGTCATTGTAGGGAGGACCTGGCTCTTCGTCAGGAACCGCGGACACTGTACAGGATTTATTTACATATTTACGTCAAAACCAGAGATACATTTCAACAGTCTAGCATGATTCCCAAATGGAGCACGCAAGACGAAGCACAGAGCACACGAGCTCCAAACACCAAGCACCCTCCTAGCAGCCGACAAACTGCTGCTTAAAAAGCCTCTGTCCTCCCTAGATCCCTAGGGGAGGGAAAACTGCTGTCCAACCTTCGTCCAATCGGACAGTCCACAGTCGTTGGGGCGTAGCCGACCCGCGTTTGAGGGGTAGGGCTCACACACTCACATACGCACTTTGGATTCCCAGGACCCACCGAGTTGAGCGGGTCCTTGTAGCCAGATTGTCACGCTTGACCCCAGCCGGCGCCTCTTAATACCAGAGCTCACTTCTCCGGTAGCCGCTACGAGTGTCAGCAGACTGTGACGAATCCTAGGACCCGAGGAAACGCACCGCAATACACCCTTTGTTAGAGAAGCTCTCTTGCTGCAAATAGACCATGAAGGCCACGGCAAATCCACCAACAATACACGGTCCGCCAAACGTGGCCAGCCCTGCTGTCGTCGCCGACTCTCCGAAGGAAGCGCATGGTGGATTAACGCTGCTGTGGTCTCCAGTTCTCTGAAGGAAGTGCATGGTCGGTTAGCGCTGTCGTCGCCGCCGGTTCTCTGAAGGACGCCACCTCCGCGGGTCGACCGAAACAACTGCAGCGGGCTGAGATAGGTCTGCAGAGCAGTACCCCTGCAGGGTGATCGTATATACATGCACATATACAAACACACGCCCCCAAGAACGTACATATAGGAGCCCACTCGATCCCTCGAAATCCTGACTGCGCCCGTGACTCGAACAGCTCAAAAATTCACGTGTATACGCGCATTACCTTGCAACAAAAAGCGGTGCAATGTTTTTCAGCATGTATATGAAGTTTTCTCGCGGAGGCCGGAAGGCAAGAAATGTTTTAAAGGGTGTTTAAAGAAAGCTTCGCACATGTGTGGCGGACAATTATATGAGCACATTTTGCCTGCCGAAACCAGACGAATAATGATCGTGGCCAAGAGAACTATCGTGCCTGCAGTTATGTCAGTGACCTTTAACCGTGACCGTCATTCATCACTAACCGTCATTCACAGCTGCTGCACGTTTTCGATATATGTGGTACAGACACGTATATTTAAACGCATTTCAAATTTTCACATGCGCACATTTTATGCAGAGCTTATTTTTACGATTCATACCGCAAACTTAACAGCTGCTTCGTAGCAGCAAATTTGTGAGTAGAAAAAGATTCAAGATGCACGAGCTTCTAGATCAAATTTATCTCGTACAAGGGAATGGATGAGCAATGGCTGGTGGCAGCAGGGTATGAGTACTGGTTCTTGGAGCCTTGGGGGCAGAATTCAAAGCCATTGGAAAGGTAACAAGTTATTAAGAGTAAGAACAGGTTATTTTTATTGCACTATAATCACATAAGATGGCAAAATTGCAAAGTAATTATTTACACATTGCAGACTGTAATAGGACAACACATCTTTCTTTATCTCTTCATACTACTCAGGTTAATTTATTATAACACAGCACTCATTAAACGTACAAAAATAATTTCACATTCCTCACGTCGACTAAGGCTGATCGAACAAGCAACAGATTGCGGACGGTAAATGCTGAAGCTATCACAACTGACTCATCAGCGGGAGCGCACGATGTTTTCGCATACTACAAAACAATGAACACGAGTACATTAATTGACCTTACATGAAAAATCATAACATGACGGTACAAATTAACCACCAGAACGCTTCTTGTCGTCAGACCTTGCTGCGTGCTTTGTGAACACGAGACGTTCATTTGAGGGATCGCCAGCGGTTTGTGCGCAGGCGCAAGTAAGAGCGGGCGCGAGAGAGAAAAGCTGGGAGCTTTGACTCTGCCTAGGCACAGCGGAGGAGGTTTCTTAGCGCGTGTTGTATGCGTTTATCCTGTAGACATGCCGGCATAGACAAGAACGGCACCGAGAGCGGCGCTGCTGCGCCGGCGTTGAGAGCGCCGCATGCGGAGCAAAATTCTATTAGCCGGTGGTACCCCTCTCCCATCTCTCGTTCGCGCCGCCTTGATTGCCTCCTGCACTGCGCGTGTTTGGGCACGTTTCGCGCCGCGCGCGGTGTGTGCGCGTGGACATTTCTTTCGAAGGGCGGTGTACAGTCTCTCTCACATTTAGGGGAAAACTCGAAGCGCATTGCATCGCGATGCGGCGAGCGCTTGAGTCAAGCGGCGGCAGCAGCTCGAGGGGCGGGATCTGGAACGGCGTCGTCTGCTACGGCGACGCACGCTGGCCGCATTGTCGAGAAACGTTCTACTGTCAGGTGCAGGGCAGGTGTCAGGTGTTTCACCGTGTTCGACTCCCATTGTTGAGTGCTTTGTTTTCCTTTCGAGTCAAACAAAGACTGAGCACGTTGCGCGCACATCTTGGTGCGTTTTGTCGCTGCTCATTACGGTAGCACACACAGTGAAGAAATATACGTGCACACGCTCAGTACTCCGGCCTTTCGAAAGAACAAATGAACCATGTTGTCAAAAGAAGTTTGTGGAACTCCATTATCGCCAATGAAGGATCAGAGTGTGGCGACGCACAACGTTTAGTAAAGAATATCAGCTCAGTTCCCGCAGTACCGATGAAATCGGTGCATTGCCCCTGACAGTACCACGCTTCCCGAAAATGCGGCCAGCGCGCGCCGCCGTAGCAGACGACGCAGATCACGACACTGCCCCTCAAGCGTGTGCGCCTGCTCGAGCTGCTGCCGCCGCACGACTACATTGCTTGCCGCATCGCGACGCAATACGTTCCGAGTTTTCCCCTTAGTGTGAAACAAACTGCACACGCTATATTTGCCTTTAAGAAGATCGGTACGCTTGACGATTATTTTTATGGCTGCAATGCGGCGAAACGGCAGCGTCTGCTTAACCATGTAAGGTACGCTGAGTAGGTAATTGGAAACGACATCGTATGTGCCGCCGGAAAAATCGTCAGCACTACGATGCGGCACATACATACGGCACCTACGAGCTAAAGTCATTTTTGCAGTTTCTCACATTATGTTTGCTACAAATCCGTGTTGTCTCTGATGGCGACAACGGACTTCTATCGACACTGTGCGGAAATAAACAAGATATATCGCTGCATAGCACAAGTTCGACATGCGCACACAACTTTAACTAGTACGTCCCCTACAATATGGAATAGAGGCAGCAATGTAGACAGCTTGCTCATTTTTTAACAGTACTCAAGAGACGGAAGTTGAAAGTATTATTAATCATTCCTGCTTCAGCAATGCCGGCGCGACCAAGACGCGGGTGTGTATCGTCCAGTAACCCGATCGATCGGTGCGGTGGTGAAGCGGGAATGAACTCCGGTCATGTTCAATGCATCATGCACATATTCAATTTCTCGGCACGCGTGAACTTCGGCCACTGCTAGCGCATACAACAGACGTGGTTTCCATTCTTAGACAGCGCACACACAAACGAAACACGAGAAAGAAGACAGGACAAGCGCTCGTTCAACTTAAAGTTTTTATATGAATAAAAGGATTATGTACCGAGAAATTATTAATTTCACGTGGGTTACGTATAGAAACCGTCATACACTCAGGAGTGATCAATAAACGAGCTCGCTTCGTTTGCCAGATGTTTACTTCGCTCGGCGCATAATCATGTCTGTCGTCTGCTTCTTTCGTACCATTTTCTTGTGAATCGGCAGAATTTCACTGGTGGCATCAACCTTTTCATGTTTACATTGCTGTCGTGACAGTTAACAACACAATAATAATTTCCGGTCATCCGAAGAGGCGCCGTCGCAAACATGAGACGTTTCGCGCGCTGCGCGAACTGAACGCGGGCGCGACCGCGAAGGGAAGCGGCGACGGAAACCACCGTTGGAGATGAAATCGTGCCGCCAGGGGAGAAACGAGCGCTGGCGTCTAGGATGAAACTTGGCGTGCGGTCGTCTATTGCGGAGCGGGGTCGAGTTTACGCTCCGAAGCTGGCTGCCCGCGCGCTGAGGCAGTGGGCACGGGCGCCCCATTTGGTGATCGCTGTGCCTGAAGGGACAAGGTTCTGACTGGCGTTGTATAAGACGCGGGTCGCTTTTTTCGTCGCGACGATAGGTTGGGATAGTTAAAAGCATTGCTCCAGGAGGGCACATGTAAACGGCAAACGGAGGCCTCAGGAGAGCACCTGAGGTTACAATAAAGCAGGATGCGCCAAATCTCCAGAGCACACAAGGGGTTGCGGGGTGATCAAAGCTGGAAGCAGGGCGGCCCGTGGGTTGGGGGCACGAAGGCCGAAGCGAAGGCTAAAGCGCGATAACCGAAGGCCCCGAAACTTCTGCAACACCAGTCAGAACTTTGCCTCTGAAGGTACGTCGGACAGACTTTCTCGCGCCTGCGGCGCTGGTGCTCAGTCAGTCATGCCGGATTAAACCTTTCTTGCTTCTTAAGGCGCTTTACCTTCAAAAAAACTTGGAGGACGCTTAAGCTTCGCCTTCAAAAGTGGAACGCGATAGCGTTATCGCACCCCGTTCGCACCGTCACTCATTCGCTTGGCATGCTCTTGAGTCACACAAAGACGAAACGTGCGCCTGAGCAAGCGGAACGAACCAAAGAACTCGGTGTCTCAGAGGGAGAAACTATCTACGCGAGCCAAACGTCGTGATCGGCACGGACAGCCGGGCCCCGACGCGCCACGAAGGCGGACTCGATCATGGGGCTGACGCCTCGATGGCATCGTCCTCTATCTCGCTTGGGAGCACCACGCAGACGCATGACTCCTCGCCAGCAGCACGGCACACATCGCAGGGGACGCTTTCCCACCAGACGCACTACGGCGCAGCGATCGCATCAGAGGCGACCCGCATCGGACGCTGCACCTACAGGAATCGCGCTGTGAGCGGAAAGAGGAGCAGCGTCGCCTAAACACGAGGGTTCGAGTGACGCACGCTGGAAGTTGGAAGGGGCGAGAAAGAGAAAACTTATTAAACGCAAGGGTATTGGGGCATCCTCGCACAGGTCCCCACACGGCCCCAAAACGCTCAAACGAGACGAAGGGGAGAAGCGGGCGAGTGACGCGCCACCTGTCGGGGCAGCGCCGTACATGCGACGGGACGAAGTCTATGCGAATTTTATGCTCACTAATTTTCAGAATTGAAGTCCATGCGCTCCGTAGATCCCGCGAGATGCCGCGACGAGCCCGCTCGCTATCAAAACGCTCTTGAAACTGTGTTATGGAATGCGTTATGGAATGTAACTCCCGGTGCATGGGCGCTGCCGCAAAATCGAGCCCGATTTCGCAATGTTCACGCTGAAATGTCTTTTCGAGCATGAAAAGCACATTCTAGACAAAAGCCAGCATGATTTCCGGCGCCAGGGGTTGTTTTGGTCGGTGGCGCATGACAGCACGACAAAATTTCGCGGGGGGGGGGGCGAAGCCCCATAAGCCCCCCCCCCCTTGGCTACGCCCCTGCTTGAGGTAGTAACATCTTTTACATGAAGTATAGAACAGAAATGTTCTGCAAAGGCATCAGCAGTGCTCGAGCTAGACAACATTGCCATTTTAATCAACAATACATATCTCAGCACTGTTTTTAGAAGATGAGAGCTCACGTATCTCTAGAAATAGTTTACGTGTCACGCTGGCTTTAATACGTTCAATGAGGTCGTAGTGATCACTGTTATAATAAAATTAACTAGCATGGTGTCACGCGCGCACTAGCAAATATGAACACATCTCACTCGATGACCGCAGAAACTCGCGGTCGAAAATACTGGCGTGAGGAAGCGCGGCAGCAGCAGCGAACGAATTGAACTTCGTGCTGCCTCTCACTTCAACGCGAACTAAACAGAACGCACACTACAACCTATCAGCACTCAGCGCACTCTGTCCCCATCGCAGCTCGTTTTTAAGGTAGGGCCGCGCCGTCGGAGCCCCGTCGGGGCCCCTCCTCCCCGGGTGCCTTGCGCGCGACGGAAAACGGCACGCTTCCCCCAAGCTTCCTTCCTTGTGCGCGAGATCCCACCATGCTCGGGACACCGTCGCACGCTTTCACTCGCGCCCACCGCATACAGCGCGCGGCTACGATACTATAGCGCTTGGACTTTATTTATTTATTTATTTATTTATTTATTTATTTATTTATCTGCACATACTGCAGCGCAATAAGCGCTATAGCAGGAATGGATTAACAGAGGAAAATTACACGCGCAAAGGTACGATACAACGATGAGGGTGATGTGCTAGGACCATTCATCTTGGATGGCAGATACAAAGCTTTGGGGTGAACGTAAGCCAAATAGACCCAGGTAAGGAACACCAGTCTTCTACGGAACGAGGGAAAAAACTGAATTTAAACATATTAGTGGCGTGCAAAGTAGGGCAACAAGTTCAAGTTGTGATGTTTCGTCGATGACTCTGGCGCAAGGTTAGTATAGTTTTTTAAATGTCTAACAGAAGAATTGACGATGATGTGCAAGAAATCAAATGAAGGTATGCGGTGACGTGAATAAACGAAGTTAAATTCAAGGAACGCAGCACAGAAGAGGGTGAGAAGTCACGATCATAACGGTGACTATAAATCTTACAGCTTTTTTCTGAATTGCTTCTAACCTGTTAATCTCACACTGCTTATAAGGGTTCCAAACGACAGATGCGTAGTCAACTACAGGATGGATTAGCGATTTGTATAACAGTAGCTTAGTGTCTTTTGGAGAGTTGGATAGTGCACGACGTAGGTAACCTAATTTTTTTAGTGCTTTGTTACCAAAGTAACCAATATGATTAGACCATGACATGTTATGCGTTAAAATAACATCGAGATACGTATACTCAGATACCCTACACACAGCGCGGTTATTGAAAGAGTAATGAAAAAGAGAAGGAGAAGATTTTTTCCAGAAGGACATAAGGACGGTATTTATCAGAATTAATGTTCATTTGCCAGGTGTTGCACCAAGTGCAAAACCTTGCAAATGACTCTTGGAGGTGGTAATGATCATCAGAAGAGTTAATAACTTCATATAAAACACAATCATCGGCATAGAGACGAATGTTAGAAAAGATGTTCACAGGCACATAATTTATGTAAATTAAAAAAAAAAAGCAGTGGCCCAAGAACGGAGCCTTGGGGTACTCCAGATGTCACATCAATAGCAGTAGAGTCGGTCGAGCTATAAGAAACGAACTGGAAACGAAGCAAAAGAAAGCTTCTAGTTGAGGATTATTTATTACAGTGTCAATTTTAACAAGGAGTTTAGAATGCCACACTGGGTCATGTGCTTTAGAGAAGTCTATAAAGGTAGCGTCAATATGGTTGCCAACATCAAGGTTAAGAAAAATGCCATGCGTAAACTCAACTAACTGCGTTGTCGTACTAAAAGAACGCCTAAACCCGTGCTGTGTGTCAGATATGAGATTATGTGATTCCAGGAAAAGCACTATGTGTTTATGAATGATATGTTCTAAGATTTTGCATGACTGTGATGTTATTGAAATCGGTCTGTAGTTTGATAAAGACTGCTTGTCACCGGATTTATAAAGAGGAAGCACTTTAGCTAACTTCCATGAGGAAGGAACGGTGGCAGACGATAAAGATTTGTTGTATGTGACCGTCAGATATCTTGATGACCACAAGAAATAGCAAACCAAGAATGCATTGTGTATCCCGTCCGGACCGGTGCATTTCTTGGCATCCAAGTTTAATGCGAGGTTAAGAATACCTTCATTGTTTATCTCAATGTTAGTGATTGCTTCCGAACAAACTATATTGGTGAGAAAAGGAATGAAGTTGTTATCGGGTACAAATACAGACTGAAAATACTTGTTGAAAGCATCCGATATTACTGACGGGTCACTGATGACGTCATTATCAATTTTGAATGAAGTGGGTGAAGCATCGCGAGGTAAAATAGTAGACCAAAATTTACCATGGTTAGTTCTTAACAGACGAGGCAGTTGAACGCGAAAAAAAATCTTTGGCCATTTGCATTTTCAAATTAAGTTCATTTTTTGCCTTGTGAAACTTGTCCAGGGATATGGGATCGTCGGTTCATTTCGTTTAGAACGCCTACGCCTACGGACACGACAAGATAAATGCAAGATGTCGCGAGTCATCCAGGGAACGTTAGCATTACTTTTCTTACTTTTATTGGGCACAAATCGTTGGATACATGACTTGACAAGATCCTCAATGTAATTAACAAGACAATTTACATCCTGTCTGTCTGACAGAGAGCAAAACGTATCGGAATGATCAGCTGAGAGATCAATAATGGAATTGTCGCCCGCACTAGTCAAGTCAGGGAAACTAGTAAACGTATAGGGTTATTTGGAGGTTGGACAAGAGAGCGATAACAAAATACACTTATGGTCTGAGAGTCCGTCAATTACTTCGCAAGAGAAGTCATTCTTCGCTAGATCAGCGCTTAAGAAAACCAAGTCGAGGAAGGAACTTGACCTAGTTGCATTAGAAACAACTTGAGTGAGCCCAAAGGACAAGGAAATATCGATTGCTACGTCAGGACCCGTTGTATTTAGTGATGGCCAGTGAATGCCAGGGCATTGAAATCACCCATGCAGATAAATCGGGATGAAGCAATGTTAGTCAGGCATATGAAATTTGCAATAGCATGAAGGACATCAAGGGAAGAACCGTGCGGACGGTTCTTCCCTTGAATAACGCTAATTACAATATACTGATTATTCAAGAAAATTTTACAACACACGGTTTCTGTATCCGGAGGCGAGGGCAAACGAAGATCCGAAGATCCGAACGAAGATCCGAACGGATAAGCAGTACGACGCCTCCGCCAGTGCCGTGGAACCTGTCTAAGCGCAGGGCAATAAAACCGGATGGAGTAAACTCGGAGTCATAAATATTACTATGCAGCCATGACTCAGTGATACCTATAACATGAGGGGAATAAATAGAAATAAGAGACAGTAAGTCTAGAAGTTTTTTTAACAATACTGCGAGCATTATGTTCAAAACGACGAGGTTATTGAGATGGCCAGAACGATGTAAGGTAGTGGATGAGCCGGGAGTCGAAGACACAGACACGCAAGGTAATGGTTGATTAGGTACTTTTACTAATGCATTTGAACTGTCATCTCAGTTATAACGAACCTTGTTAATGAACGCGTTATCGTATCTTAACGACATAGCCATTGTTACGAAAATGAACTTATGCTTCCCAGATTTTTTCCGAATAGATCAAATCCTTGCAGGGAAGTCTTCTGTAATGAATAAATTTGAGCCCTTGAGTTTATAACTGTTTTTTAGAACCACGGTTTCATCGTTGAAGTAAGAAAGCTTTAAAATAACAGGACGGGTGGGATTAGCACGTGCTCTACCAAGCCTGTGGACGCGTTCAATGTGAGGACAGCTAATCTTCAAAGTCTCGCTAAGTACAGACGTAACGTTGGACAACAGTATGTCAGTGTTTTCTTTGAGGTTTTCCAAAATGCCATGTATTATAAGATTATTTCTTCGTGAACGATTTTCTGGGTCATCAGTTTTTAAGACCAGCTTGGCAATTTGAGAAGATAAAGCGTTGATTTCTGCATGTAATTCACAAATTGAAATAGAGTCATCACGTGAGGATTATAATGCACCAACACACGACTCTAAAGCATAAAAACGGCAGGCGACTGTCTGTTGAGAGGATTTGATGTCAGCAATGTCTCAAGCCAACTAATTTTGCTCAATCAGTAGTTTCGAGAACATTTCGGATACAGAAAGATAATGAGCGTCGTGGCATACAGGAGGAGAATGTGCATCAGCAGCCTCATCGAAAGCGCAGTTGGAATCAGTCGCACTCCGGGCTCCAGGTTTATTACCAGATTTATCGCTTTTATAATGGTTCAAGCTGACTTGGACTGGGGGCCCGGATTGAGTTCTACATCACCGCTCAGGATAAGACCACTTGTGCAATATAAAACGTGCAAACACAAGGGCACAAGACTACGTTGACAAGGAAGCAGCAGCAAAAAGCGATCATCAGATCGCATACATACAGCGTTGGAGTATAATAATTAACGTACCTGCACGAAGAGCAGGCAACGATTATACATCGTACTGGTGCTGCTGCAACCTGGCCCACTGAAGAATGGAACGACGCGCAGGACATTTATACTCCTGGTGGCTGACGTCACAGACCGGCAGTTGTCGGTAATTGGCTGATCAAGAGGCAGGTTGCCGGTGACTGACATGCAGCAGTTTGAAGAGGGACACGCCGTAACTATCACTTATCCAGAGCAAGCACTTGGTGGAATTCACGTGCCCGGCCAGAAACGCCGGAGCAAGGTTAGACGAAGCCAATAGAGGCCATGTGACGTCCCAGAAGTTGTCATCAGCAAAACAGGTGAGGCACTAGGGCACGACTAGCAAGCAACGATTAAACATCGTATTAGGGCTGCTGCAACCTGGCCCACTTTATACGGAACATCACGGCGTTGTCAAAGGGGGAAATGCGCTTTGAGTGTCGATATAATTGCTATCGCATTAATAAAATTTGCTAAGAGAACGACAGCGTCAAAATTCAAGTTTCCACTGATCTGTTTCTTTCTGTTTGCCCTGTTTTTCTGTGTTCACGGTCTTTCAGTATTACTGCCGTTTTTAGATCTTTCGAAAATCAATGAGGGAACTTTGACTTCTTGAGCATTTAAATGGTATGGATATGCGCATGCTATCTTCAACGATTTTCGAATTAACCTGTGCATCAACATCAGCTGTCTCATCTACAAACTATCAATCAGCATTTTCAAGATAATGATACAAGCGAACGTAGTCTTCAAGGGAAAAGTTGAAGCCGCGGTTCGAATTAATATCGGAACGATGCTGCGTTCATATTTGGCCAGAGTTAAAGAAACAATTAAAGGAGGATGGATTTTCTCTGGCGCAACCTGATGACCGCTGTTATGCATGACGGAAGTATCAGGATTCGAAAGAAAAGATCTAGAACGTTGCCACAACAGTTATCAGTGAAGTTTAAATAATAATAATAATAATAATAATAATAATAATAATAATAATAATAATAATAATAATAATAATAATAATAATAATAATAATATAATAATAAACAAAAGCTTTGTGCAATCTAGATTGTTTTCACGGTGCTTTTTACGCTGACGCATTCGCTATAGCAAAGTCCTTTAATACTTATATATCTTTAGATGGCTTTCGTGATTGGTCACCGCACGCACGCACCTGTCAATCACAACCATTCTGACGTGTCCGACGGTGGAAGAGCACGATTGTATCTTCACTGGTTCTCATACTGGCGTTACACTTGGTATCAGCCATTCAAAGCGACGGACGGTAACCTCAAAGAGAAACAAAATCGGTGAGTTATCTGGTCCCGATTCTATTAGTTCGATCGATTCCAGTGACGACATTCAGCAAGCAGGTTTGTGCGCTAGAGCGGTTCGTAAGTACAGGCACTGACCAATAGTGGCAGAGAGCACTAGCGATCAAAGCTGGTTGGCCAATGAGCAACACTGCTTACGAAGGAAAAGATCTGAGAATTTGGTTTGTTGATTCGGCCTTTGACGCTTTGAAGCAAACTTGCGAGCGAATCAGAAGCTTAATTAAAGAAAAGGAAAAGAAAGAAAGAAAGAAAGAAAGAAAGAAAGAAAGAAAGAAAGAAAGAAAGAAAGAAAGAAAGAAAGAAAGAAAGAAAGAAAGAAAGAAAGAAAGAAAGAAAGAAAGAAAGAAAGCTTTTTGTCTGTAAGGGATCCGGACGCATTTCGCTAGTACTATGTCCATCATGCGAAAAGGAGTAGCCGTCACCATTATAAGGTGACTACGTCTCTTTCTTTTATTTTCCTTTCAACAATTAAAAAATATGTCCAGCATCACAATTGTCTGGAATTTGCTCTTACGAGAAATGCTAGCGTAAGAGCTTTTTGAGAATAGGGACCAAGTTTTGTGATCGCTCACGGAAACGCACATGTAACGGCTCATCATTTCCCCTCGGGTTAACAATCGCTGCTTAATTGTACTTTCTGCTTAAATGTACGGGCGCGTAGAACAGACTTCAGCTATTCCTCTCTGAACTTATTTACTGCGACAAGTTATTCGCCCGACTCTCTCTAACTTTGTGCAAAATTCCTGCAACTTAGTGCAGACTCTTGCAACTGTATGCAACGGCGACAACACGTCGCGGCATGACGGCACGGGCCGGCGGATGGATAGAGCAAACTCTAATTCAAGCTCTTATCTGTTGTGTCCGTATCATACACGAAATAAACAATGCATAAACAATGGCAGGGCGACGTTTCGGCATGCACACTGTCTGACTAGAAAAAAAAAAAGACAAAAGGATATAGCAGCTTCTTGAGCCACTAATCTAATTAATATTCATGTACACTAAGAAAATAAGGCACTTCAAAAATTGAAAAAAAAAACCTGAAAGGAATGATACCTTTAAATAAACCTTTTTGAACTGCGCGCGAAATTCCGCATTACTGGCCTTTCTGGGTATTTGCTTCATGCACATGCATGATATCATCTCGCTCGTTTCGTCGCTGATGAATTTTGAAAAAGAGAGATATAACGAATAATTCTCAATTTATCGCCTAGTGAGTCACATCTCGCATTCGCTTTCTGAGAAAGAAAAAGGAACTTTCGGCGGCTAACGCGCCACCAACACTTCGAGTTAGCCGCCGCTCGCTTATTGAGCTTCGCAACAATGATAATTTTCGTTCGTGGGAGCAGGAGCGACAGGAGGCGCTGCGCGTTGCTGCTGGTGTGAGCTGAAGTGGCTGAAGCATGAAGAAGCGCTGAAGCCTCGAGTGTTGGTGCGGAGAGGGTCGATGGTCGAAGGCCGAGGGCATGCTTATATATTTTAGCACGATGGAAATTTTTGTTAGAATAGGTTTCATCGAAACTTTCAAAAGACTTTCATCATGTTAAAATGCCGGCGTGGATTGTACTGGTGAACCATGTCAAAGAAGCCAGACAAGCATGGTAAGTACTCTTGCTCGCGATATTCATGTGAAAGTGAAAAGAAGAAAAAAAAGTAGTTTATACTTTCATTACTTTCAAGCGCCGCGATGCTACTTACTTACATTTTCAAATTACCCAAGCACGTACAGGTGGTATCATTTCCCTAGGCGAAAGCTCGCGTGAACCCAGCGTAAGAGGACTCTATCGGATGCCTGTTACACCTTGTGTTTACATATTCGATCGCACTGCGCGTTTGCGATCATTTGTTCTTCGCGCTTTTTATTAGTTTTTTTGTCGTACCTTCCCGTGTTAGTCCCGTTGAATCGCTTCTGGACCGTCGCGGCGGCTCCGCCCGTCAGCCGTGCAACTGGAGATGAGCGTTCCTGAGCGGATCTAACCCACGCAAAATTCACGTTCTACAGGAAGGTGAATCACAGCGAGAATGTTACAGATGCAGCTCTGCTGTTCATCTTGGTGTTGCCGACGGACGCCAGCGTCCGGTTTCTACTATACGAGTAGCAGAATAAACGGTTTCAGCGATATCGTTTGCGGGCATGCCCTCATTTTTCCGCAACTCAGTGCTTTCGAGCTCAGTGACTGGTGAAAGTGGAAACTACAGCAAGCTCTTGGCACGAATTACTCATATTCGTGACAAGAACTTCCCGATATTGTCAACGCCTATCGAAGTCATTTCTGTGCTTATTTTATGCACGTTTTAACTGTACACACCCGAACCAGCACAGCGCACATGCGACCTGATTAAATTAATTAAGCTGCCGAGTCAGCGGCGTACCGACCACTTGTTTCTCCGCGATTGCTTTCGTTTTATGTTTCGCTTAGACGCGGAGCATACTCTGGGACATGTAGAAACGTCAGAAATATGAGCGGAATGGATGTTTCATATTCTCGCTGTTCATTTTCGGAAATGTGTGATTATTCATGTGTGGAAACTTTCACCCGAAAGTGCGAGAGCCTTTTTACATAAAAGAGAAAGAAAGCTTTTGAATTGAACATAATTTAGTGTTTCTTTGTTGTACGTACTGTAAGTGATATTACAAAGGAGGACGTTGTCGGATGTCTAGAAATTTGCCACTTGAATTCTTTCTTAGTAATGAGACTGTAAAGCCCACTTAAAATAGTTCGTGTTTTACTGTGTCTGCAGCTTCTTGACAGTAACTGCTACTGTGAACTTATCTCAAATGTTCATTTGTTGGGGTAAACATGATTATTCTCATTTTTAAGTTTGCTTTCCATTTGCCAGTGTTGGGCGTGTTCCAAGTGTCGAAAAAGCTAGAAAGTAATGTGCTGCTGCTCAGGTGCTGCCAGCACTTGTACATTTACTTCAGTATTGTTGATGGAGTATGTTACAATAGAGTGTTTTAGCTTGCCCGGTGTACCAGTAAACACAGACAGATGGGCCCGTATAGGATGGGTTTTACCGGATAAACAGAAGGCATCAGAGTGGGCGGCTTGACAGGTGCTGTCACTTCGTGGGGTGGAGCTGAGCCATACAAACACACACAGCTAATATTGCATCAGCTAAGTATACTTCATTGCTGATGTAAATTTCTGGCAGCGGTGAATCATGACACAATTACACCTCTGTAAAATTTAGACCAGCAACGAAAAAGAATACACTTATTTACTGCAATATTAGCTCTGTATTTGTCTGGTTGAGCTCTGCACCACCAGGTGGCTGCCCCACTCCAGCCGCTCACATTTAAGCCTACATACCGCTAGTAAAATGCCCAGTCTGCCTGCGTTAACCGGAGTACCGGACAAGCTAAAACTCTCTAATGGCTATCTCTGTTAAGGTCGCGGTACCATGGCAGCCATCTTGTGAGTAGTTCAGATTCCATGACCAGGCGACACCACTCACCCATGAGAGAAAAAAATTGCTCTTACAGGTGCGGTGATGGGGGATCTGCTTTGGTTGGGAAGAGCATCTCCCTCACCCACCCTTTAGGTTTCGTGAGAGACGAGTGCTCCATCATAGTTCTGTTGCTGCAGTAGTGTCGACGGGAATGCCATGTACTGAACAATGGCATGACCAGTTGCTTCTCACCATAAAGTGCACTGCTGGGCGTTTGTGTTGTTTAGTGTCTATTTTCTAGTAAAAATAGCATGAGGGAACAACATACAAAATAAAAGTACTTCCGTCCATCCACCCCGAGTATGTCCATGACAATCATAAATGCCCAGAGCAGGCCACTGTGTTTGTATCCTCCTATCCCCGTCTTTAAGGTCGCATTCCTGACCGGCACGATGCACCTGGCACGAGCTACGGATGAGCAAACAATTTAATTTGGGTTTGGGGCAACAAAAATGAGAATGTTCTGCTGAGTGGACCGTAATTGCCTCAATGAGAGCTAACCACTGAACGTCAGCCAGCGGTGGGATAAGGTAAACAGCTGTGGACAGCCTAGAAAGCAGAGAAAACAGCAAAGAGAAAAGGGGGTATTCACAGTGTCCAATATTTATAAATTCTATGGAAAGTTCTGCGCTGGCAGCGCTGTCCATCTCGCGTTACATACATAGATGCAGCCAGCTATCTAGCACCGACTGCTCCAGAAAGCAGGACAGGCTGTAATGAGTTGCGTGGGCGCAGTTGACGGTTCAGCGCTATCAGCAGGCGACACGTGCGTGTGGTATAGTAGCAGTAACTCATACTCTCACAGAGCATGACCAGACCTGTCTTGTTCCCTGGAGACTTGCAGTCTCATTGTCTATGCAGGCCGTAGACAAAAGCTCGCATGTGCATTTCACCGAGTGTCTACGTTCTAGTACAAGATAAAATAGCAAAGTATTGGGCCAAAAAGGTCTACAGCTACTGTAGGCCCCCTTCCAAATTGAACAATATACAGTAACTCTAAAAGCACACCCTTGTAGCGCTCCCTGTACAAGCAATGAAGTTGCACATCAGCCTTGAACAGCCTGCGGTTGTGTCCCGCAATAGAAAAAATGAAATCTGCTAAAACGGAATAAAATCTGTGAGAATGTGTATGATAAATAAAAGGCAATAAAAATTATCATCAGTGTGCCTACCGTACATGTGTATATACAGGGTGATCATCAACTCCAGTTTTACAGAATTTTAATAAATCTCCTGTTGCAGATAACGTAATTCTAGTCCTAGAGCTAGGTTATTCAGAGAGGCAGGCATTACTTGCACAAGAAATCAGAACACATATTCAACCGATTAACAGAAATTAACTTAGTAACTTCTTAATTATTTACTTTACGGCACACATTGAAATTTGTGAATTGTAGCCAGTGAGTTTGCAAGGCATTTTCAATTGGAATGAATTTCCAGAATAACACAAGTTTGGAGATACGCACCATCAAACACACCGTAAAAATGCACTGTTGTTCCACTTACTTATTGAACAAAACGCTCTTTTATGCATTGAAGCCAGAAAGTAACTGGGACGCTCATGTATTTTGTCTCACACTTTGGGAAATATCTCGAAACTGGTGTTATCTTTAAAATTAATTTCAAGTGGATACGTCTTGCAAGATCACTGGTTACAATCCTTAATGCAATATGCGCCATAAAGTAATTAATTAAGAAGTTATTTAGTGAATTTTCATTACTTAATTGAATATGTGTTTAAATTTCTCATGCTAGTGATGTCTGCCTCTTCAAATAATCCAGCTCAAGGACAAGAACGATACTATCTGCCCCAGCCGATTTTAAAAAATTCTGTAAAACTTAAAAATGATCACCCTGTAGATAGCCATTCTAAGTACGTGCATGCACATACAAGAAAATGTGATAGGGGCTATCACTTTTTGTAGATAGCGAACACAATCCAGTAACAAAAGAAAAAGTTACAGTGATATTTCACTTCGTGAACGTGGGTTACGCGTAAGCGTATGGATGCCGCGAACATGCACAGCGAGCACCACGGCATCAAAGCACAGACTGAAAGGGCGCGAACGCTACATTTATCTCAATGGTACGACGCTTGTTGTGCGACAGGGAAAGCGCAAGTGCTAGACGTGCAAAGAAATGCCGTGAACATGCACAGCGAGCACCACGGCGTCGAAGCACAAATTGAAATGGTGCAAACGAGGTCGCAGACGCTACACCAATCTCAACGGTGCAATGCCTCTTGTGCCACAGGGAAAGCAGAAGTGCTAGACATACAAAGAGATGCCACAAACATGTGCAACGAGCACCGCAGCGTCGAAGTACAGATGACGAGGGCCTGAACACAGTCTCTGTATTGATCTTGAATGTGCCACACCTGGTGTGCCACAGGGAACATGCCATTGCTACACATGCAAAGAAGAGATGCCATGAACATGCACAGCGAGCACCGGGGCATCTAAGCAAAATGCTATGCGCGAAGGCGAGCCCTCTTGTAGAAACGTGGCCTCTTGCGTGGGCCAATCTTCTGTTATTGTTTTGCACTTTTAATATTTCAGTCTGAGAAGGTTTAACATAAAAGGCATGCGCTGTTGGTGTTTTGTTTCATGACATTTGTTTGTGGGTTTTTATTCTCATAATTCCTAGGGATAACTTCGTGAAAAGTATAAAATAAAGTGTGAGCAACTTTAGGGATAGAAGAACAACTTTAGTGCTGTATAGAATGCTTCATGGCCTCAGACAAACACTGCCGATTTGAAGAGCTTTCCAGCTACGTTTGCACGTAAAAAGTCAATTATCAATGTTATCTTAATATGAATCGCAGTCTGTGTGCAATCTCTGCTCCACCAGTGGATTAGTGCACTCTTGAAGATGTCACACTGCGACGATGTCAATACAGATGTTTTGTATTTGCATGTGATCATTTGGGCAGTGCAAAGGAATTACAAAGTGAATGTGTTGTTAAAAATGTACCTCATAGTACAAGCAGGACCCCTGTATCTAAAAGGTGGCTGCTGTGACTTCATATCCAACATGTGACACCAAAACGAGCAGTACAAGTCTCTCTCATTTGAATAGTGTTTTTTTATTATTTAAGGCTCAGGCAGAAAATGCTAGATAAATATAATTTCATAGAGAAACAGCAATTCTAAAGAGATCCTGTGGGACTTACACGTGAAAATCAAACACATATAACTGCCCTGTATGGTGCGTTCTCTCCATTCGGAGGAACAGTGCTGATATTTGAGTATGCTGTTTGAATGTTATAACCTTATTTTCTGATCCTGTGCACAAGCTCAACAGAGAAAAAAAAGAAAGCACCGTTGACTGCTGCTGTGTGCATGACAAAAAAGACTACTCATAACAACAGGGCGAGGGGAAGCCAACACATGAAGCATTGGGCTGCGGGTTGCATGTGTTCCGTGCTCACACCACAACTTACATTCAGTCTCACTGCAGTGCAGTAGAAGCTATGGGTTGGGTTGCCAACCAGAAAAAGAACTGTAAAAGCGGTTCGTCCATTGTGCGCCTCTAATCACCCTCGATGCGAAACCGGCTAAATGGAAGTTTTCAGGCAGGTATTATTAACGCACAATAAAGGGTCCCTCCTCGCTTTGTGTAACACCCAGTCGGCTCTCCTCACTGCTTGGCTGGTGTGTGCCCTGGCCTTGTCTGCACTCCATGGTCCTAGCCCAGCAACAAGCAGGCGACAGCACACAAATGGAATGCGTTATGGTTGCAACCACAGAGGTCTTGTTGGAGAGGTCTAAAAAGTTAACAACTGAGGTAAAATGCTATGACCTGCCACATACGGAGGGATAGGGAACATCTCGATTCAGCGCTTTTGTTTCATCCGTGTAGGTGGCGCTAGGCAAAACATTTCTCTGTAACAATGAAAATAGTATCAAGTTCTCGGTTTTCTCGCAGCATTTTGCCGCAACTCGTGTATAAAAATACAAATGTACCTTACTGTGTGCTCAGTTTTAGGTGCAGTTTGAAGTGTGTGTCAACTTTATTGATTGTCACAGTGAGAAAAAAAAATAGAAAGTTCATACATCTGTTTTGATGTTACTGTTTGCTTTATTGGAAAAGCGTATGTTTAGAATTTGAATTAAGGCTTCTAGTTTCTTCATCCAGAACCTCAGCCTCATGGCTTTAGTAGCTTCCCGCAAAAATGGGAACAAGTACGACCAAGCATTTTGAATATTGCGTAATTGTTGTCACAGTATTAAGAAAAGTATTACATACACATAAATGAAAATTTGCATCCTAGGTGGAAATTCTTTGAGCTATGCTGTCTCCAAAATTCAGTTTCCTTTAGCTAATAGTTGCCGAGCTGTTTACAGCGCAAGTTGCTATATTTGCCTATTTTCAAATGCAAAATAGCAAGACAGTAAAATCCAACATTCTTGAGCTACATCTAGGAAGTAGATAAACATGTCCCAAAGTTACAGCGCTAGTTGCAATGCTGTAACTGTGGTAGGCTTTTCGAAATATGGTCACAACTGAGACCCAGTTAGCAAAAACCATGTATGTTTAGCTTCTTCTTGGGCATTTATTTTTAAAGCTTGCATAGCCACTTGTATATAATATATGTATTTAGAATTTACAAAAAGTGAGCTCTTTAATGGTATATATCCCAACTTTATACGATAAGCAGAAGAGCTACTGTGGCTGCTTGAGAAGTACTGAAAACTGAAAGTACTGAAAGTTCATGCCGCCGGAGTGGGACCGCAATCTTTTATTTGGAATTTAACCTGCATAACATGTGCCGACTTTAACTTATACTTAAGTACATAAGGAGCAGCCTTGGAATTCATTTGTCAAATTTCCAATGTGTATGACTCATTAAGTAGTACAGAGTTTACAGGGATGTGCATGGCTGAACACGAATTTTAATTCGAGTGTTAAGGAGCTCATGTCGCATAAAATCCAGCTTCGGCGTCCAGCGTTGGATGTTGTTTCGGCAAACGATTTTCGAACCACCCATACCCAAGCCATCTATGTTACACAAGGAATTTACTGAACTAAATGAATTTCTCAAGCTAAAATACGTGGAAAAAATCATAAACTACAACGTGCACACAAGCTACAGACATGATAGCTCTAGGATTGTAATTTGACTATACGAGAAAACATAATTCTGTTACGTGAAAATTAAACAAAACCCCTTTTCCAGCATTTCCGCAATTTACAGACTGACCGCGGCGTCCGCCATTTGCGTACGCCAGCGCGTGGGTGTCTCGGGGGCCACGGAGCGGCGCGCCCGGTTCCTTGAAATACCTCCAGCTGGCACTCGCCTCTGCCGCATCGCGGCCCACACAAGAGGCCGTGTTTCTACCAGAAAAGCCCGCATTCGTGCATAGTGTTTGCGGTCAGCGTTTCCTAGTAAACATTATGGTTACGTATGCTCCAGTTGCCAGGAAGCATGAGAAGCAGTCAGGGATCTTTGAATGCTATTGTGTTCCACTCTTCAAGGTGAAGCTTAAGAGTCCTCCAAATTTTTAATTAGAAAGCTGGTTGAGTGCTAGTGAACACATTAGTTCATTAACCCAAAAGCTATCTCCAAAAATATGTGCAAAAATCACCTAACTTTTTTGAACACATCCAAGGTATTGGAACATTGTTTTAAAGTATGCTTTCCCTGCATGCACATAGTTTTGCAATAGAATCATCAGAACACAAAGTACTTGTGTGGCTGGAAACTTGAATAAAATTCACAGTAGGCCAAGGATCTTTTGGGTCTAGTACCAGAATGTCGTAGTCTAACTCAAAAGTTACTTTTGTCTTTCATGAGAGCAGAGCTTTGTGTGGAGCAATATTTGGCACTCCTTACAGCAGGCCCTTTGTTAGTTCTGTGGCCCAGGAACATATACGTATGAGTGTGTGCATGCACAAAACACACTTTTGAGTTGGCTTCTACTCATGAGGTTCAGGTGTAATTTTTCTAGGCGAAACACAAATATCCCAGAGTTAGAAAAGTGGTGGCAAAGGGTTGGCAAATGCTGGAAAACAGACAGACTGACAGGCAACGAACTTTATTTAACCTTGAGGAGCTACTGTCAGGACCTCCTAACGGGAGGCCATCGTAGCCGCTGGCCGCGCCCGCGTAAAGGACAGAACGCCGTGACGCTCCGCTCTTTCCTGGGCCCTCTGGGTAGCCTGGGCTTGCTTTCAGAGTACCGTGCTTCTGACGGCCTCCTCCCATTCGGCTTCGCTGGAGAGGAAGTCGTTAGGCAATGCAGGACATCGCCAGAGCATGTGAGCCATTGAGCAAAAGGTTTCAGTGCAGTCGGGTCAACTAGGGTCCACATCCGAGTACATCCTACTGAGGAATCCCCGCGACGGGAAAGATCCCGTCTGCAGCATTCTAAGTGTAGCTGACTGACTTCTACTGAGCTTCGGGTGAGGCAGAGGATAAATTCTCCGACCAAGTTGGTAATGTTTAGTAATTTCATTAAATGTGAGGAGTGGATCGTTCTGCTGAGTTCCTTCCTGCCCCTCCGGAGCCTCCAGACCGTTGCTGCGCGTGAGTTCTCGCACACGGTCGTGGAAATGCTGGAAAAGGTTTATTTTTTTAGTTTTCACGTAACATAATTATGTTTTCTCGTATAGTCAGATTACAATCCCAAGAGCTATCATGTTTGTAGGTTGTGTGTATGTTGTATTTTACGATTTTTTCACATATTTTAGCTTGAGAAATTCAGTTCAGTAAATTCCTTGTGTCACATGGATGGCTTGGGTATGGATGATTCAAAAATCATTTGCTGAAACAACATCCAACGCTGGATGCCGACGCTGGATTTTATGCGACACGAGCTCTGTAATGCTCTTGCGTTACAATTCGTCTTCAGCCATGCACGTCCCTGTAAACTCTGTACCTACTGACATGTGCAAGTTTCTGCCACTAGAATCATATGTCCACAGCGTGGCTTTACAGAATTCTTGTGGCTCGTTTATGAGCAACCTAAATGATGTAAAATGTTTATGAGAATGGTTTATTACTGGCATGTAAAAGTAATAAAGAACCATAGATGTGAAACTCTTCTTTGGTGATGTGAGTATAAACCTGAGGAACCGTTCGGCACAGCTCAGGCTTGGGAATCAGCAGGTCAGGCATGCTACAGTTATGGCTGCAGATTCGAAACTATAATGACTGTGTTTCTTAGGTTTGAGTAGATACCGTTACTAAATTCATAGTCCATTTAGCATTCTTTTCATGCCATACATGCTCTCCAAATTTGGTTGCATTGTCTCTATTCGTTCTTTCAAGAAATTGTTTATGGTGTTGCCACATCATTATCACAATAACAGCTCTGCTGTAAGGTTATATAGGTTGCTTCGTACAGCAGCAGTATATATACGCATGTACAATTGGGAGGTTGTGCAACTACTGCACTAATGAAATATTTTAGAAGTCAGGATTATTCAACATCCAAGGAGAGAGCTCAGCATTACAGCATTATTCAGAATTACACGATGAGCATCTAATTTTAGCATCTTTCCTGTGACGTTATAGGGTTTTACTGTGTATTACTAAAAACATTTGTTTGTGAAAGTCTCAAATCTTCAGCGTTCCTAAAGTATTGCTGTGTATAGTTTATTACTGCAAGAAATACAGGTAAATACAAAACCAGCTGAAGTACCGTTGTAGCACAAAGCACATTATTAAACAGCAATATTAATTGCCTTTCTTATTGGCCAAGGTCTGTGAGTGGTGGTGCTGGCTAACACTCTCCCAGGGTCCTACAAAAAAACATAAATACCCAAGAAAGTGGACGGGGAAACGGCGCCATGGTAGCTCAATTGGTAGAACATCGCACGTGAAATGCGAAGGTTGTGGGATCGTTCCCCACCTGCGGCAAGTTGTTTTTTCATCCACTTTCATTTCCATTAATTTATCGTTTCTTTATTTCATTTATTAAGCACAAGTAATTTCCCCTATGTTGTCCTTGGTGTCAGTGTTTGTTGGCTTCTTATGATATGACTAATAAAAATCGGGCCCCTCGGTTAACCCCCTTTCTTCTCGTTATTACATAACGAGGGTCTCGAATCCGGCAACATTGATGCCTTCAAGTAGCATATGTGAGTTTATTGACCAGTTGCCTTCACCCTAAAAGATCGCGTGCTCGTGACGCCTGCGGCAAAAAAGACGTTCCACGTCCGCCGCCAAGGTCTGTGAGTGGTGGCACTGGCTAACACTCCCAGGGTTCTACTAGGACACATAAATACCCAAGAAAGTGGATGGGAAAACGGCGCCGCGGTAGCTCAATTGGTAGAGCATCGCACGCGAAACGCGAAGGTTGTGGGTTCGGTTCCCACCTGCGGCAAGTTGTTTTTTCATCCACTTTAATTTCCATTAATTTATTGTTTCTTTATTTCATTTATTAAGCTCAAGTAATTTCCCCTATGTTGTCCTTGGTGTCAGTGTTTGTTGGCTTCTTATGATATGACTAATAAAAATTGGGCCCCTTGGTTAACCCCCTTTCTTCTCGTTTTTTATATATATATATATATATATCCTACTCAATTATGAGATTGTTTATTAACCCTTTTTGAAAAAGTGCTGCAGGGCCTATTCAATATTTGAACTGGTCAGTTTACTTAAGTCAACCTCTCTTACTTAGTTCTGAATTAGAATTGCTTTCAGTTTTGCTATGGATATACACAGTAAGCTATGTATGCAATTCACAGTAAAATTACTTTGTTACCGCTATGTCCTTCGCACTTGTCAGTTGCGGCAAATGTCTGATCACCATCAGAACATATGTGTTGTTATAAAATAAAATGTTGGCCTGACTTGTTTTCCATTTTTTGTGGCTGTGAATTGCTCCTGAGTGTGTTCCTTTGTCTAGGCGTGTTCATTTTGATCTACAGGTTGCTTCAATTCCTAAACTCCTGTTATGTATTCTTTGTCTTTGCCACATCAGTGCAGTGGCTTCATTACGTGGACAGGTAGGGCTCAGCAAAAATTGACAACTACAGTTGTGTGGTTTTACTTCTGCAGACCATCTCTGTAGGACAGTCGCTGGTGCTTTGGTTTCAATATAACCTGTTGGACATGGTCATTGTCCATGTGAAATAGCATTGTTTTTTAGTTTTTTATTTGTACATACTGCAACCCTCAGAGGGTTATCGCAGGAGTGGGGTACAAAATCAAGGGTGCCACACACACAGCAAAAGGGGGTACACAAATCCAAGGTACAAAGCAAAGCACTAGTATAAAGAATATGTTAAGATGAAGGCCACCCTCTAACTCACACTTAAAAAAATACTGACACAAAATTATTGTGCAACTTATTTTGCTTTTTAAGTAGCTGTCTACTCTACATTGCAGTATGAAGCTTAACTTCCTTGAGAGCACCACAAATAATTTATTTCCAGCACCTCTTATATGACCTGCTCAAAATGTGCGTCATGCGCAGCATAGCTTTGGATGTGAAAAGAGAGACTCGTCATGCCACTGAAAGCAGAGGGGGCGGTCACATGGTATTACAAACAACTTAAAAGACCGCCGATCGGTCTAGTGTGACCATTCAAGGCCGTACAACGACTGTGTCGCTGAAAGGTGCCAAATTTGCCAAAGGTGCCATGTCTGAAGCCACATCACTCTGTGCATTTTTAATCGGGTTGTATGAAAAGATAATTATTTGTTGTGCTCTCGTGGTATCGAAACTCCATAACTGGGTTGATGACTATCCAATAATGCAATAAAAGTAAATATGAGAGAAAAATTTTCTGTCAGTATTCCTTTAACTCTTTCTCTACCATGGGGAAAATGGCCACTTCTTGCAAGTTACAGTAGAATTTTTTTTCTGAAGGGGCTACTGCACTCAAACATTTATGCAATACACGAAAAGGAAGCAGAATAAATGCGCTTTTCAGGCATAGAAGGTTTATTAACGATTTCTATATGGTAACACAAAATTATAATTGCCAGAAATAAGCTTGTAGAATAAAATTTAAGAAACCTTGTTAAAGCATGCTTGTACCTAAAAAGAAAAAAGATATTCTGAGAAGATTGTGAAATATCCAAAATGTTTCGCCATCCACAATCCACTATCTGTGAAGCAATGAAAATTTTATCTTTAACAGTACTCCTGCTGCAAAAAATTAACTGGAAGCCCTATAGTTGTGAATGTCATGCGGTAAAGCAGTTCCTTGATGTAAAAAACAGGGGAATATTGCAAGTCTTATAATAAATTGTTGTTTTTTGCAGGGTTTTTCTGATGTTGCATTTCTTCAAATTGTTGATATCCGTTTTAGCTGAATGGTGCTGAATGGCTCGAGGTGGTGAAGGAGCCCAAACTTGTAGTGTATTCAGTGCCATCGCATTCCGAAATAAATTCAGACTAAAAGGCAGCATCCTTCTTGGGCTGTCAAAAAAAAATCAACCATATACAAAGCAGGTTTGCAATAATTCGGAGCCTTCGCGATGCTTGCAGAAGCGGCGATTTTTTCTTTCAAGCTCCGGCATCTTCCAAGCCCATTCAAAAATCTCCACCAGGCAAAAAAAAACTAACTTAATTGAAAATGAAAACTGTCATTCTTCTGGTATAAGTTAAATTGCACAGTTTGCTCGTAAGTGTTGTGGAAGGTCTCAAAAATGGCACTCAAAACCATTGTTGGTGGGCTAATGATGCCCACTGAGCATGGCAGGGCATGTGTACACTTTCCTGTGCTTGTGTTCCAAGACCTTTGCCTGTGGGTCACATGTGACTGGAGTTGTCAGGGGGGGAATTTCTGCAGTGTGTCCTAATTGTGACAATAGTTATGTTAGTTGTGACAAAATCCCACATGTTACGAAGCATAAAGGGATACTAAAGCGAAACAATAAATCAGTTTAGACTAATGAAGCATTGCTTGAGAACCCTGCAGGCAGTCATTTAAAAAAAATAGTTTGATTATTAGATGAGAAAATGAAGGTCCAAGTATCAGTATTTGAATTTCGCGCCGGTACGTCAGCGTGACGTCAGGGATTCCAAAGTAGGTTTTCGCATTTGGGCCGCGTTGGCTGAATAAAGGTTCCCGAAACTTGCCATGTTTAATATTTGGTTCCTTTAAGTCAATCTGTACCGCTATATATAATTAGTAGGCCCTAGAAGATGCCATCAAAATCCAAGACGTCACAGCCCCCAGATGAGGGAACTTGAGTAGGCGTCACCACCTGTATTTCATTCTTGCGCTTTTTCTTGCTTACCAAACGTCTTATCGTTGTAAGAGTGGTGTTTTTGGTGTTGTATAATGGTAATTTACTGATGCAGAAGAAATCATTTTTCACTTTAGTGTCCCTTTAAGTAGCCTATGAATCCAGATTTGCTACTTGTTGAGGGCTTTTTATCGCTGCAACTGCACTGATGAGCTCCGAAGGTTGCTGTGTATTTGACTTATACAGCTTAGCATACTGGGACTGAATTCCTGTTCTGTCATAACACTGTAACAGCAATTGCGGCGGCACTGTGCTGTGTCTAGTTTGGTGTCCTGCCAGCTGTTGATATTTGTGCAGAGGTATGTGTGTGGTTTTGTTGCCTTGCTGTGGAGGCTCGAAGATCAAGCTGTGGGCTGGCTCTTGTGTGCAGAAGTGGGCCGTGCCAAAGGAAGTAGTCGGCTGGCACGCCGGGCACGCTCCTTCAAGGAAGATATTCTGGGAAAAATACACCAGATGCGGACGCCCAGTCGGGCTGCCTCTCCACAGCAAACACACAAGGCCAGGCCTCGTGCCCGGGACAATGAGCTGGACGCACCCAATACCAACCCAGCAAGTCCAGCCGGCAGCCCAAGCAAGGTAAGCCTCTATATAAAGGACATTGGACTTGCTTTCTTCTACGACATTATGACACCGGATCTTGTACATCCTAGTCAATAGACTTGGGCATTTGCAGTTTGAGTATATTAGCTATACTCCGTTTCATACATAGTAGGCAATACTACAAAGGCTAGAGAGATTTCTCTCACTGTTTTCATCCGCAACCAAAAAATAGTGTGTTGTGTATGAAAAGAATATGTAGGGGTGCGTCACATAATTAAATGTAAAATTAAGTCTCACACTTTTATGTTTTAAAACCTTACATATTTATTACATGAAAGGCATTAGAGATCTGAACCTATTTGCCACCAAATGAGCAGAGGTGCACAATTCAGTGGCCAGGGGCCACAGCGCATCACTTGCTCTTGCAACCAAAACATAGTATAGCACGTACTGGAAGTGCAAAGGTGCACACGTAATACGTCATTTTACGTAAACTTGCATCCACAGGTTGTAAAATACGAATTAGTTATTTCATAGAAAGCCTTTTAGATCAAAAATAATTGTAATGCAAAACGTGTTGTGAGATGGCTATGACTGCACTATTTGCTTAGCTTCCACAGTGTTGCTTGCTTAGTGTAAACTGAAATATAAGAAGGCACATTGATATCGCACAATTTCTGTACATGTAGTACAAGTAGGTACTAGGGTAGAGCTAAAGATGCTTTGTAGCACTGTATGTCTGTTTCCTGTTAACCCTTATTAAATATATGCTGTGATTAAAGAGCCAAATGCACATTTACTCATTTTGTCTTTCATATTTTTTTCTGACCACATAAAGCCAACAGACAATGAAGCCAAGGAAAGCATCGGGGAAATTAGCTGTAGTTGAAGTTGAAATGTAAAAAATAATGAAGAAAAGGGAAATGAAAGTGGACGAACAGATAACATATCGCCGGTGGTAGCCGAACCCACAACCTCCGAATTATACATGCCTTGCACTACCAACTGTGCTACGGCGATCAGTCCATCCACTAACTTGGGTATTTATGCTTCCCCCAATGCTTTCCTTGGCTTTATTGTCTATTGGCTTTATGTGATCATGATTAACAAAATCGAGCCCCTCGGTTCACCTTCTTCTCTCATTTATTCATTGCGAAGGTTTATTAGCCATGTGCCTACTCACTTAAGATCACGTGCTAAGTGACGTCATCGGGCTAAAAGAAGGGATGCTCCACATCCGCCCACCATGGCTGGCTAACACTCCTAGGCAGGGTGTCTACCAACTGGGAAAACCGGGAAAACCGGGAATTCTCAAGGATTTTGAGTACAGTAGAACCCCGCTGTTACGTTCCTCGCTGCTGCGTTTTCCCGGCTGTTACGTCGTTTTCGTCCGGTCCCGGCATAGCTCCCATAGGATCCAATGTATTGGGTACCCCGCTGTTACGTTGTAGCTGTGAAAACGTTCCCGCATGTTACGTCGCAACCTGGCACCCCGAACCCGGCCGGGTAACGCGCGCCAACCGCCATTTTGACGGGTCTTGGCCAGGCTTGGCTACGGAATTGGCTACAAAACTATGGCCTCCGAGATTCCAGCGCGTGGTTAATCTGGGATGTGGTTAATCTGGGAGGCCATAAAAAGCCGCGCGCGAGTTGGAGAGATTGCCACTAGATGGCCACTGCCTCGTCAGCCGAAGCGAGTAAAACCCGCGGGCCCGCAGCAATCGTCTTTCTTGTTTATGCGGTTCAACCCATCCGAGTCGTCCGTGTCCTTCCGTCAACAGCTACGCTGCCTATGCTTCGTCAGGCCTCGCTAATCCAGTCTTTCTTGTTTGTGCGGTTCAACCCATCCGAGTCGTCCGTGTCCTCCCGTCAACACCTACGCTGCCTACGCCTCGTCGAGCCTCGCTAACACCGTGAGCGATTTGTCGTCCTTTGATGGCGTCGCGCAAGCGCAAGGCGCTTTCCCTCAATGAAAAGCTGGATGTTCTCAACGCAGTCGACAGGCAGCCAGCGCGGAAAAGAGTCGACATCGCCAAGGATCTTGGTCTGCCACCCTCGACGCTTAACAGCATCGTTTCGAAGCATGCCGAGATACAAGGGAATGCTGCGCTCTTCGGCCCGAAAGCTAAGCAGGCTCGTGGCGCCAAGTATGGAAACCTCGACGAGTCACTTCTTACTTGGTTTAAACAAGCTTGCGCTGCCGGTCTTAACTTCGACGGCAGCATTTTGCGCGAGAAGGCGATGGAAATAGCCGACCGACTGGGCATCAGTGACTTTGCGGCGTCAAATGGCTGGATCGACCGTTTCCGGAAGAGGCACGGCATCGCGTATAAGACGGTATCCGGGTAAGCAGCAAGTGTAAACTTGGAAACAGTCGACGATTGTAAGGCCACACTATCTGCCATAATTGAGGGGTATGAGCCTCGTGACATATACAATGCCGACGAAACGGGTCTTTTCTTCTGGGTGCAGCCATCCAAGTCGTTAAGCCTGAAGGGCGAAGCATGCCACGGAGGCAAATGCAGCAAAGAAAGATTGACGGTGCTCCTTTGCTGCAACATGGATGGCTTGGACAAGCTGAAGCCATGGGTAATCGGAAAATACCGAAACCCACGGTGCTTAAAGAACATTCGCCTGCTGCCATGTCACTATAGAAGCAACAGTCGTGCATGGATGACGGGTTCTTTGTTCGAAGAATTTCTTCGTTACTTCGACAATAAGATGGGCTCCCAGTGCAGGAGTGTTCTCCTTTCTTTGGACAATTGTGCTGCCCACCCGAAAGACCCGTCGTTTCTTCGGAACGTTAAGCTTGTTTTTTTCCCTCCAAATACTACAAGCCACTTGCAGCCGTTGGATGCCGGCGTCATAAAGAACTTAAAGCACTTGTACAGGAAGTCCATCGTAAAGCGCTGTCTGGCGCGTATTGATCGCGGACAGCAGCCTACGATCATTTCAATACTGGACGCTACGCACTACGTCGCTTCAGCGTGGACTGCAGTGAGCGCGTCAACTGCACAGCACTGCTTCGCGCGGTGTGGCTTTCGCGTGGACGGCGGAGAGGAAACTGCCACGGAAGCTGAAGAGACGGAAGCAGCCTCTCATGATCAAGAGCTGAGTGAAGCTTTGAATGCGCTGGGTGCCACGGGAGTCACGTATGACGACTACGTCGCCGTGGATGCTGCTGTCGTGACGTCCGAGTGTCGGAGTATCGCCGAGATCGTTGTAGACTCGGTCGCGAGTAAAGCCTCAGACTGTGGTGACGACGAGGAGCACGAGCCGCATGATTCCGGGGAGTTGGCGGACCCGAGCGTTGGAGAAGCCGTCGCGGCTCTGGACCTCCTTCGCAGGTACGTCGCACCTCAAAGCGACGCTGAGAGCAATGCGGCTTTCCAGGCCATTGAGAAACGCGTGGTGTTTTCCAGCGAGCGGAAAAAACGGCAATCGACCATTCTCGATTTTTTTAAAGACCTAAGCTCACTTGATGTCGAAATAAATTGCTTCAAGGCAAAGTTGCACTGTTTTCATTAATTTTCGGACCTTTCCTCACTGTTGCGTTTTCCCAGCTGTTAGTTTTTTTTTTTCGCGGTCCGGTGAAAAACGTATGAACGGGGTTCCACTGTAGTCTGGAAAAACTCAGGGAAAACTCAGTGAATTTGTACCTCTATCAGGGAAAATTAGCTGTAATTTTATTGAAAGGGTCGAAAGTCGCGGTAATGCTGGCATGAGTAACACACAGGAATCGTAACGAATCGTCTTTGACGCCCTGTCCTCGGCTGGAGGAGTTGCCAGTGTACAGTCAACGACCGACATTCCGGATTCCCAATAATTTGGACGGCTTCGCGGTACCACCATGTAGTCCATAGAGTCAATGTATCAGATGTCTGAAATTTCGGATGCAAGAACTCTTCGCCGTCTGATTTTCCAGACGTTTTGCCGGGACCGCAGGTTCGAAACGGCATTAACCAAAGCCACCACTGCTGCCATTTTGATTACCTCGCCGCCTCGAACCGGCGCTCTCACGCATGGATCCGCTGGCAGTCGTAGCCACCACTGCGGCAACGCTAGGCCTAGCTGCTTCGATGTTCGCTATTAAGCTTCTTGCCGTTCGATTCCATGTTTCTTCATTTCTCCACTATCAGCGATCATTTTGGCTTCGAAGCTCGGAAAGCACGGCGCATTGCATAATGCTTGTTCCCGAAAGTTAGTTTTGCCTCCATACAGTTGTGTGACGCGGTGAAGCATTAGCAAAGTATTGTGGTGAAGCTTAACAAGCGTAGGAAGGGGTGGGACACAGTATGTATTCCTTAATTTTACACGCCTGCACCTGCTCTCTCCTGTCACAGTAGGAGCACTGATATGCCTAATATGTATACTGGCAGGCATTCAGATTTTTTCAGACGTGCCCTTGTCGATTTGAGCCCTTAAGGGCAGTAAAAGACATGTACTTATTTTTTTGGACTGCCTGATTCTTCGCAAGTTTTCGCAGTCCCTAGGGGGTCCGAAAAATTGGACGTTGACTGTAAACTGATCAAGAGTATGCTTCAAATGCTCCGTGGGGCGAACGTGCGGTGAAAGGAGGACGAGAACAGAAAGGACCGGTGCATTGAGGAATGAACAGGGAATGAAGTGTGCGACCGCTTCTTTGAAGGAGCCTGAGCTCAAAAAAATTAAGTGTTGGCTGACGCCGAGATGCAGGTGTCCCTCACCAAAACCAAAGTACACTGTTTAAAGCAGTGAAACAACACTGAGGCATTGTGCGCAGGCTGAGAGTATGTCAGGACAGTTAAACTTGACTTACGAGCTGTTGAGAGAGAATCTCAATTGTGAAAAAGTTCGGGTTTGGTACCACTGAGCTTGCTATCAATTGATAGAAATAGCTCATATTCCAAAATATTTGCTTCTGTATGCATTTTCTTTTTATTCGTATTTGAGGATGTCCGACTCTATTTGCAATTTTTTTCGAAGACATTTTATTTTCTGTGCATTTTACTAACCCCTCCCTTCTACTCTTTCTTTTTTTCAATAGCATAAACACTACTCCTTTGTATTCAAATTGGATTAAGTCGGTTTTTAAAATTTTTTTCATATGTTTACTTGAGAGTGACAGCGTCAGGCGATATGGTTTCAGCCCGTCTTGACATAAAACACAGTTCTGCATAACTCAGGAAATTTGCAAAGACACTCAGGGAAAACTTGGAAAACTCAGGGAATTTGGAAATGTCACCTTGGTAGACACTCTGCTAGGGCTTGGTCTTGTAAACATAAATACCCAAGTTAGAGGACGAATTGATAGCCATCACCGTAGTACAATTGGTAGTACAACACACGCATAATGTGGAGGTTGTGGGTTTGGCTCCCATTGGTGAGAAGTTATTTTTTGTCCACTTTCATTTCTCTTTTCTTCATTATTTTCTACATTTCACTTTCAACTACAGCTAATTTCCCCGATGCTTTCGTTGGCTTCATTGTCTGTTGGCCTTATGTGGTCATGATTAACAAAATCAAGCCCCTCAGTTCCCCTTCTCTCATATTTTTGCTGTTACATAGAAGAAACACGTCTAAAGCAATTGCTGACCATGCCCGCCTAGTCATCCAGCCTATGTTTTGCAACATGACAAAGGATTCTATTTTATGTCATGCATTGATGAATGAACCAGTAAACCTTCCGTTTAATCTTACAGCTCTCTTCTTTGTTGAAGCAAAGGTTTGATGTGACTCCACTTATAGTAAAGCTGCCAATACAACCTAACTTCATTAGAATGAAGTCATGCTTGCAACACAAAGCGTCATTAGGTTGCAGACTTTGTTGAGGTTTGTTTCAGCGGTAAAAATCTGCAGTTTAGTGGTGAATAGCATCTTATCAATAAGCATTTATGAATAATATCCCACAAGGAACTCTAGCAACAACGAAGGGGTAGAAATCACTCACACACAGGGCTGGGCAAAGATACTTTGCAATTATGTCATGATACGATGCAAGATATTTGGGCAACAAGTATTTGAGATACAGATACAAGGTATTACCGTAATTATTGTATCTGATACGATACTTTCCATTTGTATCTTAAGAGGCTTCGATACATTTGCAGATTTCTCCTTATAGATCTATATAATGTAGCAGCAAACATGTATGCACAAAAATCTTTGCTCGGAAATTTCTTAACTCCGACCAACCTTGTTGCAGTTGAAAAATATGTCTTTTATTACCTCAAAATTTTTGTCTTTCTTGCACAAAGTATATTTTCATTCCGAAACAGTTTATTGGGGTTGCTTTAGCTGCCTAACATAAAAGCTCTTTATGTGCTGTGCTGTAAGCAGTTTTTGCTTGTTTGTGTAATTAATGGGAGTCGCTGCTGTGCTTGCCGACCAAACAACATTCAAACTTACATCCACGAGATTCTTCTAATCGCTGATGTGTGAAAGCCACTAGATGCAAGGCAATCCTATTCTTGCATTTTCAGACTTTGTAACAAAGCACCACGTGAGAGAAACTTCTATAATGACACTATAACAGCATCAGAATTTGCGCAAAAGACGCTGTACACATTGGCATATGCAGCACAATACGGTGGCTGTAAGCAAGTGTGTTGCACTGACGCAACTAAAAAAAAACGAACAAAAGATCAACTGCGCACAAATGTTGGTGCGCTTGTTTTTGTTGAGACGGCGTGAGCACCACCACATGAGTCTTCTCCACCAATAGGGATGCGCAGACCTCATTGCCTGCCTTTGCTGTAGGACTCTGGCGGAAAGGTAAAAGAATGTCGCTGCCTTTAATTTTATTCAAGTGTCTTAGTGGCAGTAGTATCAGCTTGAGAAACAGAGTTCAGGCAAAGTTTATAGTTTTGCACAGGAATGTTGCGATACCAGTATCTTGTACCTTAAGATACACAGTACATTCTTTCATGTATCAGAAATACAGATACTGATATATGCCTTGCCAGACATATCATGATACAGATACAAGATACCCAAAGAATATCTAAGACTGTATTTAAGATACATGTATCTTAGATACTGATCAGCACTGCTCACACATGCAGTAGAGATTTTATGAAGAGCAATGTCCAATGTGAGCTTCATCTAATGTTTATAGCCACCATAAAATGGTGCCACGCATATATGTATACCGTCATAATCATGGCCTGCCAACATGAGGGTGCCATTTTCTTTGTTACAACAGTGTAGTGATTCATGAGGCCAAGATCAGTGTAACATTGTTAGTAGTAACGATGATGACGATAGCAAGGTGAGATCAAGACAATGGGTGTTCTTTTCGTCATTTCTAAGGCACACATAAGTTACTTTTTGCATGATGTTTTCCTGTTCTGACTGGCCTGTCTCCAGAAACTCTTATTGTTTTTAATATAATTGTCACCCGCTTCTCTATTCAGCCTCTTCCTTTTTATAAAGCCGTGTTAAAAGTGATGAGGCCGTCCAGTCTGCCCATGTAGGAGCCCGAATAATTCTCATCCCCTTATTCAGAACCGACACTGCAAGAAAACTTCACTTCATAGCTAAAGCAGTGATACACAAATATTGGTCCCCCACCCTCCAGAAATGTTATCTTCATACACTTGATCCATCTCTAAAGCCATGTACAAGTGCCATCAAAGGTTTCCCGCACTGAGGTGACATTGTTGGGCCGCCTCTGGCTTGGGATGGCATTTACAAAGGCCTACTCGTTCCACATTGAAAGGGAGATACACCCATGTGTGACTCTTGTAAAACAACAGAAACTGTTGAACACATTTTGTGTCTCTGTCCCTGATAGGACGTCTAGTGTGAACCCCTCCAGACAGCATGGAACCAGCTGGACTCTAGGCCATTTTCAGAAATGAAAATCTGTGTACCATGGCTTTGCGCATTGGTGGCACAGAAATTCATGAAAGCATTATTGTAGTATCTAAAGTCGACAAGTCTTGGCCACCGTTTATAGACTCGGTGAACATCTTCGAATGTGTGTGGAACTGTGGAACTAATTCTGGGACCCTCACATAGAACCTTAATCACAAATAAGTGCGAACCTTACAGTTCTTAGCAACATCACATCATCATGCAGCTTGCTGGTTGCTATGTTGGTAATAGTCATATTTGCTAAAAGCCCATGACAAATTATGACACAAAAACATGCACAGACCAGATAGAAGCACTTCTTGAAATGGGTGTGACTAACAAATAACATCATTGATTATCAGCATGCAGTATCATGAATGCCAAAGGCCACCCACTAGGGTGTTGTTGCTAATAGTTGTGAGGTCTTTGGATTAAGAACTCCTGTAATATAAGTGCCTACGATGCTTCCTGGAACTTCTGAGTAATATTCAGTTTAAAAATACTTTGCATGTAGTGTGATCCAGTTTTAGGCATCAGCAAGCAATATTTTACCTTTACAGGGGGATTCACAAGTGAACAATGACATGAAGCAAATCTCCAATGCCTTGCGATATTTTCAAGACTCGGTTGAAAAAAACACCTTGGGCCACCTGCCTGGCTCTGCAAGCATTGTCCTGGAATATGTGTTGCACCTTATCTCACTTCTCAAGAAAGACCTCATCAATGACCAGAGGTGAGCTCCTCAGCATTCAGCAAAGTTTCTGTTTAAGTGCAAGTTAAATTGCGCCTCTCTTTTTCGCTGCTGAACTTGAGGTCGTGGGTTTGATCCCAGACACAGCGACCACATTTCGATTGAGGCAGAATGCTAGAATGGTCGTGTACTTATAAGTTTAGGTGCAGGTTAAACTGAAGTGGTTGAAATTTGGAGTTCCCCACTACGGTGGGGAACTTCGGATCAGATTGTAGTGTTGACATGTAAAACCGTGAATTTAATTTTCATTTTAACCTATCTGTGTCACTTTTGAAGTACTACAAATGAATTCACTTATGCAAGGGCTTATGCAATATTTTTTACAAATTGCCTACATTTAACAAAAATTAGTCCTATAAACAATTCAAACTTGTCGCAGTACAACCCCAGTTCTTGAATGTTGCAAGATTTAGTACCTAGAAGTTATTCCAATTTAACCCTTTTAAGTGCTGGTTGAAAATGGGAGGAAAATTCAGGTAATGCTGTTCTCCCAAATAGAAAACTTCTTGTGCGGTGCAAACATACATGACATTTATACAACAAATTTGTAACTTCAGTGTGAAAAAAAAAAAAACTTACCAAATATCATTAGTGTCTTCGTATGACAACCATAAACTACTATATAGCTTTTGATCCTCTCATACAGCACCATGCCCATCATGCAGAGTAATGTTGTGGTAATTGTGACAAATAGAAAGAATGAACTTCCTGCCTTGCTGCTATTCGAAACGAGTGAAGGGACATGCAGAAAGTCATTTAGTTACTGTGAAAATTTTTCTGGATACATGGCACTTAGAGGGTTAAAGAAAAGCTGGAATAGCAAAATAATGAACTCGCAAATAGAAAGCAAAGTAAAAATTCACTTTTAATGACTGGATATTTTTGAATAAGAAAGTTCGTGGAATAAATGTTTTTCTACAAATGTCAGAAATTGATAACTGTCTTGTTAAACTGGAACAGCTTTTTGTTCCCTTTCATGAATACAAACAGTCATTCACTGCATAACCAGAGTGACTGGTGATTAGCCGCTTAAAGAAAAATGTTCTAAATGTGTGTACTTTATCAACGAGTTATAATTCTCATGGTAGTATTGCTTTGTTTGAACCTCGCAAAGTATCTGTTCCTCACTGTGTTTTGATAATATTGGCATGTTTTAGTTCGGTGCTGATGTCTACAACCAATCAAGTCTACCAGAGCTTATCAAGGTTCATTGAATGGGCAGACGATGTGATGCTGAACCGAGAGCGGGCAACCATGGAAGGTGTTAACCAGGTTGTCCAATCTCTTCAAGATTCGCTCAAGGTCAGTCATTGTTCCTTATTTTTTTTTTTATCTTCAATATTATATGCTCCGTGCTTTTATATTCCGGTGAGGAGTGCAAAATTTGGCTATGTGGTAGCTTATCCAGTTTGTTTCTAATTCAGTGTTCAAGACCAATGTTTAAGAAAGTGCTTACGATGCTAAAAGTGTACCTATACTAGCGGACAACTTTCTGTGGCAATGAAGGGAAGGCTACGAAGGCAAAGCGCACACAAACGAGAGCACTTCTGAAAGAAGTTCCACACTTTCATCTGCATTAGTTTAAGCTGAGGAAGTGAAAACATAAAACCTTATTTACAACAGCAAAATAAGACAAGACAAAACACACTATTGAGTTTTGAGTTGACTTATTTGTGGCTTTTCCCTTCCACCTCTGAGCAAATGCGAAACTGTTGCACAAGAAAGCTGTGTTGATTCAGTGTCTGCTCTGAAAAACAAAAAAGCGCTGCCAAACGCTGCTGGACTACTTAATGCAGTTACACATGTGCAGGAGCTCCGCCCCTGTAGCTTTCCCTTCATTGCCACAGAAAGTTGTCATTAAATATAGTACGCTAGGATGCCAGAGGTATGCCAGAAGTGTATATGTTATTTGTTATGATAATAGACAGTTTTAGTATAGCGTACGCTATACCATTGTGTACGCTAAAAAATAGCGGGTCATCACTGCGCATGCACTGAACGCTAAGCGGAATAGCGGGTATAGTGGGCGTACGCAACGCAAACGATTAGCATTAGCGTTTTTTCGTGGTTTGCGTGAAACATGGCGGTGGTCCCGGTTGCCCGCTTCGAATTGAATTTGCCGTTGCTTTTGTAAAATGCACTTCGTTCGTAGCAAATGATTGCGTAAACAGCTTTCGCTAAGGCTCAGGCCGCCTCGACGACAGAGTATTATGGATAACCTCGTGGTGTTTTCGAAATCGCTTCTCGTTTCGAACGAGTCGAAGCCTAACGAAAGAAACATTCGAGATGTCAGTGCCACCTATCGCTACAGTCGGGAAACAGCCGCAACAATGGCATATGGCCTCTGAGATCCGAAGATTTCGACGGCCAACTAAAACTGTAAAAAACGTGCGCTGCTTAGCGTGCGCTACACTATAGCATATAACGTACGCTATAAGTTGCGTACGCTAAACTTAAACTGTCTAATGATTTAATACTGATGTAACTGTAATTGGAATCAAACAGATCTTGTTTGTTCGAATTTAACAGGACTTCATACCATTGATTGTGGAAAGAACTATACCTTGAAAATCTGAGTGCATGTTCCAGAATTTATTTAAAGACATACTACCGTAAAAACCGGACTATAGGTCGGACCGGAATATAGGTCGATCCCCCAACTAACAAATTCTAAAAATGAAAAAAATCTTTTTCAGTGGCAAAAGTACCGAAAGACGTGACACCCCTACCTATAAACAAATGCGACTCAGCAGGTTGCACAATGGTGACAGTATTTATTTAAATGCTGCTCGCATGTGCACCTGGCCAAGTTTTTAGCGGTATCGCGCAACCATCGACCCACGTGCTTGTCAACACCGTATTAACGGCGCTGAGCAGTGAAACAAACGAGATACGCGCATGTGTACACATGCCCTTACTTTCGCTATTTCGCCGCTCTGTGCCGTGATGATAAAAGGTGCTGACAAACACGCGGGTCGATGGTCGCGCGATACTGTTAAAAATTCGTCGGGTGTACAGTACAAAGAGGGGCACGAAGTCCGCAAGCACTACTCCGAATCAGAGCAACACGTTTGAACAGAGTCGGATGACGATTGCTTCTCGCTGTCCAGTCCATAGGCGCGTGCGAACTCTACCGCTTTCAAACGAATGCATTCGACATCATGCAGCGATCTTACACGCAGCTCTCGGACGGACTCCGCAACCTTGCCTTCCAGTTCTGCAGTCCGCTGCGATCCGGCCACGAAATGACGTTTTCTTTTGGTTGCTGCAAGTTGTAATACGTTGCTTTTGCCTCCACCACTACCGAATGCTATTTTCGGATACTCCAAGTTTGCGCTGTGCCGCCAGGTTGCCGTGGGCTTCCGCGCACTCAGTCGCCTTTTTTTTTGAAGGTGACGGTGAATTGACGTCGGCTTCCGCTCAATTTGAAACAAAATGAAAATGCAGCCTTTAATTAAAGGGCCCCTGAAACGGTTCGGACAAATTTTGTAGGCGCGTAGGGTACAGCTTAAGTAGAACATTCGCACCACAATTTAAGTGAAGCGTTACGTATTTATGGAGCTGCAAGCGATTAGAAGTTACCCTCCTCCCTAGCTATGCTTTTCCTCCTCAACTCGCTCGCCGAGCGAGCGGCGCTAAGCTCCGCCTTCACTGGTTCAGCGTCACGATGCGACGTCACATCGCTCACTTCCGGTTGTTTAGGAGCACGCCCCCTCCCGCGCGAGTCCTCTCCGCTAGCCGCTTGGCCGTCGACCGAGAGCTATCGAAGCAGCGTGCGTTGCGAGCATTCTGTCGTAGCGCCGAACGTGTCCGGTACTGCGCTAAAAACAGGCAAGCTGGTCATTTCGGCAAATGACTGGAGGCATAAACTCAAGCTGATGAAGGAACTTTAGCGTAGACGTGCGTGAGCAGCCTGATCGGTCTGCAGGGTCCAGACACTTGCTGGCGCAGCGCTTAACCAGTCAAACAAAGCGCTAATATTGCTCTAACCAAGTGTAAAGCATTTTAAACATTTATAAATCAACGTGTTGATGATTACACTCCTGCGAAAAATACACACCAGCAGCAAAGAATACACTTCGTTACTGCTACTGTGTATGGTTGAGCTCTGTGCCACCAGGTGGCTGCACTGTGCAGACCGTTCACATTTGCCCTTCTGCTCATGTCGTGGCTCATCCCGGCACAGTCAAGCGGCCAGACCCTGTCCCCCTGCGCTTGCGTTTGCCCTAATACTGGACTCGCGGTTTGCAGATCGCTAGGTTTGCAGTCCACAAGGCAACAAAGTCGAATCATAGTGCTCGCGAAAAGACAGACCGACTCTGACCGCGGAGCTCTCGTCAAAATGGAGTACGTTGTAACACAAGCAGACGACACTTGCTGTGTGCCGGAAGTGCTGAAGTGTACTAAAAAATTATTCTTGTGTATTCTCTTCAAGTTAATTTCTTTTTAAAAAACAAAGTAACTAACATTCCAGCTATTACGAGCATCATTTGTTCACCATAAAGTTGGAAAAATTATCGACCACGCGCCCTGGTCAGCCAATCAGATAGCTCGCCCATGTGACGTAATATGGGTTATTTGCATCATATGGGTAGGGGCGGCTTAAAATTCCGCCGAGTAGTGCGCTGCGATCGGCAGCGATGTGTATTTTTAAAACCTTATAATAAATTACACGCTTTACGCAGAGCACTTAGATGCATCAATTAATGATCAGAAGAACCTACTCTAACGACTCAGTACGTTTGTAGAAAATCGTCAAAAGCGTTTCAGGGTCCCTTTAATACAACTTTGCGACAGTGCAAACCCAAAATGCCGGTTCCACAATGTCGCCACGCCATAGAATAAAGAACCAACGCCGCGCTGCTGATGACGGCGATGGCGAAGGCGGCTGTTTTCTTCATCCGCCCATTGTTGCAAGACTTCCGCAGTTTTTTCGCCAATGTCCGGTATATAAGTCGAGGGTCGACTTTTCGCGATGGTTTTTTGAAAAAAAGTTCGACCTATATTCCGGTTTTTACGGTAGTTAAATAATTTTAGATGTGAATTGTTTTCTGCGCTATCACGCTTCACCGGTTGACACTCAAAGATGTAAATATATGGCACTGTGAACAAGTCGCAAATGGTCGATGCCGTGTACAGTAGAACCTCGTTCATATGTGTTGGAAAAACCACGAGAAAGAATGTACTAAATGGGAAAACATGCAATCCGAAGTAACTAAAAAAATTTGACAGATTCAACTATTCTTGACACCTACTTAATGTAAAGTGTTGCGCGGATTGCTGCAGCTGGAGATGCCGACGCGCATCGAGATGGTGGTGCTTCGGTGGCCGGAGACACATTTTGTTGTTTTCCTATTGCGTGGTGTTTTAAGAAGGCGACAGGAAACAAAATCGAGCTGGTGGACGACACCGCATGCCACCAAAGTGAAACGTGATGCCCATATTGCACAGGCAGGGAACGGCGGCACATTTGGATTATCACCTACTGAAAGGATGCAGTACGCTACTGATAGCTCGACGCTCTGCGCACCACGCTCTGTAAAACAGATAGGTGAAGACACTTATCACAATAGGTTTGGCGGCGATAGCTATGAATGCGGTGTGCAACGGCCCAGCCAGAGATTTGCTGGTATGGAAATAAGAAACTCTGAGCGCCTTCATTTTTACGCGAGACGGCCGGCTATATAGGTATATTGTTCTCAATCACGTGCGGCTGATGCCTTTTCTTGTTCACATGGGATCAAGCGACCGGAAAACATATACGATCGCAGTCTGTAGCAGGAAACAGCATGTTTTGGCTATTAAAAACATGCCCTATGCTTCCGACGGCACCATGCGCTGTGAAACAGATAGGCGAAGGTGCTTATCGCAGTGGGATTGGTGGTGATAGCGGTGAATGCTGCACGCGACGACCCCTGGAGAAGATTTGCTGGTACCAAAATGAGAAAGTGCGCGCCAGCGCTTTCACATGAGATGGGCGGGCGAGTGTTGTGGTGAAGCTGTCACGGCAGGCAGTTATATACTGTTCTTGATGGCACGCGCCTCGCGCATTTTCTTGTTTACACGGGATCTAGCAGCCTGAAAACATATCACGCAATCGTAGTTTGGTGACATACTGAACATTGATGCTGAAAAATTGGGTGTTCCGGAAAAGTATGAACCGGTAAAAGATGAGTGCAACTCTACTGGGTCATTTTTTCTGTTCTCGATTGCAAATGTTGGCGCTGGGAAAACGTAAGTAACGGGAACGTATCAACGAGCTTCTACTGTAATTACGACGCAGTCTGTGTGTTTGAAAAACGCACCAATTTTTCTGTTCTTCCTGTTGCCCAGCGAGTGCTGCCACCCCGTGTGGATACAAGAATTTTTCTTTTCTTTTTCCTTTTTGCTTCATAGTCTCTTGGTTTTGATTCCACGGCTTGTTAACGCCAGCACGTCAATGACCACTCGTGCAGGCATGCGAACAGTTAGTTTTCATTTCGTCTTGTGGGCTGTTTCTGTTTTAAACTCGCACTAACTGATGTTTATCTGGTTTCTAATCTCTGAAAGGGTCACTACTAGAACACATCTGTTCACAGGCAGGTACTGGTATTACAAATGACGCTGCCATGCCTGTGGTTCTTTACTTGAGACTCGCGAAAGCTGATTGCCCCACATTGGCGATGGGGCAAATGATTACTGCAAGTTTCTGACTAATTTAGTTTTTCTGATGGGCGCACAACCACAGAGTTTTTTTGTGTGTGCTCACATACATGCTTCAATTACGCTGTGGGCGTGTGTGCCGGTTGCTCTTCTGCAAGTGAGTCAAGTGGCGATCTTTTCGATGTGGACTACTGCCCAAGTGCCGAATCGGAATACGTATATCCATTGCAGTGTATCTACTCCTTTGATTCTTATTATACGTATTTATGCAAGCCCGTTGATATTAACGAATAAACAATACATGTTTACCTACGGGAAATGCTTCTTTTGTCATGTTATGGTCACTCAAAAAAAATTGTGGTAAATGTTTTTCGAAATAGGTTACTCTGAAGCTTTTAAATTTATGATAAAAAAAATTAATAGATCATAAAGTGTCGCATTTGGCAAAACAAATTTACCCTCAAATGTTTAAGATTTCGTGTTGACCACTGTGTAAAAACAAATGTACAGACTTGCAGCAAACAGTGCTGCCCTTGATAACAGATTGACTGATTAATTGCACTAAGATGCAGTGTGATCTGACAACATACATAATTATATTTTTCTTTTAATGCTGCCACCTGCTTAATCATAGGGTATGGTGTGCAGCTGTATTGACCCTTTTCACATGATTGCGTGGGCACTGCCATCTTTGATCACTTGGTGACTTGTCCATTGCTTGCCTTAGCTGTCTCCATGTTTACAGTGGATGTGCGTGACGCCCAATGCGGCTCAGCAAACCACTGTTTCAGCAGGTATTGTTGGCAGTGATTGGGTGGATGAAACTAAGCTTTGGCCTCAGCTTCAAAAGATACACAAGTGCTTTCGGAGCTCATTACACCTTGTCCAAGTAGTGCGAATAACATATACGGTGCCTGTGCTAAAATTGAAGCTTCCAAGTGTTCCCAGCTGTCCACACTTTCCACTTACGAATTAAATCAGAATGTGTGTTTTGCTCTTCATTCTTTATTTGGAAATCACTTTGAAGCAGCGGCTTGTCATGTTTCTGATTCTGTAAAGTTTCTTGATGTGGTCACTATCTGATTGTTTATTTTCTGCCTAATCGCTAGCGGGTTTGCTCAGTTGCGGTAGATTTGTTCTTGCTGCCCACAAAACCTGCAACGTAGATAATCTGTACTTTATAATAGCTTGTAGCTAAGAATTGTTATTGCTGGCCACTCGCTTACTTTGTGGACTGTCACAAAACGTTCAGCTTTGAACATTCATGTGTAGTTGGTGCAGTTGCCGTCACCCATGCTTCGTCACATTGATTCAAAAGTGAGCCCATTCACTTATTCTTGATACGTGGGCGATGTTGTGGGCATAACTTTGGATGTGAGTTGGGATGGGTGTGTTTAGATAAAATGCAAGAAACTTACTATGCCAGGAAGCGCTGATACTCCCTTTGACACTGACGTCACAGTTCTGCGGAAGCCCGCAAGGTGGAGAGAAGTAAATAATGAAAGGAGAATAAGACATCCACCCAAACATTGCAAATTGCTACAAAGGAAACCCATACGGGTTCCTCGAAAGAAAAGCCTCTCAGTTGAAGAAAAATTCATCCTGGTCTGAGACTCGAAACTGGGACCACTGCCTTTCTGGGGCAGCCGCCCTACCATCTGAACTAACCAGGCGGCTAGCAGATGGCAAGGCAAAGTTGAATTTATCAACAATTCAAAGCAAAGGCAAGAGTTTCTCCTTTTATTAATCCCTTTGACACTGTATAACCAGCGGTACTCACTATTGCCAAGGCTCTGAAGTTGAACTCTTTTCTTTGGAGGTCACCCATACTGTGCTGGCGGAAGAGTGAATTTTTTATTCTTGAGGAACGTTGTGCATCGCGAAGGGTAGCTGGCAACACGGGCAGTCATTGTGAAGCAGCAGTCAGTGGAGTTGGCCAACAGATTCATTCCATTCCTTAATATGCCAGTCACTACTTTTGCTGCCAACTGCTGCACACGCCTTCTCTCTACCTTTCCCCATTTCACAGCCTGAATGGAGCACATATGTGGTGAAGATCATTTCCGACAACTGATCACACAGTAGCAGGGTAGAAGTGGCACTGGTTTCGTATTTGTTCGCTGAGGCAACATGTGGTGCACCGCCAAAGTGCCATCTCATTCCTCTAGAGTAAATTGCTCTATGAAAAGGATGTATATCATATAGCATAGAGGCTTTTTTTCAGTCAGACACTCAGTCATATTTTCATTGTACTTGTCATCAGTCTGATTATTTTTGTTGTGTCTTGACAATTTTTCAATAACTGTGAGTTTTGATGTTTCGCACACCTGACATTAACAAACAGGTACTGCCTGCCCAGGAAACAGCCTTCTTAAAATGGTCCTGAACCACCCCTCGGGCTTGGTGAAAAAACATAGTCTGTGGATAGCATACGCTGCTGTGGACATCTCAGCCAACTTTTGCTGTCGTATGCGGCACGTGGAGCTCACAAGTGGAGCGCGTGGTCACCTTTCTCTCAAACGCTCCCTTTTCAACAAAAGCCTGCTTTCACTCTCTTCTGGACGCTTCAGTAATAAAGCGGATTGCCATTCACGGCTGCTATTGGCTAATAGCTGACATCAATCACGAAGGGTATTTGGATCAGTGCACTTCCTCCTACTGTTGCTGTGTATATTTATTGACCAAGTTTAATAAATAGGCTGAAGTAAGCAAAAATCTGCTTTTGAATTTTGACAATAATTGTGTACTTCCAGAAGAAGCCGACTATCGTCTGCTCACACTCGGCTGCGGCCACTCTCGTAGGAATTAAACTTTGTCCACTCTGTTTATCGGTGTCGTAGCCGTCGGGTCTCGCTAATTTCGAGTAGTTTTGAATGCTCAGCTAGCCTCGAACCACACAAAATGTCAGATCACACGCATGCTTGCCAGCATGCATCGACTCCTGGCTGCTCCTAGTCAGATGCTTTGGCAGACTTATTGGTAGTGCTTACAAATGCACAAATCGGATGTGGCTACTATCCTTCGGTCAAACTGGTGGGCAGAGCTGATCCACACCATGTAGCACGGCCAGATGAGCATATGAGCATGCACTCAAGCCCTGTCGTTCACAAAGCAAACGTTGCATACTACACTTAAGTGTAGCTGCGGTCTGCTACGTGGCGTAGATACCGCAACCGCTGCAAGGTGCCGTGACGAGTCTATTGGCTAAGCGCACTGTGGCTCACTGAAGACAACCGTGTTTGGCTTACGTTTGGCATGTCGTAGCATCCAAAATCACATTTGAACTGTGCATCACAGCGACATTCAGTAGGCAGAGCGTTGTGGGCACACCCCGCTCTGCAATAGCCGTTGCTGTGCTAGGCATTGAAGGAGGAGTAGAAGCACTGTGAAGGGTGTGTTTGATTGCCAATTACTCTGCTTCTGCTGAACAATTTGAAGTATTTTTTCTGGCAAAGTATTTCTTAAAGAGCCTATTTTAACTTCAAATGCATTTCTCTACATCGATAAAAGGTGGTTCAGGGCCCCTGTAATGGATGATAGCCAATTGGGCTAATCTGTTCTGCTGCATCCAAACTTGCACACCTTTTTCAAGAGTGGTTAATTTTACTAAATTTGACCTGTAACTCTACCTATATGCTCCTAATTGTACTAACATGTGTGATAGTTCAAAAAGGAACCATCATAGTAATAAACTTGGTAATTGTAACATATTGGGGAAAAATGGAAAATGAATATGTTTACGATGCCTGTTTTCAAGACACTTGACTGTCTCTGTTAAGCAATAAGTGTGTTAATGGCTTTTCCATTGTAGGCCTTGATTGAAGTCAGCCAAAAGCAGTCCCAAAACAAAGACAAAAACAAGCACATGGGTACCACTACTCCCAACGGCATCTACACTTCTAAAGCAGACAGGTGTGTTTTATTTCTTGCATGCATAGAATTCATGAGTGTTGCTAAGGGGCTCTATAGATTGATTTTAATGATATGATCTTACATTGTGTGTTTTTCCAGGCAATTTTTCACTTAAGTTCTTGGCCAAGCCACAAATTAGTTTTTGGATGTTGACTTCAATGGCTCTATAGGTGTCTTCACACAAACAATTTACAGAAGTCATGTGACTAGTGTGACTGGCAACTAGGAAAACTCCAACCATTATCAATGTTAACGCCGAAAAGCGCGACTTCTGAATCACTACTGCATAGTACATATTATCTCATTCTCAATGAAAATTGTGGGGATAGTGTGCCATTTGGGCGTCTACTGCAGAGTGAGTTTGAGTTTTCATGATTAATCAGCAGAAGAACAAAAGTGAAGATATTGTGGGGATGTCACCCGTACTCTTGGGACAAAGGAATGACAACCAGTAGTGCAAGGGCATTTATTGTGCCTTTTGTACACTAATGCTTACTACCCAAATTGCTATCCATGAACATGCCGAGGGATGTGCAACAAATCGAGGAAGTCCGACTCACAGCGGCCGGATAGTGAGCGAATATGTTTGCCCCATGCTGGACACCAATGCCTGGTCAATCGCGCGAATGGTCACGCGAATGGTGGTGCGTTCAAACGAGGCCTCGTGAGACAGTCTCGCAGAAGCATGGATCGGCGCACGTGTGGAATGTCCGCGCCGCTTGCCGATCCCGAGCCCAAAGAGGAAGAGCCTACTCCCTGTCGTGCCCGACCAACCTCGCTGTTAGATGGCGCTAGCAGCGCCACACTCGCGCCATTTCTCGTTATGCGCTGCAGCCAGACCGACCACCACCGGCACTAAGCTATGCGGCGAAGCCAGATTACAGGGAGATGCTAGGAAAACAACATACAGTGAAGCCTCGTTAAACCGTAGTTGGCCGGAGCTCGGAAAAAGTACGTACTAAACAATAGTACTGTTTAACCGAAATAGCATGAGCTCGTGCACTTACCTGTCGGAAGACGGAACTCGGAGAGGGTGTGATAAAAGGGGAAAAGAACATGCAGTATTTATTCACTTTGTGCGACAAACGTGTTATTTTTGTTTGATGCTGCCGCGGCCTAGCACAACGACAGCAGCCTCAAACTTACTGAAGCTGCGTGCCAGCTTTTCAGCCAGCCCTCTCTTCTCGGCAAACACTCGCATGGCTGATTCCTCTTTGGCGTTACGTATTCTCCGTGCACGCGTGCGGTAATGCTGCAAAAGTTCCGGGGTGCCTTTTTTATTGCCGGGTGCCGGAGTTCAGAATACTTTTTGTTTGGAATAGTTATGTTATCGCGCCCCTGTTCTCGTCGCGACGATTGCATTCATGAGGCTGACGTAACGCGCAGCTTCTGCCACTGTCGGGCCTGAATCGCCCGTGCTGTCGCTTTCCGTGTCGTCCTCATCACTGTCGCTAGTTGACACTTCGGCAACAACAGAGGCAACGATGGCGAAAAGTCGAACCTCGTAGCCGACACCTCTTCACCGTCGCAGCAGCGCTGCCAAGCAACTTCTTCGCATTCCAAATGCCACACACTGTAGTCAACAGCAGATCCCTGTCCCGTGCCTGCACCGACTTCTTCATGTCACGTTCGATAGCACGGACAATTTCTAATTTTTCTTCTATGCTGAGCACCCGGCGTCTTTTTTATCCGAGCTTCAGCATGACGCGAGTCCTCACTTTCACGACGCCACAATGCTTTCTGGCACGGCGTCAAAATGATGTTGATGTTGATGTGGCTTCACGCGCAAACGCACAGGGGGCTTGGAGGCCGTTGTTCCGATCTCTGAGGCTTGTTGTTCTGCCGGGCCGCCCGATGGAGACGACGCACCGCCGGGTTTGCGCCACGAAAAGTGGAAATGCTATGTTTTAACCGATGCTTACGCATTAAGCTGGTACAGTTTATGCGGATGCAAAACACATTTTGTTCAATGGCCGCTGAGTTGATTTGGCTTTACTACTTTTAAAACGAAACTACTGTTTAAGCGGGTACGGTTTAACGAGGTTTTACTGTATCGGGATGTGGGAGAGTCTCGCATCCCCACAACCTCAACAGAGATGTCTCTTCATGTATCTTATTCAAACTTACAAAAAGTCAAGTAAACAATAATTCCTACCATACAAGTTGACTAGCCACACACACAAGTTTGTGTCTCCTATCTCGCAAGTGCTTTAGCTTTCACTGGTCTTCACTTCAGTTAGTATCTGGCTCTCATCAGGTATTTTCATGATTATAACTGACTTGAAAGTACTGCTGTGTTTTCAGCTCTGGCAGCATGGTCCCTGCCTGATAAAAAGCGGCTGTGGCAGTGCACCTCTCTTCATGGGAAGCTGTATGTAAAATAAGCACCCACTTATTCTGACATGCTGGTCTGGTGTGTTGCTAATTGGGTCAGCAGCTCTGCAACTATTGTTGCAGAGCTTGAAAAATCAAGCAGCAAGTGACTGAGCAAAAACAGTTGCTTTGGACCAAAGTAAGCATCTGCAACCAAGTTGGTCATGTGATCTCTGTTACTTGCCAGTGTGAATGCACCTTATGGAAACAGGGTATCATGTTAACAGTGACAAACTAGCTTCGTTAGTCATGCTTTCCTACTTCGAAATATTACAGAGAGCTTCAAGTGTTCACATTTGAACCTTGTATCTTTGAAGCCTTGCATAATAATCCACATGCGAGTCAAGATTGGCTGTTTGAAAAATCGCTTAGAGTAATGCTTTCTGAAATGGCTATAAGTTAGTCTATTGATGCAGAATGAAAGGCTATATTATTTGCATTATGTGCTATTGGTTCTTGCTTGTGTCCCAACATCCTAGCATCTTTTCAAGGAACAGCAGGAGCACCAGCATCATTTCTACCAGTACATCACACTGGGCGAGCAAGAGCTGGAAGTGTTGACCAAGGTTTATGCCATTGGCTTGAATGCATGTCTGACGTTCTCATTGGGTGCACATATCAGATACATGTTAAAAATCTAAAAATGAAATAACTATTGCTTCAGGTCACTTGGAGCTTTTGTAGAAATATCTCAATATATACAACATTGTCACCATGTAACATCACTATTTTCTTTATACATATTTAAAATTGAGATTTCGGACTGGGGCCACTGAGCCAATGCGTGGAACAGGTTTTCTGTTCTTAGCTTGTAAGCTTTGTAATAAGTTATCTCAACGGAAAAGTTAGCTGCAGTCATTAGCTAGTTAAAAATTGCATGCATAATATTTACAAAAACAGAACATTTGCTTTTTTTTCTTTGCCTTTTGTTGTAGTTCGACAAAGGTAAAAATAGGTACAGGCAAGTGTGATCAAGCTGTGCTTGTGCTCTGCCTAAGGGGCTTGTGGGAGGGTGAGTACTGAGGATTCACTCAACAATACGAGTGCATGTGCTATGTGCTGGTTGACAGCAACAGCCATCGCAACTCTCTGCCGGAGCTGCCCCTGACCCCTCGTGAGCGGCAGATCCTGGAGTCAACACGAATTCCAGACAACGGGGCCACAGTGGTGGCTACAGCTGTGCCCTCCAAGGGCCCTCTCTGCCACTCGGCCTCCTCCGACAGCATTCTGAGCTCGGCCCTGCGGCCAGACTTTCCACCTCCCAAGCCGCCCCTCCCGCACTTAACGCCACCCAGGTAGGCGGGCCCGCATGCCTGGCTTGCCTTCTTGCACCACTGTTCTTTTGCTTGGGTCAAGCAATAGGCTTCTTTTTTTTTTTCCTGCCTGGCTCATGTGCACTGATTTTGCTGATTATAGTATGTAGTATTATTTATATAAAACTATTTGTCTAGTTTGAAAGAAGAACAAAAAGACATTTTCAGTTTTTGGGAAGTAAACTTGCTGACATTTTTCTGTGGCAATGAAGGTAAAGCTGTGGAGGGAAAGCGCATGCATGGCAGTGCTCCTAAAAATAGCCCTCCAGTCTCATTCGAGTTTGTTTAGTCTGAAGAACAGAACACATAAGCATCTTATAGTGAGCACTCATATTTATGCATAAAATATACCCCGCTCAATGCCATGTTTGATTATTTTTTTTCACTTTTTTGCGTTTTGGCAAACAGGAAACCGTCGCATGTAGCAAGCTATGTGGATTCAGTGTAACAGAAAATTCTGTCATAGTCTGCTGGTCTACTTGGTGCAGTAACGCATGTTCAGAAGCTTCACCCCTGTAGCTTTCCTTTCATTGCCACAAAAAGTTGTCGGTGAGTATAAAAGGACCTTCTGCAGTGTATTGACTGAGGAGGCGCAGAGTTATAGAGAGGCAGCCATCAGCTCATCTCTTGCTGAATCTCTGAATGTGTATGTCTGCATAAATTGTTCTTAGTTGAGGTGTTGAACAAATGGAGATTAGGTTACTTTAATATTGCTTTGATTTGTGCTATCGCGCTCAGTACGAGCTGCAATGCACGAGTGTGTGGCCAAGCGCTCTCCCAGGCTGAATAGTGGTGGCGAACAGCGCCATGTTCCCGACTTAAAGGGAGAGGGTTCCACTATCCTTGTTTCGAACATTGTCCCTTAATGCCTGTCATTGCCCCCTCTCCCAGGCTTCAGGAAAACTTTGTCCCACGAAAATAATCAGAACAGACTGGTGGCCGCCTTTTGTGTGATCTGTGTATCGTTCATGCTTCTGAAAATGAAAACTGCTATCACCTCCAAATTAATGCTTGATTTATCGCCCTGTCATCATACATGTTTCTGCATTACCGCTCAGTGTCTGCATTTTCCCTTCCTCTCTTTCTGCGTGCAATTGCAATAGAAACGTTGTGAACTCACTGTTTCTTATCTGCAATATTTTACTGCACAAAAAAGTGGCCGCTGTCTGTTCTGATCGTTTTCACGAGACCAAGATTTTCCATATGAAACTTTGGGAGAGCGCGAGAGCAGGGAGCAATTTTCAAGGCAACAACAGCATAACCCTCTCCCTTTAAGTAGCAAACGCACCCTCACTATCCATCCTGGAAAAGCACTTGGCCATGCACGTGCACATTGGAGTTCATGGTGATTCGCGATAATACATAAGTGAAGGAAATTTTTTTTTTTCATTTGGGAATTTTTTGTTTTCTTTAACTTTTTAATTCTTTAACTTTGTTACCTGCAGCATAGTGGTCAAGGCATGTCCTCTTGAAAAGAAGCCCGAGGCTAGCATCAGCTTCAACATATCCATCCCCAAACTTTCAGCGAACTACAGTGTTGTTTCAAGGATAATTTTCCCACAATGCTTTTTTGTGCAATGCGAATCGAAATGACATTGAAACACTTATGTTCAGTTGACTCTCGTCACAACGGACCCTAATAATCCGACAAAAAATGTTTGTTTTGTGAAAAGTCCGTAATATCCGAGACGCCTCACTTCCGAAACTTTCGTCGCACTGTCTAACAACTTTATTGTAAAGAGTGAGTGACGAACATCCGAAGTAAAAAACACACAAAAAAAGTAGCAGTTTCGCCCGAAAGGTGAAGCATCGATTGCGATAGCAAATTAAGCAAGCTAAGCACAACTGTAGCAGCGAGTGAATCGACCTTCGTGCTGTCTCTCGCTTCAAACTAAATGTCGAAAGCACGGTGTATACCGAGCTACCAGCACTGTCGCGCACTTTGTCCGCATCACAGATCGCTTTCAAGATACGGCGGCCGCGCCATTAACAGCAGCCATCGGAGTAGACCCCCCCAAGAACTTTTCCTCGCCCCCCCCCCCCCTCCCTCGTAGCTCGCGAACGAAAGACGGCTCGCTTCCGCCTCGTTTTCCTCCCTCTCTCCCTCGCACGCAAGATATTGAGCTGCGATCATTGGCTGACCCTTGCAAGTCAGTTGCCAGCTCGTGTCGACACAGCAAAAGTCCGTTTTATATGCCCGATTTTGACAAAAATTGCTGCTAATTTCGTCCGCTGTAGCCGATAGTCCATTGTAGCACGGTCCGTTAAAAGCGATCTTCGTTGCATTGATAAAATAGGTAGGACAAACTAAGGCTTAAATATGGTCTGTTACATCTGAAAGTGTGTTGTACGTGGGTCCATTGTAACGAGCGTAGACTGTATATCATAACGCATTTTGCTGATGATTTGCTTGATACTAACATTGTTACATGAATCCTATTAAGTGACCAGTGACCAACTTCAGTTCCACATTTGCGACATGTGCCCTGTAGCAATAATGTAAAATTAGTAAATGTATTAGATAATGTGCTAATTAGCAGTTTGTCATAGTTTATTTATGTCTACCAGTGTAAGTAATGTGTTGCCACAAAAATAACCAATTTATATCTGCTGCACTGGCTGTAATAATAACTGGATTATTTATAGTCTTTGCCAGAACACCTGATATTTTTTAATGGTATCTTGACTTTTTCTTTAACATAGGAGAATGGGCTGAAATTACTGAAATGAGGCTTAGTACTGATAAAGAAGCTCGAGAACAAGTTAAGGACCATGTAAAGAGTGATAGAACGAAGAATGTGAGGCGTAACGTTAAGGTGAGGAGGGAGACAGAAAAAAGGCGGTGCGGATCAGAGAGCTAACAGGGATAGCCGATATTCTAAGTGACATTAAGAGAGAAAAATGTAGCTGGGCAGGTCATGTAATGCATAGGTTAAATAACCGGTGGACCATTAGGGTTACAGAATGGGTGCCAAGAGAAGGGAAGCGCAGTCGAGGACGGCAGAAGACTAGGTGGGGTGATGAAATTAAGAAATTCGCAGCTGCTAGTTGGAATCGGTTGGCATAGGACAGGGGTAATTGGAGATAGCAAGGAGAGGCCTTCATCCTACAGCAGACATAAAATAGGCTGCTGCTGCTGCTGCTGATGATGATGATGAAGAGCGAACTGCAAGAAAATTGGCTTATGTATTGGCAAAATATTTCTTCCTTGTGTTTTGACAGGGAAATATAGCATAAAAGTTCTAAAAGGCAATTCTGCTTCTGGGTCTCACTTAGCATATTAAAAGGGATCAGAAAGTAATTTGATTTCTAGCATTGACATGTGACCTCAGTTTTTCAGTTTTATGTTGTTATATTTATCTTTGAAACATTTTATAATCAAGTAAGCTTGCTGATATCAGACATCAAGTGTGCACTAAGAGCCAGAGCATGTAATTCGCATTTCATGTGTGTAATCATGGTGCCTGGTAATTATGCATGATTGCTCGTGTCCATCCTTCTACTACAGTCTTCATCTTCTCACAGCTATCTCAGTTCCCTCTATGCATGCCTGGCAGAATGTGGTTCTGTTTAAATAGCCTGAAGATGTCATTTAATCACTTTTGGGGATATGTTTACCTTGCGTGGCATCCTGTAAGTGTGCTCAAGAATTGAAAATAACATCCATGAAAGGTGTGCCTTTTTTTTGTAAAGTCCACATCCAGTAATTGTGTAACAGGCTGAGTGATAGCCCCGAAAATGGTCAGTGAAAAATATAGCTACTGTATTTGCTATTTTGTGTGTGAATGTCGGAAGCATCGCTTGGCTTTATCAGCTGTATGGAATGGGAGAATTGAACATCAGGAGCTTTTCGTCTGCTTTGTTTTTAGCCTCTAAGTAATGCCTGCTTGCTTCTTCACTAACTGTGTTCCCTACTAAAACTTCCTCAGGCTTGTTAGGCCTATTGTGGTTATAAAGATATAGTCATTAAAACTGAATGTAGTGTTCAAACAATGCTGGTAATTTTCACCATTGTAATTTTAAAAAATGCAAAAATTTGAGACTGATGTAAGTGCCTTAGGTTGCATGCATGTACTAATAAAGCATTAAAGGAAAGTATGAACTAAAGCTAACAAGACTGATAGATGTTTAACAGGTCAGTCTTACTGAGAGCAGAGTTTTCATAGGTGAGAAAATTTGTAACTTTACAAAGTATTGGTACCACCACTGTGAAAGTAATGTACAGCTCCCATTATGTATACCCACTTCAGGCGCTGCATTTATGATTGTACACGCGAAGGTGATACCTCAGAACTGCAAGCCTTAATGATTCTAACCACATTTGAAACCTGTTGCGTGCATCTAAGGCCTGTCTGATTAGTCTTGTGCTGCAAAAACCTAATATGCTTGATGTATGTTCAAGAAATGTCTTGAAGTTAAGCCTCTGAGTGCCTGGTGGCTGTGCCTATACTACATAGTGTCTGTTTTTTCGTTGTTTTCAACAGTTGCACTAAAATTTGAGTAAATGTGTTAGCTGTCTTAGTGTTCTTCAAGTACACTGTACTAAAATGATTTTGTTCTTATGCTTGAAATATTTTTTGGAACTCAGGTGCGGAATGCACATCAGTAAACCTTAGGAAACTCATTAAAACGTTTCCTGCTCTGTCAGGACTACTGCTGGGAGTATGTAGAGCTGGTGGAAGTTCTCAACAGATTATGACCTCTTTGATTAAGATCATTAAGTGTAGGATTCCATGTTAATCACTGTGCTTATTGCAGGGGATTCAAATTGTGGGAGAACTGAGTGGGCCATTTAGTTGTGACATTCCATGCAGCTAAGTCATATTTAGGCATAAAACAAGTGCTGCGAGCTTACTAAAAGGGTAATATAGCAGTATGGATGGACTTATTTCTTGCCTTTAGTGTTACTTGTGTCTGGCATCTAATGACATTATGACTAAAGGGATAGCTTAGGCATACCATCTGCTTAAAGGAGCAAGAGCCAATTTTCTTGATTGCAGAGCAGTGGAATTGACGTCTGTTTTTCAGTCGTATATCATTATTGGTGGCAGACATCAGTAAGCTTGTGCTAATCACTGATTAAATGAGTTTATAATGAATCCCCTTAAGGTCCAGCTATACAGGGCTGATCGTGCGTGCCTGGCTACACATCACACATCTGCGAGGCTGTGCGTGCTTGTCATGGGTGTCTAGAGAAGGGAGACTCGCAGGCCATGCATGCGTTAGGCAGTGCTTAATTTTGAACATCATTTTGAGCATCATTTTGAGCATCATTTTGAGCATGTGCAACGGAAGTGGCAGCCCGTGCGTCAACGTCACGTGGCCAGCATGTAAACTTTCGGTGTGGGTTTTGAAACAGGTTGTTAGGGTTTCGCAATCATACCAACATGCCAGGAGTCGCCGCTGGTTATGTGTTGCACGACGGCGATGGAGGCCATCAATAATGAAACACTGATTGCCTGCGTTGAGGCACGACTTGCACTTTGGCAGGTGAAACACAAGCACCACAAAAATAAGCATGTGACGAGCTGCTTGTGAATCGAGATGGCAAGTGCTCAAAATTTTATATAGGTGTCATACATGGGGCACTTTCAATCGTGATCAAGCCTGATCGGGATCAGATTTCTTAATCACATTTGCCTCTTTTTGTCAGAGGTAAGAATAAACTTTCATCAAACCCAAACGTTTCCCCTGAAGGTGATCTAGCAGCACTGTGCTACATGCAATGAAGCACTCACTTATGTGGGTATTGTGTGACTGCTTGCCCTCCTTTTCGTCACACGTGTTTAGACTCGGAGACGCGTACACTCACACTTAGTGAGACATGTGTCCCGTGCTCCTTGTGGTTGGGCCTTTAGGGTACATGTTGCAATGGTAGAATTGAAGCTGGCCAGTGCTTGAGGCATATGTTGTACTTAGTAGGAACCCTGAAGCTACCACCTCCTCCCCGAAAGTGTTTCTTAGAAAAATGCATTGGTATTTTGCTTATTATTTCACGAAGCCATGCACACTGCGGGACAAAACAGTTCAGTTCAATTCAGTCTTTATTTTCTCTTAGACAGAGAAGGAGACAGGACTAAAAGCTCGCAAGCTTGACAGAGGTCCTGCCCCCTTTATCAACTTGGCAGTACAGTACACAGGCAGAGATTTTCATTTTTCCAAATAAGCATAGAAACAAGGCAACAAAAACACATTGTAAAAAGCAGCGCCATACATTGCAGCACAAACACAGGCATTAGTAAAACAAACAGGTTATGGGAAAACGAAAAAATGGTATAGCTTTAAACTGAGTGCAATATCATCACGTAATTTTGCTAAGAAAAAATCACTTAATAGCATCATTTGAATGTTCAAAAAGCTCAAACAATTCTTTGTATAATTTATTTAATAATACTTTAATAATACTGGAAGACTATAAGAAAGAGACTGCTCGGTGTAATATGCCCTAGGATGTTGGCACTAACCAAATTTCTTTGTCTAGTCTGCAGGACATGCGTGTTTTTCTCAAGTTTTGCCAGCTAACAAATATAATTTTCATCACTTTATGAGGAACGTTTATAGATCATTAAACGTCTATAATTGTATAACCTGTTGATTGGTGGGATTTCATATCTTAAAGACAAGTCATACGGGGGGGAGCAGTAAGGCAGACCAGCAATGCATCTTACAGCTCTTTTTTGAAGAAGGTGAAGCTTGGATAAATTTTTGACACCCATAGTGCCCCGAACAGTATAACAGTATTGCAAGAGATAGAGAACTAATGAGTTGTATAGCAACAGCCTAACCTTGACAGGAAGAATACCGTGCAGGCACAACATAACACCGACAGCTGAGGACACTTTTGATCTAATATAGTCAGTAGGATCATTCCAAGTCAAATGCTTTGAAAACATAACACCAAGGATTTTAACAGTATTAACTATTTCAGCAGTATCAGAGCTTAAGAACACGTTCAACGGCCTAGAAATTACTGTCCCTTTTGGAAAGTACAATATTATTTTTGTCTTTTGAGAATTAATCTTCAAACAATTTGATTTTGCCTATGTATTTAATGTATTCAGTGTTCTGATTGCTTTCTCTTCAATGTCACTTTCTGATCTCCCAGATATGAACACCGAAGTGTCATCAGCATAGGATACAATCTTACCATCAGTCACACATTGCACAATATCATCTATATAGATTAAAAATAAAAGTGGTCCCAAAATACTTCTTTGGGGGACTCCTGCACTAATATTTTGTATTGAAGACAATGAATTTTTAAAGTCTGCATATTGTGTTCTGTTCAACAAATAGGATTTCATAAGGTCTTGAGCTTTTCCTCGGACACCATAGTTTGCCAGTTTATGCAGTAAAATTCTATGGTTTATCAAGTCAAAAGCTTTAGTAAAATCTAATCCGCCATGGTTGCTCAGTGGCTGTGGTGTTGGGCTGCTGAGCACAAGGTCGCGGGATCGAATCCCAGCCGCGGCGGCCGCATTCTGATGGGGGCGAAATGTGAAAACACCCGTGTGCTTAGATTTACATGCACGTTAAAGAACCCCTAGTGGTCGAAATTTCCGGAGTCCTTCACTACGGCGTGCCTCACAATCAGAAAGTTTTTTTGGCACGTAAAACCCGATAATTTCATTTTTAATTTTTTAGTAAAATCTACATATATGCCTGCACCTATCTTCTTATTTTGAAACATATCTGTTGTGATTTCTTTTTGAGTCGGTAATGCTGTTTCAGTGGATCGATTCTTTCGAAACTCATGCTGAAAGTCAAGGAGCTAGTACCCTACCATGCATTAATTTTTCTATACCCTTCGAGAATACCGGCAGTATAGGAATCGGACGATAGTTACTAATCAAATTCTTATTGCCACTTTTAAAAACCGGGGTCACTTGAGCCATTTGCAGTGCCTTTTGAAATACAGCGGTAGATAATGAGATTGTAAATTTGAGTAACAGCCGAGCATATTAGGTGAAGAACATGTTTAATGGCCGGTATTTGGAGGCCAGTTGCATCTGCTGACTTGCTATTTTTAATACTACTTATGCGCGAGAAAACTTATGTGTAGTTGGTGAGTGCAACGAAAAGGGATGATGGACAGCTGCTTCCCTTCATAGATTCAGTGTAATTTTGGCCGCACCATACCTCACTCTGAGGTTCCTGTAAAATAAAAAAATTGTTGAAAGTTTCAGCTAAACAGGTCCTGTAAATTCGTTTTCCTTCACGCTGAAAGTTATCAGAAGTATCATGGGTGTTTTGTTGCAGTAAGGAATTCAGTTTCTGCCAGATTACATCCGATTGCTGTTCATCAGGGCTCCAAAATACATTTGTAAAATGATCATCTTGAGCCATTTTTAGTTTTGATGTTAGATTATTTCTGTACTTTTTGAATTGCCGGAGCAACTTTTAATCTTTTGATTGTACAAACTGTGCATACAACCTGTTCGTATGCTTGATCATTTGGAGCAAATTGGATGTCATCCAGGGTTTCCGTGCCTTTGATGGAGTGGTTGTCTTTCTTAGTGGAAAATGTGCGTTATAGATAGCCTTGTATGTAGTGATGAAGTTAATGTAAGCGGTATCACTATTACCTGCCTTGAAAACATAGTTCCAGGTCTGTTGACTAATGGCAGAAAAACAGGATTCGAGATGTTTTTTGTTATATATTGTGTATAAATTATTTGCCTCTTCTTTTGATTAACATGAACAGTCTCATCAGCTATCACGATGATTCCAAGATGATCACTAATGTTTGTATAAACTACATCTGCAGTTACTAAATTACTGTCAAAATTTGTAATGAGTACATCTAATAAAGATTCACTTTCTAAAGTCACCTGCGTCGGCTTTGTTATTGCGCTAAAAAGACCATTAGCAGCAATTAAGTACTGAAGTTCTGGATTGAGTCAATAAAAGCATAGTTATGTTAATGTCACCATCTAGAACCATATCTATAGATTGATCAGATGCATAGCTAAAAATTGTTTCAAAAAATTCAAAGAAGTGGTTAATGGCACCAGATGGTGGCCTGTAACTAGCACAGAAAAGTTTGTTCGAACTTCGTAGGGTGAGGACCTCGTAATCAGTATTTATCGCCGTGTATCTTCAACTATTTCGCACAATACTGTTTCTTTCAGCAGGAGTGCGCCGCCGCCGCCTCCCATTTTATCTTCGCGGTTTTGATAAAAGCACTGATAGCCAGGATGATGAAATACGATCTATGCAGGTGTATACCAGGTTTCAGTCAACATTATTGCTGTAAGTGGCACTCCGAAAGTATCCAGTAGAACAGCTAATTCATCTTCTTTGTTTGTTAAGAATCTAACGTTTAAATGAAAAATGGACAAAGCAGATTTTTTTGGTTTCACTATATGCTTATTTCATGCGGCTGATAACCCATGTCAGGAGACAAACAAATTTTAGGTGCCTGCAGGTACAACTACACAATTTGATGCAAATCATCAAATTGGGTGATCGCTTTGACTGCTGAGGTATCTGTTCTGTGCGCAAATATTTTGCCATTCTGAGTCTATGCATATTTCCACTGGTACTCTTTTTCTTTGCATTTGCTGCACCAAACAGTTTTTTAATGGAAGGGCTCAAGTGCTCATTAATGAAGATGGGGGTCTTGGGTTCGAGTTCAATGTCCTCTGACATTATCCTCTGCTTTTGAGCTGTCTCACGAAAGCAGTCACGGACTGATCTGCGAGCAGACTGCACCACTATATTTGGAGCTTCTGTATTTCCCATAGTACGAACGCGGTGACAGACCTCGATGTCTCCACTTTCAATAGCCTTTGCTATCTTTTTTGTGATCTCCATTACCTTCTCATTTTGTGTCCTTGGAACACCTTTCACTTCATCGTTGTGACACCGCATGTGCTGTTCATTTTGTAGAAGTCTTGCTTCATGCTCTCCAACTTGAGCACGCAAAGCATCTCGTTCCTTTTCTTGATTTTTGCCACGGATGTTCTTAGCTCCCCATTTTCCAATTCAATGCGGTTCACGGACGTTTTCATTTCTTCATAACTCTCGTTTATGAAGCCTAGGCTGCTCTTTATCTCGCAAATGTCCTATCTTATGTCCCTTTCGAGACTTTCCCATAGTTCATGGAACTCTTCAAGTTTCGTTTCAGTTCCTAAAAAAAAAAAGTTTAACAAGTTCCTTTGACATTTCCACTGGGCAAAGGGAAAATAAGCATGCAGTTCGGATAACGCTATGACAACAACAGCACAGAAGAGCAGGTACAAGCGACAGTTGGTATGCAGCAGCAGTCACGACAAATGTAAAAGCTCTCAGGCTAGTAGGGCAAAATTTCACCACCTGAGAATGTACACCAAAGCGCTTAGATAAGCATGCGATCGCCATGACTGCTGCTGCCGAGTGAAGCGTTGATGCATTTTTCGCCGGCTTTTCTGCTCTCCGCCAGGAATCCACACAGGCGCAGTGCACTAGGCCAGGAAACGCTGATGAAGCATGTGGTCCGATGATGGTTGTCGTGTCCAGCAGTCGCTGAAGTCAAACCGCTCACAGATATAAGCTGGCCGACACCTGAGAATGTACACTGAAGTGCTTAGAAAAGCATGCAATCGCCATGACTGCTGCTGCTGAGTCCAAGGGGAATGCTTGTGTATATTGTGACAAGAGTTTTGGGATGAGCATCTTAAAAGTAGTACTGCTAGTCTTAGGATTCTTAGTAATTGGACATACCTGTGCATTGACTGGGTTCAGCCCCACTATTGTGCTACCTGCCCTGAATAAATAAGCAGTTGATTTTAAATATTATATTCTTAATTAGTTTTTATCGCCTATCTACTGATGGCTGGTGCCACTTGCAACATGTTGCCGTTAACCATTATTTCCTGCACTGCACTGTCTTGAAATATTTTGGCTTTTTCTTTTTGAGACAAGTGGTGTATGTTGCTTTTAATGCTTGTGGGGGCCTTGTATCTCACAGGAGTACCGACCACTGTGGTTCGGGCTTATCGAGCCACTGGGCCATAACAGCCGCCACCTCTCATAGTCTAGCACGTGCTGTGTGTGCACTCAGGCCGCAAAAGGGAGGCACCGAGCACTACGCACGCAAGAAAACACAGTACTGCCCTAAGTTAGTGGAAACCACTTATTTGTCTCCGGTGATGCCCAAACGGCACAAATGCCCAGTGCGGCATGAGAATCAAAGGTCTCCTGTGCCAAGGGTGAAATATGCAGGCAGGGTACCGCTAGCATGTTGCTGCGAGAGGATGGCTCTCTGTGACCTGCTACTAGGAAAAGTCCCCGTGGCTATGCTGCTTGCTCATGCAATAACCAATGGGCCCACTTGAAAGAGCTTGGGCAATCTCCGTCGGCTTGGGCTCTTGATATGTACGGCTCAGCGCAGTAGGACTATGTGTGCGCACTAGGCACTGCTCTCGGCTTAGTATTCGGAAAAGGAGCGACACCAGGTATGCGTTCGCCGAAGGTGCAACGACACCGTAGACGAGCTCAAGTCCAAGACTCTAACAAAGAGCTGACAGATGAGAGGAAAACGTGTATGTACCGAGTGCTGTCCCAAGGAGGTCTCCCTCGAACTTGCTTTGCCGACCATGGCGGCGTTGGCCGGCAGCGTGGGCGCCACCGCTGCAAACCGGTCCATGGACAAAGCCACTCCAACGACTGTTGCGAATGGAAAGGGAAAGGCGTAGGAATGACAGAATAGGTGAATGCCCGCACTAATGCACAGGGGTGCACCTCAATCCCCACATGCTTCAAGTGCTTGCGCAGTGCATAGCTTGCGAGCAGAAGTTGAGCACTTAACTCTGGCATCAACAAAATCAAATGTGGCAATCACTGTAACTTGAACAACTGATGCCATTTCTGGTCTCGTCTTTGCAGTTGTATTCGAAAGGCACCAGCTTCTGACATGCCTCTTGCATGATCAAGGTTAAGGGTGTTGCATATCTCTTAGTTTAAAAAGGTAGCTTCTAGAGGTACCTAATGTGTGTCTCACAGAATTGTTCTGTTTGCTTTGACTGCAAACTTATTGATTGCAATGGTATGACTAGTTATGTTGCAAGCAGTACCGTTGCTCTGAGGTACCATGCATTCATTCCAGCCGTTTTAGTCCTGTCTTGCATAACTGGCGACTCTCATTTTAATAAAGGTGGTTGATGGCAAGATGTGATGGAAACAAACTTCTGCACTTGCATTTTAGTGATGGCATTACTCTTCTTTATTTGTTTCAGTGCTTGAACAATTTGTGCACTGACACCTTTGCTTGTGTATTTGTGTTTGGTGTGGCCTAATGTGATGTGTAGCATGTGATGTCTACACAGATTGCATGATAGTGCATTACACTGAAAATGTTTACTTTATTAAGTATTATATGTGTCGTCCTTTGTTAGCTGCCGTGATATATATATATCTATATATATATATATTGAGGGGGATGGAGTGAGGAGGGAGGGAAAAGTAGTTCATTGCATTTGGCAGTGTATCAGGGCACACGCGTTATTGACCATAAACCAGCTTCAGGAGTTTTAACTAATTGGAGGCGCAGAAAGACGCAGCATCATTAAATTAATAAGTATTTTCATGTTAAGTTACTTATGTGCTGTTTTTGACTTCAAAGATGTCAACTGCACCAGAATTTTTAAACATTTTTAATAGTGCTTTCCAAAGGCTGTTTACATCAATGTTATCATACCAAGTACACTTGCCTTAGGAAAAAAGGAAGAATTAGAATTAATTGAAGAATCAGATATACATGTTCTAATTTATTTATAAGTTAGAAAATATGCCTTAGGAAAAAAAAGAATTAGAATTAATTTAAGAATCAGATATACATATTTTAATTTATTTATAAGTTAGAAAATATACTATAGTTTGCAGAGCAATATACAGTGTTTGTGGTTTACCTGGATGACATTCATAACTCATCCTTAAAGGAATAAACCACCACCCAGAATGTCTTATCATGTTTTGATGGAAATGAAAAGACAATGATTTGTGCTGATAGGCTCGAACATGCTGTTTGTGGTTTAAGTAGGAGTTATAATTTTAAATTAGCATAAAAAGTCTTGAAAGATGGTATGTCACAATTTGTGGTGAAATAGTAGTACTGGGGCTGCATTCTTACCATGTAACCACAGACTACTGTACGTAAGTTGGCTGTTATTAAGTGTACCATATTACACTATTTATATTTTATAAGCATTTGCACTTTATTTTATGCATATTACGATTTAAGGAAAGATCAGGCTTACATGCGGCGTTGCCTGTGAGGCAACGAGTGGAATGACAGAACCTTGTCGTCCCCCATTGCATGGCAGTGCATATTACTGTTTCTCACACTAGTTCATATGTATGTAGCCTGAGTTGGGATTGCGCATTTAAGAAAATTCTTCGCTCCAGCTTGCTTAGGTTTTCAAGAGACAATATGCTTCCGAGTAGCAACCCACTGCACTGCACATCACACGGAAAAATACACTTCACTGTGGTAAAAACATTGTTTTTCATTTGAAAACTTGGCTTGGCTAAAAAGAAACCATGAAAGCATGTAGCTATATTGCTGAAATAATTCAGTTCAGGAAGCATGAGCCACATAATCAGCTTGATAAGTAAGAGAATTTCTTACAACTGGTGCCAACCTTGTTGTCAACTCCCCACCACTGCCGGTTTACAATCACTATCGCACTCGGCTCTCACTGTTTTAAGCATAGGAATCCATGAACACAACCACGACTTCAAATAGAAAAATTCTGATAATAATGTCCCTGATGTTCTCTGCATTACCAGTGTGATATTGGACATGGACTGGTAAGCTTTCCGTTGCATTAGGAAACAAAAAAGAAAGAGTACCATAAATGTTGGTTGTTAATTGCTTAAAGTTACGGCTGTCCTAAATGGTTCTTGTAGAATTGAACTGTGTAAAAGAAAAACAATTTTTGGTTTTAAAAGAGTCTATGTGTGTTCTTCGTACTCATTGTTTGCAATACTGTATGGAAAAAAACATATTGGACGAGGCAGGAAAGTGGTCCTTAACATTCTGGCATAATCAGGGTTTGGTCCAATAAGCTGTTTTACATGGTACTTTGTTTGAGGTTTTCTAGTTCACATTGAGGTTTAAAAAAGTCACAGAGTTTCTTATGACAATGTTAGGCAAGCATATTGAAGCATATAGAAGAAACTGGCATCAAGTGTTACATTCGCTTCGGGCTCAAAGTTATTGAAACTGTGGCTTTTGACAGGTCCATGACCTCCACATTCATAGTGGCAATGTGTAGGATCCAGGCTTGACTTACAGAAAGAATAGAAGGTAGTTTTATTTTCTTCAGAAAATAAACTAAATTTGTCCTCACCTAGGATTTGATTGCAGACTGCAACACATAAACCATCATGTGATCATTTTTTTTGTCACTCCCCCATCATTGTTTTTGCCATCCTCATCATGCCATTGTCGTCAGGCTGGCTATTGCTGTTTTGGGTGGCACTTCAGGCTTTCTTCCTAATGTCCTTCTACAATATTCCTTGTACATTAAATTATGTATAACATCTATGAACTGAATAATTAAGCTTAACACTTGCTTGGTGCCATTGCAAAAGCACAGTCAACCAGGCTAATCTGCTATGATCATTTTGCTCCAAGGAAACTTGTTGCATGAAAAGTGAAGGATGTAGTCCTGTTCTTCACAGCCGACGTGTTGCGTTATTTAAGGCTAAGTCAGGCGCCACTGCATGCGTTAACTCGGGTCTAATTGCAGCTGGCAGTCACTCTAAGTGCTTCTAGGACATTAAGGATATGACTGAGTGCAACAGGAACGGGCCCTGATTAGCTAGAGGTGCTGTGAAAATGCAGAAGCCAGCTCGATGGTTCCAGCTTGGATGCAGTGGCCCCTCCCCTGCCACCAAAAAAGAAGTCTGGGGCACTCAGCTCTAACTCTAACCTCCTGGAGCCTCTGTCAGCAGTGCTACGTTCGCCACTGTTTGGAGACTGGCAAGGCAGCAGCACCCTTAGCGGTGCCAGCAGCTTCGAGTCCTGCCTCCATCATTCAGCTGACGATCTCCTGGGCATATCTTCACCAGCCGCCTGGACTGCCACCACCCACAAGGTCTGTCTCTTGACTGTCATTGGTTGATCGGTAAAGAAACCTGCATCTGAAATTCAAACTCTGTTTCTGGAACAGGCACAAAAAGCCAATTGGCAAAACAACCTCACCCACGGCAAATATATTGGTGAAGGCTCTGTGAAAAATTAACTCACTCAGAAATGTAACTCAGAAATAATGGATCTGTCAAGTGATGGCAGCACAATACACCTAGACAAAATGCTTTGAGGCAGACTGCATTTACCAAGTTACAAGCAGAGATTTAAAAACATTATTCATGAAGTTTTATGGGCCAAACTATAATTAATTTGGCTTTAAATGCCCCCTTCCTTGTATGATTTATATGATTTAATATGAGACCAACTTGTTGAGCATTGTGTCCTGCTTGGTGCAGTATGCTTCCATAGTTCAACGAGCACCATCGTCTTCATTTTCATTAGTTAGAACAAAGGATATTTTAGCTTACTTTATGTCTGCAGAACTATGCTGTATAGTAAAATGGCAGCACAACGATGGTAGAGTGGGATGCTTTGGTGTTTTTTGCTGGGAGCTGCTGACAGCAATAAAGATGAAGTTGAAGTTGATTTTCACTCTAAGTGAAGGTGACAATCACATCGTCTTTCACGTGGTATGTATACTTCGCTGAGTAAAACTTGTTCTTTAGAAGGGGCAAGTCTGTTGAGATTTCATCATTGCTATGTCAAAAGCAGAACAGCTTGTGTGTACCGGATCTGACTCCGTTATGTAAATGGTAGCCTTGAGACTGCAATACTAGTATGTGCTCTTGTTTTTCAGACAAGCTATCAAAGCTTCAGCTACAACACTTGTACCACTACCGTCAGCGGCCGAAGCGACAGTGTCGACCAGCTCCTTAGTCACTCATCATCATCAACACATATATCAGCCATGAAGCAGGTACACAATTTATTGTTTGCTAGTGACTTTAATAGCATACACTAAAGCCAAATATATGATAAAGTTTGAAGTGCATGTTGCTTATCATAGGGGTAACAAAAGTACACATGCTTATCATGGGGGTAACAAAAATACTCATATAATATTTTAAGTTTCCCTGCCAAAACTTTTTTGAACAGCAGTGTGATGTCCCTGCCCCCTCTTTCTCTCTATTTTACCCCCTGCTTTCTTATATATATGGCAAAGACGACTAGCACAAATTATAACATTGAGAGACAAGCAGTCACAAGACACGTCTTTTGATTACATTAAAGTGGCATTGCTGTGGTACGGCATTACCCCCAAGTACACAGTACTTGGAAGAACCTCATATTCAAACCTGAATAATTCTATCTCTCCCACCCGCCCACCTACACATGTACGCACACAGCTGCAAATGCTAAAAGGCACCCTAGATTTTTCTTTACTATTGTTTTCAATCCACCTTGCAAGTGTGCACTATTAACACCACTATATCACAACTGTAAAACTATTAGAAATCCTGTGGACTTGCAAACTGTTCACACATGCTGGAACCAGGTTACTTTTCTCTAAACAAGTGTGTGAGAATGCACACTAATTATCATCTACCGTATTTATTCAAATATAAGGCGGGGGTTTTTTTTTCCCCAGAATCCTTAGCCTCAAGGTCTCCCCCCGCCTTATATGCGAATTTCACCTTATAGGGTGGCTTCACGGCATTGCAGCGCACGCTGCCGTGCAGCCACACCTAAAGGCAAAATTCGCATATAACCCACACTCCATGTGTTGGAGTTCCCCTCCCCTCTGTTTCGTGGTCACCATTCTGCGTTTTTGTGGTGGTTGTAATTCAGCGTTTGAGGCAATCCCAGCCGAGTCTGAATAAACCACCAGCTACTCTATATCGCCTTATATTAGTGTGCATAATATTTTTTTCTTGGGTCCCCTCAACTGGGGTGCACTCTCGCCTTATAATCGTGCTAATATTTTAGCTTAGTGCTTTTGGCATGTGATTTACATCTGTGCAGCAAAGCCCTAGAAGTCTTGGTGGTTTAAGCACCATTTTACCAATCTTCATGTAATAGCTTCATACATATGCACAATACAGTCATGTTATTTGTAGAATGGGTAAGTAAACTGAAGCAATTTAATTAGTTGCTGCCAAGTGTACAGTGTGTTGCAGCTGTGCTTGGCTACTTGAACCTTGCACAGTCGACTCTCGTTACAACAGACCCACATAATCCAACAAAAGAATGTCTGTTTTATCCGAAGTTCATAATATTCGAGACTCCTCATTTCCGAAACTTTCGTCGCGATGTCCAACAACTTTATTGCAAAGAATGAGTGACAAACATCCAAAGTATAAACAGGGTGTCTACTAACCAGGAATTCTCAGGGATTTTGATTAGCCTGAAAAAACTTGGGAAAACTCAGGGAATTTGTGCCTCTATCAGGGAAAATTAGCTGCAATTTTATTGAAAGGGTCGAAAGTCGTGGTAATGCTGGCTCGAGTAACAGACGGGAATCCTAATGAATTGTCTTTGACATCCTGTCGTCGGCTGGAGGAGTTACCAGTGTGCAGTGAATGACCGACTTTCTGGATGCCCGATAATTTAGACGGCTTCACGGCACTGCCACGCTTCCCATTGAGTCAATGTATTAGAACATCTAAAATTTCGGATGCAAGAACCTTTCGCCATCTGATTTTCTGGACGTTTTGCCATGACCGCAGGTCCGAAACAGCATTAATCAAAGCTACCACCGCTGCCATTTTGATTACCTCGCCGCCTCGAACCGGCACTCTCACTCGCAGATCCGCTGGCAGCCGTAGCCACCACTGCAGCAACGCTAGACTTAGCTGCTTCGACGTTCGCTATTAAGCTTCTTGCCGTTAGGTGCCGTGTTTTTCACTGAAAGAATTCGCAGCTGTCAGCAATGGCACCAAGCTTGGAAAGCACAGTATGTTGTATAATGCCGGTTCCCGAAAGTCAGCTTCGCCTCTATACAAAACTGTTACTTGGTGAACCATATGCAAACTTATTGCAGTGAAGCATAACAAGCGTGGGAAGGGGCTATTGCCACGGGACGTAGTATGTGCCGTATACTCGCATAACGATCACACTTTTTTTCCCAGAAAAATTGACGCAAAATCAGGGGTGTGATCATTATGCAGGTTCAATTTCCCGCGAAGAGAAATAAATTTTTTTTTTTTGTCCCGCGTTTGCAGCGAGACAAAAAAATATGGCGGCCGGCGGAGCAAGCCGAGCGCGTTGAACGTGATTTTTTTTTTCTTCTCGTGAGTACATTATGTGCATTTAAACAGTTTCTTTCGTATCAGTAATGAATAATATCGGCAAGTTTGCCGCAATAATATAGCCATGTCCACTTTGAGGGGACAGAAACAGATGGGTGCGCTTAGCTGCCAGTGACGTAGGAACACATGGCCGGCATGCTACGGAAACTGCGGCATCTATCTTCACTACTATCATAATACAGCATGTTTCCGCTAAGGGTGGGTGAATATCTTAACTGTGTTACAAGCGTTGGCGTATGAATAGGGTACACTGTTAACGTATCAGTGTAAACGTGGCTACTATCGTTGCTGCTCGCAATTTGTTGCGTGCCCACGAGCGCAGGTGAGAAGACTCGAAAGGCGCCTTTTTTGTTGTTGTTGGCCACAACCATTATAAAGCCTACACATAATAAAGGCAAGTTTGGTTGCAACTTTTTTTTTAGTCATGGAAGTGCGGAAAGTGATGAAAGTAATGAAATGAGGCATCAACTCAAGAATGTTTGGTGCCTGCAGACCGCTTGGTTTGTCTTGAAGAGTCGTTCGCTTAGCATTCAACAGATGGTAAGCGCAATCAATATTAGCTAGACTTGGCACACAACATATCGCTGCAGCAAGTTCTGGGTGCGATCATTACATGGGAAATTTTTAAAAAATCGAATTTTAACGACAAAATTCAGGGGTGCGATCATTATGCGGGTAAATACGGTATTTCTTAATTATACAGGCATGCACCCGGTATCTCTTGTCATAGTACGAGCACTGATATGTCTAACACGTGTACCGACAGGCCTTCAGAGCATTTTCGAATGTGCCTGTGGTGGTGTGAGCCCTTAGTTGCAGTAATAAGACATGCATTTATTTTTTCCAACTGGCCGATTTTTCGGCCGTTTCTGCAGCCCCTAGGGAGTTCGAAAAATCGGACGTAGACTGTGCAACTGACCAAGAAGATGCTTCAAATGGTCCATGGGGCGAACAAGTGGCAGAATGAGGACAAGAACAGAAAGGACCTACACATTGGGGAATAAATGGGAAAGCAAGCATCCTGCCACTGTTTTGAAGGAGCTTGAGCTCAAAAAAGTGTTGGCTGATGACGAGATGCAGGTGTCCCTCATCCAAACCAAAATAAACTCTTTAAAGCGTCATCATCATCAGCCTGGCTATGTCCACTGCAGGGCAAAGGCTTCTCTCATACTTCAACTGCCTCGGTCATGTGCTAATTGTGGCCATGTTGTCCCTTCAAACTTCTTAATCTCATTTGTCAACCTAACCTTCTGCCGCCCCCTGCTACGCTTCCCTTCTCTTGGAATCCAGTCCGTAACCCCTAATGACCATCGGTTATCTTCCCTCCTCATTACGTGCCCTGCGCACGCCCATTTCTTTTTCTTGATTTCCACTAAATGTCATAAACTCGCGTTTCTTCCCTCACCCAATCTGCTCTCTTCTTATCCCCTAACATTACACCCATCATTCTTCTTTCCATAGCTTGTTGCGTTATCCTCAATTTAAGTAGAACCCTTTTCGTAAGCCTCCAGGTTTCTGCCTCGTAGGTGAGTACTGGTAAGACAGCTGTTATGCACTTTTCTCTTAAGGGATAATGGCAAACTGTTGTTCATGATCTGAGAATGCTTGCCAAAGGCACCCCAGCACATTCATATTCTTCTGATTATTTCAGTCTCATGATCCGAATCTGTGGTCACTACCTGCTCTAAGTCGATGTATTCCCTTACCACTTCCAGTGCCTCGCTACCTATCATAAACTGCTGTTCTCTTCTGAGACTGTTAAGCATCGTTTAGTTTTCTGCGGATTAATTTTTAGACCCACTCTTCTGCATTGCCTGTCCAGGTCAGTGAGCATGCATTGCAATTGTTCCCCGGAGTTACTAAGCAAGGCAAAATCATCAGCGAATCCCAAGTTACTAAGGCATTCTCCATTAACTCTTATCCCCAATTCTTCCCAATCCAAGTCTCTGAATACCTCCTGTAAACACGCTGTGAATAGCGTTGGAGAGATCGTGTCTCCCGGCCTGCAGTAAAACGCAACACTGAGGCGTCGTGCGCAGGTTGAGAATATGTCAGGACAGTTGATGTTGACTCACGAGCTGTTGAGAGAGAATCTCAATTGTGACAAAGTTTGGGCCTCATACCACTGAGCTTACTATCAGTTAACAGAAATAGCTCATATTCGAAAATATTCGTTTCTGTGTGCATCTACTTTTTATTCGTATTTGAGAATGTCTGACTCAATTTGCCATTTTTCCAAAGACATTTTATTTGCTGTGCATTTTACTAACCCCTCCCTTCTATTCTCTTTCTGAATAAAATAAACACTACTCCTGAGTATTCAAATTGGATTAAGTCATTAATTTTTTTTTCATATGATTACTAGATAGTGACAGCATCGGGCGATATGGTTTCAGCCCGTCTTGGCATAAAACATAGTTCTGTATCACTCAGGGAATTTTGCAAAGGTACTCAGGGAAAACCTGGAAAACCCAGGGAATTTAGAAATTTCAATATGGTAGACATCCTGAAAACAAAAAAGTCGCAGTTTCGCCCGAAAAGCGACGCATCGATTGTGGTAGCTAATTAAGCAAGATAAGCGCGGCAGTAGCAGCGAGCGAATTGACTTTCATACTGTCTCTCGCTTCAACACGAACTAAACGTCGAAAGCACAGCACATACGAAGCTACCGGCAGTGGGCGCACTTTGTCCACATCGCAGATCGCTTTCAAGATACGGCGACCGCACGGGCGTGCACTTTGTCCTCATTGTAGATTATTTTCAAGATACGGCGCCCACGCTGTCGAACACTTTCTCCACATCGCAGATCGCTTTCAAGATATGGCGCCCGTGCGGGCACACACTTTGTCCACATCGCTGATCGTTTTCAAGAAACGGCGGCCCGCGCTGTCGAACACTTTGTCCACATCGCAGATCGCTTTCAAGATACGGTGCCCGCGCTGTCGAACACTTTGTCTCCATCGCAGATTGCTTTCAAGATATGGCGCCCGCACTGTCAAACACTTTGTCCACATCGCTGATCGCTTTCAAGATACGGCGCCCACGCTGTCGAACACTTTGTCCACATCGCAGATCGTCGCTGTCGAGATACGGCGGGCGCGCACTTTGTCTACATCACAGATCGCTTTCTAGATACGGCGACCGCACGGGCGCGCACTGGGACCTCATCGTAGATCGTTTTCAAGATACAGCGCCCGCGCTGTCGAACACTTTCTCTACATCGCAGATCACCTTCAAGATACGGCGCCCGTGCGGGCACACACTTTGTCCACATCGCTGACCGTTTTCAAGAAACGGCGGCCCACGCTGTCGAACACTTTGTCTCCATCGCAGATTGCTTTCAAGATATGGCGCCCGCGCTGTCGAACACTTTGTCCACATCGCTGATCGCTTTCATGATACGGCGCCTGCGCTGTCGAACACTTTGTCCACATCGCAGATCGTCGCTTTCGAGATACGGCGGGCGAGCACTTTGTCCACATCACAGATCGCTTTCTAGATACGACAACCGCACGGGCGCGCACTTTGTCCACATCGCTGATCGCTTTCAAGATACGGTGCCCGCGCTGTCGAACACTTTGTCCACATCGCAGATCGCTTTCAAGATACGGCAGCCGCGCCATTAACAGTAGCCACCGAAGTAGAACTGCCTCCCACCTCTTTGCCTCGCCTCCTCCACTCCGTGCCTCGCGCGTGAAAGACGGCTTGCTTCCGCCCCGCTTTCCTCCCTCCCTCGTGCGCTAGATATTGTGCTTGAGCCAGGATCGTTGGCTGACCCTTGCATGTCAGTTGCCAGCGCCTGTCGACACGACACGGCAAAAGTCCATTTTTACTCTCGCTTTTGACAAAAATTGCTACTAATTTCATCCGCAGTAGCCGATAGTCCGTTGTAGCGCAGTCCGTTATAAGCGAACTTCGTTGCATATGGTCCTAAAGCTGAAATATGTTCCGTTATATCCGAGTCTGTTGTACGTGGGTCCATTGTAATGAGTGTAGACTGTATTAGAGAGAGTGAGCAGCTTTTTAGTGAGCAGATTTCTTCCCATGCTTCTTTTTTGGCATTGTCTTGCGGAATGTTGCGCACACACTGTGTTTATAGTCAGTTTTTAAAGGTTGCTGTTGTTTGTGTGCAGGTGGACAAGACACTTGCTTCTGTCAGCCACCAATCATTTGAGCTGACGGGATCTGCTTTTGGGACTAGTGTGGATGAAATCAAACCGGCCCTTCCCATCAAGCAGCGTTCTGCCAGGACAAGGACCCCATCTCAGTATGACAACGTTTCAGACGCTGAGGTCTGGCAGTTATCTCTTATTACATTTGTTTTTTTTCTGTGTTTATGCATGTACAGTGGAATCTCGATGATACGAATCTCACGGGGTCACGAAAAATATTCGTATTAGCCGACATTCGTATCATCCAAACAATTACAGCTAGCTAAATTAAAGAGTGAGAGGTGAATTCACTCAGGCACACGTACGTAAAAAGCATTTATTTCTTGAAGGAAAAGTCTCCGATGTCCTTCTGCTTCTTTTTCTTTGTCAGGTCGATTAGCAGACTTTGTTCAAATCCATAAAAACGCGTCCACGTGTCGTCGCTGATTTCATCCGCGGCCATAACACGCCTCAGAACTTCGAGTGCATGCAGCATTTCAGCCGCCGGTGGTGGTCCTTCGCCGTCGCCCACGTCAAAGACGAGAACGCGGCTAGAAGCACAGCATCCACTCCGTCCGATGGCACGCGGAAAAGGAGGAAAAGCAACAAAAGTGCCACCGCTTCAAACCCTTCGCGCCCAGTCCCGCCACTGTCCGGCGCCACGTCCGCGCCTCCGCACCAAAAAAGAGAGAGGGAGAAATCGCGCTGTTCTCTTTCACTGCCGTCGGTGGGGCTCGCGGTCGCGTCTGTCCGTGCACTAGAATGGTGCCAACTGTGGCCTCTTCTCCGCGCAGCGGCGCAACCTCCTCCCCTCCTTAGCAACCGGCACGCCGGTCGGGGGCGCAGCTGCGCATAGCAACTGTGACGTCACACAGTAGCAGTAGAACGAGTGCGCGGGCGTCGGCGGTGGCAGCTGCACCGCCGCTCCTTCATCAGATGTCTCGTTGCAGTCGAGTGAGACCCGCAGCTTCGAAGCGACCCAGTGATTGCACGCCAAGCGGTTCTAGAAGCGGCAGCGGACGCCGGATTCCCCCAACATCAAACGCCAGAAGAACAAGGAGCGAATGCGCGTGCAACAAATAACCATGTCACCAGATGCGAAAGCAAGGGAGGCAGAACGGAAACGCCAACAGCGACTGATTAGATCGCTGGGTACTAAAGGCAGGGAAGCAGAACGCAAGCGGCAGCAGCGACAGGCGATATCGCCGAACACCAAAGCGAATGAATTGGAGCGCAGACGGCAGCAGCGACCGGTCATTTCACCAAACAGTAAAGCCAGGGAAGCGGAGCGCAGACGGCAGCAGCGTCTGGCCTTCGCCAAGCACACTTTCAAATTTCCAGTGTCTTCGGTAATATTCGTATCAACCAATGCGGGTCGAAAATTGATTCGTAACAACCGTTCTCTAGCACGTTGGAAACTAATGGGGCTCGACCAGGACCACAGAAAAACTCGTATCATCCAGAAATTCGTATTAGCCGTGATCATATCATCGAGATTCCACTGTACGTGCTATGATGTAAGCCACACTGACTGCTGGTGGCCACAAAACAAAGATTCTTTCTTGTTGCTACTGGCAGTAACTAAGGAAACAAAAATACTTTTTTCAGCAATTACACTTTCGGCTTTATCAAAGATAGCAAAAGAAAGAAATGACTTTTCTTGCACTACCTGCAGTAAAGAAATGCCTATATTTTATGGCCATGCTTCAAGATCATGCTGTGATGGTAATACACTGTAGCAACACTCCTGCCTTCTTTTCCATCAACCATATCACCAAGCTGCTCACTCGTGGCGTGCATAAGGAGCATGTCTCATGTCATTCTAGTACTGGAACAGCAGGTGGTGCATTAGTGCTGTGTTTTGCTTGAAAGCTAGCTGTGTGCATATACTTCCCGATAATGTTTGTACGTTCAAGTATACGTGCAAGTGGTCTGTTCCAACCTTTGTGTCCACAGGTGTGTGTGTTATGAGCATCCCATTGCATACATATGGTGTGTGAGGACTTAGTTAAACCAAAACTTTTAAGCAAAATAACATCAATGGCAAAAATTGTGGTCTTCAATAGCGCTATTTATTTTTTTAATAATTTGCTTAATTAAAAAAGAATATTTTCAAAATAATTTTGTTAAGTAGATTACGAGCAGTAAACAGTGCTAAACAACAGGACAAAGAGAGGAACACAGACAACAGCGCTGACTAACAACCAAGTGTCTTTATTCTTCCAGTCAGCATATACCGTATTTACTCGCCTATTGATCGCACCCCTGAATGTTGTCATCAAAATCTGCTTTCTTTTATTTCCTGTGTAATGATCGCACCCCGAACTTGCCGCAACGATATGTCGTGTGCCAAGTCTAGCTAATAATGATCACGCTTACCATCTGCCAAATGCTACGCAAATGACTCTTCCAGACAAACCAAGCGGTCTGCACGCACCAAACATTCTTAAGCAGATGCCCTATTTCATTCCTTTCATCACTTTCTGCACTTCCATGACAAAAAAAAAAGCTACAACCAAAGTTGCCTTTATTATGCATAGGCTTTATAATGGTTGTTGTCAACAACAACAACAACAAAGAAGGCGCCTTTCGATTCTTCTCGTCTGCACTCGTGAGCACGCAACAAATCGCGAGCGGCAACCATAGCAGCCACGTTTACACTGATACGTCAGAAGTGTACCCTGTTCATATGCAGACGCTTGTAACACAGCTATTTGCCCACCCTTAGCGGAAACGTGCCATATTAGGATAGTATTGAAGACAAATGCCGCAGTTTCCACAGCCTGCCCACCTTGTGTTCCTATGTCACTGGCAGCTAAGTGCACCCATCTGTTTCTGTGCTCTCAAAGTGGACATGGCTACGTTATTGCCATAAACTTGCCGATATTAACGATACTATTCATTACTGATACGGAAAAAACTGTTTCAATGCACGTAATGTACTCACGAGAAGAAAAAAAAATCATGTTCGGCTTGCTGTGCCGGCCGCCATTTTTGTTTTGGTGTCCCGCACTACATGCAGCGGCAGCCGCCTATTTGTTAACCTGTTGTCATTCCGCAGAAAATGCGGGATGAAAAAAAAAATTCTTTCTGCGGGAAATTTAACTCGTGTAATGATCGCACCCCTAAATTTGCGTCGATTTTTTCTGACAAAAAGTGCGATCATCATTATGCGAGTAAATACGGTATATACTCCACCACTATCTCAAAGCACAGAATCAACAGAATTCAGTATGCACAGGAGCAAAAATTGCAGTTAATGCGATAGGAAGGCAATCTTTTTCGGAAGGAGAGAAATAGAGGGAAGGCTTACACATGCAAAAGGATAGAAAGTCGGGCGAGTTGGTATGGTAACGTGATCTTGGATTGTAGCGCGAAGGGAACACGGACACACCCTAGTTCACACCTGTGTTCACAGTACCTTCACAATACGTGTACTAATCTGAAGTAATCTTTTTTTTGGGTTTCCTTCTTTGACTTCCATACCTCCTGATATATTTAACTATGGTTTTTACCTTGTCGCATTCTTACGCTGCGGTTTTTGCAATCACCTATATATGTGTGTGTGTTTGTGTTTGTGTGTGTGTGTGTGTGTGCGTGCGTGCGTGCGTGTGTGTGTGTGTGTGTGTGTGTGTGTGTGTGTGTGTGTTCTTCGTTTTAATAAAAATTTAGTTGAGAGCCTTCGTTTTAATAAAAATTTAGTTGAGAGTTAGCGCTCGTCCTGTCTGCTCCTTTCTGTGTCCGTGTTCACTTCGCGCTACAATCCAAGATCAGGCTTACACATGCTTCGCCGCTATTATGAATGTGGAAAGCTTCGGAAATAAGACGTGCGCAGTCATCGTGCTATTTTGACAGATAGGTCACATCTTTAAAAGACAGCTTGCAGCCACATTCGTTTGCAATGCAGTGATAACTGACTATATCTTGCTCATTTTTGAACTTTGTTTGAGTGTTCGCGCATGCGGTCATTGATGCACTGCCTCGTTTGCCTGGCTACTTGCAATTCGAAGCTTGCATCTACTTGGTGGTCACAAGACCTCATGAGGACCGCCTTCATGCAAGATCTCGCAATACCACACTTAACTATCTTTGAGAGCGCGGAGGAAAAGGGAAGAAGGCTCTTATGAGACCGAGGAGCATAACCCCAAAATATGTTATCCCATATGGGCACCAGGTTGTGCATAATCTCAAAAAGGTTGTCAGCAGGGCAGGCATTAGGTTGCTGTTCACTGCCAGAAATAAGTTAGGTAGCCTGTGCCATCAAGTCAATTGGGTGACTGAGAACAACAAAAAAAGCTGTAAAAATCAGCACAGGCAGAGGTTCACTGTTGACTGTTGTGACTCTGTGTTTTATAAGATTCCTCTTTCATGCAAGCGTTGTTATATCGGTCAAACGGGGCGGTACATGAATGACCACATGTGCGAACATTCAAAGTTCAAAAACAAGCTAGGGATAGTCAATTATCAGTGCATTGCAATGAATGCGATTGCAAGCCGTCTTTTAAAGATGTGACCTATCTGTCAAAATACCACAATGACCGCGCACATCTTGTTTCCGAAGCTTTCCACATTCATAATAGCGGCAAAGCATGTGTAAGCCTTCCCTCCATTTCTCTCCTGAAAGAGATTGCTTTCCTATCACATTCATTGTACTTTTTGCCCCTGCACCTGCTGAATTCTATTGATTCTGTGCTTTGAGATAGTTGTGGAGTAAGGTATATGTGCTGACTGAAAGAATAAAGAGACTTGGTTGTTAGTCAGCGCTGTTGTCTGTGTCCCTCTCTTTGTCTTGTTGTTTAGCACTGTTTACTGCTCGTAATCATGACCCAACCAGCCCAAATGCGGGCTCTTCTGCTGTTAAATAGATGTTTCCTATACCAAGGTTTTACTGTTTCACTGTTCACTTGTCATGTTAATTGGCTGTTTCCATGCATTACATTTTTTCCCTTCTTTTGTTCAGTTACAGCGGAGCTGTATACATCTATCATCCCATACATTTTTCAATATCCGTTCCTCAAAACTCCTGCGTCCTGTATGAGGAGGCTATGCAAACCAGTACGACATGGGCTGACTCTGGCGTAATAAGAGGAAAAGCTAAGAAACCACCCAATACATAGTTTCATACAATAATTACTAGCGGTAACTCTGGTGCTAGTGTCTACAGGAGCCGCAATTGGGGCAGTTCAGCCAGCATGGAAATTATGGGAAATACATGTATTTGCCTAACCTTCGTCCTTCTGGCTTTAAACGTCGCTTCAACTATGTAAATTTGGCATTTTCAACAAAGTACTGTGTAATAAATAATTCATCATCGGCCTGTCTTTATGTCCACTGCAAGACGAAGGCCTCTCTCTGCGTTCTCCAATTACCCCTGTCCTGCGCCAACTGATTCCAACTTGTTGCTGCGAATTTCCTGATTTCATCACCCCACCTAGTTTTCTGCTGTCCTCGACTGCACTTCCCTTCTCTTGGCACCCATTCTGTAACTCTAATGGTCCACCGGTTATTCATCTTGTGCATTTCATGGCCTGCCCAGGTACATTCGTTTGTCTTAATGTCATTTAGAATGTTGGCTATCCCTGTTTGCTTTTTGATCCACACTGCTCTCTTCCTGTCTCTTAAGGGGGCCTTGAAGCACCCCTTGGGCTTGGTAAAATAACCTAGTCCGCAAGTAGCATATACTGCTGTGAACATCTCAGCCAAGTTTTGCTGTCGTACGCGCTGCGTGGAGCTCGCAAGCGGATCACTAAGTTGCCTTTTTCTCTAACGCTCTCTTCTCAACAGAAAGCCCTGTCCTCGCTCTCTTCTTCACGCTTTATTTCATCATTTCCTTAGATGGCTGCTATTGGCCTATAGCTGACATAAAGCTGCGGTCAGCTGTATGGCGTAGATACTGCAGCCACCGCGGGGTGCCACCACGAGTGCACTGGCTAAGTGCACTGCAGCTCGCTGAGGACAACTGCGTTTGACTTATGTTAAGCACGTTGTAGGCGCCAGTGGCAGAAGCTGTGGCGTCTACATTAACATCCAAAATTAAATTTGAACTGCACGCCATGGTGACATTTAGAAGGTGGAGCGTTGTGGGCACGCCCCACTGCGCTGTAGCCTTTGCAGTGCAAGGCTTTGAAGAAGGAACGGGAGCGTAGTGAAGGCTGTTTTTGATTGCCAATAACTCTGCTTCTGCTGAATGCATTTGAGTACTTTTCGTGGCAAACTATTTCTGAAATAGCCTTTTTCTACTTCAAATGCCTTTCTCCACTTCGATAAAAAGTGTTTCAGGGCCCCTTTAACGTTACGCCTAACATTTTTCATTCCATTGCTCTTTGTGCAGTCCTTAACTTCTTCTCGAGCTTCTTTGTCGACTTCTAAGTTTCGATCCCATATGTTGGCACCGGTAGAATGCAGTGATTGTACACCTTTCTTTTCAGTGATAGTGGTAAGCTCCCAGTCAGGATCTATTCAAATAAACATTATTAAAATAATCTACCAGTAGGATTCAAACACAGGTCCTCTAGCACAGAAGCCTGACATTGAAATCATTGTCACAGACGCATGCATCAACAAGCAGCATAGAACACCCTTGTGAACTTCTTGCATCTTGAGACGCTTGACACGTTTCAATTTGGACACCTTGACTGGTTGAGCCGCTATTAGTAGTGATTGTGCATGTTCGCAGAGCTTTCTACAGACGTGCAAGTGAAAAGCCCCAAAATAAGTAAACTTTTGCACTCAGTCATGTGCTTTGTCTTTTTTACAGCTCTGCTGGTAGCCCACATTCAGAGTAGAATGGCTGCAAATTTTTTTATGCTGAATGATTTCTTCCATGAACTTCGGTGAAATATGTCTTGTAGTTTAAGCTTCTTTCCTGTATATCTTCATTAAGCCTCAATATTGAACTACAGCTCATACCACTTATAACATAACCGCTTTAGTGCAGGACTGGATATAATAGTCTTTCCCTACTCCCGTTTAACTGAAGCAAGGTGTGAAATGGGCTAGTTGGTATGTTTCATTACGATGTGGACAGCACGGAGGACAAAGACGAAAAAGTAATGATGAGGACAAGCGCTGACTTTCCACTGAACTTTATTACTAAGAACACACATATATACCCTCGTGCACATGATCACAATATGTGTTCTTTGGTAATAAAGTTCAGTTGGAAGTCAGCGCTTGTCCTCGTCATTCCCTTCTTGTCTTTTTCTGTCAGCTGTGCCTTGCACATCCTCCCGTTTAACTTCCCATAGAACTCAATGTATCCGCCTGCCGCTTATAGTGCAGCTGTGCGAGACGAAATGTGCTTGCCAGAAAATCCTACAGACAAGCAAGGCAGCGAGCATGCTTCGAGAAGAAGGTGTGCTGGCCAAAGGGAGAGCGACAGGCAATTCAGAGGATTAGATCTAGACGTGGGGCACGCGAGCAAGGAGCTCAGGAGAGAGAGAGAGAAAAAAATGAGTCTGCAGAGTTACCTTGGTAATGGAGAAGCGTTTTGCTCTGGCCATGCACGTGGTACGCACCAAATGCATGTGCAGTGTCTCTCTGGCTTTTCCGTTTGTGTGCAGAAAATAAATATTGTCGACAGATTTTTTTCTGACATGGGTAGGGGTTGCAAAAATGTCTGAATTATCGGGCAGTCCGGAAGAACAAATTTCAGCGGTAAAATCAATTTGTTGCTTTTTACAGCTCCAGCACCACAGAAAAACATTCGAGGCCGGGAGTGCATTTAACGTTCGCCTGGCGTGATGTGCGTCATCACAAAGTGCAGATACTGCATGTGCGACCTTGACACCCCGATGCTATCAGTTTTAAACTTTTCCACAAATTTGTCAGTTTGGAATGTTACACAAGCGAGTTTTTCCCACTCCTACCAGTATATGTGCACATGCAAAATTCTTCAGTCCACATTTGGGGTAGTTGCCGGTTGATGCCCACAAACCCCGCATCACGCGCATTGCTGTTGGTGCAGCCTGTGCATGGGATCTCGTGCCAGATCAATGTGTATTCAACTACGGGTATGAATCTCTATCAAGGGTGAGCCTCCCACGACGGCATACTGCCCGACACCCTGCTGTCTAGGCCTAACCAGCCTCATCTCGTCGGCGGCCTCAATTTCGGTTTGGTTCAGAGTCAATTAAATGCTTCACAGTGGCTGTGTGGGCACTTGGAAAATGGAAAAACAATCTCCCTAACAAAAGTGAGGGCACATCCCAGTCCAATGCTTTGATTCCTGATACATGCAGCTGCTTGATCTACACATTTTGCAAGTGCACAGGCATGAAAAATGTTGTGGTTATACAGTTAAACCTTGATATAACGAACATCAATATAACGAAATTCTCAATATAATGAAGTATTTAACTTTTCATAACCTCTTGTCCATAGAACACCATGTAATTAGAACCCCAATATAACGAAGTATGTTTGTAGGCGATTTCAGTATAACAATATTTCACTACCGCTGCAAAGGAATGCAGAGACAACAGATAGAAACCGTCGTGAATGCAGATGGTCAAATAATTACAAGCGGCTGCTTGCAAACGCAGCTCTCAAATCGCATGCAGTGCTACGCAAGTGACCGCTGAAGTGAAGCAGCATCATGTTTCGTATAAAGTTCAAGTGCGATAAGATCCTATCGTGCCCTGCGCACTTTGTGCTTTATATGGGAGTGAAGGCGTGCGACAGTGAGAAAGAAAGATGGTGGCTTTACGCATGAGTGCCGCCTCCCTGTGCAAGCAAAGGGAAAGAGGGGTAGGGGAACGAGCTCGTGATAACACGATCAAGCGCGCGCGCACACGCGGGGCGGGGCAGGGCGGGGCAGGGCGGGGCGGGGCGGGGCGGGGCGAGGCGGGGCGAGGCGGTGCTGGGCAGAGGGTGGTGCTGTAAGCTGGCACGCATCGCGATTTCTGGCGCGCATCTCAGTTGTGGCTACGCATGGCTGTAAGTGCGGCTGAGTGCATACACAGCCGCGCACCCTGCTTTAGAGATAATCTGCCGCTTTTGCAAAGAGTGGGCATGCCGAGATGGCATCGCGTCATGTAAGCTGTCCTCCTGTGTGTTTAGTATTGAAGGTTGCATACTCTCGAGTTTCGGAGACCCGTTAAAGCCAGTGGCAGATGAAGCATTTGCTCCGCACTACCAGCGCTTTTCATGATAGTGTCGTTCCAGTGCAGGCGACGCTATCAGCTGCGGGGGCGGAGTGCATGCAAAAGCGTGGCTGGGTTCGCTTAATTCGTACCACCTATGTGAAGATTTCATCAACGTGAAGAGTTCATAGAAATAAATAGTTTTCTCATTCAAATTTGCTTTTTTCGATTGCCCGATAATTCGGGAAATTCTGCGGCCCCCTTCCGTGTAGGAAAAATCAATCGGTTACTGTACTTATTTGCATAAAAGGTCAAATTTCAATACAACGAAATTTTAATATAACGAAGCAAATTGTCGACTTTACCTACTTAGTTATATTTAGGTTTAACTGAAGTGCGGTACCACTTATAGTGCGGAAATTTGCGACTCCAGCGACTTATGTTATAAGTGGTCTAGGCTGTATTAAACTTGAGTGAACCATGTAAAATGGATTAGTTTGTCTAGTGTAAGTCATGGGTAAGCATTGCAACACACTTAGTGACTCGAAAGACTTGTTGAATTTGTAAAATGAATTATTCCTTTTTTTTTCTTGTGCCCTCTGCCTTAACATGCTTGGATGTGCATTGGCATTTTGTGTGGGTGAGCTTAAATTTGTGAACAGTCATGGATACAAGCACAACATAAGAAGGGTTTGAAGGTGTGATTCAGTGTCAAGTCATGTGGCTGGACAAATGCGCAAATTGTGCTGTGATCTCACATGAAAGGAAGAGCACTTCTTTCTGAGAAACCTGTATGGGCTTCCTTTGTAGCTTTGTGTTATGTTCAGGTGGATGGCAATTTCCCCTTTCATTCAACTCTGAGCCTTAATAACATGTGAAGGAGAGGCCGCCTGGCAACTGCTCCAGCATTGGCCATTGTCAAATTGCTGTAAATCAAGGGAAGCATATTATGCAAGAAAGCAGAGTTTATACGAGACAGCACTAGACCCTACAGACTGCTACATTGAGCATCTGAACCTAGCTTCATGTGTGCATGGTGTAAAGGGCATAATACGGTTGCTGATGTATAAATTTATCAGCACCCAACATAAAAAGGCTTCATTTCATTAAGAACTGTGAACATTTGTGTTTTCAGGATTTGGCAGATGGTGAAAGATGGAAAAATGAACACTGGCATACCACACAAACCACAGATATGATGGGCTGCAAGGTGATTGGCCACGAGCCGTCATGCCCACAACATGGCCAGCTGACAAATGCCTCTTCAACAAATATCTCTGCTGCAGCTGAGGATGGCCGACCACCGCCCCTTCCTCCAAAGAAAAAAATGAGTAAGCACTTGATTGATTGGTTGATTGATTAATTGATTGATTTTAATGTCTCAGAGCAACAGCTGAGCAACAAGAACAGGCTGCAGTGCAGGACAGAGAGGGGACAAAAGAACGGGAAAGACACCTCATGGGCATTGTTCATTTCATTGTTGTGTCCCCGTCTCACGTACTGCACCATAAAGAATGCTTAATCAACTAGCACACCAACTTGTGGTAAGACATACAGATTAATTTTGACCATGCAGATTTCTTGGCTCATATTTCTTTAGTGTGTACCTAAATGAAAGTACTAGACGAGTGTTTTTGAATTCTGCCAACCTTTGGAATGCAGCTGTATTGGCTGAGAATCAATACCACGACTACGTGCTTAGCAAACAGGTGCATCCAAGTAAACATTTCTAAGAGTGTTGCATAGTTCCACATTGGAGCACAGATTGATTTCACAGAGGGTTCTCAGCACAGATGTATTTTCAGCGCAGCCTCATTTCATTTCACTTAGTAAACATCAGCTTAGAACGACAGAAAGCTGAGCTAGTTGGTAAGGATTCATAATGCAAAATAGAAGTGAGGCGTGCAGACAGGACACAAGAGTAGAGAAGTGGACAACACGAACGCCGAAGAAGAACAACACAACACGAACGCCGAAAATAGAAGTGAGGCGTGCAGACAGGACACAAGAGTAGAGAAGTGGACAACACGAACGGCGTTCGTGTTGTCCACTTCTCTACTCTTGTGTCCTGTCTGCACGCCTCACTTCTATTTTGCATTATGTAAACATCAGGTCCATGTCATAAAGGGCCCCTCACCAGGTCTGGCCATTTTGAGCTGACAAGCGCAGAGCATACAATGCGCGCCAACGATCGTGTTTGCAAAGAATTACATTGTTACGCGCCGCGGAAAGGCCTGAAATTTCAATTCGAACGCCGTTTCCCTCTTCACTCGCGGCGAATCCGCCCGGAGAGGGACGGTAGGAGAAAACAAGGAGAAAAAAAGATCCTCGAGGTCCGGCATGGGAGAAGGCAGGGAAGGAATTTCGCTTGCAGAGGTAGATAGGGCAAGTGGAGAGAGTGTCTTGCTAGGCACTGGAGCTTGCCTCCTGAAATCGTGGGTTTGCGGCACTGCAATATTTCTATCTCGGCTATTAATGAGCCGATTTGAAAAATTTTTGCTGCAGAGCACTCCCCAGAGGACACATAACAACTTGCAGCATATAACCAAAATTTGCTGTGGGGCCTGGTGAGGGGCCCTTTAAAGAAGTTGTTTTTCGCTGTGCAGTAGAGGAGTGTGTGCGTGTCCTTGCAACAAGCAGTTTCATTATGGATTGCATTCATGAATAGGCGGAGTAAATTAACGCTGCTGCTAATTTCTGAAGGTGTTCAAGTTGGTTGATTTGATATTGTTTGTGGTGGACTCCAAACTAAATTTGTGTGTTCTAAGGCTTGGATCGTTTTGTGAGCTTGAGCATATTCAGTGCTTCCTCGCCCCCCCCCCCCCCCCCCCCCTCAAGCTTGAGTGAAGCTAGCTAGCCAAGCCAAGGTAACATTGAAGAGTGCATAAGTCATCACACAGCTTTGGTAGCACCTACTGTAATAAATACCGTCAATACCTTGTTCGCAATTGGTGATTACTACATATGTGGTAGGTACATGCATTTTAAGTGGCCATAGAACCCATGAAATGCAGTGTGGAAACGCTATTCAAATTTTTGGAAGCATTTAGACAAAGCATAAAATTATCTTTAACATACTTTTATATGCTCCCTATATCATGGAGGGTTTTTCTGACACTACAGTAACTGTCATAAGATCCCTCCACTTCTATTGAAGTATTGCGTGTAGGGAAAGTTCTGTGCACACCTGACAATTTCACCAGAACAAGCATGTGTAGTTGTATATTATTATGAAAATGGAAAATGTCAACTGCAAATAACTTTGTAACAGTAAATATCTTTGAAACTATTGAAAGAAAAGTTGCTTATTTCTTGTACCATTTCTTGACATAAATGCTTGCTAACATATTCTCTCCATCTGTCTGTGTGCTTTCTTCTGGCAGCATTGATTTCTGTAGGTTGTTTTCTGAACCATTAGGGAGCTTCCCAAATAATTTAACCATTCAAAAATATGGAGCTCAAAAACACTCTTTCACATGGCCAAAAGAGGAAACTATCATAAAGCAAAGTAGGTGTGTAGGGTCGCTACAGCAGCACAAAGCACATTTAATTGCTCAATTAACTGCACATTTTCCATGGTCACATTGGGCTAGACCTAACATTGATTTGCTGCAGTATGGTGCTTCCACTGATCAAACCTGCGTGTTTCTTGTGAATGTACTCCTGTACTTCATAATTCATTCGTTCATTATTTCTTTCTTTCTTTCTTTCTTCATCTTTTCTTTTTTTTTCCCTTCTTTAATACACACACGTACACACACACACACACACACACACACACGGGATCGTCATTTATGGCTCTCTTGTGGGCCCACAACACCTGTAGCATTGCCTGCATGCATTTAGCACTGCTGCAAGCATGACACCTTTTCAGATGTCATCTTAATGGAATCATGGCTCTCACATTTTAAAGCTGGCTATTCTGTTTATGAACTGTTCTCCTAGTGGTTGGCAATGAACTTTGAAGGCTTTAAACCTTTATCCATGGGAAATCTTATGATCATATAAGATTTCTCTAGGGGCACCTGGCTCAATGGCTCCTTTAATAACACATCATATGAAAACAGCAGACCCCAGAATTTAGAAACATTCCAAGATGCCAACACGTATATTACACTTCGGAATGGTTATATTTTTGTTAAGTTTAGGGGCTTTCTTGTTCAGGTGTTAAGGGCAATCTCTAGATATTTACTGACTAGCCCTCTTATTTTTAATCTTCTTTGTTTCATATATGGCTTCATGTCTCAAGTCATTGTCCGGATGACCTGTTTGATTTTTCTGCATATTACACTCTAAAAAAAGTTTGCACCCTTTGGGGTGTATATCTGCCACACAGCAGTAATTGTCATCTGCCTTGATGTGTTTCCTTTCTTTAACGCTGCGAGCCCGGTACTTTCCAGTAACGAACGGCATGCGCGTTATCAGCATGACATAGCATTCCCGACAGCAAAGTAGCGGGCGTGGCGTTTTCAAGAAAGGAAACGCATCAAGGCAGATGACGATTATTGTTCTGTGGCAGATATACACCCCAAAAGGTGCAAACTTTTTTTAGAGTGTAATGCTTTGTAGGAATTGCATTGGATGCACATTTCTTTGTTGCCTCTGTCATAATTTATTTCTAGCAGGCATGTGACGGGCACCTTGCATAACATGCTTGTTGCTTTTATCTTCAATCAGTACATATGTGCTTTCCTTATGATACTTGTGGTGCAGTTCAGGAGTACATCCAGACATTTGGCAGCTACTCACAGCCTGCAGAGCAGCAGGATTTTTTCAACAGTGGTCGTCTGTTCACGTACCAAGCTGCACACTACAAGCAAGTGCAGTTGTCTTTTGCTAGCCTGGGAAGTGATGAGTTCCTTAGCAGCTCTCTGCTAGATGCAACTTTGGCAGCACCTTTTGAACTGAGTTCTCCACCTGCTCTGCCGCCCAAGAAGAACAGGGTAAGCATGCTCTGAACACAGTGCCGTCCATGGCTGCCTTATCTTTGCTAAAGATGGAAGGCACACTTGACATGCAATGCTGACAGAATTTTGTGTAAGCATTCATCAGAGCCGCACCACTGTTTTGCACCATGTGCTCAGCTGGCAACCCAACCTGGCAGGCTCAGCCCTCAAAAGATTACATCAGGGGTGGGACTCTTGCACCAATTGCGCTATTTTGATACAGATGCAAATTCCTGTGCCAAATTGCGCCAAACACAGAAAATTGATGGAAATTGCACCACGCTGAGCTAGAGTTGCTTCGGCATGTGTGCTCCGGCAGTGGCCGCGAACAGCGAGCAGATTCGTTCTCCAAAAAAGAGTGCAGCCGTTCCCATTCCGCACACCACACGATGGCACCTCCCACACAGAATTTTCACTCTTATAACACTGGACTTTTCAGTGCTTCCAGCAAGTGGTTGGCGCACTCACAGCCACTTCGACAGCTGTATTTAGAGCGTCCGAGAGTACAGTTCAGTGGGCCGAGCGGCACGGTGCACCCTATAGCTGAGGCGCAAAACAACAAAAAGTAGGCTTACGGCGCTGCAAGCGAACTTGATATTAGGGAAGCGCCTTCAGCGAGTGGGCATCTCTGTCCCCAGGGTCGGTATTACGCAAAACTATTGCAATTTGTTTTTATGCCCATATGGCCAAGGCCTGAGCCATTTTGTCTTAATGGCGGATTTCGCATAAAGATTCGCACTTTAGCCCGAAAGGCGAAACATCGATGGCGATAGTAAATTAGTCGACAGCTGTACAAAATAAAGATAGTAGGTTTGTCGGCCGTATAAAGTTGTAAACATTTGCTTACTAACTAAATTAACAAGCCTGGTGTCTCGCGGACACAAGCAGACATGAACACATCTCACTCAATGACCACGGAAACATGCTGTCAAAACGCTGGAGTGAGGAAGCGCGGCAGCAGCAGCAAGCAAATTGACCTTTGTGCTGCCTCTCGCTTCAACCCGAACTAAGCAGTGAAAACACAGTGCACATAAAGCTATCAGCTCTCACACTGTTTCCGTCGCAGATCACTTTCAAGATAGGGTCCACACGGCTGCGCCATACCCAGCAACTGCCGGAGTAGTATACCCTCTCCCCTTGGTGCCTTGCATGTAACAAAAGACGGTGCACATCCACCCTGCCTTCCTCCCTTGCACATGCAAGATTGTGCCGGCATCATTGGTTCACCCTTGCACGCTTTCACTCGAACATACAGCATATGGCGCAGCGACGGTGCTATCGCCCCTGGACTTTATATGGAGTATCACGGTTATGCAGACAGCAGAAATGCGCCTGAAGTGTCCATATGATTGATATCACAATAAAAACAGATTGGAATAGCTTTATGTTTAACAGCCCAAGGTTTTTCTTTTTCAGGGACCACAGAAAAAGAGCATATGACTTGGAAAAACGTAATATCCAATAATGCTTGCGACAGCACTACAGATGAGGAAGAATGCTGCTCTCAGACGTGAATTGAATGCAAACTACGAAAAACACACTACATACAAAACCTGCTATCGCTACGCGACAGATGAACTTTTGGGGAAGGGTTGGGGGGGTGGCATCATTGCCGTGAATCACACTAAATGAAGCTTGTGATTTCCATCTACCGTATGGGTGTAATGTTCGATGATATCACAGTTGGTAATGTGGGAAAAGGAGGACGATGATGGTGGCCTTGGAGACGACGAAGAAGAGTGTAGCATTATCGCTACAATCACAGCCTTGTTTTGAACACATGCAGCCCTTTCTCACTTTACACAACACCACGTATACCATAGTAACCGCACAAGGTATCAAAGGGCATGACAGTGTCCACAAACTTGCATGGGTATGAGGTGACAGGTGCCTTCATTCGCTTCTTTGTTTTTGATGTCACGAGCTACGTTGAGAATGGCAGACAGTACACATAGTGCTCACAATAAGCAATGAGGGCTCCTATTTATACCATAGTATCCTCAAGCTCCCTGCACCTCTTCAGCAGACTTCTTGCCATTGTCAATGTATTGCACATCATTAGCATTTCTGTCAGCATCAAATCCTGCAAGTGTTTGTCCTTGCCCATTGTATGTAACGACCGTGAAGGGAAATGTAACAAACTGGAAAAAACTAAAAGGTAATACACATGGCCCTATGAAAACTAAACAGGACTGGCATTTCAGAGTATAGGAGTCGAAAAGATCTAACTGCAACATACATAATGGATGAGGTTCTACTGTACTAAACTTTTTGGGCTTCAAATTTCTTTCTTGCAAACCTGGCTGTTTATGCAAGTTTCATTGTGGGCTATATTTCTGGTAATGTTTTAGACAGTTTCTATAGCAAGACATGTTTGTTTACTTTGTTTTAAGCCCATGCCGTCATGTCTGGGACAAAGTTCCTTTTTTATAAGAAATAACACTCAGCTGTACAGATTTTAGCAGGACTTGAATGGCTAAATTAGCAGCTTTACATTCATTTAAATGAATTAACATGTGGAGTCCCTAATGGGCTTTCATTTTTTGTGTGTCTGTTGGGCAGTGTTTGCATGAAACATGTCTTCTCACTTATAGTTCATAGTCTTGCCACGTGGCAACCCATGTGAAAAGTTTTTTCCATTTGCAGTATGGCCCTTAAGTAATTAAAAATGAGTTATTTTCACATTGTAATTCATGATGTTTGTTATGCCTGCTCCTTCATATGTAGTTCAGCTGAAGAGGCAGAACTTAACTATCTGGAACAGGCAATCCGCCTTTTGCGATGCATTGTGGCGCCATCGTGCGGTGGCCACGAGAAACAATTTGGCAGGCGCCGCTGCGATAAGCGACAGCCGCCCCACGCAAGACTCGCGACCAAAGAAGCAGCAAGCAACGTGTGAGACAAGACCGAAACAACATGTTCCGCGCCGTCATATTTTGCAATCGTCAGGTAGCCATAGAGCCCGCTGGTGAATGCTTTGTACCCGGAGGTTTCTTCAGCGTGACGAACAGCTGGAAGAGCTTCGGCATCGCTTTACAAGCTCTTCCTTGGCCTGAAACCACTGCATCTGTGGCGTAAAGTGAATAAGTAACAAAGCAGTATGAGTAAGCACAAAAACACATGACTCGAATAGGGCATGAGGTGTAGTTCTTAGGGCAAATATCACGTTTCACCACTGCATGTCTTGCTTTATGGTGTGCCATGGTGCTAGGTGCATATATATACATATATAAACACACACACACACACACACACACACACACACACACACATACATACGCAGGCAGTGGGGAGGCCAACAAAATGCCATGTTGCATATGCTGTTTACCCACATAAAGTGTGTGTACATCTACAAAAATGCAAAAAAAAACGATGGTCAGAATGGCCAAAATCGGTTATAGCTTCAGTTTGTGGGGCGTCGGTCTTTCTCTTGGAACGTGCCGTGGTGCGAACGTAGCGGTCGACCGCGTCCTTTTTTTGAACTGGTGCGTGTGCACAAACAGCGTCACTATTAATTGACACGTAGTAGTGATGGCAAAGAACACAGTAGCAATAATGTGAATGGCGAAACTAACTTTGTTGGCCGAACCTGTTCCCACAAAAACAGGCTGCACTTAAAGCAAAACGACAGCGACGAACACAGTCGGCAATGGGCGAAATCTGATGAGTGGGTCAAGTGCGTCAGCTTTTATTCATGAGCCATCGAACGTTCAAAAGTAATCGCTGATGCCTGCATGTCTTCCAGAAAGTTCTACAGCATTCACGTCGCGCATACATGCAATCAGATTACACAAGGTTCGGCGACAACAGACAGCGGATAGAACGATAGATAACATTAGAGAAACTTCCAATACATACGGGCGCGTCCCGCATTGAGCGATTACATTTGTTTGACGGTGAAAAGCGGTCACCCGAAAAAGATAAACCAGTACACATGTCAATATGAAGTCCAGAGGTCTGGGCGACAGCATAGACGCTCCTGAAATGTGTCAGTTACACAGTAATTAATACTCCTATCACACGGGAAGATTTATTGTCATTCGAATCGAATGCCATTTGGTCTCTTGCGCACGGTGCTACGCAGTAAAATGTAATGGCATTCGCAAATGATAGCAATGACGATCTGGAAAAAATGTGTGAAATTCAAAGAAATTTTGTGCCTATTAAACGCGTCTAAGAACTTTTGCGAGTACTTTTAAAACGGACGAAAACATTTGGATGCCAATTATTCACAACTAAAAGCACTTCGAACAACACATCCAATTCTCATCCAATACGGCCGACATCCAATATGGCCGACCACCGCAACTGGCTCCTGGTGCAAAGAGTAATAGAGCTTGAGCAGAGCCCATGGTGAAAATATCATCGCGGCAAAAATAATTATTCTTTTTTATAAGTCTAAAAAAATATCTTCTGACTTAGCTGATGCACGGATTAATTTTTTGCATTGTGTGTCGCTGTCGTCTATCTGGAGTCAAGAGTATACATTCGGTTCAAAATCGAATATGAATGAGTTCCCGTAACTCATTCAATGACAAATGTCATTCCATTCGTATGACATTAAAATTTCCTGTGTAAATCCCGATTAATGGGATTATATGCGAATGCCATTCGATTCGAATGACATTATATCTTCCCGGCAGCAAGTAAATATTACTTGCTGCCGACAAGAATGATGAAATGACAACTAGCAACGATTGCTAACAAGCACTAGCAGCTACTTCCACAGTGCACGCTGTTTCCTACGCCAGCCCGGCAATGCAGGTGAGCTTGGCTAACTACGCCGACATCACGAGCATAAGCTGAGCGTTTATAAAGCTGCAAGTGTGCACACAGTGAAGTTGCGAAATGATGGTGTTCTAGCGACGGAGGCACAGAGACGATAGAAAAAAAGAAAACACTTTTATTTCACTCAGCCAGGTCACGCGAGCTCAGAGATCGCTTGTTTCGCAAGCATATAAAAATATACATTTGCATCTTCGTCGAGATTATTCGTATGAGTCAGTAATCACAAAAACAGAGAGGTAAACTGACTATGCCGATACATACCTGTCACAAAGTGCAGTCCTAATCCAGGCTTTACGGCGCTGTCGATCGCATTTTACCGACAGAAATCGGAAAATCCGCATTGCCTTGCTGGGATGGTCACGAGAGGTGCGGCCGTAAACAAGACACGTCATTGGCATCACGCAAAATTTCGATGGCAATAATGCTAGAAAGGCGTTGCATGCATGCGGCAGCGAGAATGGCAAGGCTGGCGTGTGAAACAACTTTATTGAAGTTCCGGCGAGGACACGAACTCGTCGCATACCCGGCAAGTCCCGCGTCAGGACTGGCAGGTCTAGCCCACCGGCCCGGTCACAGACATGCCGCACAGCCAGGATTTGCTTGTGTAGAGCGGGGCCATGCACGCAAGTCCCACTACTTTGCTGAACTTGGGGTATCGCGACCCGCACTCCCGGAGAAGGCTCAGATACGTGCCAGTCCGTAAAAGTCTAAGAGAAATGGCTGGTGCCCTATTCCACTGACAAGTGCAGCGCCTGCCACGGCTGTACTCCACTCACATGGAGGAGAGAGTCGACTCCGGCCATGCGCCTGCCAAATTGCTTCGGTCATCAGCCGCTAGGGTGCTGCGCATGCGCAGTTCGGCGTCACAAAAGGCGGATTGTTGCTAAGCTGTTAGACCTTAAAAAATACCTAATAACGACACCCCCTTAAGGAAAATTGTATTAGTACTCACAAAATGTTTTTGAGGTCTCGGTGCTTCACTTAAATTGCTGCGAATTGCAGTCTTCATTCAAGTTTTTTTAAATGCCAAGTTAACAGCACAGTAGTTCTGCAACAGAAGTTTAATTATAGCTGGTATTCTGTGTTTTTGATGTAAACAAAAACAACAAAAGCTTGCCAAATTTCTATCTGAATTCGGCTTTAACTGAAAAGGGTCAGTGAAAGTAAATTTGCCAGAGAGCCAAGACATTGATTCCCATGTAGCTGCCATGCTGCATGTGCTCCAATACAAAGAGCCTGTAAAGTTAATGTGACGTGTCTACCTGCCACCCAAGCAATCTTTGCTGTTTTCTTATTTGCATCCATTTTTCCTGTGGCTGTGACAAAAATGAGAAGCATGGAAGGGGGCGGGGGGGGGGGGGGGGTTGTATGCAGGGGGATCAGGAGAGTCCTAGCCCACATCCTTGCGGCCTTCATGCTCCAGTAACTAAAGTGGTGAACTGGGCAAATTGAGTAACAATGCATGAGATAGGACAAACGGAATGAAGCGATGAAGCACTGTCCATTCAGTACGTTTGTTCTGTCCCATGCACTGTTACTTTATTCAACAACATGTAATATAAACCAGCCCAAATTTGCACTCTTGCAGAACTGGCCAAGTTCACTGATGATAATGCAGGATCATATCTTCTTAATCCTTAATCATTTTTCTTATATTATTTGTCAGAGCTCTGAATGTGCATAATGTTATAAATTGTCTTATTCAATTTTTGTTCAAACTTCAAGTGCACTCGGCCCTAATTTCTGCATAATCATGTCACCGCATGGCATTGTGCCCTTGCTAGACTGCTTCTAAATAACTTAATTGTGCTGTGTATTAAATGGAATTACAGTGTTGAAGAGCGAGATCTTCAGTTATGTAGCACATTTCAGCATCAACAAAATTAGTTACGCAGATATTCACCAGGAAAAAAAAAAATCGTAAGCTTGATGCGAGATATTATCAACCGGAAAAGGCAGGTTAAATTTCATCTGCAAAAATATATTCACAAAAAAAAACTGAATTTTCTGATGGAAATAAAAACCGGAAAATGTATGCCATGTTTTGGAACAATAAAAGCTGAGGAAACTGAACTTTAGTTATGGCAACCTACTAAATCAGAACGGCCACACTACTGCTAGTATTAGATATACAATGTGTAGTTATCAAGTACATTTGCCAGCTTTTATAAATTTACTTTTCTTTTAACTTACAAGCAGATGAGATTAGTTATGTTATAAAAATTCTGTTTATTTGTCTTTATTTATTCATACGCGCCTTCCCAGATTCGTACATGCATTTCAATAGCTGCGCCACTCTGTTAATGCTTTGTCTTCTTAACTTGAGAGACTTCAGAACTTCACTTATGGGTCACCAGCAAACATCTGGATTTTATTTTCAGTAGCATGCTGTACTCTTGTCTCATTTTCTCACCTGGATACTACTGTTGAACAAAGTTACAATTTTGGTTTGTTTTTGGTGCTTACAGAGTAGTTCCTTGGGTGTCCAAGATAGTCTCATGTTGCCTACGCGCCAGTCCTATGCGTCTCTTGGTTCAGGGACCTGCTTAGAGTAAGTGCCTTTAAATCCTCAGATTCATGCATGATTCCAAGGTGGGCAATGAGCAATAGTCTAACCCACTTATAATGATACCGGTTTTAACAATATATTGGCTATAACTGTGAGAAGCTGCTGCACCGTCAACTTGTGTATGTTTTCCATGGTGAAATACTCGCTTACTACAATGCCCCAATGCCGCATTATTGGTTATAACGATAAAGTCTGACTCCTGGGTGTTCGTGCTGAATGGTAGTGAAATGCGAAATCCTTGAAAAGAAAAAATGAAAACGAGAAATTTGAGCCGCTGAACAATGGCCCGCTGCCCCAACAGCCGCTGCGTGCTCATTTTCTAGCCTTCACCACGTGCCTCTCTCCCGTTGCCCTTCCATCCCGCCGAACACGAATGGGCTGCGCCCATAGCTCTACACCGCGCCACCCTCTGAATCACGAATGGACCGTGCCAACTGTGCTGCTCCCAGATTGCTCACTGGCTCCTCATTCAGCACAGTTCTGCGAACAGCTTAATTTCTCCCATTTGTCTTTGTTGGTTGTGTCAAAATCGTTCTTGGCTATCTGGTTTCCCATCCTTGTTTGACTCGCTGCCGAAACGGACGATGGCTGATCCGCCCGCTAATCATCAACAAGGCACAAAGTTGCCGGCGAAATGAAAGCGCATGGCCATAGATTTGGAAACTAAGTGCTTCTAACCGATAAGGCTATCGTTGCGAACATGCTTGCATCAGATAGCGACGAGGACGACGACTGCGATGACACGGTAGGGCAGGCTGCCTCAACGTTGTCCTCACAGAAGGCCCGGCAGATGATTCAGTCCTTCCGGTGCTTCATTTTTGCGAGGAACCTTCCACTGCACTACGTGGAGCACCTGGATGCCTTAGAGAAGGATGTCGGCAAGCTTCACGTAAAGTTTAAAGCCTGCAAGGCTGACAGACATAATGTTTTCTCTTGCAAGCCAGTGAGAAGTATGTGGCGAGATGCTTGTGGCGATCTCGCCTCAGCATTTCTTCTGGATTTCTCAAGCTAACAGGCTGTCGTGGCAACCTCCTCGCATTTTTTAAAAGGCTCCTTTTGGGGCCACCAAAGTGATGCCTCGGCAGAGCTTGCATAACGCTTGCCACCCGTTACCCCTCTTTGCAGTTGTTATAGCAGTGCCATTCTTCAACGCCAACAGCTACAGCTTGTTACACGCAATGAAAGCACCCAGGAAGCAGTTAAACACAATCAGCAGCCAGATGGAGGAAGGTGGTGGAGAGGGGCACTAGCCTCCCCGCCATACTAGTTTTCTCACAACAGCTCTGCCATCCCCCCTATTTTGATTTTTTCATGCAACCCGGCTATTCAGTGGAATTTTTGTGGCACCTGAATATTGTTATAAGTGGGTTTGGCTGTATGTATTATCAATTTAGAGAGAGCAAAAGTGCTTTGGGTATGCAACATGGCCATTGTTACAGACCACTGGTGTCCGCGAGTGCCATATATGATCTTAATTTATCAATGTTGTCGGTTTCATTGATAACTGTTTTGATGTACTGAGCTAATGTGACAGCAATATTTTCTCTCCTAGGAATGCTCAGAATGTCCAACACATAGTGCACTAAACATGGACGGTAGGTTCGGAGTGATTATTTATAACCCTATTGTCATCTAGAATAAAAATTTAGGTTCTATAGGATGTGTGTGCTGCAAGAATAATTCTCCCATTATTTGCAATATTATGTACATATTAAAAAAACATTTTGTGCAGTCATTAGCATAAAAAAGAAAGGAGCATTACTTTATAAGAAACCTACAGCAACAACCCTGAACTGAGCTAGTTAACTAAGTGCATGCTTCTATATTTCAGTGCAGTTAACATGAAATATTCTGCATGAGAACCTTCTGTTCTTCCCTTTCATGCCATTCCGTTCTTGGAAAGAAACACGCCATGTTGTAGTACTAAGGGTGGCTCAGGACAAACCGAACCCAAAGCAAGTGAAGAGCACATGAACTGTGAGGCAATATTAAAAAAGTAGATGGAAGACAAAAGCCTACTTACGTGGGTTCCTTCATCTCTACATATCTCTACAGGTACTGCTCGAAATGCTGACTGCCATGGTTTTTGTCATTAAGATAGCCTTCCAGTTCATGCGTTTCACTTGCTTTGGGTTCAATTTATCTTGGGCCACGCTGGGGCCTGCCATTAGACATTTGCATTCTTGTCTGGCTTATTAATTAACATTTACATTTATGTCACTCAAGAATTTTATCTTTTTTTTTTTTAACTGTATTGTCATACCTTGCACATGGTATTTTGGCAGCCACTGACATACCAGTATATCTAGTAAGTCTTTGGTGGTGCAGACAATGGTTAATGCAGGGATGGTCAGTTGATGTTGTGCAGTGTCATACTTCTGGTGCATTGTTAACCTGATGGTACTGTCTACTAGTGTTCCTGGACGCATTTAAACGCATTTTTATACCCCCCGTTCATTTAGTGGCCTTTGTGCTCACAGAAACTGTTGTGGCTCGAAAAAAAAAAAATTGGGGGCTGTAAAGTGACACGTAATGGTGATGACATTGATAAAACTTACAAAGAACCATTGCGAGTCAGACGTCAGAATGGCTTTTCTAACCATGGTTGTGTTTACAGGCATAGAGAAAATGTTAAGTAATGTTTTAATAAGCCCTTCAAAATCACACCTCATTAACTTGAACTCTGATATCTCAAAATACTGGTTAAGTCTAAATTTTCTTTTGGCCGCGGTGTCAATGCGGTGTCAACCGATGTGTTTTTCACCCCTTAACTTCAAAAGTTATTACACCTGACTCCAGATATCTCGAAATCTCACCTTCAAAAATACCAGGGAAAGGCAACAAGGAAGCGTCAACAGGTTCGCTTCCACTCGCTTCTCACTCAGTGGCAGCTTGCTAGCCAAGCCAGACACTGCATTGGGCCACTTTCCCCCTTCTTTCTGTTTATCACCACTCGCGCGCATTTGCTCAGCTCCTCGCTGCCACTTTTTTGTGGCCTCATGCAGCAGCAGGGAGCTGGGAGTCTTTTTTTTTTTTTCCTCCAATTTAGGTCACTATCAATGACACATCAGTGGGGTCACAGTGTATTAATCGTGACCTTGAGCAAGATGATCAACACTTTTGAGCAGCTGCGGTCAGCCTATGCGCTGCATCCAATAGAAGCCATCATGTGAGCCCGCAGCATTTCAGCGAGATTGCGGCTTGATGAGGATGCTTGCGCAATGGTTAGGTGCAAATGCTGCATCACTGATGGGCGTCTGCTAGAAGCGTGACAATTGCACTCTTTCGCTGTTAAGTTTCGGTTCTCGAAGTGAAATTGTCTGGAATTCATTATGATGCAGAAAGTAGCAGTGTCAGCTATTTGGATGTCTGGAACTGGTTATGCTCAGATGACTGGCTTCAAATATTGCATTAGGATCAATTGTCTTGACTCTGTGCCAAGCACGTTGTCTTAGAACAGTGTCAGTAACTCTGTTCCCCGTAGAAGCCGACGTGTCTGGCACCGATGCATGCAAAAGTGACCGAGAATGTTACTGGCGGCATTTTAAAAAGGCTCCATGTGGTCTGTGCACGGCCAGCAAGCTTCTAGCTTCACGATTTCACTTATCTCAAAACTCCGCTTCTGTTGAAATAATTACCTTTTCTTCTTCTTTTTTTTTTTTCCAGCTTCGAGCGAGGGGTTTACTGTACATCACTATTCAGAATTCTATGGAAGGGAAACATTTAATTTCTATTATGTACAAATTTTTATGCAACTCTTTATGCAACCCTTTATGCATTCCAACGTACTTTATGTACTGCTTGTCACATCAGCACACAAAAACGGTGCTCATTGTTTGTCTAAGTGTTGGAAAAAGAAGCAACTTATCGTGATTCTACGCATAATCAAACATTGGAAAAATCTGTGATGCATACAGGCAGTGAGAACAATATTTATGACTCTTGTACACCATTTTGCCATCTACCGCTCATGTTCAGGATGATTATCAGATGAAAAGCCATTCTGATGTCGGGATGCATGCATCCCATTACCACTGAGAAGTGTTTTTGCAAGCATAAAAAGTGGGACATGTACGTCCCACTGTCCTATATGTGGTTTGGATATGTGGGCATTTTCTATGTGCAAGCTCCTTGCAGTTTTCTAGGAAGCTACTGTATTGTACAAATCATGAAGTGATAAAGCAGAACAAATATACTGCCTGTGTTTCATCTGGACGTTGTCTTTGCCAGCACCCCTCAGCCTTTAAAAGCTATTGAAGATGCCCTGCCTGATGAGAATGGAGAGAGCTTGATTGATCTGCAAGATGTCAGCGATCACTTGATCTTTGGTGATAATGTGAGCCTGTTTTTTTTTCTTTTTTCTTGATATCTTTTCATTGTGTTACAAATATGGTGTATAACTGTGATCTGCAAGTATTGTCCTTCTCCTGGTAGGGAACCAGCTCCTGGTAGCATTGCCTCATGACATTACAATGCATTTTAATGGGAAAAAGAATGCAGTTTATGAATATACTGAATGTGCAAAACAGATCAAGATAGGGATGAAGCGTACAAACAACAGTCTTTTGTTAACCTGTTCTTCGGTAGTATATCCATAATGTATACAGTCTATACTTGTTACAATGGACCCCCATACAACACTTTTGGACATAATGGACCATCTTTCAGCGTTAGTTTGTTCTACGTATTTTATTAATGCAACGAAGTTCGCTTTTAACGGACTGCGCTGCGACGGACTATCGGCTACAGCGGACGAAATAAGCGGCAATTTTTTCAACATCGGGCATATGAAACGTACTTTTGCCGTGTCGACACAGGCTGACAAATGACTTGCGAGGGTCAGCCGGCGGTCACAGCTCAATATTGCATGCGTGAAGGAGGAAGGCGGGGCAGAAACGCGCCGTCTTCTTTTGCACAAGGCACTGGAGGGGGGTGAGAGAGAAAAGGGGGTTCTACTCCGGCGGCTGCTGTTGCTTACGGCGTGGGCACCATATCTTGAGAGCGATCTGCAATGTGGACACAGTGCCCCCAGTGACGGTAGCTTCATACGCGCTGTGCTTTTGACGTATAGCTTGCATTGAAGCGATAGACAGCACAAAGGTCAATTCACTCGCTGCTGCTGCCGCACTTATCTTGCTTAATTTGCTATCACAATCAATGCTTTGCCTTTTGGGCAAAACTACGACTCTCTTTCTTTCTTTCTTTCTCTTTTTTTTTTATGTTCGGCACTCACTCTTTGCAATAAAGTTGTTAGACGTCACGATGAAATTTTCAGAAGGGAGGCATTTCCGATATTATGGACTTTGGGTAAAACATATTTTTTTGTCGGATTATCAGGGTCCATTGTAACGAGAGTCAACTGTATTGCCAAACAGCCAGAGCACTAATGCTTTCAACGCTATTTAGCAAACTTAAGTTTTCCTTCCGAGCTCACTGGTTCCACCATCTCGCATAGCTTAGCTCTGTCAGCACTATTTTGCGGGAGTGTATCGCTTTCACTGTGTAGCTCTCGGCCCGCTTCAAACAGTTACACCAAGCAGAGCATGACCAATGACAAGATCACTGGTGCAGCCTGCTCTACACATGCATGTCAATGATGCATCTTCATCTGTTTACTCTGGCAACGTACTGTTTTAAGGAGACATGCTTTAGATTGCAATGTTGTCTGTGACTGAAGTCATGCCTCTAGCAATGCCGTTTAAGTACCTGTATGTGTATTTTTAAGTTTGACAAAGTTTGCACTCTTGTCATGCTTTTTTGTACTCCTCTGTGATTGTTAATACCAACAGCCAAATGATGTACGAGGACTCAAGGGAGGGCCAGCTGATGCTCTCATAATTCATGCAACTGCAGTACCAGAAAACAGTGGCAAGTGTTTATTTTTTCGTACTTCATCTGACTGGTGGGTGACATTCTATTGACTGTTTTGTAGTTTAAATTTTACTATACTTGCTAACCAGCAAATAAAGAGCAGCTCTCTATATGTAGGCTTTCGTTAATTATATTTTCTCACTTTTAGTGATTTTGGCTATTTGGCTGATCTATATGGGTTATCAAGTTTCAGTTTGAATATTTTTGAACTGTTTTCACCATGGTGTCTCTATGCACTTGTAGACCAGTCATTACAACATTGTTTGGAGAGAGCCTGGCTTGCGAACATTGCTTCCCTCAGGATAGCTCGAAATTGAGTAAAAGTACCATAAAAAGTTAAGAACAAATACTTTTTTTTTCTTTACCTGCTGGTGCAACTGACCTCTTTACCTCTTTTTAAAGGTAACATCTTGAGTGAAAATGTCCTAATAAAAATTTTATTATTTAAGCTTGGGAACTGTGTCTTTAAGTTTAGGAATACTTGGGTCTTTCAACACTTAAGTTTCGTGCATAAAAAGATGTATCGGAAACAGAAGTGCAATACTGTAGCCAACAGGTTACTGTATCATTCATCAGCACCCTTCTGCTTAATATGGGTGTCACATGGCGCACTTTTGATCGCAATCAAGCTCGATCCGGATTATGCACTGAAGTAGCACTGAATTGTACCGCTAGTCATGTGTCCTTGTGCACAGCGCGCAAAATTGTGCGTTGCGCGAAATGAGACGATAACAACAGCTCGCGCGCAACGTCTTCAGTGAAAGTGCGCAGCGCCGGGGGAAAGAAAAAAAAGAACGGTGGGGCCCGTGACGTATGCGTTACGCGATCCTCAAGGTCCTGTATAGGAGAACGCAGGGAAGAAATTTTGCTTGCGGAGGCTAGACGGGATGAGTAAAGAGACTGTCTCGCTATGCAGTGGAGCTCGCCTCCTGAAATCATGGGTTCGCGGCAGTGAAATATTTCTATCTCGGCTATTAATGAGCCGATTTGAAAATTTCTTTTTCGGCAGAACGCTCCCTAGAGGACACGTAACAACTTCGAGTGTATAACCAAAATTTGCTGTGGAGCCTGGCGAGGGGCCCTTTAAAGGGGTCTTGAACCACCCCTAAGGCTTGGCGAAAAAAACCCTGTCCGCGGATAGCATACGCTGCTGTGAACATCTCAGCAAAGTTTTGCAGTCGTGCGCAGTGCGTGGAACTCACTAGTGGAGCACAAAGTCACCTCTCTCTCAAACACTCACTTTTCACCAGAACCCTGCTCCTCACTCTTTTCTGCACGCTTTATTTCATAATATGCGGCTCCTATTATTGACGAATAGCTGACGTCAATCAAGAAGGGTGTTAGGATCAGTAAGCTTCTTCCTACTGTTACTGTGTATGTTTATTGACAAATTTTAATGAACAGGCTGAAGTAAGTGAAAATCTGCTTTCGAATTTCGATAAATATGCGTACTTCCGGAAGAAGCCAACTATCGTCTGTCCACGCTCGGTAGCAGCTGCCCGCGTAGGAATTAAACTTTGGCCACCCTGCTTATGGGTGTCGTAGCCGTTGGGTCTTGCTAATTTCGACCAATTTTGAACGCTGAGCTACCGTCGAACTATGTGAAACTTACAGTCGGACCACATGCGCGTTTTCCAGCACACGCTGACTCCTGGCCACTTCTGGTTAGATACTTCGGCAGACTTATTGATTGCGCTTACAAATGCATAAGTTGGATGTGGCTACTATCCGTCAGTCAAACTGGTGAAGGACAAAGCCAGACCGCACCACGTAGCACGGCCAGACTACCATATGAGCACACACATGCACTCAAGCCCTGTCGTTCACAAAGCAAACGCTGCATACTACAGTTGTGTGTAGCTATGGTCTGCTACGTAGCATAGATACTGCGACCGCTGCTGGGTGCCGCGACAAGTCCACTGGCTAAGCGCATAACGGCTCGCTGAAGACAACTGCGTTTGGCTTTCGTTTGGCGCATCGTAGGTGCCAAAATCGGTAGTAGTGGCATCTACATTAGCATCCAAAATCACATTTGAATTGTGCACCACAGTGATGATCGTAGGCAGGGCGTTGTCGGCACAACCCGCTCTGCCGTAACCTTCACAGTGCTAGGCATTGAAGAAGGAGTGGAAACACCGCTAAGGGCATGTTTGATTTTGCTTCTGCTGAACACATTGAAGGTTTTCTTGCAGCAAAGTATTTCTGAAAAAGCCTATTTTATTTTAAATGCATATCTCAACTTTGATAAAAAGTGGTTCAAGGTCCCTTTAAAGGTACTGAACACTTTAGAGTGGTTGGTCTGGTATAGTATGTCTCTGTGAGTCATGCTGTTTGCTGTACTCAACTGTAGTAAGTTGAAATAACCCATTTATAACATGTACTGGTAAAATTTTCTTCAAAGGGACTAACAACCAATTTTTATGGTACCTGTATTTTTTTTCTCTCTTTCTGTCTTTTTTTGCTCAGAGTGTCCACTCATACAGTGGTAACGCGGACCAAAATGATAATGTGACGTGGACAGAGGGAATGGCAACAAAAGTAGCACGTATTTCATTAAGCGCGAAAGCATGTGTGAAGGTCGAGCCAATTAGCTGCTAATAGGCATGCAGATTGTGTTTGATACGTGGCAATGAACTTAACGCCGCTTCACCAGCCATCAATCTAACTGGCATACATGATCTCTAGGCCGATCACTGATGAGTCACCCATACGAACATATTAGTGGCAAGCATTCCATGACAGCTTGCGGCCTGTTACATCTGCCAGCGGCAAATTTGGTCACAGCGATACTGCCTAGGCCGTGCAAGGTGCTAGGCCTAGGCGTTGCTTCATCGGGCATTGGCAACTAAAGTTACAGTTTTGTGCTAAATCACACAGATCTACTCAGCGCAGCCGTGCGACACTAGTAGAGCCGACAAACCACACAAACAAAATCGAGTGCACGGGATGGCAATAAAGTTGTTCATGGTTGCCATCTTTTTGATGCACGAACCGTACGTCAGCCTCTCGTTCCTGACCCAGTTCGTAGATACACATACATAGGTGTCTTTTTGTAGCTTCAAGCAACTATTCACAAGACTAGCTATGGGTTTACACGGTGAGTGCAAAAGTGCCATGACCCAGTTGCATGCATTTGCGCAGATGGCGGATGAACAAAAGGGGTAGAGGGGAGCGAGCGTCACAAAGACTTGCTGTGACCCTTGTGGGGATGCGCAACTCTCACGCGTCCCCTGATATGTTGTTTTCTCGCATAGCTCCTGTATCCTGTAATTCGACTTCGCTGTCTGGCTTTACTCGGCAGTCGGTATGCTTGCAGGGTAGTACGAGAGATGGTGCGAGTGTTGCTCTGCTAACGCCACCTAACGGTGGGGTTACTCAGACGCAGAAAGGAGAAGGCTCTTTCTCTTGAGCTCGGGGTCTGCAAGTGGCGCGGACGTTCCGCGCGTGCGCCTGTCCATGCTTCTGCGAGACCGTCTTGCGAGGCCTACCAGGGAATGGATGAACACGATCGTTCGAACGCGCCACCGTTCGCGTGACTGTATGCGCTAATGACCAATGAATGACAATGAATGTTGGTGTCCAACATTCATTGTCATTCATTGGTGTCGAACGGGGCACCAGCATGGGGCAAACATATTTGCTCGTTATCCGGTTGCGGTGAGTAGGACTTCCGCGATTTGTTGTGCGCCCATCGGCATGTTTTGTGGATAGCAATTCGGCTAGCAGGCATTGGTCTATGAAAGTTGCAATAAATGCCCTTGTGATTGCTAAATCAGGTCAAACCTGGCAATCAAGTGGCACTAATGACGCCTGCTCTTTACCGTCCGTGCCAGCTGCACGTATAGTGGCGGTGATCAAGTCACTTGATGCACCGTCCTTTCGTCTGTCACACTAATTGGCCTTACAATAACCCACCTGCCATAAAGCTGGTATAGCCCTTCTGTATTTTGAAGAAAAACTGGAAAGCAAAACTTTGTATGCAATAAATAAAAGATTGCCGCAACACACAGGTTCACTAGAACCTCATTGGTATTCAGTACTGTAGAACATCACCAATTCATTGATTAGTTTCAGATTAAGAAAGAAAGTACCTGATCCTATTCAACAGAAATCCTATTGATAAATATTTTCCAGCCCTTTGTATACTGGAATTGAGCTGAAATCAGTGCTGGCATACTAATTTAGTGTTCCCTTTAATAAGAGTAGACTGCACTGTATATCTTGATTTCTATGTGCCTGAGTTACTGATAGCTTGCTACATTCTTGTAGGAAAGAATGCTAGGGAACTCCCGAGCACGTGCAGTACCGTATTTTGTTGCCCCAAAACTTGTAAGCAATAAATTTTGTGAAAAATTTTTTGGTGTTCGGTATCCGATTCGATTTTCTTTTTTTTTTTCTTGATTCAATTTGGTATTCAATTAGAAATCTACTATTTGGCAAGTACACCCCTAGTGATAGGCAAGCATGATAAAAATTATACGCTGGCATTGATGGGATGCAGGCAAGTGCAGTCTTTGCTGTAAGAAAGTTATATTTTTTTTATCAAGCCGATGTTCCTGTGGTTCATGTTCCTGAAGTATGGAATTATTTCTACAAAAATAGCTACATGCTTTCATGGTTTCCTATCCAACTTCTTTGGTCATATACAAGTCAAGGCTTTCTTTTAGCTGAGCTAAATGGTAGAATATGCCAGCAGTGCTGTTATTACGGTCTATTTGATTCAACCAAGTTTCTTTCTACCTATTTACGGTGCGCTGCATATAGGCCCTTGATGTCTGATGTACAGCGGCGCAACCTGCGCCCCACGGAGTGCAAGGTAAGGTGCCACCGCGGTGCAGTGCACCCTTGAACCTTGCAGCAAGTGGGTGCTGCCTGGTCCACCATAACCGGCACCACCTGCACCTTTTCATTTCTGGTGCCATACACTTTTTCTGAACTGAACAAATGTATTGTTGTGTTGGCACCCATCCATGGCACAATTACAGTCGCCAACCAGTTTTCTGGACCTTGCAGGGACGGAACGATAGTCCGAAAAATTTAACTTTGTGAAAAGCTTGTTCACTCAAAAAATTAAAATTTATTAGGCTTACAGCAGCTTAAAAAAATCTCTAAGAATGCCCTACTTCGCACTACGCTTCAAAACAATAAGATTTGCTTGGTTTTGTGCAAGAGTGACATAGTTTCCATATACAGTCTGACAAGGGTGTCACAGCGTTTCTTCACACCACTCGGCTCTCGCAAAAGCTTACAAGGTGGTGCCAATCACACAAATGTGAAGCCGCACAACACACGCAAAGATGCGACGTCTTTGTGACACACCTGCTCTGTAGACACACCACGTGCAAAAAGCAACCAAAACCCATGCCGGTGTCGCACGGCCACTTTCAATTACAACTCGCCCTAATCAGGGTCGAAATTCTCGACCACGATTGGCTTTCTTCCGCAGATTGAGCAAAGAAGCCAATTGCAATAGAGAAATTTGATCCGGATTGGGCTCGAACACGATCAAAAGAGCGCTGTATGTCACCCATATTAGGTGTGACGTCTCCGAGACATACAGTACCTGTGCTCTGTAGACACAACACGTCTACAATTAGCCCCAAGAACAACCTACAGGAGCGCTGCGAGCACCACTTGCATGACGTCAGAGCATGGACTCGCGCCTCTCGTCTGCTGCAGTTCAGGCAGTGTCTGGGCACCTTCTGCAGTGTGTCCGTTTGTTTGCTCTCATTCCCTATGCTCGTATACTTATGACGGTCGTCTCAAATATACTTTTACGCCTTCGTTCACGAAAATTTATTCAAAGAGCTTATTTCCTAGATGACAATATATTTCTCAAAGGTAATGCTGCACTGCCAGCTGAACAAGCTCAGACCACCCTACTGTGTGTTTTTCATGCGCAAATCTACTTTGCAGCGATAGCTCACAGGAATAATAAAAGTATAAACGCAAAAACATAGCACATAAAAATCCAGTTAAGGATATCATACCTGCCTTAATGCGACAAGCATCTCGGAAATGCTGGCGATATATGACTTATACAACATTTACCTTCATTTTAACCCACTAAAACATGTTTTCTCACGAGTAGTTCAGAGTGTAATAACGAATTTTTGAATTTCTTCACAGTAGTGCTTGGCAGTAACATGGACTTATCGCAATGTTGTTGATCTTGTTTACTAACTACAAGAGCAACACTGCAGTTCAGATTCTACCAACACCACTTGCTTTTTTAAATGTTCCTAAGAATTGGGCCATTCTTCACTGGTTAATTTTAAGTGGCGGTAATTTGAAGTAAAGCTTATTGAGGCTTACAGCTGTTTGCAGCATGTGGACAGGAATGTACCAACATTTATTCCCTTTTCGGTACTACACGTTCAACCCACTTGAGCAGTTTACTGTTGCTTGTTGCTTGAGGAACAGACATGACAAATCTGGCGAACTGACACAGGCTGCTCAGCCCAAATTTTTTAGTGAAATATGCCTTTTGGATCATTTGGCTGCAGCCAGAAAAAAGCCGAAGCCTCATTTATTAGTAGTATGGGACATATTATAGGTATCATTGTTCCACGGCGGAGGTCAAAAATCAAGTGAATTCATGTGAGGCTTATGGTATCTTCCTTAGGCGGGAATGCGAGGTTATCTGTGGTGTACTGACGAAGCGAATAGTTCTCAGTTTGTATAATTAAACAACGCAGGTTTGAGACATAGTGAGGCAGACAGTTTTGGAATTTTCTTTTTCAGGGCAGCTTATGCTGTGCTGTAGTGCCTCAAGTGTACTTTAGGCATTGCATTTAGCGCTGTAAAAACTGCATCAGGATTTCCAGGGTGTCTACCAACCGGGAAAACTGGGAATTCTCAGGGAATTTGAATAGTCTGGAAAAATTCAGGGAAAACTCGGGGAATTTGTGCCTTTCTCAGGGAAAATTAGCTGTAATATTAATGAAAGGGAATGAAAGTCGCAGTAATGCTGGCTCAAGTAACAGACAGGATGCACTTAATACGATTTGTACGAAGCACGTTTTCTCCACAGCCATCGCCGGCCTCCTGCACTGTACATTCTAGAGAATGTGCCAGGAAAGTGGCAAAAAGTGCAACGCTTCGAAGTTCGAAGCGAGTTGAAATTATGCGGACACTTCCCGGCAGCGTCACCAATGGCGCCACGTAATGCAGAGAACGGGCTTCATAACGCTCGCAGTCAAGTTTTTCGACGATTGCCGGCGCCTGCCCCCCCCCCCCACCCCCCCACTCCCCTTTGGTTTCCCTGACGAGAAAGCTCCAGCGAGGTGGCAGAATGCGTTGCGAGCGAGACTATAAACTCGCGGACAACCTTCTGTGGCTATGAAGGGAAAGCTATGGGGGTGGAGCTTCTGCACATGCGTTACCGCGCCAACTAGTCCGCCAGCGGTCGGCAGTGCTTTCGGTTGCTCGGAGAAGACGCTGAATCGACGCTACTTCCACAAGCGGCAGTTTCCCTTTTGCCCAGACGGGGAAGGGAAAAGCCGCAAAATAAGTAAACTTTTACGTTCAGTGGTGTGTTTTGTCTTATTTAACTGTTTCTAATAAGGTGTTTGTTTTCTCTTCCCCAGCCTAAACTAACATGGATGAAAATGCGGGACTCTTCAGAAGCGCTCTCACTTGCGCGCACTTTGCCTCTGTAGCTTTCCCTGCAGAGCCACAGAAAGTTGCCGCTACGCTTCCGCTTTCCAGTACGAGTCTTAAACGAATTCTTCCTGCGCAATGCTTTGATGGAAGCGTCCATTTCTACCTCGAGAGGTGGCACGCGCGGGACGCAGGCGGCAAAGCAGAGGGCGACTATAGCTTTGTGCCCTGCCATAACGCTGCCGCGATATGCCAACACCAGCAGAGATACAAAGTATTGAACTGTGTCGCATTTTTTAAATTTTATTTTTAGTGACCCCGTTCTGACCCGATTCAATTTAGTTACTGCAGTTGTGCAGAAGGCAAGCTTTGTTTGGTGTGACAAGTACGAGCGCGTCTAAGTGTACTTTCGTCCAGGACTGGACGAATCCGAAACATTGCGAGTTTTCAGCCTAGGTTAGGGCCGTTGAAAATAATGCGAATGCGGCGTACTGTATGCTGTGCAGAAAGCAGTTATCACTGAGCAACATGGGAAGAAGAGCGGTGACAAGTCTAGCTGTAAGTAAGAAGCACCGACTTGCTGCAAATGGAGTCGGGACACCCTCTGTAGCTTCGTTTCTTACGCCGCCGGCAAGTGAACCGCCAGGCGCTGTTGTGATCAAAGCTGGGCCAGTGGCGTCAGGTTCTGCGCCGCCTTCATCTGCTTCAACCACAGTTACGGACATCCAAGCGAGCGCGCAGTAAAGGATATTTTTCAACATGACACAGAAGTGATAAATACTGAGGTGATATGGTGTCTCAATGCTGTCATGACGCACACATCATTCTGTGCTGCCGCGGCATCGGCTTCTCTGTTACCGTTGATGTTCTCATCATCAGCTACTGCCAAGAAAGTGCAGCTTGGCAAAGATAAAGTGGGAAATACTATTGTCTGTGGCCTCACACCTTCCTTTAGAGAGAGCCTTGTGTCAGAATTGAACCAAGCCTTGTACCTCATCTCAGCGTTTGACGAATCGTTAAACAAAGCTGCACAAAAGGAGCAAATGGATGTGTTGGTTCGCTTTTGGTCGGATGCAGAGGGAAGCGTGAAAACACGCTACCTGACGTCGTGCTCTCTTGGGCGCATGCGAGCTGAAGAATTGGTGTCCGCATTTAAAAGTGCCACTGATGGATTCTCACATTCGAAAATTCTTCAGATATCAATGCACTGGCCAAACGTAAACATGAAGTTTCTCTGTGAGACCAAGTAAGAACTGTGTGAATCCAATGACGGCCTCCAAATTCTCGACGTTGTAAGCTGTGGCCTTCATGTAGTGAACGGCGCGTTCAAAACCGGTCACACGGCAACAAAGTGGCAACTTTTGGGATTTCTCCGGGCTATGTACAATTTATTTAAATGTGTACCTGCCTGATGTGCTGAATACGCACGCATTAGTGGGAGCAACATTTACCCTTTGAAGTTTTGCTCTGTGCGATGGCTTGAAAATGTTCGTGTAATTTCGAGGGCCCTTGAGGTCCTGCCTTACCTAAAGGTGTACATTGAGTCGTGTCCAAACGAGAACAAGCAACCGACCAGCACCAGTTACGGCGTCGTCGAAACATCCATCCACGGTCCTCTGTTGTCTGCAAAGCTAACTTTTATGCTTTCTATCGTGGAAGAATTGCAAGCGTTCCTGGCTCAGTTCCAGACTGATTCGCCTATGCTTCCATTTCTTGGTACAGGATTGGAAAATATTCTGGAATCACTAATGAGTAGAATAGTGAAGAAAGAAGTGACGATGGCAGCGGACAGTCTGTTGAAGTTGATAAAGGTTGACATGGGCCAGCTTGCGAACGTTCTTGCGTTGCCCAAGATCGACCTTGGCTTTGCTACGAAGAATGTGCTCCGAAAGGCCCCAAAACTTTCACATGGTACTATTTTTGAGTTCAAAAGGGACTGCGCCGCTTTCATAAAGAACTGCGCAAAAAAAAATCACGGAAAGGTCGCCGTTGAAATTTAGGCTGACGAGGCGATCGTCTTCTCTGAATCCCATGTGCACGTTGATTCCCGAGCTTGGGGAAAGGCGTTTAACTGATGCACTCGAAGTTATGACGGAACACCAAAGGATGACCGGAGCAGAAGCTGATAGGGCTATGCGGTCCTACAAGCATGTGTGCTCCTTAGCCTCGACGCAAACAGCGTTAAAAAATTTTGACAGGAGCACGGATTGGCTGGATACCCTTTGGGCAGGCATCTGGGGTTCACACAAGGAACTACTCACTTTTGCCAATATGAATATCTCCTTTTCGCACGGAAATGTGTCTGTGGAGCGGGGATTCTCTGTTAATAAGCGCTGTCTTGTCGAAAATCAGAAGGAACAATCTCTGGTTGCCCAACGAATCGTCTTTGATGCCGTATCATCAGCTGGAGGAGTTGCCAGTGTAGAAGTGACCAAGAGAATGCGTCAAATGGTCCGTGGGGCGAACGCACGGTGGAAGGAGGAGCTAGAAAAGACAAAACAGAAAGGGCCGACATACTCAAGAACAAACGAGAAAGGAAGCATGTCGCCACATCTTTGAAGCAGCTCGAGTTAAAAAAAAAAACAAAGTGTTGGCTGACGCCAAGATGCAGGCGTCCCTCATTCAAACTGAAATAAACTCTCTAAAACAGTGAAACGCAACACTGGGGCATTGTGCGCGAGCTGAGCATATATCAGGATGGTTGACGTTGACTTTGTAGCTGCTGAGAGAGAATCGCTTGTGATAAAGTTCGGGCCTCAAACCAAAATGGTTGCTATCACATGATAAAAATAGACGAGAAGAAAGGGGGTTAAACGAGGGGCCCGATTTTTATTAGTCATATCATAAGAAGCCAACAATCACTGACACCAAGAACAACATAGTGGAAATTACTTGTGCTTAATAAATGAAATAGATAAACGATAAATTAATGGAAATTTAAGTGGATCAATAAACAACTTGCTGCAGGTGGGAACTGAACCCACAACCTTCACATTTCGCTTGCGATGCTCTACCAATTCAGCTCTACCAATTGAGCTCTCGTGACGCCTGTGGCAAAAAGGATGTTCCACGTCCGCCGCCAAGGTCTGTGAGTGGTGGCACTGGCTAACACTCCCTGGGTTCTACTAGGACACATAAATACCCAAGAAAGTGGATGGGGAAACGGCGCCGCGGTAGCTCAATTGGTAGAGCATTGCTCGCGAAATGCGAAGGTTGTGGGTTCGGTTCCCACCTGCGGCCAGTTGTTTTTTCATCCACTTAAATTTCCATCAATTTATCGTTTAGTTATTTCATTTATTAGGCACAAGTAATTTTCTCTATGTTGTCCTTAGTGTCAGTGTTTGTTGACTTCTTATGATATGATTGATAAAAAAGCTCACTTTGAAAAATATTTGCTTCTGTGTGCGCCTCCTTTTTATTCATATTTTACAATATTCGACTCAATTTGCAAAAGGTTTTACCATTTTTTTTTATCGAGAATATTTTACTTGCTGTGCATTCTACTAACCCGTTCCTTCTGTTTTCTTTTTCAATGAAGTAAACATTACACCTTACTATTCAAACTAGATTAAGTGTTTTTATTATTGCAGTAGCAATTATATGGACTCTCGAGGTGCGTTTTTACCGTCGCCATTGCCGTGAGTCTCCGTATAAAGTCCAAGGGTGATAAAATCGTTGGTGTGCCCCACATGCTATATGTGCGAGTGAAAGCCTATGCGGATGAGCCGTTGATAGCGGCTCAATCTTGCGCACTCGAGGGAGGAAAGCGGCGAGGGAGTGCACCGTCACGCGCAAGGCACCAGGGGAATGGACGAGACGTTCATTTGAGGGATCGACATCCGTTATTGCGCAGGCGCCAGTAAGAGCGGGTTCGAGAGAGAAGAGCTGGGTGCTTTTGCTCCTTGAATATATGACAGTTACTCTGCCTAGGCACTACAGAGGAGGTTTCTTAGCGCATATGTGTAGGCGTTTGTCCTTAGGCGTGCCGGCATTGCGGAGTGGGGTCAAGTTTGTTTACGCTCGGACGCTGGCTGCCGACGCGGTAAATTAGGTGCAGCAGCGACACTGACGCCCGATTTGGCGACCGCTGTGTCAGACATGCTGTCTCGCGGCTGCAGCGCTCGTGCTAAGTCAGTTGAGCGCGAGTGGCTGAAAGGCCGCCAGTGACAATGACTGACTCAGCACCAGTGCCGCAGGCCCGAGAATGTCTGTTCGACGTACCTTCAGAGGCAAAGTTCTGACTGGTGTTGCAGAAGTCGCGGGGCGCGGTAGTGCTCTAGCTTAGCGTCACAAGTTGGAGGCTGGATGTAATTAAGTTTATTCAATCATCTGCTTTACTAATTGTAACAACATGTCATTATTTCGCATTATTGGCGGCACCTCCAGGATACCAAAGCTAGAACCCGGACTGGCCCGTGGGTTGGGGCTCGCCGAGGCCTGCGCATGCCTGGGGTGTATAAGATAGGATGTCCGCTATCGCGGACAGCCACTTTTTTGTGCGAACACCCCCTGGTACGCTTTTGCCTCCGCGGCACCAACCCACGGGGCGCCCTGCTTCCAGCTTGGATCCCCCCACTACCCGTTGGGTGCCCTGGAGATCCTGCACTGTCTGCTTTATTATCACCTAAGGAGCTCTCCTGAGTCCTCCATTTGCCGGTTACATGTGCGCTCCTGGAGCAGTGCTTGTAAAAAGTCCAATCTATCGTCACAACGAAAAAAGCGACCCGCAACTTATACAACCTTGCCCCTTTAAACACAGCGATCACCAAATGAGGTGTCCGTGCCCACTGCCTCACCGTGCAGGCAGCCGGCACACTCCACAATGCCGGCATGTCTAGGGACAAACGACTACAACACGCGCTAAGAAACCTCTTCCATAGTGCCTAGGCAGATTCGTATATTCAAGGAAGCAAAAGCCCCCAAATTTTCTCTCTCACGCCCGCTGTTACTCGCGCCTGCGCACAAACGGCTGGCGATCCCTCAGTCTCGTGGGCAACAGTGGTGTTGGTGAGGGAAAGGGGGCGTTCTACTAGGGCGGCTGCACGCACACGACCGGGCCGCTGTATTTTGAATGCCATCTGCGACGGGGACAGGATCTGCCGTGCGCTGTTTCCTACATTTAGTTCGCATTGAAGCGAGAGGCAGCATGAAAGTCAATTCGCTCATTGGTGCTGCCGCGCTTCCTCACTCCACTGTTGTGACAGCGATTTTCCGTGGTCATCAAGTGAGATGCGTGACACCATGCGTGACACCATGCTTGTTAATTTAGTTAGTAAGTAAATGTTACAAATTTATATGGCCGATAAAACTACTAGCCTTACTTCGTACAGCTGTCTACTAATTTGCTATCACGATCGATGCTTCACCTTACGGGCGAAGCTGTAACTTTTTTTTTAACTTGCTTACTAGAGAGTGACTGCGTCGGGCGATGTGGTGTCAGCCCGTATCGACATAAAACAAAGTTCTGTGTCACTCAGGGAATTTAGCAAAACCAATCAGGGAAAACCTAAAAAACTCAGGGAATTTGGAAATGTCAACTTGGTAGACACCCTGATTTCAATTCATAGTTGTAGTGAACTGATGGGTTCGCGGCGAACAATGTGTGCCTCACCATAACGACAGTTGGTTGCTTCCGTTGCGTGAGGGATATGCCATATTGTCGATAAAGGCTACTGAAGACCTGAAGGCCACTATGATAGATGTACAGTTAAACCTTGATATAACAAACTTCATTATCACGAAATTCTTGATATAACAAAGTATTTAACTTTTCATAACTTGTCCACAGAACACAATGTATTTCAAACCTCAATATAACGAAGTATGTTTGTTTTTCAATATAACGAAATTCCACTACCATCACAGAGGAATGCCGAGACAGTAAATGGAAACTTCTGTGGACGCAGGTGGTGGAATTATTGAATTACCCAAGTGGCTGCTGGCAAAACACACTTCTTAAATCATGTGTCACGTGACCAGAGGGACCGCTGAAGTGGAGCCGCATCATGCTCCCCATGTGCGATAAGATCCTATCACGCCCTGTACACTGTTTGCTTTAAGTGCAAGTGAAAGTGTGTGAGGGCGAGACAAGAAAGATAGTGGCTTCACGAGTGCCACCTTCCTGTGCAAGCAAAGGGAAAGAGGAGGAAGGTAGTGAGCTAGCGGTAAAGCAGTCAACCACGTGCGAGGGGGTGGAGTTAGGGGTAAGTTAGCATGCGCCTCGATTTCTGTCACGCGTCTTGGTCGTGGCTGTGCATGACTGTAAGCGCGGCTGAGCGCATACGCAGCCGCACACCCTGCTTTAGAGGTAATCTGCCACATGTGCAAAGAGGGCGTGCTGAGACGGCATGGCATCATGTAAGCTGTCTTCCCGCTCATTTAGTATTGGAGGTTGCATAGTGTCAGGTTTTGGTCACCCTTTAGTGCGAGAGGCAGACCAAGCATTCGCTCACCACTGCTGGTGCTTTTCATGGTAGTGTTGTCCCAGTGCGGGCGACGTTATCAGCCGCAGGGGCGGAGTGCAAGCAAAAGCATGGCTGGCTTCGCTTAATTCGCACTGCTAGTGGGAAGTTATCATCGACGTGGCATGAAACCATATCATTTGCCGCCAACTCCCAAATTTATCAAAATCAATTGTTTTCTGATTCAAATTTGCTTTTATTGATTGCCTGATAATTCTGATAATTCCGCGGCACCTTTTTATGAAAGAAAAATCGATCGGCAACTGTACTTATTTGCATAAAAGGTCAAATTTCAATACAACAAAATTTCGATATAACGAAGCAAATTGGCAATTTTACTGACTGTTATATTGAGGTTTACCGTATTTACTCGATTCTAGTGCGTCCTCGATTGTAATGCGCACCTCATTCTTTCGTACAGAAATACAACTTTCTCTCATTTGGAGAAAACAAATATTTACTCCCAATGCACTAAAGTTATGATAAATAAAAAGGTCACAGTTTTGCTCGAAAGGCAAAGCATCAGTTACAATGGCAAATTAGTAGACAGCTATATGAAAAGTAAAGATAGTAGTGTTATCAGCCGTATAAACATTTAAGCATTCGTTTACTACCTAAATTAACAAGCATGGTGTCACACACGCACAAGCAAACATTTGACGAGAACAAATCACCAGAGTAATAAGAATCATGATGAAAGCTTTGCTGGGCAGTGTCCTAACACGGATTTATAATGTCAACACCAAATACCAAGATTTTTCTTCCGTAAGATGCAATGATCCTCATAGCTAAGTACTAAGGAAATGTTAAGTGTTCAGCCAAGCATCATACACAACTTCGCATGTTGAATTTGCAGATATTCTTTGCACGCAAATTTTTAGACAGACACGGCGCATATATGCATTGCAAAATCATTAGACCCCTTCTACGCTACATAGCTTGCGATAGCGAAGCCTCAGATTTTCTCGACTCACGCGGTTTTGAAGAAGAAACTGCAGTTCAGGCAGGGCAGCAGAAAGAAGCCACATATCCTTCAATAAGTAAGGCTCGAGCCACCAACACCTCAAGCATGCACGAAGGGAACGAGCACGCGTGGCACCTGAGCAAGCCGGAGCGAGCGGTGTCCTGGCCATGACGTCACTCGCGAGAGGGTGCCACTCCAACTTCTCACCGCTAATAAAAATGAATATCACATTAAGTGGTTACGACAATAGTGCTGACTGAACAAAGAAACAAGAAAAAGTGCTGTCCCCTGAAGCATTTTGTCAGCCATAGAAAAGTGGGCATGGCCTCTGAGACTGAAAAATGTTGCACTCTTTCAACAGAAAGCGTGCAGCATTTTTCACCTCTCTATTTTGTAGGCTATAGAGCAGGCCACTGGAAGCCAAGCCAGTGGAAAATCAACATGGCAGCCTCCAAGATACGGTAGTGTGGCTCGAAACGAGCGATTTAGTCCGGAAAATCTAACTTTTAAACCTAAATTCGTCCAAAAAATTGGTCGCAAAGATGCATTAGCTCTACGGAACCCTGGCGGTGCATTTATGAAGGGTGGAATATCCATCATGTCCGAATGTTTGGAGTCTGAAAAATCCGTCGGCGACTGTAGTGAATAGCATTTTGTATCTTGTGGGAGAACACATAACTCGGAGTACTCACTAGCAAACTTGCACGCATACAAAAGCATGCATGTGTTCTGCTATGCAACGAGGGACACGACAACTGTCACTCCGCCCATTTCCATGATATGGAAGCCCGCTCGATAGCGTCAACCTTTTACAGTGAAGCTGTTTACCTGACAAACCTGTATGATTGAGTGGTATACGTGGTCTCGGGACGGCGGGGGGGGGTATCTGTGCTGGCCAACATCCGTAAAGCGAACAGAAAAAATGGCGGTGTGAGCGCTGAATAGGCGAGAACAAGCAATAGTACGCTGGAGAAGAAAGAAGACACTTGATTTCACCGCGCGCCACACCTGCGGAGTGGGGGAGTGCACCCCCACTGGCCGCCATTGCTACCGGCTGCGCCTGCTGTTGTCTGCCCTTGTGGCGGGAAAACATGGAGATGTGCACTGCAGTGTGTAAGAACAAGATTGTGCATTGCAGAGGTAGACCATTGCAACACTTGTAACTCCAACAAAAATGAAAAAAATGGAAAGACCACGCATTGTGCGCACGGCCGAAGAACAAGCCGAGAACGAGGAGAGGCGTCGACAGCAAAGATGTGACTATAACCAACGACAACATGCCCGTGCGAAAGCAGAAAATGCAGCCAGTGACTTTGCCTCCGAATAATGTCAGCGAGAGCAGATGCGAGAGTCTAATCGTCAACATCAAGCGCAAGCTATTGATGAACATCGCGTACTGGCAGCCGCTCATAAATGTCAAGCTAAGTCGTTCAGGTCTGCGTCCAAGCAGCAGAAGCGTCAGTTGCCACCTCCTTCGAGTTTCACTGGGGCGAATTCCAAATTCGAGAGAATGTATCTGGATGTGGAGTTTGGCCATAGTTGCTTGGTCTGAGCTTCGCTGGCTAATCTGCCACCTTATGATTAGTTCGGCCAAAAAAAATTTTTTCTTCGTAATAAGCACAAAATAAAGTGCAGACATCTAATAATATTAGAACTGCAATCTTAAACAATAAGTATGCAGTACTTAATAACATTCGACTTACATTCAGCAATCTCATGTATACTACATCCAAAATACCAAGGTTTCACCACCAGTTCTCACCACTTACCATGTTAATGGAACTTTCTGTGCCAATTTAAAATTATAATTGCTGCTGAAATCACTAACAGTGTGCTTGATTATCTCACTATAAATCATGGGTCTTTTCATTTCCACCAACACAATACGAAACGTTCTGGACAGTTGTCAGTCCCTTTAACACAAAACTACATAGTTACTTCATTTTTTTTTTTTTTTGTGCAACTGTTGTGATAAATGCAGTCATGCCTCATAGTAACAGTAACAGCTTGCCTTCAACTTTGTCTATTTCAATTTCATGTGAAGGCATTGTAATGCAAAAACCAAGTATACACTGAAGCTGTAAACAAAACTATGTGTGCAAGAACTACAGGTAAATTTTGCTGCTCTCTTAGCATAGTCCAGCTTCCTTACAGCTGCTTTTGGGCAACACTATCTACAGGTAAACCTCAACAAATGAACTTCAGTATAACGAAATTCTATACATAACAAAATATTTAGCTTTTTGCAACTTCTTGTCCATACAACGCCATATATTCTGAGCCTCAGTATAACGAAGTTAGTTTATACATGATTTCAATCTAAATAAATTTCGCTGCTGCTACGAAAGAATGCCGAGGCAATAAATGGAAACTGCGACAAACACAGATAGTCAAATGGTTGAATTATATGCGGCTGCTTGCCTATGCACCTCTCAAATCGCGAGCCGCATGAGAGAGTGGCTGCTGAAGTGGAACAGCATAGCAGCAAGACCCTCTTACCGTAATGTTTTGTATGAAGTTCAAGTGTGGTAACATGGCATCACGCACAGCATGCTGCACGCCATATGCTGTGCAGGAAAGTGTCTGTGAGTGAGCCGAGAAGCGTGATGGCTTCCGTCTTCTCATGTGAGCAAGGGGGTCGAGCGCATGGTAACGTAGCATATACATGGTTGCGCCTAAGTGGCCTGCGTGCCTGATCTTGGAGGTAAATGCAGCTATTGCAAAGACTGGGCGAGCGGAGATGGCCCTGGCTTCGTGTGCGCTGTGTTTTCGCTTGTTTAGTGCTGGAGGTTGCGAAATCTCGAGTTTTGGAGACGCATTGAAGGGAAAGGCAGACGAAGGGTTCGCCTCCTTTGCCTGCACTTTTCATGATAGTGTTGTCCTACTGTGGGTGAAATTACCTTCCGCAGAAGCAGAGTGGATGTGAAAGCATCACAGGTGTTGCGCCGTACGACCAATGTGAAGATATTGTCAGCACAGCATGAAACCATATGTTTGGTCACCGAATCTCGAATTAGACAAGATGAATTTGTTTTTTTCTCATTGAGGTTTGTTTTTTCTGATTGCCTGATTTTTCAGAAAATTTTGTGGCCACTTCTGTGGGAAGAAGTGGCCACAATTCATTGGCAACTCTACTTATTTGTTTAAAAAGTTGAATTTCAATATAACGAAATTTTGATATGACGAAATAAAGTGCCGATTTTACGAAGTTTGTTTCATTGAGGTTTAACTGTACTTCGGTTTAGAACTTGCAACACTGCTAGTGCTCGTAAGCTGACTTCTAGTTGGAGTTTTTCATTCTAACTAGCTGTTGGCATGTTAGGGAGGATACCAACAAGACTGCTAGCACGAATGGTGCGTGCCCAGCAGTTTCCATACCAACATGACAGATGGCGAAGTGGTGTGTTTCGTCCTTTGCTCGACAGTCAGTCTCTTACCATTTGCCAGCAACATTTGCATGCAAACTGAAACGTACAAATGAATTCATTGTTGGTCAGGATTTTTCTTTTCTCTTGCTTGTAGCTGGGGTCCAGGCAGGCATGTGCATCGTGTACATGTAGGCTTCATTAAATTACAACTGCAGAACAAAATTACTTTGCAAATTGCAGGAAAAGATGTGTGTGTTCTGTAGAACTAACATGGAAGATTTTAAAATATTGTTATACTATCGCAGTTTTCGCTAAATAGAAGTTCCGGTCTTAATATGCAGGTTGTCGCAACTAATGTTAGCTGCACTGTTTAAAAACAATGCAACTTATGTGGAGTAAAGTGATGCTTTGTTGTTGGTAGTCACCTTGTACAACTCAAGATACTTTTTACATTCTATCTCATTTATTAACTTCCTAAAATAATTATCTATATTCATTTATTTGTTTGTTTATCTTTTCCTCTCAGAAAAAGAGTACTTCTATCAGGAGGCCTTCCTAACAACGTACAAGACATTTGTAAGTCCTATGGATCTAGTGAACAAGCTCATCTACCGCTACAACAAGTTCATCCAGTTCTCAGACACACGGCAAAAATATGCTCGGTGGGCCTTCTCACTCCTGGTTCGTGTTGTGGACGACCTTGGGTGGGTACCTATGGCAAAATAGTAGTGGATGTGAGTGTTTGGAATAATGATAGTTTTGCAGCTGAAGTAGGGAACCCTTCTGTTGCAATGGCAAAACAGTGCCACACATTGTTTCATAGCATTGCTGTGCAGAAAGCGCATTTTGTTTGGTGTTTAGTGCTTCCAAGGAGCCATAGTCAGCTTTACCATATCTCTGACAAATGGTGACCATAATGGTCAGGACAGGTGATCATATGAAATAACACGATATTGCATTCACTCTTACTCCAGACAAACCATTTTAGTTTATATGCTTAAATTTTGCATGCATATTATAGGTAATCAACAATATTATGGACACACTGATCTGGTTTTCTTGGAGATAGCATGTTTGTGCAACACTCCAACTGCATGTTTGAAGCATGCCTATTGCCTAGTGCTAGGCTTTTTCTCTATGTGAGGACGACTTGCAACTAGTGCGAAGAGATTCACACAAGTGCTCTTTTCCCTCATAAATAAACAATTGTTCATAAGATTGTGCGGTTTACCAGGAGAAAGTGACAGAAACATTTTTATTGGCCTTCCAATGGTTACCTTTTATACAGTTTTTCCCCTCCTTTCTGCTATAGATTCAGAAAACGTCTCAAGATGCTTGAAGTCATATGATCATTATAATAGTTAAGGATAGAGAAATGAATTCATATAAATTTTTTTTATTTTGAACAGGTTGGTAGCTTGTTACAGAAAGTAAAAGCACAGGATATAGTGCCAGTGAAGTTACCTTATCCAACCCTCTTGCACCAAACAGACCATTATAGTTTAGATGCTTAAGTTTTTTGTGCATACTTAGCTTTGCTAAGAGTAATCAACTTTGTTATTGACCCTTTTTGTGGAGCAGTTTGTTGTTGATAAACGAGGTGGCGCTTTCAGTGGTGCCCGCACGTCGCCTCAGCAACAGTGCACAAATATGAAACCATTACCACTTCCACCTTGCTTCTGTGCAATCAGCTGTCGGAAATGCAACTGAGTTTTTGCTAATGCACTGTGCTTTAATCATGCCGGATTGAATCTTGTGGATTGAAGACGTGTGCAGTAGTTGGCTGTAAAAATAGTGACTGGCATATTAAGGAATGGAATGAATCCGTGTAGCCAAGTTCGCCGACCGTTGCAGCAACTGTCCGTGCGTGTTACCGGTACTTCGAAATGTACAGCTTTCTTCGAGGATACAGAAATTTCCTCATTTGCTAGCATTGTATCGCTAACTTTTAAAGAAAGTGCTTCAGCCCCAGAACATCAGCAAGAGTGAGTACCACTCGTTAAACAGTGACAAAGGGAGTAGCGCCGCTTGCTGTAATAGTACGTTTCGAGCACAGTATCTACACACATCTACCCAACTGGCACAGAATCTTGCGCCCACTCTATCATCAACATGTCAATAAGTGAATGAGCACACACTTGAATATATGCGCACCATATACGCACAATAAATAACGGATTACACCAATAGCGCACAAATGGTCGAAGCTGAATGTTTCGTGACGGTCCACAATAGTAAGCGAGTTACTAGTAGCGATAATACATCTTTGCTACAAGGTATTACAATGTACAAAATGGCTACAAGTATTGCACGCAGCAAGAACAAATATATCAGAACTGAGCACCCCCATGAGTGATTAGGCAGAAATAATCAGGTAGTGACCGCACCAAGGAAATTTACTGAGTCAGAAATATGACAAGCCGCTGCTTTAAAATATTTGCCAAATAAAGGACGAAGATCAAAACAAACAAATCCTGATTCAATTCATGAGCGGAAAGTTTGAATAGCTTGGAATATATATTTAGCCTCGCTTTTAAAACAAGCACCATACACGCTGCTTGCACCATTTGGACATAGCTTAATCAGCTTCCAAAGCGCTTTTGCATGTTCTCTGAAGCTGTGGCCAAAGCTTTGTATCGTCCACCAAGTCACTGCCTACAATATCTCCTGAAACAGAGGTTTGCTAAGCCGCACCAGTATCATACACACCCATTGTATATGCGGAGGCAGTTGAGGCAAGTTATGGACATGTCACCATGTGATCAAACATGGCAGCACCCATGGGATCGCTACAAAAAGGGTCAATAGACACACTGATCTGATTTTCTTGGGAGAAAGCAGGTTTGTGCAGTGTGATAAAAACCTGTGAACCGAAAACAGTAACTTCAAAGTTTAGCTCCATAAATTATAAATGCTGTAAGCTATCTCTAACGAGATGTACAGTAAAGCCTCATTCATATGTTTGGGAGGAAAAAGTACCCGAAAGAAAATGTACTAACCGAGAAACCGTGCTGTCTGAAGTTACTAAAAAATATTATGGCCGACTCAAGTGTAGCTGGAATCGATGTAACGCGAGTTTTCACAGCACGAGACACCGATGCACGCCGAGTCGGTGGGGCCCAAGCAGCATGAGACACACATTCTCACTTGTGGCGTCCACCTTACGTTTGCACTCCTTGAATTTGGCGCAGGTCACCAGTTTATTCAGGTGGGGTATTTTGCCGGGAAGTTTTGATATCCCACTCAGCGAGCATTGTTGGCATGCCACTGCCACCACATGCTGTTTTGTTATTCTGTAGCCATAGTGTTTTGAGAAGGTTACAGGAAACGAAAATAGACAGTTTTAGTATAGGGTAAAATGCTTGCATTAGCGTTAGCATGCAGTGCAGCGCTAATGCTGAGAAAGGCTGCACTAAACAGCACAAAATAGTCCTTTAGAATAGCAGCGGAACAGAGCAAAACGCTAACGTAAAGATATACAACACCATCTAGATGTAAACACACAAAGTATCAGCAAGCCAAATACAAAATGCCGAGCTAATCCAATGCCGAATCAGCAAGTGTGTCACTAACTTAAGCGAATGAGCGAAATACAGGCTTTGGCACCATATTGACGCGTCTACAGCAAGAAACATGAGCAAACATGACCAAGCTTTATAGTTAAACCTCCTGTACTCCTAATTGAGAATGTATCTCGAAAACGTCACTAGTATGCCACTGTCGAAACATCATCACACAGATCTAAAGCGAATACGAGCATTAGTGAGGAACGATTGAGCCAAAAAGGGCAGGCCAGCAGCTCGATAAATCCGAAGCGTGACACCATGTTGCCCCACGTAAGGCTCCCCTTGCGTGCGTTAGCATTGAACACTAAATCCCAAAAATAACATACATATGTAAAGGCTCCAGTACTGTTTACGTACAGTGCATGCACAGTGTCGAGCATGCAACGCTAACGCGAACTCTTTCTGTTTGCTGCTATATGCTATACTAAATCTGTCTAATAAGGTCGAGCTGGTGGGGGACGCCGGTAGAGCGAAACATGATGCTCACCTCACGCCACCTGTAGCAGGGAAAGGTGGAATGCCGGCACGTTTGTGTTATCGGCTTTAAAAGTGTGCAGTGTATGGTTCCAATGGCACTACACCACACTCGCTGTGAAACAGATAGATGGAGATGCTTATTGCAATGATAGCAGTGGTGGTGATAGCAGTGAATGTGTCAAGCGACGACCCACGAGGTGATTTGCTGGTATCAGGAGAGGAAATTGACTTTGTGCCGGCATTTGCACATGACATGAGTGGGCCAGTAGTGAGAGGGAGCTGCTGCGTTCAATTGCACGTTCCTCACATCTTTTCTTGTTCATATGGGATCTAGTGGCCGGAAAACATATATGATCGTAGTTTGATTATGTACTTAACGTTGGTGCCGAAAGATTGCATTTTCTCGGGACGTATTAACCAGTAAAAAAAGAACCTTAATACTGTTAGGTTAATTTTTGTGTTTGCGATCACAAAAGTTGGCGTCAGGAAAGCATACGGAACAGGATTGTATCAATGACATTCTACTGCACTGCCATCATCATGCCTAAGCTTACAAGCATATGAATTGGCTCCACTTGTAAGCAGCACCATGGATCTTGGCCACTTGGTCCCAGTTTGTGCAGCAAACATGTGGCACTTATTGGCAGCAAACTGAATTACTCCTTTTGCCAGTTTCCACGTTGCAACTCTAGAAATTACATCCACAGTCAACAAGTGCCATATTCTGGCCCCTAGTGCTATGTTGGACCCAGTGGCCTGTGCTCCCTGACACTGGTGTCTACATAAACCATCTTTTTATGCATTCTTGTAATGTTTTACATGGCAGTACACTCTTAGTTTGCTGTGGTTGTATACTTCTGCACTAGTTAGAATATGGTATTACTATCACTAATATTCATGCCTCCAAGTTGGCATTTGTTTAAGTTCTTTTTTTTTTTCCCTCTCATTTTCCAGTTTATAGAAGTTCGAAACCAGGAACAAGGCACATACCTTGTATATTTCAGATTTCTTTTTTACGCTCAGTATTTTCAGTAAGAAACAGAATTTATACTTTTCATTCTTGCTTCTCTAGGTACTTCTTTGAAATTTGAAATAAGAATTCTCAAGAAATTTCCAAGCAATTATTTCTGCTTCCCTTCAAAACATTGACGATTAAGCTGCAATTTTATACATCTCAGTAATGTTGCAGCAGGTACATTTTGAAGTAAAACTATAAAATATGGAAATCACTGAAAGTGTGCACATTTCTTGTGGTAAGGAAGAGAGACAGAAATTGCAAAACATGCCATAATTAATACTTTTAGCAGGTTATGTCTTCAGAAGGTAAAAGGCAGTTTTTTTGCACAGATGGATTCTTTGCTAAATGCAGCTTTCCCTAAATTGTGTATTGACTGTATTGCTGAAGCCATGCTTAATCCATGCGATCCACTAGATCATTATCATGAAGTCCTTGCAAAAAACAATCTGACAAGTGGTGAGATAATAGAGCCAAGCAAAAATTGTCAAGCTTGATAAAAGTGTGTTACTACTCTATCTGTTGAGCTGTCTGAAAAGGAGCTGAAGTACTTAAAGGTCCACTGAAGAAAAACATAGTCAAGCTGTAGTACTAATATTGTTACATTTTTGCACTAGCATAACCGTCACTTTTACCATGAGAGGGAGTCTTGGTAAGCCAAAAAGGATGCAGAAACCAAAGAGGGGTGGCAACGCTGCCCTGAAGTTTCTGTACCAGCTCACTGTGACATCATGGATATTGGCAGCATCTATTTGGGTCTTGTTAATTGTTTGCTGGTAATGAAGGACTACATTGCACTTTAATGGAACTAAGGGCTCGACCTAGCATGTTTCAAGAACTCTTCCTGTGCCAAAATGGTGCAGTTATATGAAAATATTTCTAAATCTTCATATTTACACCTTTTTAGTGAACAGTTTAGTTGCAAATTCTGTTATTTGCCTCATTAGTTGTCATCCTTCTTGTTTTTCTTTTTTTGTGATCCAACTGATGCGCTCTTTAAAAGGACGCTAAAGGCAAATATTAAGTCAAGCTAAAGTGATAGATTAGGGTTTGAAAATCTCTAAGGCGTCAATATTATCACGAGCAGAGCCTTAATAATGGAAAAATTGAAATGCAGGACACGATTAGAGACTCCCCCGGGACATTCAAGTACTTGCCCGATGACGAAAGCACTTGTCAGTTAAATCCTGTCATTAGTACTCAACCAATCGGTGCAAAAAACATCCTTGTATTGTATGATAAGACAAAATAAAATGCTACTTGTCCAGTTCTGTTTCATATTTAGAAAAAAGAAATTGAAATTACCCTTGACAACAACACGGGTGGTCAAAAGGTTTTTTTCACTCAACTCCGCGCCGTCCACGCTTTCGTGTTTCAGTAGTTTTGTTAGCACGTAGTGCTGTGCTGGTTTAGCTAGCTCGCGAAACTCGCACAAACTGCAAGTAGCAGAGAATTCAACTTCCATGTGATGTTGCGGGATGCCCAAACGGTCTCGCCACTTGACCAAAAAATAGCTGCAGCAGCGAATCCACCGCTCCGTCTTGGCTCAGTACCGCCGTCGGTCGGGCGCCGTTTTACTCGCCAACGGCAGCAAAGGGTGATGATGGTGTATGCAACGTCACCACTCCCCCCGGTTAGGTGCCAACAGATCTGAATTTTGAAAAAGATATTCGGAACCTTCAGATGCAATTTTCTCGTAAACTAAGTCTTTTCTTGGCACAAAACAAGCATTGCGAGGTTTCTGGAATAGTTTTTAAACAGTCCACGTTGACTTATTGTTTGCTTTTAGTGTCCCTTTAAAGACATTGTTTTTGTCTGTAAATATGTATGTTATAAAGATACGTAGTTTTTCTGTTCACGAGTTTTGTCTGTGCTGTTCTGCTTGTGCTTTTTTTTTTTCGTTCTGAACATTTGACATGTGTTTTTACGTTTAATTTTTTAGGGCATATGCACACGGAAATAATAAGTAATATGTTATTCCACTCGTGTACATTTCGCTTCACTGTTATGTATGTATGTATGTATGTTTGTTAGTTCCTGCCTTCCATGTCATATGTTATGTAACATGGGACCCCAAACCTAGTCAAGCTACCGACTTGCTTTTTGTCTGGTATATTTCCAAAATCTCGGAGGAATAAAGCCTTATTCTGAGTTTAAACCACGAAGTTCAAGAAAGGGAAGTTTGACCTAAATTTTCTTCACTAATAATCATCCCTTTACCACCAAATGAATGTAAGTGGAGTTTTTAAAGAATACTTGTATGAACTGATTTAGTGTGGATTTTTAGTGTCCCTTAAAAAATCCTGTTTACGGAAATATGGTGGTATGAATGAATAAGTGTGGCATTTCGTCGTGGTAATAGTATACTAATGTGTAGTCATGTTAGAGCCCAAGCAAGAAACACGGCTGTTTTCTTACTACTTTGTTTGATGTAATGTACGTCTCTACAGTACTACATGTAAAGGCACTGCTTTTTTGCACTATGGGTTATTGAGCACCAAGCTCACCATATGTCAGGTTGGTTAAAACATTAATTATTCCCAGTCATCAAGCTTAGTGATCCTCTCTCTCACATCTGGTAGTGTTTTTCTCCATCTTCCACTTAGCATGTTCTTTGCATGACTTTTGTTGTGGTGTGTAGGCTGAGTGATGCGGGCCCAGACATGGTGCGCTGTCTGACAGCATTCTCGCACCAACTCGTGGGCCGGGGAGACCTGAGCCTGGCAAGGGCTCTGCGGGCCAAGGTGGTAGAGAAGTGGGAAGCGCACGCACAACTACATGCTGGAGGCCCCTGGAGCACGACAGGGGCCGGGGGAGCCCCTCCTGGTTGCGGCGGTAGCCTTGCCAACTTGCGTGTCACCACCCAGCCGGCCACCTTGCTCCAGTTCAAATCAGAGCTCCTAGCCGAGCAGATGACCCTGCTTGATGCTCACCTCTTCCAGCGCATTGACGTGAGTATGCACACCTCAATAGTTCAACACTGGCAGTGCAAAATGAAGTGCCTGTAAAACTTGTGGTCTTGGGAGAAAGTTTGTGGGCTTGTGTCATCATTTGAGGGGGCCAAGCGATGCAAATTTTTCCTGCGCAATATGAAGTTTGGTGATGCTTCAGCTTCCATGGCACTGCTAGTATCAAAGTCTTCAAATATTTTATCTTCAGCTGAAGCTTATATTTATAGTAGCACCTGGTAGTGATAATTGGCAGCAGATACAGGGTGGTTGGTTAAATAAAGTTGTAAATAAAGCGTCTCTGTACTTCCCAGCTTTTCCATGTGGAAGACATCTGTGCTCCTTCTGGTTGCAATGTCAAAAAGACTGCTGATGTTGTGAAAGGCATTACTTAACACTTCTACCTCAAGCATGCATTTATTTATTTCTGCTGGATGCTCCGTTGTTCCCCTATCCCTGCACCCTCATACATCTGTGGAACTCATGTCAGCACTGGTTTGCAAACTATTTTTTCTGTTGCAGTCGTTATTGTGTTACTTTTGGCTCTGGTTGTGCTCATGCAGAAATAGTTGCCAATAGTCTGATTTAGTGAGACAGCCTTGGATTTTATCAAAAACTTCCTGTTAGAAGAGTCATTTGTCCTGGTTTCAGGCCTCATGCTGGTAGCCTTCAGCTTTTCTTGCTGCCATCTCCAATAGTGGATACTTACTTCATTGACACCGAAGTGCCTTCCCAATGCACAGTTGCCATTCTCTAAAGCATACTCAACAGCTTTGAGCTTGAAGCCGGCAGCGTAACTTTAGTACCACCCCATTGCAAGCTGCCCCGGCAGTCCAATCACTCCACATCTGTGTAAGTACTACGAACAGCCCAGTCGAGCTGACAGAGAAAACATGGAGAAATACCTACTTTCTGCAAACAGTGCTAGGTAGCACTAGGGGACATATGGCACCTTCATTTTGCTATCATTATCATCAGTCAAAGTTGAAACCATGGCGCCACTCACGGTGCCAAATTGCAGGTGCGATCATTATGCTGGAAAAAAAATGTTTGATCAGTTATGGGGTAGTGCAGCAATTATGCTGCACCATTAGCAAGCACAGCAGAACCTCATTCCTACGTTTTGGAAAAAAAGACGTACTATCCAGGAAAACGTAACAGCCGAAGTCACTACAAAATGTCGTAGTTTTGCCCGAGAGGCGAAGCATTGATAGAGATAGCAAAGTATTTTACAACAATTATAGCTGAATATAACAAACCATTTAACTTTTTATAACTTGTTGTCTGTAGAACACCATGTATTTTGAACCTCAATGTAACGAAGTGCATTTATACAAAATTTTAATATAAAGAAATTTCACTGCCATCATGAAAGAATGCTAAGGCAATAAATGGAAACTGCTGTGGACACAGATGGAATTACATGTAGGTGCTTATAAACACACCTCTTAAAGGGACACTAAAGTGAAAAATGATCTCCTCTGCATCAGTAAATTACCGTTCTACAACACCAAAAACACCACTCTTACAACAATAAGACGTTTGGTAAGCCACAAAAAGCACAAGAACGAAATACGGGTGGCGACGCCTACTCAAGTTCCCGCACCTGAGGGCTGTGACGTCTTGGATTTTGATGGCATCTTGTAGAGCCAACTGATTACATATAGCGGTACAGATTGACTACATTGTGTTCTAAAGGAACCAAATATCAAACGTGGCAAGTTTCGGGAACTTTTATTCAGCCAACGCAGCCCAAATGCGAAAACATACTCTGGTATCCCTGACGTCACGCTGACGTACCGGTGTTTGGGTTTCGGCGCGAAATTCAAATACTAATACTTGGACCTTCATTTTCTCATCTAATAATCAAACTATTTTCTTCAAATGACTGCCTGCAGGGTCCTCAAACAATACTTCATTAGTCTAAACTGATTTATTGTTTCGCTTTAGTGTCCCTTTATATGACACACCATGAGACAAAGAGTGGCCACTGAAGCGGAACAGCAGAGCAGCAAGACCCTCTATTTGTCATGGGCCGTATGCAAAGTCCAAATAATATAAAATCCCATCGCGTCCCACACGCCCTATGCTGTGGGTGCGAGGGAAAGCGTTCAAGGGTAATATGAGAAGGATGATGGCTTGATACGCATCCTCTTGCCACACAAGCAAGGGAAGCAGAGTGGGAGGCAAGTGAGTGCACGTCCCCTTCCCTGGTTGTTAGCACGGATAAGCACTTACGTTGCTCATGAGCCTCATTTTTAAGGTAATCTGCCGCGAGTGCAGACTGGGCAAGCTAAAATGGCCATGGCTTCATTTGCGCTGTCTTCCCGTGCATTTAGTGCCGGAGGACGCATAATCTCGCCTTTTTTTGACGCGTAGAAGTGAGAGGCAGACAAAACACTTGCTCCCCTCTGCCTGCACTTTTCATGATAGTAGTGTCGTCCAACTCGGGGCGACACTATCATGAAAGCTTCTTTCTCATGTTTGCCAGAGTGGTATGCGCATGTGTGGAGTGGCGAGAAAGACATCTGGAGACATTTGCAAGATCTAGGGAGTTTTTGCTTGGGACTCTTGCTCCTAATGTGTTCGCTGAAGTACTAAGGAAAGCGGCATGCTTTGCTCCTGTGTAAGCGCTGCTTAAACTTCCATCCGAACAGGACCATAATGGTCAATACAGAGTCCATAATGGTGAAGCAGCTGTTGTTTGTCGTCAGTGGTTGATTCGTGTCACTGTGGCACACATAAGGTTTGCTGCTTCGCAGTGCATCTGCAGTGCTCTCCTAGTGCCACAGTCGTCGGCGACAGCACGTGCCACATGGGCACATTTTGTGTATGCACCATCCAGCCATTAACATCAACTAAAGTAAAACCTGCAAACAAATATTTTTCAACAGCATGAATTTACAGTAACAGCGTGTAGTTATTCCCCCCCCTTGCTTCCCACCATGTCATTCCCCTTGGCTGGAAACCTCCGTGTCAGGCCTGGTGGTGGTGAAGCATAGAAATTGAACAACTACTGCAGCAGTCAAAAGGGAAAATGGTATCATAATGCAAATAAAAAGAAAGGAAAAAACTTATTATAAATTCCACGATTCAAACAAGGACCTCTCAATCATGAGCTCAACGCTTAGATGCGGTGCCATGAAACCTGAACAGATAGCGAGCTTATTTCAGAATATTTATCTGTAGTCGCATAGTGTGGTTCAGGTATGAACAAACGCAGTAATGCACGTCCTCCTCTTTGGCACTGTAGCATCTAGGGAAAGGCATATTCCGAGAAGTGAAAATCCCCAGATGTCTCTCTCGCAACTCATGCATGCGCATGGTACTCAGGTAAATACAAGAAAGCAGGTTTCCACACCCTTTCTGCCACGGCAGTAGCAGACTATGCGCGAAAGTGTTGCAGGCTTCACTTTGTATTGCCATTGTGAAGATATCGTCAACACGGCATTAAGCCATATGTTTGGTAGCCGACTCCTAAATTGAACAAAATGAAATTCCTTTTCTTGTTGAAATTTTTTTTACAGTTGCTTGATCATTCAGAAAATCTTATTGGGCCTTCCATGTAATAAAGATCCGTCGGTGACTACTTTTTGCATAAAAAGTCAAATTTGATTATAACAAAGTAAATTGCCGATTTTACCGCCTTCATTATATCAGGGTTTAAATGTATTAAACGAAGGAAGGCTCTTAGTTTTATGGGCAGTGTAAATTTCAGCAAACATCTGCTTACTAACTAAAGCATAGCGTAACGTGCCTAAAGATACATGAACGGAGTTCATCCAGTGACCGTCGACACTGATGCACAATGATGTATGATTCACATAGTATGATGATGCACACAGCACTATGACCGCAAGCTGCCATGATGAGGAGGGCCAGGAGCAGGAGGCTGCATGCTTGTCCCAAAGCAAGCATCCCGTGCTGTCCCCAGGGTTGCTAGGTTTGGCTACTTTGCACCAAATTAACTACTTTTGAAGACTTGTGGCAGAAAAATTTTCGGGTTGGCTACTTTCTGGCTACTTTTAAAATCAGCATTTTTCTATAAGAACTACAGGCTAACCCGACAAAATATTACAAATAAATGGTATAATGCGCTGGACTACGCCTCTTATGACACACACGATGTGCAACGACCATCCTCACCACGTGTATTTGGAAAGGACGCAAGCTCAACCTTGCAACTGACAAAATTAATTCAACAGGAACACCTTTTGTTTCATTCCATGGAATGTCTCCTTTTATAGTTGAATGCTCAGAAAATTATAAGTTGGAAACGGAAGTTTTATTACGTTTCCATGATGAATTTGAGTAAAGTTATGTGAGGACACATCGATATATGGCTATAAAATCTACCAAAGAAACACTTTTTTTAGGTGATAAGAAATCCTGACTAGTATATGATATGCCAAGGCAATGTTTAGATATGACGCAGGGATACATTGACGAATGACTAAAGAGTGAGAATTGTTCACATGACATATTCACTGGTACTAGAGTTCAGTGACAACTACTTGCATTTACTTAATCAATTATACAGGGTTAGCAATTTCCGAATATGAATACGGGCCATCAGTTCTAACTTGACCCCCGAAGCCACGTTTTAAATAAGTTGAAGGGCTCTAAACATAATCCCAAAAGGAGCAGCTCATAATCGGCTACAGCAATGTTTCCTTGTTAAGTGGTTGGCCATGGCGGCAGCGTAGCGACTTTTTTGGCTAACTTTTTAAGCACCTGCAATGAACTGGCTACTTTTCTGGCAACTTTTAACGATTTTCTGGCTACTTTTCACATTTTGGACCTGGCAACCCTGGCTATCCCTTCCTTCAGCATTTCAACTATGTCGCGACTCCAAAAGTCACCAGATCACCTGACATCCAACACTGGGTGCGCATTGAAGCCACCAGCTTTCTAGGCCCATCCCACCTGCAAATGATCCCCAATAAGAGGCATGCACACTCGTTCATGTAACCCCCAATATTTATCGTGCGGAAAGGCAGTGCACATCAAGACGTATTGGCCGGCTGTTGGCCTCGCACTTGCAAAATATCACGTCACCACCAATACGTCGTGTAGGCCAAGCCAAGGTCGCTGGCCAAGCTGTCCTTGCATGTTGACAGTCGACGCTGACAGTCCAAACTCACCGGCAATATTTATGTACTTTCGCTTTGAATTGTGGTGAACGACTGCAAGTACATTCAGCTTTTCCTTGAGGGGCCAACACTTGTGCTTCCTCAATGCCATCATCACAGCTGTTGAACGAGCCAACGCATGTCTTGCAAGTGCAATGAATGACTGAGCTGTCTTCGTGCCCAAGTCATTCCTGGCTTTCGCTTCTGCCAGCAATAGACCTTTTGATCGGTCCCTCTCAAAGATGGGAGGGAACGTAGCTCGTTTGGGTTATCGCCAATTAATAGCATGCAGTACGCTTCCAAGGGCGCTATGCCACATGTGCTGTCAAACAAATCAATGAAAATGCTTATCGTGACAGGGTTGGCAGCAGTAGCTGTGAATATAATGTGCAATGACCTGCAAGACATTTCTTGGAGATTTGCTGATAGCAGAATAGAAAATGGAATGCACGCTGGTGTTTTCACATGACCCGAGCAGGCGAGTACTGCGGGAAAGCTGCTGCGGCAGGCGACTACTGTTCCCGATCGCACGTGCCTCACTCCTTTTATTGTTTATGTGGGGCCTAAGAGCTGGAAAACCTATCTATGATTGCAGTTTGCCAATGTACTGAACGTTGGTGCCAAAAGATTGTGTTTTCTGGGAACATATCAAACGGTAAACGAGAAGCACAACTGTGTTGGGTCATTTTTTGTGTTCTCTGTCACAAACATTGGCACCGGAAAAGTGGACCAGACAGAATCGTATCAACAAGGTTCTACTGTAAATATAATTCTTTGTTGTCTTCAGTTTCGTCTTAGTTTTATGTTATGCCACCATACCCTAATGCTGTAACCAAGCTGTGGGTGCAAAAGCATTAATCAATGTATGTGCTCTTAGCTATTCTGCTGCTCGCTCATGTGAGAAAACAGTTCAGTTGGCCAATCTATCACTCACAGTGATAAGTTGTTACAGTGTGAACTAAACAGCACGTGCCAAATAACCGTATCATTATTATGTAGATCTCCGAGATTCTCATTTGGGCGAAAGAGCAAAATGAAGATTCAAGTCCAAACCTGACGAAGTTCACCGAGCACTTCAACAAAATGTCCTACTGGTAAGAGTTGCATTTCAGAGCTCTGTGGTATGCACATAAGTTTAATTGCAAATTGTGTCATTGTGTAACTGTAACCAAGCCTTTCATGGCCTGGGCAGCTTCATTACTAAGGAATTTTCGGTAAATCACAAATTATTTCACCAACCCAAGCCGGATGAAACAACCTTTGCTTCATTTATCCAAGGCACTTTTAAGGTTGTAAACAGTGTGTCAGGTGAGTGCATTACATGTCTGCCTTTGCGTACAAGTGATACAACCTGGCCTGACTAGACTGGCTGCCCTGTTCCTACAGCCATAAGGTAAAATGACCAAGTGTTTGTGCAGCTCTCGGGGCTCCTGAGAAGTCTAAAAAGACTTCTCAGGAACTTCATACACTGATGTTTACATGCCTTCCATTTAGTGGTTGGTACCGGGTAAAAAAAGTGATAGAAGCCGTTATGAAAACTTGAATTTGGAACAGACGTAACAACATCAAGTTCCTTGCGATGACAAGCTGCACTTCTTGAGGTTTAGCTCACATGTGCTGAAAGCACCATTTCCCAACTGAAATTATTATTGAGTTATCAGGTTATGCAAATCAACCTCATAAAAAATGTGATTACTATATTTTGTTCATCTGAGCTACACTGACAATGCCAGTGGGCATCCAGGTTTCCGTCTTTAGTGGTGTGTGTGTGAAGGTAATTCGTGCTAACTTTGTAAGAGCCTGAAAATTGAAATGGGCTGGAAAGCAGCTAACCATTGCTAATCCACATAGAAAGACCGCAGTAGTGTTCTGAATTCACAATGTATGTCAGTGGCTAAAAAAGGCAATGTCCAGGTATGCAACTTATTTGATCTTCAGCACAGCACTAGCCTGCAATAAATTTTCACTACAGTTAAAGAAAACTGCAAATAATCGAACCACATGACTAGAAATGTGATCACACGTGTGTATATTATGTTGGAGTGACCACCTGCTTGCATGTAGCTACACATTTGGGCTGCATATGCAAGCAGCAGTTATGCAGCATACTAGTAGTATATAATCACGAGAACCTATTAGTGTAGCAAATAATAGAATAATTCTCCATCAAAAAAAAAAATCGACATCATAAGCCAGTCATCTTTTTGCATGAGAAATATTTTTAAAGCGCAAACGAGACACGGCACAAAAAAAAGGTCATACATAGGACAGGTGCCTGTCCTGTGTATGATCTTCCTCTTATGCCATGTCTCTTGTTTGCGCTTTAAATATAACTGTCAAATATGCACTAACTAGGCCCACAGATAGTTCTTCTAAGCCATGTTTTTATGTATTGAAGTGGTGCTTTTAGAGCTGTGATTACTTTGTTGGTTTCAGTTTATATCTGTATTGTTGATATTACAATATTACCACTGTTTTGGTTAAGGCAATACACATGCATGGCACAGTGACGTAGTGCCTATAAAAGCCCTGCTTATGTAATTGTCATTTTTAGCCTGTGGCTCCGTTGCTCTTGATGTTTTTTTTTCTAAAATGTATATGTGCTGTGGTAATGATGGAATTTTTTAAGGAATCAAATGTCATACTTTTTTCAATCTATCATTGAAAAAATTATTTTCGATCAATAATCAACAAGTAGACCTGGTTGATTTGTCAGCTACATGTTTGCTCAATAAGCTAGTCATTTCGATGTGTGGCTGCAGTTTATGGCCTGTTAGTGCTGCTTAACCTTCGTTATTGGTTCACTGTTCTTTAGACATATTGATATGTTCATGTACGCTTATCAATTCTATCATTTTCATGAACATCCTGCAGCTTTCTGTATTCATTGGACAAACTGCACCCTGTCCTTCACAAAAATGTTGATAGAAAAGTGCTACTGCTCTACATTTATTAACCACAGAAAATTACCAGATTCTAAGCCATTATTATAAACAAGGGATTGCTAAGGGAACATATGCTGTTTGAATAACTTCAATCAATTCTGGCTACATGTGCATTATCTTCAGCACAACCCTCATATTTATATGTTACACCTATAAAAATAACACCATAGAAGTAAGGCAAGGGTGCCTAAAAAGGACTTATGTGAGTTTACTAAGTTACTCACCAGTAAAATTTTTTTACTGCACTCTGATGTCAGTTGTTGGCAAAATGCTATCCCACTGCCATGTTGCTGTTCAAGTACATCACTTCCAAATTACTGTGCTAATGAACTAGCTGTATTCAAGGCATGCATCACACACATTTTAGTATTGCCGCACCAGCTGTTTTGCTGCATATTTTCTCTTTATTTATTTTTTTCATTTCACCTTATTCTTTTCCTGCCAGGGCACGTTCCTGCATCTTGAAGCAGTGTGACGCGAAAGATCGCGAGCGAGTGGTGGTGAAGTTTATCAAAATTATGAAGCACCTTCGGAAGATCAACAACTTTAATTCTTATCTGGCCATCCTGTCAGCACTGGATTCTGCACCAATACGCCGTCTCGAGTGGCAGAAGAACATCACTGAGGTAAGCATAGCATTTGACACTGCCACTTCATGCTGTTCTGCTGTTTTTCCTATCCCACTATGTCAAGATGTCACTTTATGCACACCTTTTGTGTTTTACTCCAGGGCCTCAAGGAGTACTGCGCCTTGATAGATAGCTCATCGTCTTTTCGTGCATACAGGCAGGCTCTGGCAGAGACAACACCACCATGTATTCCTTACATGTAAGTAAAGAGAAATAGCTAGTGTTTTATAAAAGGACATAACCTACAAAGAACATTTGCTGTTTAGTTAATGAAGTCTCATTTTAGTATTTCTAAGCACCATGTGTTTAATTCCTGCAAAGCAGGAATTAAACACATTTACCACTGCGTTTCATCTTTCTTTGCTTATGCATGTGTGCATGCTTTCATTTTGGAATCCATGCATGTTGCAGTGTTCATTAATTCTGATAGTAGTGCTATCAAGGCTTTTGTCTGTTGCTATGGTTCTGAAACATTTAGCTGTCAAGGATGTCTCAACAGCACTTGCTAGTCCTCTTGAACCCCTTTCTGATGTAGTCTGTTCTGACACGTAGCATGAGCTACGTGTCAGAACAGACTACATCTTTTGGGGCAAGGAAACCAGAGGGACCGAAAAAGTCCGCTTTTAAAACAGTCGTCTTCCCTAAGTGACTAGACTGTGTCATGGCCAATCGTAATCGTCGAATTGTTCGCAAAATCTCACCCATGACATCGCACCGTTCCACCGGACTCCATCTCCAATGTTGCATGATCACCCCCTCATATGAGGCAACCATGTGGCAACTTGGAAACCTGAAGTCGATGCAGTTCCCACGGAAGACCTCGGCGTTGGCCCCTTGCATCAGTTAGTGGGCTCTCCATGACGGTCAGTTTGTCAGTGTCAGGAGACTCGCCTTCACAGTCGTTACCGCTTCCACGGAGGGTGGCGGTTGTTGTCGCCTCGAAGTGAGCTCCTTTGTTTGCACAGCGCATGACAGTCAATGTCGGGCCTCATCGCTGCATGGACAATGCTGGTGGGACGTACTGTTAACTTCTAAAAGCTGAAGCAATTAGTCTCGGGAAAGCAGGAGTGGTTCGAAGGTCACTGCCCCCGCAGGCCGATCGTAACAGTGTGGACAACTGATGCAATTACCAGCTCATCGAGCTGCGAGAAAAAATTCTCAAGAAAGACATCTTAGCCTCCACAAAGCTTTTATAAGGTGTTACTCAGCCATGCGTACACACCGAAAGGACATGCATATACTATAGTGCATTAAACATGAGGAGCCGCTTCATCTCATTATCGGTGAAGCACTCAAGTCTGGGTGCTCTCAAAATGCATGACTGCTAAAAGACGTCAATAAAGAAGGCAGCATGGATGGTGGCGATACTTTCTAAAGAGTACGTCCATGCTCTTGTTGGCTATATGGCAAAGCAAAATTGAAAAGATTTGTTTAATGTTGTGGGGCTCTCCCCCCTTACTCTTGGGACAAAGGAACGGCAACACAGTAGTGCAAACAGTCACAAGGGCATTTATTGCACCTTTCATAGATCAGTGCCTGCTAGCCGAGTTGCTATCCACAAAACATGCCGATGGGCGCACGACAAATCTAGAAGTCCGACTCACCGCGACCGCATAGCGAGCGAATATGTTCGCCCCATGCTGGATCCCAACGCCTGGTCGTTCGCGCGTACTGTCACGCGAACGGTGGTGCATTCCAAGGCGGCCACGCGAGACGGTCTCGCAGAAGCATGGGTCGGCACACGCGCGGCATGGCACGTCCGTCCCGCTTGCTGTCCCGTCCCAAAAAGCAAGCGCCTTGTCTCCCGGCGCCCAAGTAACCCCGCCTGTCGGCGGCGTTAGCAGCGCAACACTCGCGCCATCTCTCGCGCTGCGCTTCAACCACATCGACCGCCACGGGCGTCACGCAGGCCACGCGGCGAAGCGGGATTGCAGGAGATGGGGGAAAACAAGATATCTGGGGATGCGCAAAAGTCGCGCATCCCCACATTCCCCCAACCTTAAATCACTACATATTCCGGCGAAACATGTCACTCGGTCTAACATCAATGTGTGCTTCGCGAACAAGGTAGCACATGCAACAGAGGCCGCGCTGAAGAAATGTCCACACGCTGTCCATAGCATGCGAGCCGACATTGTCCCTGGGTACACCGCTGGTGTCTACCGGTCACAGCAGCAGCTTTGCGGACTCGACGGCACGATTCCAGGCCAGGACTCCGGAAACGACGACGCAGTAGTTGGTACGAGCAAGCGTCGCTCACGCCGACGCGCCCTGCTGGCAAGAGCCGCCGTAGCTGTCGGTGACCGCCGGCTCTTTTGTCCGCCGCCGAGGGTTGTGAGCTTGATGCAGGAGGCCGCCGAAGTCGCTCCACCGAATGGGCCACAGCATCACCATCGCCCGGGGTGGCTCGATCGTAGTCCGGAGCAGCAGCGCAGACGATGTGCAGGTGACAGCAAGCCAGGGGTGACTCCAATCACGCTGCATACACTCAACACACTCGGCAAACACTAACGTAGTGCAAGGGAAAGGAATTCTGCATGCGCATCGCCCACGTGGTACGATGTTCAACTCGGCTAGCAAAATATCGGGCAGCTATTTAGATGCTAAGTTCATGTGAACAAAGCTCGCTTCCTTGAGTCGAACGAGTAATTTCAGTTCATGCGAGGCTAAATAGAATGAGGGAAGCAAATTGCAACACCTCAACGCCACGGTCCACCAGGTTGTGTCCCTCCACATGCGACAGGCAGCTTCGTAAAGCCTTAGGCCTAAAGCGTCGCTACTCTGACAACAACCGGCATGCAAAAACATCACCCAAAATGAGCGCAAAACAGGCAGCCGCAAGGAGACGTCAGCTCTGTGAGGTGGTCCTACTCCGCTCGGTGCACACAGCATCCGAGTTGATGGTGCCCACCGTCCCAGACAGTGTCAGAGCGCCCGGTGCCAGGCCGCAATACCAGTCAGCCCGTAGTGGCACCCGTGGCCCGCGGCCACCCGGCTCCCATAGCCGCGACTTCATCAGAGTCAGAGAGATAGGAGAAGCTATTTACATAAGAAATTCAGACCACCCATGAGGCTTCCGTACTCACTCGCTTCAGGCTTGGCAATGCTCCGCTGGCGCTGAGCCTCGCTCTCCCAGGATGCAGACCACGTGGCTCTCGTACCAACGAATGCCATTAAAAAAAACACTTGCGAAAAGGCTTAGCATGCTGACATGTTCAAACACACTACAGCCACTGTCGCCTCGCTCAAGAAAGCATGCCGCCAACGCTAGCGATCAAAATCTATGCTAGCCCTACGCTTCGGTTAAAAAAAAGTCTCTAACAAAGCAAAACTGTTAAAACTATCGTTTGATGCCCCAAGAGCCCCACGTTGGGCAGCCAGATGTGGGGCTCTCCCCCCATACTCTTGGGACAAAGGAACGACATCACAGTAGTCAAACAGTCACAAGGGCATTTATTGCACCTTTCATAGATCAATGCCTGCTAGCCGAGTTGCTATCCACAAGACATGCCGATGGGCGCACGACAAATCTAGAAGTCCGACTCACCGCGACCGCATAGCGAGCGAATATGTTCGCCCCATGCTGGATTCCAACGCCTGGCCGTTCGCGCGTACTGTCACGCGAACAGTGGTGCATTCCAAGGCGGCCACACGAGACGATCTTGCAGAAGCATGGGTCGGCACACGCGCGGCACGGCACGTCCGTCCCACTTGCTGTCCCGTCCCAAAAAGCAAGCGCCTTCCTTTCGGCGCCCAAGTAACCTCACCTGTCGGCGGCGTTAGCAGCGCAACACTCGCGCCATCTCTCGCACTGCGCTTCAACCACTCCGACCGCCGTGGGCGCCAGGCCACACGGCGGGCGAAGCCGCCCTGCAGGAGACAAGCTATGCGGGAAAACTAGATCTCAGGGGAGGCGTGAGAGTCGCGCATCCCCACAATGTGTACAGTTGGGGCCGGGTAACAGCAAAATTGATATTTAGGGTGGAGACAGCCACAACGGAGTTTTTGCAGCCAACATACGTCTGTGTTACAGCCGACAAACCAAGCAGTCATTGAAGTAACTTTTAAGCTCTACAGAAAGCCTGCTCCAGTGCATTCTACTGCTCTATGAGAACTACAAACATTAATTTGAATGGCTGGCTGCTCACTGATGCCTGGCAACAAATCATCCATCGTCTCTTGTGAACTGTTTTATGCACATGGGATTTTTTTGTGTCGTGAGTTAACCAGAGCCAAATGCACAAGAATACTTGAATGGCTGTAAGGAACTGCAATGATGGAAAGCTGTACCCATTGCACCAAATTGTGCCGAGAGCAGTCTTTTAGTAGGAAATTGCACCGAGCTTGCACCAAATGAAGCATGAGAATGAAAGCCTCATTCTGCTGATGCTGCTTCATTAGTAAAACTGAAACCAAACCTTAAAGTACTCCGTTGTCATCATCCTGGAAGTCACAAAGCAACCATAGCCACAGATATAGCCAGTACTCTTAGACCTTCAGTCTTGTTTAGTAATTTGTTTAGTATTCTTTAGGACCTTTGCCCAATTTGTGGTATGCCTCTCCATATCTAACCTCTTTCACACCAACTTGAGTCACTGGATATTCCATGGTCTAATGGGTAGAGCATTAGGCTGCTGTGCTGAGGAAACTGGGTTTGAAACCAACTGTCGGACATGTTTTAATGTGCTTAGCATTATTTGGGAACTTCACCTAGTTTGCTTAAACTTTTTCCTAATAGCCTGACAAGACCTCGAAGCAAAAGATTTCCACCAATACACTGAATTTTTCTTTATTAATACGCTCGAACCTTGTTGTAACAGAATTGAAGAGGGAGCCAAAATTACTTCTTTGTATTGATTATTGCCTTTTACTGCAGCATATGCCCGATAGTGTGCACAACTTTAAACATGCAAAGAACACTATAGCTCTGTGGCCCGCCAAACCGCTACGCAGCTGCATATGCAATGAACTTTTCATAAAACAACAGCAAAAGATTCTCCAGTGCGTGCGATACGTGACTTCTTAGCACCCAACACAACAGCAGCCTCCTTCTGTTCCAGTGTGATGGTCTTTTGCTTCCGCTTTCTACATTGCAAGCCCATGTTGTTGTGAAACCAGCGATACAGCTACAGGGTCACAGGGAACTGCTAGCACCCTGTGATGCAAACTAAGTCCATCATGTTAAGCAGCGTGGGGCACACAACACAGTGCGCTGGTACGCAGCTGGTGTGGTAATTCTCAGTTGGCATCCAGGACTTTCAGAGATAGTTTCACTTTTCCAAAATTTGCTAGCCCATCGAAGTATGGGATTGACAGTACGCTGTTGACACTGGGCATTCACTTTCGCCCTGTGAAAGTGATTTCTTTCTTCTTCCTTTCCTGATTCCTTCCTCCTGATTTCTTCCTTCCTGATTCCTTTCTTCTTCGTGGTGCTGCAAGGTACTCTCCACCCTTTCTTTCTACGCTAGATGTTGGCACCAAATATTCACGCCGTGAAGCTGTCAAGTCAAGAAATGAATGCGTCTAGAGCCCTTTAAGCCATAGAGTTTCCTACAATTACTCGAGGGAACTCTGACGCTGCAATGATTCAGCCACCATGGGTCTGATGGCTTGTGCATGGCTTTGTCTGAACTACATGCTTGGGGCTTCAGACATTCTTGTAGCTTCTTTTATTACACTTTATCTGGGCCTAAATTGGACTAATTTTCAAAGCAATTTATACTTTTTTAAATGCAGAAGGTATTATGCAAAAATGCGTAATCGCTGCTAATTGCAATGGTTCCGCTTGTCCATGCCTCTGTGGCGTAATGTTTTCAATGTTGCACTTCTGTGCTAGAGTACCTGTGTTCGAATCCTGCCATCAGACACTTTTAATAATGTTTATTTAGCCATTTATGACACAGTACTTTCTTAAAATTATCACTTTGCAAAGTCACGAAGCCATTTAAACTAGAAGGACAAAATTTGGGCAAATTCATGTACCACCCATCATTCCCATGCTGACGGAACTGCCCTCTTATAGGCACTAGGGCCACAGTTCCCTCTAGTAATTGTAGGAAAGTCTGTGCGTACAGCTATCAAAATATTAAGTGGCTGGATGGCATGCTTTCAATGCTGGCGGCGCTTGAAGCGGTATATCATCATGCTAGTGAAGATATAAAGCAATACCAGTTGCAGTAGTGGCTTATTGGCTTGTGATGGTGTTTGCGGGCTCTAAGCTTGTCTACTCAAACCTCAGTATGATGAACCTCAATTTAGCGAAACTTGTGATGTAGCAAACTGTTTTTATTTACCGATCTTAGTTCCATTTAAAACTATGCATTGTTTTTCGCAATATAACGAAGTAATTTCATGACACGGTTCTGATTTAACAATGTTTTCGGTCGTTTGAAGCATGCACTTGGAGCCTGTATGGCTGGCAAACCTAGCAAAAGAAACTATAAAATGTTGGCCAAGGAAAATTTTATTTGCAAGCATCCTTACAGACATGAAAAGTTCGAGCAGCAAAAATGCCAGTGAAGCGCACACGCCAGGACGCAGTGTGCAGGAGACAGCATTGCACTATTTGTTGCGCGTAACAACTTGCAGAGTCTGCGAGACGTGCAGCAACTAGGAAAGCTCAGAGAAACATGGGAGCTGACAATTATTGCAAGAAGGGTAGGGAAGGGACAAGCGTGCAATAACATAATCAAGCAAGCGCTGGAGGTGTGAGGTGGCGTAATAGTTCTACGGAAACTTGCAAGGTGGAGAAAAGTAAATAATTAAGGGAAAATCAGACATTCACCCATTCGTAGCAATTGCTACAAAAGGTGACCACAAACGTGGGCAGGGCACATGTGCCTAGAGGGAGATAGCAAATAGGCGTGCATCTAATCCCCCCTGTGTCCTCTGCCTCCCTCTGCCCTCTGCCCATAGGCTTCTTTCACCCTAGAAGAAAAACATTTTTATGTAGCACGTATTGAGCAACAGAAAGCTGTATCGAGAGCTTTTCATGTTGCTCTACAATTTTCTCATTGACACTTTTCACCGAATTATAATATTTGAGAAGTTGATTAATTAATTAATCAAGCCGAGTTATGTAATTAGGCAGAATGCAAAAAATTATCTGAGTATCTCCAAGTGACAGCAAACAACATTACCTTGGTTCTGTCCAGCTACGTGGCATTTGCATATTTTTAAATTTGGTGCATGATAGTTGGGACACCATGTATATTTATTGGCAGGGCAATTTTACTTCGTCAGAAAGAGGTTTTAAACACATGGATCTCGACGGGGATTTGAAGGGGAATTGCATTTACTTCGTTATGTCCCATTTCATTATAACAAGGTTTGAGTTATCAGCCATATTGTGCGTGCATGCAATTTGCTTGCCCTGAATGGAGGTGTGCAGAAATAAAGTAGTATTTGGAATATTTATGGTTGATACAGTAAAATTACCATGAACACAGGTGAATGATTTTCATCACTTATGTGGTGTTCGTGGTTCAGCAATTGAATTCTAACACACTTATGTTTAATGCTTAAAAAATGCATTCTACATTTTCTATTTTTTTATAAATAAAACATGACCAATCAGCTCATTCTTAGCTTGTTATATCCTATAATTCGTTATATCTTTGTTATATCGAGGCCGGTATCACAGCCTCGATATCACAACACAGTGCTACAAATATATTGAAGGCCATGCATTATAACATTGTTAGGTCTGTACACGAGTACACCTATCCATTGTTTTTATCATCTGGACTATTCCATTGCTAACTAAATGTCTGTTCCTCTGTTTTATTTTATTTTGATTTTTTAGAGCTTACAGACATCAGGACTTGGGTTCAGTAAATTGTGGCTGTTTTTGAGGATGCTTGATTACATATTTTGACTTCTTCACAGGCACACTGTTAAATGCTGAACTTTCTGTTTCAGTGGCCTGATACTGCAAGACTTGACTTTCGTGCATGTGGGGAACACCGATTATATCACAGATTCCATTGTGAACTTCACTAAATGCTGGCAGCAGTTTCACATTCTTGAGCCAATGAGATGCTTCAAGAAAAAGCAAGTATTTTATCTTATCATTTTGTGATATTTTGAATATTTTTGTCCTTGCATTGTTGCCTATATTGTGTAAAATGTCAAATTGAGGTGCACTTAAGCCCATGCAGGATCTTGGGCACTTGTCAGCACAGTGAACTGCATGCTAACAGTTTTCCGTTTATCAACAAAAATAGAATCCAAATAGACATTTCCAAAAAGTTTCCATATGTAGTATACATGTGCACTTTTTTTTTTTTTGCCTTTACTGTGTTGAAGCTGAACATTAAGTTCCAAGCTTTGTAATCCTAGCAACACATTTTTTAAATTATTTTATTTCAATTCTAATTTATCTTATACTTCATCCTGCTGAGTGGCTAACCCTGGCAGCTGATGGCTTCAAGTGAACAGAATGGACAGAGAAAAATTGCAACATTATATTGCTCCTGGAAAACTATAAGAAGCAGTGGGGGTGCCCATTGTAATGAGAACATTTGAAGCCTTTATATTGTGACTAGGGCTGGAAGCAGAACATTGTGCATGCTTATTGTCTATGCTGATGTGCAGGAGTACCACATGCCTGAATCCTGTGGTGCTCTACCTTGCAGGCCATTTTCATTTAAGCGCAATGAGCAAATCATCGACTTTTTCAACAATTTTGAAGACTACCTCTCAGAGGATGCGATGTGGGAGATCTCTGAGAACATCAAGCCACGTGCAGGCCAAAAGAAGAAAGACTACAGCTGAAGCACTTATTATTTACACTTGGCATTTATCATGTGCATCCTTTCATGGTGCCTGCTTAGTTCATTTACCAGACCAGCCATTTCAGAGCACTGAGTGCTCTTTTAAAACCAGACTTGTTCAGTTTGTTTACTCGTGTTCATTTCATTAGTGCTTTTTTTATGCTTTTATGGAAGTTTTGAAGATTTTCCTACAATCTATTTAGTGTGCGGCTGTGACAGCTGTGGACCATATAGAGTGTTTTCTTTATTAAGTCATTACAAAGCGAGGCAATCACTGGTGCTTTTGCAGCCACCACAAGTTATTAGTGCGATGTCAACCTTCAGAGTGCAATTATTTTATTAGATTTCCTTGTTGTTATATAGGTGTGTTAGTATTGCCAATAATTTATTCTTGTCATTTAGCTGTGTAAAATTTATCTTAAGGGCTCTCTTGCCCTTCCATGTGTGAAAAGTATGCAAGCCTCAAAGTCTTTTTTAACTTTTGATTTATATAGTTCTCTCTATATTTATTGACCTGTAACCATGCAAGACGGTTTCTTTTTTCCTGTACTTTACCAGACCTGGGACTACCATTTATGCAATGTTGCCAAAAAATGTGAGCCCTTCTAAGCAAAGCCTTCTGTCAAAGCAGTTCCATATATGGGGCAGACCCAGCAGACTCAAACTTGTTGCCATTAAATTGTATGCATGGCACCCTAGTTAAGGGGGCCCACAACAATGCTGAGTTGACGCATTCTGTGGATAAGGCATAAAGCTGTGATGAACATCTTGCACAAGCTTTGCAGTTGTAGGCAGCGCATGGAGCCAGCAAGCGGCAAGTTAAGATAGTGCCCCCTCTTTTCGAAGAGCCATTTTTGGAACTGCTAGCCAGTGGCCAGCTAATGTCAGCTGGTAGTGGTCCATAGACACCAATCATTGGGTGATTGTTTCTTATCATGAATTACCCATGTGCATATGCACACCTTTCCTGGACTGTTAGGGATTAGTACTAGGAAACGGTGAAGTGGTGGTTTTTACCACATCTCATCACCGCTCCATTGTTGCTCTTAAGAAGCTTTGTCAGAGGCCGTCCCTGTAAGATTACCATAAGTACACCACAAAAAAAAAATAATAAAAATAACGAAAGGTGCGACAGTCAGGGGAAGCCTATTATATTTGCATTCATAATTGGTCCTTTTCAAAAATTTATTTGGTAATATGGTCCTTGAAAGGCACTGCTCTTACTTTAGTATGTTCTGTAGGCTTCCAGAAAAAGGTTTTCATGGCCCCTTTAAAGCTTCACCTGCCATTTTCAAATAAAGGCAGTAGTGTTGAAGGGAAAATATTTATGCATAAAGCATTATTTTATGAACAAAACAATTTTTTTTACTGTGAAGTGCATGATCGAGGTACCTCAGTAAATTTAATGTATGTGCACCTGACCAAATGGTGTTTTCAGAGCACAGAAGTAACAAAAAAGTTAAATTTTCATGCAGCTTCACCACATAGCATAGAATTTAGGTGTGCTATGTGGTGAATATGTGGGGAGGTTATGCACTGGTCCGTTGAATTCTGGGAACAATGTGTTAGCTACTACAAAATTTCATATTTTCATGGGTCCCACTCTACAAAGGTTTTTGTAATTGGGGATGCATTTACAGGATTCGTACAGAACATTTCACTCAAAATTTAAGGACAACTTAAGAATTGCAAGGCTGCCAAAAGCATTATTCTAGGAGGGGAAAACAAGTCTTATTCATACAAATACACTTAAACATAGTAAAATATTTTTGGCTGCAATTTCTTGCAGCTAAGCAGCTGCTGGGTTGGACACATGCTTCAGGTCCTTCAGGTCGCTTTTCTAAGGTGACTTTCCCATTGCCACCTCATTTCTCCCTCTTCATTTCCCTGTCTTTCCCTAACCATTACCCCAGTTGTGGAGTTGCAGGCCAGAAAAAAGGTTCTCAAGCCAACCTCTCCACCGTTCCTATCATTAAAGTTCTCTCTTGCTCTCCCATCTATTGATGTCAACCACATTCTAGCATGATGGTTAGTAGTGTCCGACTTCAGCCATAGGTACACATCATATTAGTCAAATGGCTGAAAGTTACTTTCTGCCCGGCATTTATAGAGCCTAGGACTCGAAACTGGAGCCATGATGGTGGTAGTGTGAACCAACTAGAAAAAACAACAAAATAGTGGCACAGCTTGCATGGTCGCTTGATCTGGCTTTGTCTAGCTCCACGACGGCAACAATAATTTAAACAAGCCTGTTGTTAATCGCTGTGGACGCACCACTTTTCAATCATTTAGTGACATAATCTCAAAAGAAAATTTCTAGGATTTTTTCCCGATAGTGTCCATAGCGTAGCCTATGCAGACTTTGTTACCTTGAATGTTCAAAGGTTGCCCCCAACCACAGCATTCAATTCAAAGAGCACACTTATTTTAAATGAATTTTAAGGGCCCTTGAATCTGTTTTACCAAATTCGAGAATTTTCAAGGATTTCAAGGAAGTGTACAAGCCCCGATTTGTCGTCGTTCTAAACAACCTTTCCTTTTTTTCTTTGACATGGTAGGTTTGAGTCTGCTGGGTTCCCTTGTTCTTGCATCACTACCTCTTGTTGCAGTGCACAAATGGAACCAAAACTGAACAGGATATGGTGCTGTTATCCAACTGCACTGACACACAATGTAATGGAAATGAGAAGTTATATAGTGTGACCATGTGCAACTGTAATAATTGTACACTAAACTGTAAGTCTAAAACGCCTTTTGCATCCTTGTACACTAATGCACATAGGCCTTGTAATTATGTCCAGTTCACTTTTGTTTGCATTCTCAAATTCTCAATAGGGCCTCTCACCAGACCCCATTGCAAATTTTCGTTATACAGTGGAACTTATACGCCACCATCTAGGGAGCATTTTTATTGGAATAACTTTTTTCAAGCCAGTTCATTACTGTAGAAGATAGAAGAAATTGAACTGTTCTTTTACCATGCTGCCAGGAGGCGAGCGTCACTGTCAATAGAGAGTCTTTCCCCCCTTTGCCTTGACCGAAGCCAAGGGACCGCGACACATTCACATGATTGTCCCCACATCCTTTGCTGCGCAGTACATTTCCAGTGGAGGTATCACGCATTCAGCATAAAACGATCAACCCAAATCATGCGCCATGGTCGGTATATGCCATGGTATATGTGCGTGTGACCTTGACTGTCGTTTGAAGCGCGGCTTTCTTGAGAGGAAAGGTGTGCAGTCTTCTCTTCGAAGGTTCAACCATTTTTTGCGCATTGCAACCGTTTCATACTTTGCAAGTTGATCATGGCCGTGTCATGACCACGCTTGTTTGTTTGCAATACCGAAACCTGGTGAGGGGCTCTTTGAAATTAGCATGCTTCTTTCTTTCTGATAACTGCTCTCACATCTCATATGAGTTGCAGCTTGTGTGAGCTTGCATGCAAGAAAGCGATGCTGCTGATGTGACTAAAAGAAGGCTGGAAGGACGGGGATATTTGCATACTTGGCACATTTAGCTGGTCGCTCAGACAGCTGGGCTTTAGATCTCGGAAGCCAGGTAGTTGACTGAATCTTTCATGGCCAAGGCGGACAAGGCGGTGTGGTGCAATGTCAGTCTGCAATTGTTCAGCCAAGAATGTGCACTGGAGCTATGTAATGTCAGATACACTTTATTACTTAATTTTTTAGCTGCACTCAGGGAAGTGCGACATTTTGTCTGCTTTTATTAGCTGTTACACATGTAGAAATGCTGCAATGCAAGTTATGCTAAAAGATATAATGTGCAGGTTTTAGCTATTTAAAGTTTATTGAAATTTCAGCGACCGGCTTGGCCATTTGCATTTTGCAAATGATTTGGTGCTGTGTATTGATGAGCTTTAAGCTTGTTTGAGCAAAGATTACTTAAATTTATAGGATGTGCTAGAACCGGGTCTTATTTCAGTCTTGAGAGTCCTACATCGTGTATTCTTAATTGTTGTCTGCCATTTACGTTGTGTGTGCTGTAACAGTGAAAATGCCAGGCCAGTGTCTGCCATTTTATCAACATCCCCCCCCCCCCTTTGTTCTAAATGAACTATTAACGTTATGGTAGCCGATTTTGATTGACAGCTGTGTATGATTTTTTTTTTTTTCGCTACTGAGATAAAAATAATGAAGGCCTGGTTTTTATAGTTACACTTGCTTATTAAAGCAAATATGTCCTGGTGTTGTTTCGAAGCATTAAAATATTCTCGCCCCTTAGAAACAAAGTATGGTTGAACCTCGTTATACCAAGCACGAATATAGTATCAAACTATCACTAATGTGAGAACCAGTACTTAGATATTAGTCTTGAGGTTTTATAAAGTACATGCATTTTAGTTTTTGAATACCAAATCTACTGGGGCATACTGTAAATACACTGGACACGTGCAGCAGTGCTTCTGTGAAGCACATGGCCAGCAGCTGTCATACAGCAGGCATTTGCAACTCTCCCATGTACGATTCCAATGCTGGCAAGCACCATCGTGAGCATAGCAAGGTGTATCAACAATTGCAAAGCGAGGGCTCAGCAATTTCCTCCATGGTCTCCAAGATCACACTGCTTTATCATGGAGCCCATGGCTCAATAGCCACACTCGCTGGTCTTTCATGCATCCTGGTGGAACAAGTCATCGTCTGGAACCTTATTTGCTGATCAGCCAGTCATTGCTGCAACAGGTGTGACAATGTAAACTTTAAAGCTGAGAAGCACTGCTCCTGTTTCAGCTGCATGATAAGGACTGGGAATAGAGAGGTGGGATATTCATGTCAAGTAGCTACCATATGAAGCCAGTGGGCACTAAAGCCAATAAAAGCATAGAGAAAATAAACTTTTGTTTAATATAACTAGCCAACCTTAATAGCGTTAATAAATGAAAATGAAATGAAAGTGAAAGACAACTTGACACCAGTGGAAGCAGAACTCATAGCTTTAACAAGACACAACCATACATGTAATGTGTAAGCAGACCCGTGGATGGTTCCCACCAGACAAGCAGTACATGTCATGCAGAGGCTGTGTGTATGGCTCCAGGCAGTGGCAAGTTGTCTTTCCTTTCACTTTTGTTTACTTTTCACTGTTTAAGAATTATGGAAATAAAGACAAATGCAACACTCCCTTGTAAACTGCACCCTTTCTTTAAAAAAACAAACTGTGCTCTTTTTTTGTCTTCAGTGCCTGTTGGTTTGTAATTGTGTGGTTTTCTACTCTCAATTTAATGAGTTCACTGCTCGAAACAGTTAAAAAAAGTTGAAGCAGTCTATTTGGTACTTCACAACATGCCCGGTATAGCAATACCTCATGGTGACAGTGGGAATGTTTAGTACAAGGTGGGATGTAAAGTGCAAGGCCACTCACTCCTCAGTACCAGTCCATCTGCTTTAGTGTGAATGCAGAAGCAGTCATGGCACACCTACTTACAGTGGCTTGCTTGTTTAGTCAGTGAGCTGAAAACTGAGCTCTCATTGTCATGAAAACTGTTTACCAACCAGAAGTGCTGAAGTACAACATTGAGTGCAACACTCCGACGGCACATTATGTCACATTACTTGCAACCATTTACTTACATGTGGTTTGACAGGTAAAAAGCGAAAGGGTGTAAAACAAATCCCTGTCGCATCACCCGGTTGCACTTCTTGCCTTCTCGCACACCGAGTGCCTTCCATTTCTATGCCAATTGCCGAGTGAATCAAGCCAATCTCAATTGAGCGTATAAGATAAATGTATGTATGAAATTTTGGCTTCAGCAAACTTCACATAATTCTTTTTTTGTACTCTTTGTTATAACGAGGTTCAACTGTGTGCAGGCCAGCCATTTCTTAAAACACTGAATCGTGACTCTGGTTGAGCTGATATAAAATACAGTGGCTTCTTTCATTGTGAACATTGCATTGTGAAATGGTGGTTCATACTGCAAGACTTTCACACATTTTTGAGCCCACTTATGGATTTCCTCAACTTTTTAACATCACAAAAATTGGTGCCCACAATTGCCTCTTACTACGAACGGGTCACCAACTAGTTATGGCTGGTGCGTGGGCTTTTTCTAGTCGTTCTAAGCTTCTTATCACAAAAAATACATAAATAAAATAAAAAACCTGTTTAAGCTGCAAATTAAAAAAAAAAAAGCTGCCTAAGCCGCAGGGTTATTGCAGCCTCCAATTGCAGTGACTTCTGTAAGAATAGGTGGCTTTTTCTGCCTCTGTGCACTAGCAACATCATACCACCCATGTTTACAAAAATAAAGGACATGTATAACAAACCTTATCATGATCAGAACATTCTAGCATTCTCAGTAAGTTGACTGCCTCAAAGGAAGTAACAAAACTGTTTTGGTGAAGCACATCGGTTATGCTAATTTCTTTTTCTTAAATATATTGGCATTGGAAGTGTGTAGATTGTCAGGAGGAGGGGACAAGGAGGTGCCCACCATCACAAGGCTTTAACAGTAATTATTCCAAAGGTCTAAGTGATAATCACAACTTTCCCCAAATTCTCATGCTACTGAAAACAGGCCTGAAAATCGTAATCTTAGTTCCAGATTGTTTACAGCAGATAAGCATTTGTCCAATACGGCTTTGCTACAGACCAGATGGTGTGTGGCAAATACTTCTTGACCGGGCCACGACATGGTTGATTGTAGTTCATGCACTAACAAGCAATGTCACCACGCAAAATTGTTAATATTCGTAAACAATACTTTATAACACTTCTTTTTCAAATCGAAATTGAGCTTCACTTTTTGCTTACAATGGTGATCTTCATTACAATCTCTGCTGTTTTTTTTTTTTGACATTAAAAACATGAATGATATGGCATAGAATCTGTTATGAGGGCACTGCACATCAAGGAGCTGGAAGTATTCAACAGTCAACACAAATTTCAACTAAAACCAGAAGCAATGCTGTTAAGACTATGGGAAAAAGAAAAGGAAAAACCTGGAACTGCTATAGACACTTCACTATGCCACATTATGGGTGCATCTATATGAGCCTTCTGTTTTTGGAAAGGTTAGCTGTGAAATGGCCATATGGCCACAAACAGGGCAGCTAGTTTCAGAAGCACTGATAAATTAAGACTAGGTTGAAAATGTTAACAATATAATGTACAGGACACGTAGGTGCCCATTAATAATTTTAAGGTTGACTACATGGCCAGATATTTCTTACACTACTAATAGCATATTTACGAGTACAGGTCTGAACTTTCCATCAAGTGATATGAGCTGAAGTGACACTTGCTGTGCAGGACATGTTAGTTTCTTTATCTTCAGACGACCATTGTCTGAAATTTATTGTGCCATGTACCCTGTGTTTGCATTGCGACATGTGCACTGTAAAACTGCACTATATATTTTCTGCTTCAACAGTGTTTCCCATGCTGCTCACACAGGATTCATCCTGATCAGCTTGACTGACCACACTTGTGTGTCTCCTCAGCTTATTTATTGATACACCACTCGCAGCAAATAGTAAAGTTGTGCTCAAACTGGCACGCGTAGACTGTACTGCAGGTCTGCAGCTCTCAGCCTTGCTGCATGCAAAGTACTTTTGGACGCCACTGTCACAGCCAATTTATGAGACTATGCCAATCTATGAAACTACACAATTAACATCTCATAACTCATTAATATACCACTCATTTAGTGCACTGCTTTTTCACAAAAAGAGTAAAGGGCATAGTCTTCTGCTGGCATAGTTCACAGTCTGCAATGACTACTCGCAGGCAGTTTCACCGATTCTCAAGCATGTAAAACTCCTCAAAACTTGCAAGTATATGTAGTCAATACTGGGAAGTGAGTTAGCCCACCTAATTGATGCTGTTGATGAGTGCCGCAAGGATTACAATCTCTCCACTCTCTAAATGTTGTTTTCACCTGTGGCATGTGTCTGAAGTGAAAGGCATTTCCTTTTCTATAGTTGATTTAATATTGCATTTATGTGCATAACTGTAAAGGAGTGCATGAACAAGTTGCAAAAAACAATGCAAGAATGGTCCTTGAGCCACTTGCCAAATTCTGCTGTAGGCGATAACATTTTATGTGTTACAATGTGTATGCCACGATCAAAGTTCTTTCTCTGGGTGTTTGTTATCCAGCATTGTTGGATGAGCTTATTCATTTGCACTTGTGCAATGCTGTGCATAAAAAAATTGGCTCATGCACAGGCAACCTTGACGCAACAAAGGACAGTGGCTTTTACACATAACAAGCCATCAATGTCTCTACAACTGCCATACCAGTAAACATGCCATACTGCAGCTGTCAGCCAGTGCTACACGCTGCACTTGGCAAGCCCTTGGCAAGCCGAAATACTTGTCATGAATTTTGGCTCCACAGAAGGCCACAGGTGTATGCAGGCTCGAATGATGCAACTGGCAGCACCATTTGCACCAACTGTTAATAGCAAAGCATCTATATGCATGGCTGTACAATTTATGTTGAAGAGGGCCTGTTGGAGCCTGCTCACATTTTCCTACACTCCAGTAGTACATAAACTTTTATCTCTTCTGCCTCAGTACACGCACAACAGGACCTAAATATATGCAACATGGCTGCACACAACCATTGGTACATATTGCAGGTATTCAGTGTGCATTATTGGGCCTGATCAGGTGCACATCGGCAATGACAGGAGAGGGAAAGCAAAGAAATGGGTACTGTCAGCATAAATTGAAATGCAAACAGCAACAGATGCTTGGTACACATAATTACATGGAAGTGTGTTGTGCAATCGCTAGTAGCCAGTTTCTAAGCATGTAGTAGTCCTAAGTGTACATTTTGGAGCCTTAACTAAGCCACTGTTATAAATGCAGCTGAACCTGAAAACAGAGCAATGCATTGAGTAATTTCAGAATTGTTCACATTTGAATTTATGCCGATAGACATTGGCAGAGGTACTGCAAGGAGCTGTCTCAGTGTGTTATGGACTAACGCACTGGCTTGTAGGTGAACAAAATTGGGAGAATTGATTAGTGAATTAGGCATCACAGTATAATGTGATGCACAAAATCAGGCATGTAATCAGACTGGGCACATGCATTCTGTCTTCAGTCATTAGCCCACACGTTTGTTCTGCCTGAGAAATGTTGCCATTGCTTGCATACAGACTGACATTCATGGTGTCTTCACTTTAAGCATGTAATAAGTGGGTTAAACTGTGCCACAGCATTTATGTAGGTGAAATTCATAAAATTGGCATCTCTTGTTAACACATAAATACTTGCTCTTGCCATATTGTGGCCATTACCCTCTGCATGCCTTTAATTGTGCATAACCTGCCTTTAATTGATAAACAGAATGTGTGCTTTGTTCATTAGTGTCGCTCTTGCACTTTCATTTCTTTACGTGGTGGAATTGTGCAGGGTTCACTAGAAGCTGCAGTGAGCACTGACATTTCAAAGCATGCAGGTTCAGGAAGACTGATGCAATCTTGCAAATTCAAACCATGAAAAAAAACTAGTGGTGCAGTTGGCCTAATATGAAAAGAGATTCACTGGAATGTGCTTAGTTTTTTTTTTTTAAACATTATTTTAAACTCTACCTTTCATATTGCACTAGCACTGTTCAAATCTGAATCCACTGTATCAGCTCAGCCTCAATCTTATGGGCACAAAATGTCTTCCTACCCCCCCACCCCCCCTTTCTTTTGTGATGCAATGTGCAGTCTTAAATTTGGTGTGCAAAGGCTTGTTTCAAAGTTGTCACAGGATCTGCAACAGTGCACATCAAACTGTAACTAATTACTAAGTTTGTGTCTAAGATATTAATTTACCAATGTTGTGTGTGAGGGGTTCATGAAACCATTGTTTAGTAGCTATTTGGTATTAAACCAGGAAAAAGAAGCGAGCCCTGCTGTCTAAAAAGCTGACGCACGTTCATACACACTTTATTGTAAAGTATGACTGGTGTTCAACTTGGTGTAAAAAAATGGGAGAAAGTCAATGTCATAAGCCGGTGCTTTTATTTTGCATTGTATACAACAGCACCCCATATTATAAAATCTTGTTTCTGGGAGAATGCAAGCTTACATGATGATTTACAGCATTGCAGTCATTTTCACAAAGCCTCAAACGTGCCTGACAAACTGCACAGCTTGCCATGTGCATTGCTGCTGAAGCATACAGGGGGCTCAGTAATATGCTTTGCAGCTCTCTGCTGAATAATTGTCTTCATTGCTGTACAGTAATCATGAATGAACTACGTACATGGTACATGATGCTTATGAATACCATGCATGGTGCATTAACTTCCTCTTTTCTTTCATCTTGCTTGTGCTATGCACATGTTCTCACAAGCTTTGTACATTTTATAAACGCCAACATGAAAATATTCTTTTCTTTTGAGAAATGTTGTGCACAATGCGATGTAAATATATTGCAAGGACTTAAAATTTATAGGGGTACTTCAATGTTTCAGTGAAGTATATCCCTAAATCATAGCTTTATTCTTTCACACACATTAACCTTTCGCCTTTTTTTTTTTTTTTCAGGTGTTCTGGAAGTGGTAGTTGTGATAAAGAAAAACTCTTATATGGCTAACATTCACAAGCAGCAGAATACTTTTAAAAATAGTAACTACTATATATAAATATATATATATGTACTGCTCGCCAGTATGTGTATGTGATATAAAACCAACATGCCCAAGAATGAAATGCCAGTGAAGTTTATTGTTGATGTCATCCAGTGCATGTCTTTTGCATGTTTATTTTGGTGAAGAAAGGGAACGTTTTTGCTTTTGTGTGAGTGTGTGTGTATAGCCCCATTGTTGCTGGCACTTGCATGTCTTTAGTAGGTGCTTATAGGATGAACTGAATAGCAAGCCCTAATGTAACTGTTTACTGCCGTGCTGATATGGGTTTGCAGCCATTTTCAATATTGTTCTTTAAGTCACAACAGTGAATGTACAATTCGTTTTCCAAATACATCATTAAAAGTGTACCTTCAGTTTTCATCATCATCTTCTATGTGTATGTCCCTACTATGTGCATGTATGAAACAGCAGTTTCAGAGTAAAAAAAAATGTAAATTATATGAAAGCAACATACTACTACAGTCTACATTAAACTGCAACACTTTAGCAACTTACAGAAAATGCAGTTTTACCCATTTACTTTTTTTGTAGTTCTTGGTATGCTTGTTCATAAATTTTTACATGAAGAGAAAAAAAAACATAACTAGGCACAATACTAACTGAAACATTAAAAACTGCAGCATAGTCCATGCAAGGCTGTTCACAGCACAACTTGCAAGTTTAGGTACATAAGTTTGCAATATTTAAAAATTGCAAACTGGCACACATTATGCTTGACAGCTGTATGAAGTATATTGTTCCCTGAAAATTTTGTGCCGTAAGCATTGAGGTTATTAGGAATTTTTCTTTGCTTTTTACCTTTATGTGCAATTCCTATGTTTTTAATTTCCAAGGAATGTTTTCATTATCCTTAATGTATTATTACTGTTCTGTGAGCCATGCACATTGCATGACTTTTGGTTTTTGTATACAAGAGAAGCAAATCTTTTGCATGGGCCATGTTGAAAAGGAGCTTAAGAGCTGTCATTCATGCAGCCCTAAGATACTGGACAGCAGCACTGCGGAATAATTAATTTTACTTTTGTAGAAATTTTTTCCATTTTCCTCTCTATTCTTTTGACAACTTGGTACTTATTGAAGCTTTGCCTTCCGTCAAGTTCTCAAAAGAAGGGAATTGTATCCAGACAAATGCATCAATAATGCTGAAAGCAACTTTAATCACATGAAATATTTACAATAAGCACAGGCATACAGTTTACATATATGCACACCTATTTGTATACAGGGCTACATGCTTGTATCTGTTACAGTATGCATTACAGCTTGTAACATATACAAGCATGCCTAAGGTTTCTGTCATTTTCATTTATTGACCCCCAGACATTAGCAGTGAATAAGTACAAGCATACTTAACAAAAGTTCCTGTCATTGATGGAGGCATGCTTAGTTCATTTATTGACCCCTGGACATTAGCATTGAATTAACGCAAGAGAGCTGGTCAGTGGACGGCATGGAAGTTACCAGAATGATGGGGTCAATGATGCTAGCTACTGCATAGTTCTCACAGCCCATATAATCTCTGGGTAGGCTCATATCATTACTGTTGAGGAACAGTAGCTTGAACATGTGCTTGTAGTAGTTTAGAAACAGATGAGGGCATCTTAGGCTTTCTTTCTGTACCTGAAGACGTGTAATCATAATTGTGCTTACAAGCCTCCACATATGCAGCTGCAAGCCCCCCCCCCCCCCCCCCCCTCCTCCAACGGTTAGGTTATGCTATACGTTATTATGAACTAGCATAGTGACAGACAGTAAAGATCCATCAAAACTGCTATGGCCTGTGTGACTGAATGCTGTTCAAAAATATTTCCCTTTGAAAATTTATGCCCCGACATTGTCTAGTCTAACCATCCAAATGCTATCACATCCATTTTAAACTGGAAAAAGAATGTGCTTACTTTCAATGGCAAACATTTAAACTTATATGATAAACATGTTCAGACAAGATGCTCTTTTTGTTTACAATTGTTACTATCCATGCCTAATCATCTTTGCACTTTCCATTTTGAGTACTACTGGTACAATGGTATGTCTGTGCTGATTAAGTTTGGGAGGATGAAAATTTTTACTAGAAAACATTCTAATGTATTTTTAAGATCAAGATCAATGGACTTTTTGCCAAAGCCTAACATGGTATAATGGGTTAAGTGCCATGAGAAAGCAATAAAAAATTGGGAGTTTCTCAGTGGCAGAAGGCATTGGAATGATGCATGTTTTTCAAATGCGCAAAAAAACGTTCAGTGCCATGTTCATCATTATGAGCTACAACCAAATTGGAACAGTCTGTATAATCTCATTCTGAAACAATAGAGTACAAAAGCAGACTGTTAGAGGTGCAACAAATTACGAAAATGGTCCAGGAAATAGGCAACTAGGACATCACTCAAGGTGGTGTTGAAATGCTGTACACTGAATACAGAACAGTGTTCAGTAACACACTCGTTTCAAACGGTACACAGTCAATGCCTAATATACATTTTGCTTGTCTGCGTAGTCCTCTCTCAGTTGTGTACTCTAAGTATTACGAACATCAAAAATTCATAACCAACTTTCTACAATCCTGAAGTTTGTGCAGAAGTGCATCATAGTTCCTTCTGTCAAGTAGATATTCAGAATTGTTTGAGAATTAGTGACTGAGATATACTAAATGGAGATAAAAAGCTCAACAACAAAGGCAGCAGGTTAAAAGGCAGTACTTGCTTGCCACAGGCGGGGTAGTTGTTTAAAATATCAATAAAGAAAATGTGCTTGTCCAGCTTCGCATGTTGTTACTATTAACTCTTACATTATGCACACATGTTAACCCTCTAAGTGCCAATTAAAATTTAGAAGAAAAAAATATTAGAAAATGCCATCTTCAGTTACTGTGTGCCCTCCCCCCCGCCCCCTTTCTTAAGCAGATTAAGAATAAATGACGTAGCTATTAACTTTCAATTTCCATCAATTCTACTGCACTTTCACAATAAACTAGACAAGCACTCTGCTGCATAGGTGATGAACAGCAGCATTCCTTGCCTTCAACAATAAAAAAGCCTGTCGAGATCTAATCCCGCTGGTGGCTGCAGACAGCCATTTCAAATGTAGCATTCCTGCATTTGAACTTGATGATCGTAGTAACTCCAGTTTTCTTGATATGGAGTGTTTGGCATGAGGACGACGAATTAAAGCACAGTGCAAAAAATGTAAAGGCTTAGTGGAGAATTTTTTTAACAGCAGCTCTTTCAATAGCCCAAAGAGGCCGTGGTCATATTTCATGCAAAATGATGGCTTCAGTCATCTTCCTTCTGTTGTCACTTATTCTTTGTGCACCCATCTTTTGCTGCCTGTTATGGCACTGTCAGCCACAAGCACTAAATATGACACGACAAAAGGCTGTTGCTGTAAAATTAGAACTGTGCATCAGTGGTAACACTGCGCCACATTTAAATTCTCCACGTGGCACTTAAAGGGTTAAGCAACATTTCTCTGAATGCTCTAGATGTCCTTAAGCCATTGTAAACATTGTAGGTTAGAAAAGTAAAGTGGCACTTAAAACATACACAGCACAGACATGTGCAATATGCTCCTTGAATGTCGCTATCTCGAATCAACACTAGGTAGCGCAGCAAGTTGTTCAACAGACCTTCTGTGACATGCACCGGATGTGTCCTTTACCGTTTTTTCATTCTCCTGAACAAGAACAAACATGAAATTTCAAGTTTGCCTGCAATTAACACCATGATTTCCTAGGGTGTTCAGACTTCACTTTCTCAATGGTTGGTTCATTTAAAATAAGCCCCTCACTTCCCCAAATTTTTTTTTACAACACACATTCAGGCCAATTTGAAACAGAAAATGATGCGTACTGTTAGTCCAGTTTTCTGTTAGACCAATACTTTGAGCCACGCTTTCAAGCATGTCAGTAAAGGAAGCATCCCATAAGACTGAGGCTAACAGGAAGGTGGTTGTCAAGACAAAACAATCAAAGTGATGCACACACACAAAGGTGATGGATGAAAAGGCTTGGCTTTATTCCTTTGCCACAACCAGTCTCAAAATATGTGGAGATCATCGTTGGACCAATGGTTCTGAAGATACATAAGGTTAATGACAGGGCAGAACGATATATGCAAAAGTTGAGGGAGCAGATGCAGACAATGTCGCAATGTCTATCATGCCTGCATTCTTTGCACACACACTGGCACATTTGATACGAAGTAGACATGTAACTGCCACCCATTCCTTCACAAACATAACACCTGAAACATGGAGTGATCTGCTCGCCTCTGTTGACAGACGTCTTCATTGCACTTTTCGTATCCGCCCCAGTCCCCCCAAAAAAAGACTTAGTCGTGTTGTCATCCCTTCATTCCGATGACATGTGTAGGAATGCCTGCGCAGGCGAGTGTCCCAATGTCACTGAGACTTCATGGACACAAGCTTCCGTTGCCTTGTCCTGTAAAAAAGGCAGCACCACAATCAGAATCAAGTGGCACCATATCGACAAAGGAGAGTCGCAATCAGTGGCCAGAAGTGGTGCCCTTAAAATAGTGGTGGACAGGGGTTAATGGCAAATGTACTACAACTCCTCCTTTCAGAACATGCAGAAAAAGCACAAAACACTCCAAGAATTATTACAGCAGCTTTGGTGCAGATCAACTTCATAAAATGATTGGTGATAGTTTTCCGTATGATGCCAGCACCCGCCTCGCACTGAGGCTCGTCATGCAAGCACTCCTAGCAACCATAAAATGGGTCGACTCTGGAGATTGGCACTTTGCTGCTTATAAAGGTACACTCACACACTAATTTAATTTAGTCCACTGTTCCAAGGCAATGCTTCCCGATAAAAAACTGCAGGGAAACTAAAATGTAGACATTATTAGCATCAAATGAGATGTGATCAGCAGTGCACAAGGCCAAGCCACTGGCTGTCTGTCAACCATCATTGCTGACAAATTAATGGGGCAAGCATGTGCACCCTACTGTGATATTCCCTGTTTCATATCTTGCTTAGCATCCTGCCACGAGAGTGGCCACCACTCACAGTTGTCCAGAGGAATCACTGCAGCTGCAATATGATGCTATAAGTGGTGACAGCAAATAAAGACGACACCAAAGCAAGCATAAAACAAGATAAAAGCAGTAAGGTTGCCACGTGTATTCTTGAATCCTTCATCTGCTTGTGATGATGACTAGCAGATGGAACGAACTGTACCCTGGGCCATGTGGCAGTTCAGAGTTATGCGACACTATTTATATACTAGAGAAAACGCAGGGTATGTGGGAGATGGAAAGAAATTCAAGACGATGAGCAAACCTAGAACCAGCTGAAAGCAGAAACCAATGCATCGAAACATTGGCCCCTGCTTTCACCTTGTTCTCATTTTGCTCAAAGTCATACACTAGTAGCAGGCACTTTCAAAGCCAGTGCCCATTTTATTCTGGTAGCCCCTTTAATGCAAAAAATTGACCCGCTATCCTGACCCTGCGAAAGTGGATGGCCAGCAAAGCTGGTAGAAAACCACTCGCATGCCATCGATAGGTATATGAAATGTTTTATTGTTCTGCCTAGTTAGTCTCAGCACGACACCATTGTTGAGCATTACAATTCTGCACTCTTCGGCACTCATCATGTTCACGCTTTTCAAAAGTCTTAACTTTGCGTGATCTACCCATAGCGGTCTTGCAATGAACTGAATGAGTTGCTAGGCAGGTCTCCTTTTATATATGAAGTTTCGTGGCATCACTCACTGATTCCTATGCTGCTGTTGCCCCTTTCCCACCGGAACAGCTTATGCAACCATAACCTTTACCAGGAAACATATGCGGGAAGACGGAATGTGCTTCACATTGTTCACAGGTGCCTTATCATCCATTGTGCTGTTTGGACGCTTGTTTTGTACTTTTCTTTATTGAAATGAATACTGAGCTGTGCCTTGTATGCCTGATTCCAAAGGAGATATGTGCTTTTTTTTTTCTCATGGACACAAAAAATCCCGACCAACTAGAGGCTAACTGCTTCGCCTGTAAAAGCCATTATATATCTCACTAGCAAACCTATACACTAAAGCTGACTGTAATAATGAAAGTAGTTCAAAACATCAAAACTACAAACTGCAAGCTACTCAAAGTAACTTGAAAAAGATTATCTTGTACATAAGAAAGCTGGACGGGTTAAAATGGCATTTAAAATTGGCTTGGGCTCAGTATAGACCCAGGCTGAAGCTCAAGCAATGATTTATGGTATGTATATTTGTTCGCTTTCTGCAATGATTAGCTCTAGTGAATTAGTGCAATGTATACTAAGGCACTAATTGGCAATATTGGATGCTACATTTTGATGTGAATATAGTTGTACACATTTAATAATCTAAAATGTTTCCGATCATTACAAAAAAAAAAGGTAACAGTTGTAAGCATGATGCATACAACACTAGTTCTATTTACATACAGAATTGAGAGTGAAGTCAGGCCTTCGGAAATTTCATGTAACAAAAACAAAAGTACATGTGCTTCGTTTATTCTCCAAGCTGAATTTATGAAACCTTCATAACAAGTAACAGGCGGCACCTCCAGCTACCATGCTGTCTCTTGCTCCTGCATGAATCTGAATCGTAATGCACAGCGATGTACTATAGTGCAAACTGCTCAAAACATATGTAAGCCTATTATACATTACAAAGAGGCAGGGTAATGACAGATATTCTCTCTGAGCACACACAATCATTCCAGACGCGACGCAAATTTCAATCACAATGTTGATGGACGAGTTTTACCATTGGTGATGCTCAGTTATAAGTGAACCATAGCTGCAGTTGAAAATTGTCTACATTTACGGTCACTCACACAAGTGACAGCACATGGCCATTCTATGTGGACCACTTTACAGAATGCTACGAAGCAGCAGGAGAAAATGTGCAGAGAGGTAAATCTGTACAATCTGATTCCGGACGCGTGGAAGAGGGCCCAAGGGGACGTTGTGGTCAAATCATTTAAGAATTGCTCGATCACAAACAACTTCGACAGAACGGAAGACGACCTGCTGTGGAATAACGAGAGCAGCGGTTCAAGCAGTGCGATGAACTCGAGTGGCAGTGATAGTGACTGAGCATCCCACACAAGCGGTGGGTTTACTGTCTGCACCGATTTTTCTTGTGAATGTTTGCAAAATGAAATGTTATTTTTCGCACCCATCTCTTTGCGATGTTGCAGCGAAAAGAGGGAGGGGGGGGGGGTCATTCTAGATTATTCGAACCTAAGCACTCCCCCTCACTTTGGGCCTCGCGATCGTGAAAAAAGGGGGGTGCTTAGAATCAAGTAAAGATGGTACAAAGAGCACAAATGCATTTTTTCAGCCTTCAATCAAAAGCACTGTCACAAGCAAACTCTCACTGGTAGCACCAATAAATTGAAAAAGTGATAATGAGAAGCAACCTAAACCAGTGGACAAGAGTGGATATGTCGGCTTGTCGGTGAGCCTCGACTAAAGGTGGTTGAGCACAGGGAAACACAAGGACAAAAGAAGGCACATTGGACATACAGGACCTAGTAACGATGATCTTTAATTCCAAGTAGAACAAAACTACCTTCAGTGAATGACATCACAGATCACGTGAATCACTTCACAATAAAAAAAAAAGAGGAAAAAGCCAAGAAAAGAAAAAACAGAGCACCCAGAAGAACTCGGAAATGTCAGTCATGGCATGCGCAGAAAATTCAATATGTCAGTCAAGATTAGAGAAGTTTTACATATATAAATGTGTCACTAAAATTGTGAATTTGCGTGGCTTTAATTATTGGGTGATTAACTTTACATTTGTTTCTGCCTGCGATAGCTGTTTTATCGAAAAGAGGTTCGCACCCACACCTCTGGCAATGTAGAGCAAGAAAACCATGAGGTGTGGTGGAGTTTTAGTGTTCATTAAATGATGGCAGGACTTAGGTGCATTATCATAGCACATCTTAGCGATTCCCTTTTTAACTAGCTTGGAATGGCCAGAACGGAAGGCGAAAAGTGCCTTATTTGCCTTGGGCTCGTAACGACACCAACATGTAAGGTGATCAGTGAACACAAACTTAACATCTAAGAATCTAATGATCTACTGGCATTTCAACTGCCAATACGAGGAGACAAAGACACCTGCATATAATCGATACAATGTCACCACCCTCATTTTGGAAATACTCTATGTACAATCAATGAACACGATAAAATCGCATACATAGCTAAACTTTTGCATACACTTATGGTTCTCTAGGTGCTGGGACATAGGTCAGTCAATCTTGGCAAAAACAAAGCGCTTAAAATTGGAGTCAGACAGGAGCCTATACAAACACCTTTATTTTGTAAAAGAGGAATATTGTTCTTTTGAATAAACGTTGAAGATAGGTAAAAGCTAAGTAATTCCAAAAAACCTTTGACAGAGACACCTGCTTCACAAGAGAACTTGACAGCCCCAAATTCATCTACTATACATTCCTCAACACAGTATAACAATTCAACATGTGGCAGGGAATAATATAGGTCTGTCACATCTACCAAGAAGGCCTTCGTTAGCATGAGCGTTAACAAAATCCAAAACCTGGTAAGAATTCTCGACAAGAAGCGGGTCTCAGATTTCCAAAAGCTGGCAAGCAGATATGGCGCAACTAGCTCCTGCCACCTGCCATTCTCCGAAATAACTCAACAAACATTATCCTTGTGAGTGTTAGCATAAAAAATGCACCTAAAGACATTTTGTTTCACTTTTTTTCAATACTTCTACGCAACTTATCAAGACCCATGCTACTGCACAGCTCCAAGGCTCGGGCCTTCTTAACTTTAGGCAAAGAAACTGCTCTATGCATTAAGAACTACTGAAACAGCTTTGTTAGCCTTTTCGTTGAGCAGTCGTGTGAAAACAGTGGGAAGCCAACCTTTTTATCGACGAGTAAGACACAATGTTCTCCAAGACAAACAAATTAAAAATTAAAGCGAAAGAAAATGGGTCATCTATCATATCCTTTGTCCTGTAACCGATATTACGTCGGGCGAACGGGACGTTGCGTCAATGAACGGCTAAAAGAGATAGCAATAAGGCCAATAAATCGCCACCCGATGTGGGTGTAAACCCCTTTTCGATAAAGCAGTTGTCATAAGCAGAAACAAATGTGGTCACTCGCCTAATAATTGAAACCGAGCGAAATTCACTATTTCGGTGACGTATTTATCAGTAAAACTTCCCTAACATTGGTGACAAAGAATTGAGTTTTCTGTGCATGCCATGATGGTTTGACCTTTCCAAGTTCTTCTGGGTGCTCGACTTTTTCCTTATTTGGCTTTTTTTTTTGCTTGTTGTTGTAACGTGTTTCACCTGATCTGTGAAGTCATTCACTGACGATAGTTCTGTTCGGCTCAGAGAAGGAATTAAAGATTATTGTTGTTAGTGGTGCCTGTGCGTACAATGTGTTTTCTTTCGTCTTCATGTTACCGTGCACTCAACCAACTTTAGTTAAAACGGTGGAAGCTCTTGAGTACAGATGGCCATAGGTAATGGCAGACATTGACACACTCATATGCAGTACCTATATGGTGCCACCATGAAGGATCTATATTATTCTACAATAGAATCAATTACATAACTGTGCATACACCATACCACTAGCTTAGCTACACAGTGAACATTACAGCACAGCTTTGAATTTAAAATTAAATTATGGGGTTTTACGTGCCAAAACCACTTTCTGATTATGAGGCACGCCGTAGTGGGGGACTCCGGAAATTTGGACCACCTGGGGTTCTTTAACGTGCGCCTAAATCTAAGTACACGGGTGTTTTCGCATTTCGCCCCCATCGAAATGCGGCCGCCGTGGCCGGGTTTCGATCCCGCAACCTCGTGCTTAGCAGCCCAACACCATAGCCACTAAGCAACAACGGCGGGTGATTTCACTTTCATCTAAAGAGGAATAAGTTTTTATTCACTGTTGGAAAAACTTTGGATTGAGCCAGGGTAAATTCTATTTTTATTCTATACAACTGATGTTCACCCATCAACATTAACAAAGTCAGCCCAGATTTCACAGAGGGCAAGAGTAACTTAAGAGGACTAAATAAAATAGATGAAAGGAAAAATGTTTTCTTTTCCAAAATATTCACAGTACACCAAGCTGCAAATGAGTTAGAATGGTTTTGGGGCAAAAATTTCGTTCGTTCGTTCTTTCTTTCTCTGGTTTATTCAAGGCAAATTCGGTACAAAATTGTCTTGGGAGACACGGCAAGATTTCACACCAAGATATCAACTAACAAGAGAACTACTCATTTCAACAGTAAATTGACAAGTGCTTGGCCATTGAAGAGGGCCTCTACACAGTTATCTCCTACACAAAACATAAATTTACAAGAAAGTCGTCTCACAGCTGCATGCTTGGCATGCACCATTGAGAAGAGGGCAAAAAATGTGGCATTAATCTTGGCAAACACTGTTGTCGCCATAATGGATGAAGCAGGGGTGGGGAGACCATCTTAGGCAACTTAAAACATAGGTGATGGTGATAGTTGTGATAAGGCAGGCACAGATTTGTAATCGAAGCCATCACAGAAGTTTTAGCAAGATACTGGTGGCCTGTTTATATCAGTCTTCTGCAATTAACAAATATTCCCAATATTTTGTGTTACAAATTCCTAGTATTTAGGTGCCACTAAGAAAACAGAAACATTACACTCATTGTTCTGAAATATTCAGTGTCTTGAAACTTGCACTACCGAAGTAGTATTTTTACACTAAAACAATGGGCATTCAGTTGGGACAGATTATTAATCTGGAAAATTAATCAATGTGAGGTTCACAGTAATGAGATGTCACTGCAACAGTACGCGGTATCATGCTTACGCAATGCATCATTTCTTCAAGTTAGACCTTATGAAAATGCTTAAATATTGGCCCTACCTATCTCAGAATAGTACTGTTCATACCGTTTTGACACTTACGATTCCCCTCCCCCCCCATATTTTTTTTGCAACAGTAATGCTGTATCCTCACTCACTTCTCACTATAGTAGTAACACGCAGCAACACTACACTTGAGGCAGAATAAAAAAGAACATACCTTGACTCTGCTCTGTAGGAGGTGTATTCGAACCACATCACATTAGGAATCAGAGTGGTGTCTCTCAGCATGAGCAATTCACTGAGGTACCTAGCATGTCAAGATAACACAGTTTATGCATCTGATCATCACAGCACTTCGATAGTTGACCAAATGTAGCCACAGCAAAAAAAAAAAAAAAAAGTCACTGGCATTTTTTTCAGCCACAGCATGAGCAGATGCTTCACAGTAGCTGCTTTAGTGCATCTGGTCTGAATCATACTCAAATACAATAAGGTAGCAATAAAAGGACAGGATCAACATCTTAGCAGCATAATAACAGGAAGTCAATACATTTGCCCAGACTAGTCACCTTTCATATAAAAACCTTGGCCTCATGCACAAACATGTTTAGTGCTTTTTTTGTGTGTGTGTCTTCTTTCCTTTGGTGAAATGCCTATAAACTACAGTAAGCATGCTACTGCTGCTAAGTTGTGAAAAGATACATTGGACAGTCACTGCAATAAGGCATTTCACTTTGTATGGAAATTACTGCTAGCACCATTCCATGGTTCTGCTCAAATAATTCACTTCAAAGTCATAACTACAATTCCACAACGATGTTAAATTACTACTGTCATCAACGATTTCAAGATAGGTTCACAAGTAACGAAAAGAGTATCTTTTCCGAAATGGTACAAGTGTACAAACTACATAGTTTTCCAAGTGCAACAGATACATGCAAAGTGCAAGTGAGGTGAAGCCCACCGACAGGCACGTTAAATCCAGTGATCACTGGCAAGTAATAATATAATGCTGAGAAATAGGATGATGTGCCCTCTGCAGTAGAACAGTGAGCATGACCATGTTTTGATAACAAATCAGGCCAAACAATGTGGCTGCATATACCACATCATCTTCATGATGTATACAAATGAGCAAAAAGGCACATATTTCAAAAAGAAGCTTTCTGAAAAGAATAAACTGTCCTGATACACCAGTTATACAGTAGGGAAGAAAAAAAGAAAGGAAAACCAGAAATAGGTTACACCTTACACAAAACAAGTACAATAATACACATTAACACACACTTTCAACCAATGGGCCAAAGGCACAAACATATGCAAGGTGCTCACCAGGAAACAATTCGAGGGTAGAGCGGTGTGAGTATGAACTGGGTTATGCAGAACCAGAGGCAGGCAAGCACAGAGCCTATCAAAGCTCCCCAGCACACCTGTGCCCATGTGTGGTATTCCAGGTACACTCTGTGGACAAAATAAATCAAACCGGTGTCACGCCATCATCACATAAAGCAGAGATCTCAACCTAACAAGCCAATATGGTGAGCAACACGAGTCAAAAGCAAGTCACAAAGGAATGCAATTTGTTGACGCTTTTGCCTACTGGTCCAACATCTTTTATATGGCAGACCTTTTACACAATTTGATTCATTAAACTGTCACTGAAGCAATTTGCCATACTTCAGGGAAAGATTCAGACATGGATAATACTAGTATCACTTACACAAAGCTTTCTCACAGGAATCTTATCGCAGTTCACAATATTAAGAAAATGCCCGTGGTTAAAAATTACCCTCCTCTCAAGCCACAGCCTTTCCCCTCCACTCATACTCCACATGGTTGTGGATGCAAGAACTGCATTATCCAGCAAGACCAGTGCTCTCTACTTCCAGTCAAGTTTTAATGCGTCTGTTTTATCTCTTACAACTACCACTTAATTCCAATACGTCCTTTTTCTTACAAAAGTGTGAGCCTCAACATAAAGATTATGTGCAGCCTGTCGCATCTTATCCAACCTGCACTCACCGTGTTGCACTTTCTGTGCATAATGATTGCACAAAGGAATGAGCACTGGCTTATCAGGATCCTCAAGGTGGCGATAAAAAGTACAGCATCTCATCAACCTCATGCCAGATGATGATATCCCTGCACCCAAGCCTTTTACACACAATTATTTAATAAGGTGCAGCTACTACACAGATATATATGGTAAGTTTTGTCTTTTGTCTTGGTGCTGGTCAAGCAAGTACACTAAAGATAAGTATTTGAAATGACCCATAGGACCAAGCATTTCTGAATGAGGCAACCACAACAAAGCATGGAAGATGCCAGAGTAATGCTGAGAATGCCAGTGCCCCTGTATCAGGGCATTAACCTTGGTTGCTAAATAGGGATGTGTTGTGCTGCCATGTGTCACTGAAACTAAACATGTGATTAATCACAAAACTTTCGTTGAATGTCTCAATGCTGACCTGGGCCATTAGTATCAATGCTCTCACATGAAGAATGTTTAGACTCCGTAAGAATCCGTAAATGTTCACATACCTACTGCTCTGCTTAATAGAAAAGTTTTGGTTAAATGAGATCAGGTCAATTCACGAGTAAAGAAAGCATTTGGACATGTTATCTTTTCCAAAAAGCTTACACCTTCAGATTTATCCTAAATAGATTTATAAGATGTTTATCCTTCTACAGTAAAATGTGATGCATAAGTACGATAATAGTACACAAGAAAGGACCATTGTGCTTGAATTGCTTTAGGGAGATGTACTTCCTACAAAGACTGTTGGCCATACCTGCTGTATGAAACAGTTCCTGCCAGCAGGAACCAGCAGATTATCACAGTACACTTCCAAAGGTTCTCCCAAGGACAACTGCTATTGCCATGGTGCAACCTGCAAGGATGACATACTTTCAGAGCAACATATAGCAGGAAAAGATACAGGCAATCACCTTTCACTACACACAAGTAGAAAGGCAGGCTCACCGAACAATAACGAAGAAAGCCAGATATGTTGCCACAAACCACATGAGCTGAGAATGACTGGATGGCATGCCGAACTCAGTGAAGTTATCACGAGCTGTACATATTAGAAGCAAAGCATTAGTGACACCAATTACAGAGCTAGCTTATCTTTATGTCGTTTAGGTAAGGCATTTTCCAGGAGAAAAAGTTACCTTTGTATGGCCTCGCTTCCTTAATTACATGCTTAAGTACAAAGTTTATGGCCTCGCTGAGTAGAGTGCCGCACAGGAATGTGATCTGAAACAAAAATTGTCACGAGTCTCTTTTAAACAGCCATTATCATATTTGTACACTGCATCAAGAACCATTAACTAATGATGTACAGAAGTACAACTGCCACTGGTATCAATAAATGATTGGAATACAAGGCAAGAGAATATTGTCAATATAACAGTTTCAGCTTTTCTTTACAGAACACTCACTTCATGTTTCTCAGTGTGGAAAATGCTTTATAGCAGCTCATGTTTGATCATGCTTTTGCAATCACATTGTGCAGTAAATTCATTTGTTTATATTAAATGCCTATATTAGTTGACAGTTTCTCTCCCTGCTTTTGAACTACATAGCACAGTGTCATAAATGTAGGTGCTGTTGAGATTTACTCTTAAATACTACGCAGCACCTCTTGCATGAATGATGATGTTTAATATTGCAAAGCAGCACAGAGGCTATGCAGGCTAGTACTTTCTCTTGTGTATCGTTCATGCATAAATATTTTTATTATTATAAGGCATGTTTAATTTCTTGTATGTGTTGTATGGTATGTCAAGCTGTCTAAGGTACGCAAGGTGTTCAACCAGTTTTTAGTCCAGATTTTTTAATAGTTTCTTTATCATGATCAGCCACTGTCCTCTACATGAGGCAGGCATCTGCTAACTATCTCAAATTTTCTCTGCCCTGCATTAGCCAACTCCAGCCTACTAAGGCTGCATATTTCTCGATCTCATCAGACCCTCTACTGTCCTTGGCTGCATTTTCCTTCCATTGTGTCAGCCTCATTCTGCTACTCTAATTAGTTACTCTATTGGTTATGTGCTCTGTGTATTCATGACCTGTCCAAGTCTACTTCTTAATCTGAGCTAGAATATCAGCTATGCCCATTTGCTCCCTAATCCATAACACCTCCTTGTCTCTTAAAATTTATGTTCTGTCACTCATTGCACAGACCTTAACTTCACTTCATGTTTCTTTGTTACCTCTAAGTTTCCACCCCACTGGCATATCACTAAGCCGTTAGTCATGCCTTAGAAGCACTTGCCATATGTTCTTTAACCGATTTTTATTCTTCTGAAAATTTCCTTCTGAAGAACCAGGTCACCGTGGCTACTTGGCCTAAATAAATGTCCAGTCAACAGCAAATGTTTACAGACTATGCAAGCACGTGCCCAACAGCCTCTCTGCTACATTTGTGGTACATCAGCTACTGTCAAGAGCAGCGCCAGGCCCGCAGCCTGGCCTCTTGCTGCTTGCCGATGTGTAAATTTTCTTGCTCCGCACAGGGCTTTTCTTTATTATTTTTTTTATTTTTCGCGCAACACGCTACACAGCAGCTGCTCTCCTATCTCAACAGCAGCATCACTGGAACTGGCATCAGCTATACGCCGCTGGACTGATATCAGTGCTGGTCCTGGCACTTCACGCAAGACGGAGGAAGTAGAAAAGCAGCTTGCAGCACAAGAAAATTGACTCACCACTAAACAAAATAAAAACTCATTTCCAGCCAAGCACTGCTTTTGACAACAGCTGTCAAACCGGTATGCGGTGCGAAGAGGCAGTGTAATGTTTGGAGTCGGGCATGAAATAGATGGTAGCTGGCCCATGCCGTCGTCCAACTTATCCCCGCTGAGGACGCTGTTGAAGGGAAGGACTGCTTCTCATAGAGAACGAGGAATATGGGTTTATTTATAGTATCTACATAAGGACGTTGCAGTTCATCAGTCTAGCATGACTGCGAAAGAAAGTACACTCAGCAGCCGCACAACAGCTGCTTATAAACACTCTGTCCTCCCTAGATCCCTAGGTAAGGGAAAAACGGCCGTTCAACCTGCTACAAACTCTGAGTGTTGTCATCGTAGCCTTTGGGGGGGGGGGTTAAGCACAATTTCGCACAGCTTTCACTGACCACGCCGAGGTGAGTGGGTTCTCGTGGTCACCGTGCTCGACCCGAGCAGGTGCCTCTTAATCCCCGAGCTGACCTCGTACAGCGGCCGCGGCAGCTGTCCATTGTCTGGCGTCTTCGAAGGCTCATGAGAAAGCACGGCAAAGCATCTCCTTCCAGGAATTCCCCTGCTTCTGTCGAACCGTGAAGCCGTTCATGATTTCACTAACAATAGTTGGTCCGCCGATCGCGCTTAGTCATAGCGGCGCCGAGGTGGGTGTTGTGCAGCACACCGTCGTCCCCACAAAACGAGTCGCCACGACAGGTGGGGAAGACTTCCATGGTCGCTTCGAGGAAGCTCGCCACGCTCGCAGCTGCAGCTGCTGAGAAAACTTTGCTTGTCGGCAACCCTGCAGGCCGTTCCTAACAGCAGCTTGGCACGCATTATCCGTAAACTTTTGGTATTGACTATACTATCGTGCAGCTCCAAGAGGCTGATGACAAATCATCGAATCATGTTCACTTGCCAGTCTAATAAGCGCCTTAATCTTTTGAACTACAGGGGTTAATTACTGGGCTAATCCTCAAACCAACCCTTACAATTTGCTTGTTAAGTTCTTAAATTATTTGTTGAGCATAACGACAAGGTAAAAGCGGGAGCCAACGTTTCGACAAGTGGACTTGTCGTTTTCAAGGCCACTTGTCGAAATGTTGGCTCCTGCGTTTACCGTGTTTTTGTTTTGCTTATCTTTTTGAATTTATATCTCCCACCTTCCCCGTGTTTTCTTCCAGAATATTTGTTGTAACTCATCTCCAGCATTGCTAAGCAGGGTAATCTAATCTGAAAACCGTCCTAATCTAACATTTTGAATACTTCTTCCAAGTATACAGCAAGTAGCAAGAGACATTGTCTCTCCTTGGGTTACAACCTTCTTACATCAGTATCTTTGGCTTTTTTTATGATGAATTATTATATCTGCAGAAGCTTCCGAGATATTCTAACAATCAATTACACTTTATCTATTCTTGGGCTACATAATGCTTCCATGACAACTGGTATATCTACAGAATTAAACATCTTTCCATAATCTATGAAAGCCATATATAGAGCATCATCATATTTTGTAGAATTCTCAATTCCCTGATTGACATACATCAATTTGAATATTCCTTCCTAAACCCAGCCTGTTTTCTGGACTCGAAATCATGAATTGCTTTGATTCTATACAAAATTAGCTTTTTGAATATCTCGTACAACACCAAAATCAAACTAATGGACCTATAAATTTGCAGCTTATTAACATATCCTTTCTTATTGATTAATAACATAAGTAACTTCTTTGTAACATTAGTAATAACTAGGTATTCTACCACTTCTCCGATACATTTGATGTCACGAGGCATTGCGTATAAAGAATCATAAGCTTTTTGTGTTAGACAACAATTCAAGCTTTTGTGAAGGAGGTTGCTATGTACCAACACACATATCCAACAAGACATTAAAATAAATAGATTCTAGGGTTTTGCATACAAAAACTATGATTTGATTATGAGGCACACCATAGTGAGGGACTCCAGATTAATTATGACCACCTGGGGTTTTTTAATGTGCATCGAATGCATGGTACAATATTGATGTTGCACTTCGCCCCATCGAAGTGGAGCCTGTGACCTCATGCTTAGCAGCGCAACACCATAGCCACTAAGGCACCACGATGGGTATCAAGCAAGAAATTGTCCAGTGTATTGGCAACGGTGCCCAAAAACTGTTTCAGTTCTCAGATGGCTCACTCAATGTAGGCACATTGGAGCCATGTAGTATCAAAGCATGTTGGTAGGCTAGATGGTTTCGCACAGCTCACAGATGGCAAGCACAGGTATGAGTACAATACTACAATAGTCAT